>NC_091010.1:2488181-3090909 GCF_041146395.1 Eulemur rufifrons | reverse complement strand
CCTCAACCTTCCAAGCCTCTGGGACTACAAAAGGACAAATACTGTATGATTCTACTCCTAGGAGGTACCTAGAGTAGCTGAAATTATAAAGATAGAAAGTAGAATGGTGGTTGCCAGGGGATGATGAGGAGGAGGAAATGAAGAGTTGTTTAATGGGTGAGAGGTTTCAACTTTGCATTAATAAGATGAAAGAGTTCCATGGCACTAACCGCATTTCAAGCACTCAACACCCTGAGTGGCTAAGTGCCCCCTGTATCACACAGGGCAGCTTTGGACTGAGAGAGAACCACGGAAATCCTATCTTAAATCCGCCACTCTGAAATGGCTGCCCTGTGGCTCTGTCTCCGCTCTAAGCCATTCCTTTTCTTGACTTATCCTAGAGGGTTAGAACCACTTTATCTGACACGTCTTGCTTCTTATTCTAATTATTTCATAATAGCTGCAGTTTGCTTTAGGGAGTTTCACTTATGTGTATAGAAAAAAGTGCATCATGGGGGAGGGCCTCATGCCTGTAATTCTAGCACTTTGGGAGGCTGAGGTGGGAGGATTGATTGCTTAAGGTCAGGAGTTCGTCTCTATTAAAAATAGAAAAAATTGGCCGGGCGCGGTGGCTCACGCCTGTAATCCTAGCACTCTGGGAGGCCGAGGTGGGCGGATCGTTTGAGCTCAGGAGTTCGAGACCAGCCTGAGCAAGAGCGAGACCCCACCTATACTAAAAATAGAAAGAAATTATATGGACAGCTAAAAATATATATAGAAAAAATTAGCCGGGCATGGTGGCGCATGCCTGTAGTCCCAGCTACTCGGGAGGCTGAGACAGGAGGATTGCTTGAGCTCAGGAGTTTGAGGTTGCTGTGAGCTAGGCTGACGCCACGGCACTCACTCTAGCCTGGGCAACAGAGTGAGACTCTGTCTCAAAAAAAAAAAAAAAAAAATAGAAAAAATTAGCAGGGCAACTAAAAATAGGAAAAATTAGCTGGGCGTGGTGGTGCTCGCCTATAATCGCAGCTACGCCAGAGGCTGAAGGAGGAGGATCTCTTGAGCCCAGGCGTTTGAAGTTGCTATGTGCTAGGCTGATGCCACGGCACTCTAGCCTTGGCAATAGAACGAGACTATCTCAAAAAAAGAAAAAAGTGCAGCCTTCCAATATGTTATCAATCCAGTTTTACTCTGTGGATATAATATTGCTAAGAATGGGGGGAGAGGGGACTTACTCTAACTCCATTTGTTACCCCATGAAATTTTACCCTGAAATGAATGACTTCACACTAAAGCCACTGATTCAGTGTCTACAAAAGTTTGCTCTGACTTTCCCAGGAGGGCTTGAGTGTGGCTGCTTGTTATTTACAGTTTTTAGTACAGCACAGAGTTCCTAACAGGTGCTCAGTATATATTTATTTCAAACAAGGATTGATCAGAGATGTTATTTTTATGTCAATCTTTGCATTTCATTACTCTGTGATTTAATCAAACTTTTCTTTCTCCAATAGTCTTTTTTTTTTTTTCTTTTTGAGACAGAGTCTTGCTTTGTTGCCCAGGCTAGAGTGAGTGCCGTGGTGTCAGCCTAGCTCACAGCAACCTCAAACTCCTGGGCTCAAGCGATCCTCCTGCCTCAGCCTCCCGAGTAGCAGGGACTACAGGCATGCGCCACCATGCCTGGCTAATTTTTTCTATATATATATTTTAGTTGGCCAGATAATTTCTTTCTATTTTTAGTAGAGACAGGGTCTTGCTCTTGCTCAGGCTGGTCTCGAACTCCTGACCTAGAGCGATCCACCCACCTTGGCCTCCCAGAGTGCTAGGATTACAGGCATGAGCCACCGCACCCAGACCAAGAATTCTTTAATGTGAATTTTTTGCCATTTCCCCTGAGACACCTTCATCCTTTCTGTCACAATTCCTTTTCTCACGTATGTTGGTAAGTTTCCCTACCGAAAGTTCCTGTGGCTGTAGCTCTAGAGCCTCTTGAATAGTGGCAGTGTCAAAATGTTCCCAGTCAGGTAGTTCTTCTATTATTCCATTTTCATTCAATTTGAATTTCACTCTCAGAATTATAACTTACTGGCTGCACTTTCATCTTTGTTGGTCAATTCCCTCTTTCGGTGATCCATTTTTGTGAAGTGTCACATGGGTATTACTAGGAGATGAGAAGCATCACAAACACACGCTTTTCTGTGCACATACAAACTAAATAACAGATGCTCTGTGACCAATTGCCTACAGACTTTCAAAGAAATTAGGTGACTGGTCACTGATCATGTGCATTTGTTATTTACATAGGCTTTTGTGCACTGAAGAGTTTATATTTTATGCAATTGCTCACAGTTACTATACTGTAGTAACTGAAATTTGAACCATGTTGTTGGGGGAATGTTGTTACCAAAATCATGGCAAGTTCTAGGCAACATAGTTTGTCTGGGGAAAAAAATCATGGTAAGTGAAATCTGTATATATCAGGGCCCTATAAAGCAAAGCCTGGTAGTGCCCAGGTGCAATATAGTAGTGTTCAGGAGGAACACAGACTCAGTTGGACAGATGTTGGACAAGTCCCTCACCAGTGTAACTGAGATAAAATTACCCATCTCTTAGAGTAACTGTGAGAAGTAGTGATTACATAAAAATCTTGTTCCACATAGCACTGGGCAGGCAGCTTCCAGGCATGCAAGGAAATAACATCTAAACTTTCCTCAGACAATTTCAAAATTGTTTTTTGATTCCTACTGATGTCATTAAACAGAAGGAGATAAAATACTTTATGGAAACATATCTACTCACGTTCTAGCAGTAAGAAATCTCTTAAGACTACCTGAATTGTCTAGTTTTGAGAGGATGGGGAAGTTAGAATGTCTAAAGCAAGGTACTGTGTAAACACCTGAGAGGACTGTTGCCTTCTTTCCAGGGAAGGAAGAGGTGAGGTAATGGCACAACGTGAGGAAAGGTTCTACACAATGTTCTGTGTGGGTATTTTTAAAATCTTTTTCTTTCCCTCTCAACACTCCTATTCAAAGTCCTGTGTTTTTCTGAGTCAAATCTACATGAGAGCTTCATTATTTGGTTTGCAATAATGTCTAGAACATTCTTCAGTCTATTGCCAAGAATAACCATATTCCAGTAACAAGTAACAGATTATATTTTTGACATCTATAATTTTAGTTTTCCATACCACTGTTCTTTTCTAACAGTGTTCTTTCTATATGGAAGTACAGATATATTGATGAGTCACATGGATAAGGAAAACAAAGTTGATGACTCATAGTCTTCATTATCATTTTTTCCCAGAGTCTATAAAATTATGGTCATTTAGGAGAGTATAAGAATTGCTTTTCTGGGCTGGGCGCGGTGGCTCACTCCTGTAATCCTAGCACTCTGAGAGGCCAACGCAGGAGGATCACTTGAGCTCAGGAGTTGGAGACCAGCCTGAGCAAGAACTAGACCCCATCTCTACTAAAAATAGGAAAATTAGCTGGGCACAGTGGTGCATACCTGTAGTGCCAGTTACCCAGGAGGCTGAGGCAGGAGGATTGCTTGAGCCCAGGAGTTGGAGGTTGCAGTGAATTATGATGATGCCACTGCATTCTAGGCGGGGCAATAGAGACTCTGTCTCCAAAAAAGAAAAAAAAAAAAAATTGCTTCTCTGATGAGTGGATTGCTCATCAAATTCTGCTGGTAGCCAATGGAACTGACATTGGTAAGGGTTCCTCAAGACCTATAAGAGCAAAGACAGCCAGCCTATTTGAGGAGTGCACCCAGATGACCTGTAAATGACTGCTGCAACGAGGCCCCTGAGTTTGGAGAAAAAAATGAAGGAAAGAGGAAGAGCTAAAATAACAGAAATAGTCTGTTGTTCAATATTCGAAACAGGGGAAGAACGGAGGAAACCACTGTTAACGTTTTTAGGTACATCCTTCTAGAACTTTTCAGTGTATTAATATATTAAGTTATATACTGCATACTTGATCACAATACTGTCATACATCATTCTGGGAAAATGTGCAGTGGACCAGTTTTTTAAAAGGTCTAGATTCTCTCTCCCTCACCCCACCCCAAGCCTTCCACAGGTCACTTAGGCAGCAGAGGAAACCACCTGTCAGGCCAAGAGTTTTGCCTCCCATGGGTATTAAACAGGGTGGCAGGAAGGACTCAGTCATGTGGCCAAGCACCCAGTAACTGAAGCAGGGAGTATGTGAGTGCAACTACTTACCGTGGTTAGCGGCTTCCTGTATGTGTCGGGGTTCAAAGTGAGAAACAGAACCACCGCGTGTACAAGATTTGTTACAGAGCCCGTGGGGCTGGCGAAGGGGCCCCGTGGGGCAGGGCAGCGCAGGACTGCAAGGACGCGGGCGCCCATCGCGGCTCCCCTGCCCGCGCCGGCAGCCTGCGCGTCCGCGGAAGGCGGGCCCTTGGCCGAGCTGCGCACGCCGCGGCGGCGAAGAGAGAGCAGCGGCCAGAAGCAGCGGCTGGGGCCGCGCACAGACCGGACCCGCAGCCGCTCCCCACCGGCACCCGGCAGGGCCCGAGGGAAGCGTCGAGGCAGGCTCAGGGGTTCCCGGCAGGTGTGCTTTTTGAGGAAAGTTTCGGTTTCTTCTTTGTCCAGGAGAGCAGTCAGCCCTTATCCCTTTCTCTTTTCTCCTCTGTCGGTCTCTCTCATTGCCACCCGGTTTTCCACCAGCAAACCACTTTTAACCACAATCGATCTTTAATTTATGAACCACCTGGTTTTTTTTCCCCCATTCTTGGTCAGAAAATTTCAAAGTCAACATTAAGAACCATTATTACGAAGCTATTGTAAAGATCTCAAATTTGTTCCATTGTTCTGGGATAGAACTTGGGATGTATTTTTCATAAATAAAGTGGTCAGAACATAAATGTTGGCGTGACACATTGCTGCTTAATAAATCCCGAATGATAAAAAAAAAAATACAGAACTTACAACAAAAACCTAGGTAATAGAAAACGCTTAGCATATAATCAGCTGTCAGAGGGAGTCCTGGGCCTCAGTCCGGTCACCCTCTGTCCCAGGTGGAGTGAGGCTCAGGAACCACTGGGCAGCCCAAGCTCTCTGGCAACCCCTCCCCGCCCACCCAGGGTGCTCCAGGAGGAACGTGGGTTTAATCATGCACCCCAGTGCCAGGCTCCCTCCCACCTTGCCAACCATGATGGTTTTGAAATAGAAGCTGCAGTGGGAGGGAATTATTTTAAATATATTCTTTTGGTGAGGTCAGACACAGACCAAGAGAGAGAAACCAGAAAGAGTTTTACAAGTTTTACAGTTTTACAATTGTGTTGTACCCACAGTTTTGGGGAAAACAAACCACTTCAGGCATGGCCACTCAGGGAGAGCAGGAGGGGGTCACCAGGCAAAGGGAGGAGGGTGGACCTTGGGCAAGTGCCTTTCTGGTGGTTTTTGCAGGAATAAAAGGGTTAGGCAGGGCAAACAGGTGTAGGGTTGGCGAATTTGAGTAATTTCAGGGGGCCCTAGGGCATGGAAGCTGTCCCTGCAGTGATTAGGCTGGGGCACAATGGCCCCACTGAGGGAGCCTGACAAGGAGGTGGCTGAGAGTATGGGGTTAATCAGCTGCTCAAGACCAACTAACTGGCCTCTAGCCACAGCCTAGAAACTGGGTCAAGACAGCACACACCCCACACACAAACTACATTACCAGAAGCAATATTTTTTTTTTGGAGACAGAGTCTCACTGTGTTGCCCGGGCTAGAATGCCGTGGCATCAGCCTAGCTCACAGCAACCTCAAACTCTTGGGCTCAAGCAATCCTTCTGCCTCAGCCTCCCGAGCATCTAGGACTACAGGCATGTGCCACCATGCCCAGCTAATTTTTTCTATATATTTTTAGTTGTCCAGATAATTTCTTTCTATTTTTAGTAGAGACAGGGTCTCGCTCTTGCTCAGGCTGGCCTTGAACTCCTGATCTCTAGCAATCCTTCCGCCTCGGCCTCCCAGAGTGCTAGGATTACAGGTGTGAGTCACCACACCCAGCCCAGAAGCAATATTCTTTAAAGAAATTTGTGTAAATGGATCACAAGTTTCACTCACCCTAAAACTTCAATACTCCCCACTGACTGTATATTATTTTCAAAATTTTGCTGAAATTTCAAAAGATATTTTATTTACAGTAATGCTTTTTTATTTATTTTATTTATTTATTTTTTTTGAGACAGAGTCTCCCTCTGTTGCCGGGGCTAGAGCGCAGTGGTGTCATCATAGTTCACTACCACCTCCAACTCCTGGGCTCAAGCGATCCTCCGGCCTCAACTTTCCTAATAGCTGGGACTACAGGCACACGCCAACACACCCAGCTAATTTTTCTATTTTTTTGTAGAGACAGGGTCTCACTCTTGCTCAGGCTGGTCTCAAACTCCTGACCTCAAGTGATCCTCCCACCTTGGCCTCCAGATTGCTGGGATCAGGTGTGAGCCATGGCGCCTGGCAGTAATGCTTTTTAGAGAGTTGAAAAGCACCTCAGGGCACTGGTTTATCTATAATTTTTTGTCCAAAAACAATAAAAGGAGAGAGAGCAAAATGTCAGTATCTGCTAAAATTGTTTTATTACTATCTGTAATTTTCTGTATGCTTAAAGTGTTTCATAATTTTTAAAAAATGGAAGTTACTGAGAGAGAAAGAGAGGCAGAGAGAAAAAGAAGCTACAAGCTACCCTGGCCCTCACATACGTTGATTCACATGAAGTTTTCTGACTCTTCTGGGGCTCCACAGAGGTGAAGGCATCTAACAAAACATACTTTTTGGTGGGAAAACTCATGGTAAGGCAAAAAGCTGACAACTCCAAATGGAGACAGAGCTAGAACTTAGCTTATATCTAAGCCAGGGCTTTAGTTGTTGGCCTGGCCTGCTTGGGGAAATCCAGCTGTGATCTGTTGTTGGGCAAAGAAACTAATTCAAGCCAGTAACCAACAAACTCAGGCATGCCATAACCCCTCTTTCACTATTTAACACATAAGAAAGTACTGTTTGAAAGAACCGTAAAGTTCTCTGAAAGAACTACAGGTAATCCAGGGTCCAGCCTTCCTGGTGGTGGGTTACATCTTGAGTGAGCATCAGTGCTGCTTCAAAGGTGCAATTTTCTATATTAATCAATAAAATTAACCAAAGCTGTGACTGCTGAATTTGCCTGCTTCCCACCTGGGTTATCTTACTCCTCATCTCTGCTACTAGAGCACCTGGCCTCAAGGAAAAAAGTGACATTTGGACGGGGCCTATACTGTGGCTGGACAGTTCAACTGGCTTTCTCACTTCCTTCATTCTCCTCTCAGATGGGAAAGGGAGGCAAAGGAGAGGCCTGTGAGCCAGTCTGAAAGACCTGTTTCTCACTAGGATCTAGAACACAGCATTTAAGAGCACTGACCCTGGAACCAGATGGCCTCTGTCCAATGCCCAGATCTAACTAGAAGCTGAGTGACCTTAGGCAAGTTAATGTTAACAACTCTGTACCTCACTTTCTTTCCATTAAATGATGGGGTAAATGCCATCTACAGCTGGGTTGTGATGAGGTTTAAATGCGATTAAGGAGTTAGAATAGTGCAGAGCACAGTGAAGGTGCAATGTGTTAGCTATTGTTACTTCTATTTAACAAATTTTTTTTTTTTTTTTGAGACAGTCTCGCTCTTTTGCCCTGGTTAGAGTACTGTGGCATCAGCCTAGCTCACAGCAACCTCAAACTTCTGGGCTTACGCAATCCTACTGCCTCAGCCTCCCGAGTCGCTAGGACTACACGCATGTGCCACCATGCCCGGCTAATTTTTTTTATTTTTAGTTGTTTGGCTGATTTCTTTCTATTTTTAGCAGAGATGGGGGTCTTGCTCTTGCTCAGGCTGGTCTCGAACTCCTGACCTTGAGGGATTCTCCTGCCTCAGCCTCCCAGAGTGCTAGGATTACAGATGTGAGCCACCGCACTCAGCCTAACAATTTTGTTAAATAGCAAGATTTTGAGCAAGAGACTTCTCTGAGCCTTGGTGATCCTTGCCATGGGGAGGGGGGTGGTCAAATTTTATTAATTAAAGTGATCTTTTCAAGCACTACGAACTGGAAGACTTTAATAGACTCCAGGTGTTTCAAACCTCTGTACCATTTGTACGATGTGTGGTTTCTAGAGAGTTTTTTCTTTTTAATTATTATGGGTACATAATAGTTGTATATCTTTATAGGGTACATGTGATGTTTTGATAGAGGCATATGATGTGAATTAATCAAATCAAGGTAATTGGGGTATCCATCACCTCAGGCATTTAACCTTTCTTTGTGTTAGGAACATTACAATTCCACTTTTAGTTATTTTAAAGAGAGGAGCTTATTTTTTTAACTGAAAATATTTATTGAAAAGTGTTAAATTTGTGATAATAATCAATGTATATAAACAACAGGAAATAAACAAGCAGGTCAATCTGTAAGAGGCAACATTTTGGAATGATCTTCATTTGTGGAGAATTTAATTGTTCTTAAACCACAGATCTTAAAGGTACACCTCTGTGAAGGTACCCTTAAGAATCAAGAAGCCTGACTCTTTAGATTTCAGAACTTAGGTAGGACACTTGTGGACATGCAAGTGAAAGAAAGAACCACAGCTAAGGATGTAGTCCAAGTGGACCAGGTGTGGGTGAGCATTTGCCAGCTGTTTAGATGAAGCCAGACATTTGTGGAAAAGGCCTAGGTCCCGTGGCACCAGTCTGAGTGACACCATCCCTCACTGTAGAAGGCCTGCCTACATGTGACTGTGCTGGTCCTCAATGCTGAAAAAGATATAGTGGATACCTGGAATGACTCCTTAGGACAGCAGGAAGCTTATAACCAGGCCAAGGCCCTAGTCTTGCCCCAGGAGATGCCCAGTCACTGGTAGGCATATCTGGCTGGGCACCCCCATCCCCCTGCCTCCCCACCCCTTGCACTGTGTGCTGGGTGCTGACAGGGCCAGGGGCAGACGGGCAGCAGGTTCTGAGAACCAGACTCCCAGCATCCCAGTGGGCAGCAGGTGGGGAACCCACTGCTGAGCTGCCCCTCACGGGGACTTTGTGAGTGAGCCCTGCCCTCTGTCCTGGATGGGCCGAATCCACCTTGGAGAGTCCTAGGCGCAGTCCTGAGCAGGGCTGGGGGGGAAGGGAGGCCTGGACAGGAGTCTTCCCTCCTCCCATGCCTGACCTGCTTTACTGAGCCTGGTGGCTCCTTTCTTGCCAGAATCATGGGCTTTTTCTTTGTTCAGCTGAGGAAACTGAGGCCCAGGGAAAGGAAGGGACTTCCCTTGATCACCCCATGGTCTGATCCAGTCTTGCTCTCAGGACTCCAGGTTCCCCAAATAGTGTTGTTTACCTCAAAGATTATTGCATCATTGATGGATAGTGGAGAACTGTCAGGCTTGAGGGCATCAAAGAGCCCACTGGGCTCAGAGGCCCTCTTAATGAAAAGATTGCATGAACATATCTGCTTGGAGCTGGTTTCACAGTCCCTAAGTTCTGAAACATTGCTACATTTTTTTTTTTGGTATAATTTTCTTAATAGTTGACTCAGATTGACTACTCAAATTTTTTTCTCCAGAAACATCTTTATACATTATGAGGTATGATGGAGTCATTGTAGGGCTTCCTAAGAATATCTGATTTTTGTAGAAACTGTTTTCTGTAATTTTTGCCTCAAGTTATTTTTCTCCTTGGCCATTTTCACCTCTTCTGACAGCTCCTTTTTCTCTTCCCATTCTTTCTTTCCTGGAACCAGCTTTTGCTGACAAACTGCTCCTTCCTTCATCACGGTCGACCACTCATAATTTGACATTGAGTACTCCTTTTATTTCTCTGGTGATTTTTAATGTTCAGCTTAACCTGTGATGAATGCCTTCACATCTGTTAAGAATCCACCAAAATAAAATGGTAGTAATTATTAGCCCTACAACGCATCAAGAAAAATCTGTTCCGCTGCCTCAATAGGCATAGCCATTAGCCACCAAAATTTGTGCGCTCAGGTGCCCTGTGACTGAAAATCCTGCACTTGCCCTGTGTCTTCTGAGTCACCCTCTGAGGTTTTGGGGCGTTCTCACCCTACGGGATCATCCCGCGAGCTGCTTCCACCTGAGAAATCCCTCCTAAACCCAACCCCTCCGAGACGCCTTAGGCTGCCTCTGGATTTCTTGGGCTCCTTCCTTCCTGCACGAGCAGGACATTTTCTTATCTCATGCTGGTCTTCAAACCAGGCGTCCTTTGGACTCACGCTTCCGCGTTCAGCCGGTTTAACCCAATCAGTGTCCGCCAGGGACTCGGAGCCGCTAGCGGGACCCTGCCCTCCCCGTCCGTCCCGCTCCCGGCTGGCCAATCAACGGCTCCGCTCCGGGCGCGTCACAATGGCGCCGTCGCGGCTCCGCCCCCGGATGCCAGCCACTGGGGTCCCGCCCTGCCGCGGTCCTTACGTCCTTCCGGCTCCGTCGTGGAAGCAGGACGGTGCTGCGTCTTCTGAAGAAGGTAGGGTTCGAGGGGTACCCCACGCGGTCACGCTGTCAGCTAGCAGCGGGGTGGGTACGCAGGCTCCTGGGGCTGCCGTATCTGGGTGCCCAGGGTGTAGGGCCGAGCCAGGGCTGAGCACGCCGGGAGGAGGAGGGCTTCCGGAAGCGCAGCGTGCGCTCGACGGGCGGGAGCTGAGGTCTCGGCCCGCCGCGCGCCTCACGCAGCCCCTGAGAAGCCCCGCCCAGAGCGCGCTGCCGGGGGTTTCCATGGTGATGGTAAACAAGCCTCAACTGCCTCAGCCACAACTGCCAAGTCTCCTGCGTTCCACCCTCCTCTAGGTGCTGCGAGGGACGACGGAGGAGTCGTATGTGAGAGCTGGAGCGCGGAGACTCCGAGCCCGAGGTGAGGGGCGGTCGGAGCGGGCGGGCGGTGAGTCCGAGGTTGAGGGCCGCACCTCCGGGGCCGAGCGGGGACTAGACCCACTGGGGCTGGGGACCGCGGGGCTGAGGTTTGGGATCTGGAAGGCGAGATCCGAGGTCGAGGTCCGCGCCCCCGGACCGAGCGGGGACTAAACCTACCGGGGGTGGAGACCGGGAGGCTGAGGTGTGAGAGCCGAGGTCAAGGGCCTTGCACCCGGGACCAACTGGGAATTGGGCCTAGCGGGGTGGGGACCGTGGCCTGGGATTAGAGATCCGGGAGGCGGGATCCAAGCTCAGGCACCGCACACACCCGGGACAGAGCGGGCACTGAGGCCCACTGGCATCGGGGAGGCAGTGTGTGAGTTCAGGAGCCGCCTAGGTCCTGGTCCTACGGGGTGGGGACTACGGGCTGAGATTTGGGGTTGGGATGGAGGCGAGGAAGGGACGAAGGGCGGCGAGCGGCAGCCGGTACTCCGGGTGGGGCACTGGCGGCCGTCGGAGGGCTCTTTTTAAACGAAAGCTGTGCGCTCACGTGGCCGAGGGCGCCGGGAGTTGCACAAGACTCTCTTGTGGGAAGCTGACTCCGCCCTCCTCCCACGCCCCGCCGCTAGAGCCCCGCTCGCGGGTTTGGGGCCTTTCTTCCTCCTCGGCGGCGGCGCGTGTGCTCGGAGCCGCCGTCTCTGCGTAGTCTCCTGTTGTAAAGGTATCGTGTTGGCGTTTGGGGCAAAAATCTTTGTCTCGTTGGCTTAGTCGGCCGTTTCTTTTTCCACGAGCTTTACTTCTTTGTGTCTTTAAATGTATTCTGCTGATTTCCTCACTGCTCCTGGGGAACTTGTGGACGCGGCCCTGGCCCGCATGGCGCGTTCTCCCGGCCTCCGCGGGCCGCCTGGTCGCGGACCCGGCCCGCCCGACCGCCCCTGGGCGCGTGGTGTGTGTCCGGGAGGGAGGGCAGAGAGCCCAACCTGGCCTGCCTCGCGGGGCGCCCTTCCGCGGCTTTTCCTTCCCGCGGCAGCCGGAGGACAAACGAATGAGCCGCCTCCTAGTTTTCGAAACTACCCGTGGGGCGCCGGGGCCTCCTCCCTGCGACTACAGGCCCGCTGCGTAGCGGGGCCCGCGCGCCGAGGGGCTCGAGCGGCGGCGGCGGCCTCGGCGGCGGCTTCCCGGAACCGCCCGGGCGGGAGTGTGGGCGGAGCGCTGGGGCCCGGCTGGCCTCCGGCGGCCGGAGCCTGCGGAGCGGGAAGAGTTTCGAACGCTGCAAATAATCTTTTGGATTCAAAAAGTCATCCGAGCAGTACTGATCTAAATATAATTCTTCCTATTGCTTCAGTTATATTTTTAAAAGTTAACTACGTATTTGTTTCTGGACTTACAGTAAGAATGGAAATTTCTCGGGTTCTCCGAGTAGACAAAAAATATATTGAGATCTGTCATTGAAAAGTGATGTTTTCAGTGCTAATTTCTATACAAGGTTTTTTCGTTTTAAAATAAGTGAGCAAACTTTCTGCTTTTAATGAATATTGAGAGATTGCTTTATTACTGATGTTAAGCAAGTTCATCTTTTGTCTTTAAGGTCTTATGTTCTTGTAAGCATTTCTGTAAAGTGGTTAGAGTTATTGTTTACATATTATGATCCTTTTTCTAATCTAATGACATTCTTTTTTTTTAGTATTTACCTTTTTTGTTTTTTTTAAATGGCAAACGACTCTAGTTTTCAGTTAAGGGATATCGTTGTAAAGCCTCCCTTTAAACATAAAATCAAGTAAAAACTCTAAGGCAAAACATTGGGTAAATAGGAGGAGTTAGTTCTCCCATGTGGCCAAATCTTGGGAGATCCTGGAGACAGATAAGAGATAAGAGCCCAGTGGAGTGGAGGGGCTGCAGAAATGGGCGGATCCGTTTCCCTGGAAGTGACTTCCCGCCAATCCTCTCTCCCCGCCAATCCTCTCTCCCGTTACCAGAGCTCTGATTCTCTGCCTCTTAAGTGAACCACATTAATTGACCCTTACTCTGGGTCCAGGCACAGAGAGGTAGGTGTTTTACCCCATTTTCAAATCACTTGCTCATGACTACTCTAAATGGGGTTGCTGTATTATCTGCACGGTACAGCTCAGAAAATGGATGCTGGGGAAAGTCACAGGCACACAGGACTGAGTCTCCGGTAGACAGGGATGCCCTCCTCTGCCAGTGCCCGTGCCCACAACCGGTTGCCCTGAGCCATTGTTCTTGTGGAGGACAACAGGGTGGGCAGCGGAAGAACTGAGCTCAGCCAAGACCACTCTGGCTTATTTTACAGCAAACCCCAGACCCGTAAGATTTTTATTCGTATTTATTCTGTGTTTCTAAGGACTCTCTTAAAACAGTACCATTATGACACCTAAAAAAATAATTCCTTGATGATCTAAGTGTTCAGGGTTCAGGTGTCCCTGATTGTGTACAAAATATTTTTATGCAGCTGGTTAGTTTAAATCAGGATCCAAACAAGATTATACTTTATATTTGATAGGTATCTCAATTTATTTTTTTAATTCAGAATAGCACTGTCTGATAGAAATATAATGCAAGCCACATCTGCAATTTTACATTCTCTAATAGTAAAAAGAAATAGATGTGGTTCACTTTAATAATTTAAACTAATATATATCCACAATATTATTTTGCATATGTTTTTAAATTAACATTTTCATATGAAGCCATCAAAATCTAGTGTGAATTTTACAGTTAGAGCATGTCTCAATTTATAACAGCCACATTTGTGGCAAATAGCTGTTGCATTAGACAGGGTTGATCTAATGGATCCCCTTTCTTAAAGGATCCATCCTTACAGTATATTTGTAATGTCGTGTGCAGTTCCCTCCCTACACTCTTGAGTTTTTCTGGTTACATTCTCTTGGTAGTGCTTGAGTCTCTGTTCTTTATATTTCCTATAAAATGGTAGTTACCTCTAGAGGTAGTTCTGATTCCAGTGAGAGTTTTTGGAAAGAATACTTCATTCTTAAGGTGCTGTGTGCATATATTGGTTGGTGTTTTCTGTTTTGTGATGTTAGCAGATATTGATGATCATTACCTAGATCCATCATTTTTTTAGTAGTTTCCAAATTAGTGATATTCTAATTATATATTCCTTCTTGTTTATTAGCAGGAATACTTCTGTATTTTCTTAATCCTTTGATTACTCTACGATGTACTTTATATGTTAAAGGCAGGTCAAGTTTTTTATTCCTTTTTATGTTTACCAATATCCAGCATAATGAATTGGATCCCTATCATGTGCCAAAGGTAGCCAATGATATTTTTTCTAGTATCATTATGAAGTCATAGATTTTAATATGTAGGATGTATTTTAATCCACAGCATCTTTTACTGTCTTTGCTCAGCTTATCCAATTTTTGGCCAGTGAGAGCCGTTCAGACTGGTTCCAATTCTTTCTTGACACAACTTCAACTTAGCATTTCTCATAAAACATTAAAAATTTATCTTTCCTCATACTTTGTCCCCATTGACATATCAATATGAGAAATTACAGTAATTGACTTTGAAATTATCAACTACACTTGCATTCCTGAAATAAACCTGACTTGGTCATGTTATTGCTTTGTGTATTGCTGGATTTGGTTGGCTAATATTTTGGTTATGATTTTTGAATCTGAGTTTTATGGTTGAAATTAGCCAGTGATACTTGATAAACTAATTCTAAAACTTTGGAAATAGAAATCAATTCCAGGTTGATTATAGATTTACATGTAAAAATACAAATCAAAACAGAACTTTATACATTAAGAAAATAACCATAGGGGCTTGGGCTAGGAAAAAGATCTCTTAAACATGACACAAAAAGCAGTAATCATGTAGGGAAGGAGTGACAGACTGGAATTAAAAACTCAACTCTTAATTAGGTTTCTCCTGACGGTGTGCCCCTTTTACAGAACTCTTCACCTAGTATAAATACAGATGCACCTCTACTTGTGATGGGGTTATGTTCCCATCATAAGTTGAAAATGCATTTAATACACTTAGCCTTAGACATGCTTAGAACACTTACATTAGCCTACAATGTCAGGCAAGATCATCTAACACAATGCCTATTTTACATTAAAGCGTTGGATAGCTCATGTAATTTACTGAATAGTGTACTAAAGTGAAAAACAATGGTTTTATAGGTACTTAGAGTATAGTTCCTACTTTCACACCATGATAAAGTTGAAAAATTGTAAGTTGGGGACCATCTGTATTACACATCACACTGTGTCTCCTTATAAATCTAATTGTATCTATACACGAGAGCTATCAGTGACATCTCCATTCCTCTTAATCTTCTAATTGAGGGCCCTTTTCTGCTCTATGATATTTAGTTAGAATAATGCTGTCCAATAGAAGTATGATATGACTGACAAATATAATGTTTTAAATTTTTAAATTGGTGCTACATGCCATATAATTAATCATCTGAAAGTATATACAATTCAGAAGTTTTTAGTATGTTCACAGAGTTGTGAAACCATCACCACTGTCTACTTCCATAACAATCTTATGTTGAAACGCCCTTCCATTCCTGGGATACATCCCACTTGTTCATGGTGTATAATCCATTTTATATGTTGCCAGATTTGGTTTGGTATTTTGGGGGGAATTTTGCCTGTATATATTTGTAAGTCTGTAGTTTTCTTGTGATGTTTTTGTCTGATTTTGGTATCTGGCTGTATTAGTTTGATAGGGCTACCAAAGAAAGTACCATAGACTGGTGGCTTAAACAACAAATTTATTTTCTCAAAGTTCTGGGGGCTAGAAGTCTTAATATCAAGATGTTGACAGAGTTGGTTCCTTCTGAGACAGGAGAAATAACATGTGAATAATAGGAATTCCAGAAGGAGAAAAAGACACAGATGGAGGCAAGAGAAGAGATAAAGAATGGAAGGGAATTTTCCTGGCTTAAGCTCAATTCTGTAGTTCCCATCAGGACATTTTAAAAAGATACAACCCAGGCATATGTTGGTATTAATAAAACTCTTAAGTTTAGAATATAGAGAAAACTGCGTTGGAAAAAGTATGTCTTCCCCCCATTATTTCTTTTCTTTCTTTCTTTCTTTTTTGAGACATTTCTCCCATTTGTTAACTGATACATTTAAAACTCAGTAATTTTTATACCAGAAAGGTTTTTATTCTGTAATGGAGTATCTAAAAGTGCTCTTGTTGTTTTTTTTTTTTTTTTTCTTTGTGAAAATAATTACGGTTTTTGTCCAGCAGTTCTGGTGTCTTAAAACCTGCTTGAGTGAGGTGTGGTGTGTTCTCTGGGTGCTGAGCCCCTCTCCTGTATGTTGCCATGTTCCTTTCCTTCTCCCAGCTGTTCTCTGCTCCCCCAAGGCAGAATGCTGTGGTCTCCTGAGCTACAAACAAGGAGCAGTTTCAGCTCCTGTGGCAGGCTACTTGGAACCTGACAAGGTGTCAGTTTTCCACGGAGGCCCATTCCTCCTAGGCTCCCAAGGGGGATACCTTCCTTGAAGGGGCTGTGGGCACCATGAGCCTTTCTGCCCAGCTCATGGATCTGACTGCATCACTCCGGGGTGCTGCTTGCTCAGGGTTACAGGAGGTAGTCTGGGAATCTTACCTTCCTATAATTGTATTTTTCTTCAGCAGAATCTGTACACACCCATTTCTTAGTTAAGCGTGGATTTTATTTCCTACTATGGGGAGAGAGCCTCCAATTAATCTAAAATGATGAAATTTTCCCTCATTGAGAACAGATTTTATCTTTAGGAACAGAAGTCTAATAGTGCTTCCTTTTATGAACATTTTAAAGAATCCTCACCAGATGCATACATTTTTGTGCTTTCCTTTGTTTCCCTGAGATACCTTGATACTTGACTCATTTGCAAAATACAGTCAATATCAAAGCAACAGTTGTTCCATGTTGGGTAAAAATTTGTTCCTTATGTTTATTTCAAGCATTGTAGATAAATTTAACTATTAACTACATCAAGTAAGCTAAAGGGCCTGATAGCTAGAAAGTAATGGAAAACAGCTTTCCTGTTGCAGGCAGGTCATGACAGACCTGCTTTGTTGGATAGAAATTAGTAATGGCATAAACATTTAAAATGTTAATGATCCATCTACAGCTTCTTGGACCTTAATAGCTCTTAGGATAGCTCTGTGTATGCAGCTTGGCATGTTATGCAAATTGGGTCAGAACTCTCACACTTCATAATCATGAGCCCCTGAAAAGTTAAATAAATACAACTATGTTATGTTGGTCCCCCCCCCCTTTTTTTTTTTCAATGAAGTTGGTCCAGACTTGCATCATATATTTAAGTGAATCCTTGACTTCAAGAAGTGTTTAAAAGCCACTGACTTGGGACGTTACAAAATTCCTGGGTTGGAAGAGACTTTTGAGGCCATTAAATCCAATTTCCAGTGACACACAGGTCTAGGCTCAGTTCACATGCCATACCAAGACAGGGAGTTTCCCCCCCAAGACCCATCTGTGCTCCTCATATGAACAGGCATGAGCCCCAGAAACTGTATCCTAAGTTCTATTTGGTGAATTTAATTTAATAAAAACGACTATAAAGATTTAAAAGGCCAGCCTGAGCAAGAGCGAGACCCTGTCTCTACTAAAAATAGAAAGAAATCAGCTGGACAGCTAAAAACATGTAGAAAAAATTAGCTGGGCATGGTGGTACATGCCTGCAGTCCCAGCTACTCGGGAGGCTGAGGCAGAAGGATTGCTTGAGCCCAGGAGTCTGAGGTTGCTGTGAGTTAGGCTGACGCCACGGCACTCTACTCAGGGCAATGGAGTGAGACACTGTCTCAAAAAAAAAAAAAAAAAGGTAAAAGAATTCACCACAAATAAAAATATTACTACAAAGCAAACAAACACCAAAACATAATCCTGGCAAAGAGCTGCATTAAAAGAAAGAAAGAATTTGAACAAGTATCCAGAGGGAATACATAGGTAATGTACAAAGGAAACAGAATAATATGGGTTTCTAACTTCTACTTGTTTTAAACCTTAGCTATTTATGGGCATGGGGGGGGGGGGAAGAGTTCCTATTCTTTCTATATGGAATTCTGTCACTCTCAGTTCCCACCTACCCTGTTTATGCTTCCTGGCTGTTTGCATGTCTCTTCCTCAGAACCCCATCTGAGCTAATCCACATTTTCTATTTTTTATTAATGCCAAAATTTGTCATAAATTTGCCTGTGCATTTCTTTATTGATTTCCTAGTCCACTGTTCTGTGGACTCACTAAGGCAGGAACTATGCTTATCCTTCCCACTATCTAAGCCCAGCCCCTAACACAGTGTCTCCATCTTATATAAGTGCACAGTGTATTTCTTGGTGAATGAATGGATCTCTCCACGTTTGGTAAATTTTTATCTACTGCACATCACTTAAATCCTTTCACATTCTGCAATTCCCACTTCAGTCTTCCTGGATTTGTCTCATTGCTTCTCATTTTGTCTCCATGTGTCTGTTCCCACTATTCATTTTCTTTTTTTTTTTTTTTTGAGACAGAGTCTCACTCTGTTGCCCAGGCTAGAGTGAGTGCCATGGCGTCAGCCTAGCTCACAGCAACCTCAAACTCCTGAGCTCAAGCGATCCTACTGTCTCAGCCTCCGGAGTAGCTGGGACTACAGGCATGCACCACCATGCCCGGCTAATTTTTTCTATATATATATATTTTTTAGCTGTCCATATAATTTCTTTCTATTTTTAGTAGAGATGGGGTCTCGCTCTTGCTCAGGCTGGTCTGGAACTCCTGAGCTCTAACGATCCGCCCACCTCGGCCTCCCAGAGTGCTAGGATTACAGGCGTGAGCCACCGCGCCCGGCCCCCACTATTCATTTTCGAGATAGCATCTAGTAATGTTCTGTTAAAAAGCAAAACTCGGCCGGGCGCGGTGGCTCACGCCTGTAATCCTAGCACTCTGGGAGGCCGAGGCGGGTGGATTGCTCAAGGTCAGGAGTTCGAGACCAGCCTGAGCGAGACCCCGTCTCTACAAAAAATAGAAAGACATTATATGGACACCTAAAAATCTATATAGAAAAAATTAGCCGGGCATAGTGGCGCATGCCTGTAGTCCCAGCTACTCGGGAGGCTGAGGCAGTAGGATCGCTTGAGCCCAGGAGTTTGAGGTTGCTGTGAGCTAAGCTGACGCCACGGCACTCACTCTAGCCTGGGCAACAAAGTGAGACTCTGTCTCAACAAAAAAAAAAAAAAAAAAAAAGCAAAACTCAAATCATACCACATTCCATTTTGAAACAACTAAGTGACTTCCCACTGGGCTTAGAATAGCGTCCAAAACACCAAACCAGACCTTCAAGGGTAGGAAGAACCTTCCTCTGCCACCCCCTCCCAAAATCGGCACAACTTGATCCTCTGGCTCCAGGGTTCTGTACACATTGTTCCCTCACCACCCATGTCATGACTGATCAATAATTAACACTTGCCTTGCCTGAGTCATGAACCAGTTAATGGAAGAAGGCATAAAGAAAACTACTCAAGTGCAACAAATGCATTCAAATAAAATCAGTGATATATGCATGCCAATCATAAAATACCGAGAATATATATCTGGGGAAGATTTTAAGAAACAAAGTTAATGCTTATAAGCAGTTCAGACCATTTTCATATTAGGTACTCTTTCTGAAAACAAACCAATTTTCTGGCTAATTTTCCTTTATTCTCTTAAATGTGTTTTTGGTGTCTGTTTCTCACTTTCCTTGGAATGAATGGATTTTTGAGTCCTCTGAATTGTCCTCAGTCTCTGATAGTAAGAATAAGCAAGGAGGTAGTGCGGTGTTGGTGGCATTTTTACTGTGGACTATTTCAGATAACAAAAGTAGACTATATTAAAATGAACTCCCATGTACCTGTCACCTAGTTTCAACAGTTACTAGTCATGGACAGTTTTTCCCTACATCCCCACCTACTGCTTCTCTTGTGGATAATTTCCAAACAAATCGTAGCCATCACACTTTATTTTAAAACATAATTCTACTGCATCTAGTCAATGTTCAAATATCCCCTATTGTCTTATTTATAAATTTTTATCAACTTGTTTGAATCATGAGCCAATTATGTCCCGTGTATTGTAGATCCTTGATAAAGCTCTTAAATTTATTTTAATCGGTAAGTGGCACTTCAGTCCTTTTATTTGGAACTGTTCAGAGGAAGGACTGGCTCACTTGTCCTCGTAGAGCTTCCCACAGTCTACATCATCATATTCTCACTTAGTACGTTCTTTCCTATAAAGGGTCTTGTAAAGAAATAAGATTACAGTAGCATAACAGCAAAATTTGTAATTCCTAATATTAAATATCCAGTCACTGCTCACATCATTACAATTGCTTTATAATTGTTCCCCGTATCATTTAAGATTCAAAGGTTCCTAAAATATAGTTGCTTGCTAAGTATAAATTTTAGAAATTGCATTTTAGAAATTGCAATAACAGTTTGGTTATGCAAACTATTAACGTGAGTCCATGGTCAAATGTACAAAAGAAGGTATTGTATATCCACTAGTTTCCCTTTAGTTTGGCGGTTTCTCTTCCACACTGCTATGCCCGTCCCGGTCTCCCCACCCGCTCCCTCCCTAGCTGGTGCTCTGGACTTTCCCCAGCTCGCTCCTTCGGCTCCTTTCTGGAGAACTCACTGAGAACTGTCTTCCTTCTCTCGTTGCTTTTCTTCTCTCCTTCCTCCACTTCCTGCCTGGCCGACCGCGCGGGCCGGGGGCCGCACCTGCAGGCACGCGTTTCCCATTGGTGACATCTTGGCGGGCCCGGCGGGGCACTTCCTCCTCTGCACCCCGTGACCCACGTCCGGCTCTCGGCCTCGGATCACGCGGCCTCCGCTTCCCGGACTCCGGACCCCACGCTTCCTAGGTCCCGACTGCCCATCCCCAGCGTGGTGAGCCGCCGAGTGCAGGCCCCCGGCAGCCTGCCCTTTCGACCCGAGGAGCGGGGCCCGGGCGCTCCGCTCCCCTCCCCTCCTCTCCCCGCCCGCGTCCTGCCGCTCCCCTTTCCCTCTTCCCGCCACCCCGTACCCTGCCCACGCGTCTGGGAGCTCCGGGGGCTGACAGCTCCAACCCCTGCGGTCCCGGGAAGTCACCCCTACCCCCACCCGTTGCCGGTGGGTCCCTGGAGGCCCGCGGGGCAACTCCTTTCCTCCACCCCCGCCCCGGAGGCACTCCCTCGCGGTCCCAGGACTCCCCCACACCCGAGCCGGGGACCCGCCCCGCCCTACCCCCGCTGCTGGCTCCGCCCCCCGCCCGGAAGCTCCCGCCCGAGCCCGCGCGGGCCCGGGGGCCGACCTTCCTGCTGGGCCGGGCGGTCCTGAGGCTGTCGGGTCGCCAGGTGGAGGCCGCGGGAACGCAGTTACCTTGTCACACGACCTCAGCAGTGCTTCCCGCCAAAATACGCGCAGCGGCGCCCCTGAGGTTTCCAACCTAGCAGAAAACGTTTGCCCCTGGCCATTTGAATTTGTGTTTCAGGTTAAGAACAAACAGAAGATGCACCTGGATTTTCCTCGGAGCCCTCTGCATTGTTAAGCTTCGGGTGGAACTTGTGGGCCTTGGGCTGTAAGCCTTGCTTGCTTCATAGAAGTCAGTCCTGCTTCCTCCGTGGTAAGTCTTAGAACAAAACAGTCCGCGGCATAGTCCTGAGGCCGCGGTTCCCGTGGACTTTGGTTTAGGAGCAAACTATCTGAGTAATTAAGGCACTCGGGACAACCCTGCTGTGTGTGCTCCCAGCTGTCTGGAGGTTAAAATTTGTGCTCGGAGTGAAGGGAGGGGGTGGGCTCCTAGTTAAAGCGCTCCTCTGGCCTCCCCGGAGCACAAAGATATGTAAAGTAGGTGAAGCTTAGGTCTTACCCGGGCTTCTGTGCTGAACAAAAGAAAATGTGCTGGGTGGTGCTTAAGCCGCCCTATTTTCTCTGCAAATAAACGTAACTAGTCCTAGTACTCTTAGGCGCACCCTGTTTATCTTGATTGGATCTGCCTGAAGGCAAGTGTAAATCCCGTCTAACCGGTGCGGGGGATGGGGGGGTGAAGCGCACTTTGCAGAGGGGGACTCTTGGTCCCCACTCTGACTTGTTTTAGGGTGTGTGTTTTAACGAAATCCGTGGGTGGTCCACGTGCATTAGCACGTTTGGAAGCCACAGATCTAGAACTTGGAAGGCATCTCGACCCCGTCGCCAGGGGGAGTTGAGCAAAGTCCTCCAGCGGTTTCATAGTGCTGCGGGATTTCTGTCAGCCTTCACTACGCAGTGCCACGGCCCACAGGCTCACGGGGTTTTGTCCGAAATGGGGTAAAGTGGGTCTTGCTGCCAGCTTGTGCGTGTCCCCAGAGAGGTCCCAGGTGTTGAACTTTCAATCACCCTGGAAGGAGCTGGAGTAAACAAGGCAGAAGTGGACCAAGCTAAGATGACTGGGTTCCACTGTCTCTTGGGGGAAAAGGGGAGGGGACTATGGGTGGTTACAGCCTCTAGAAGCCCTGGTTCCAGAGTATTTGAAACTATCCCATTTCTTGAATAGGTTTCCTAATAACTGTAATACTTTCACGTGTACAGCTCCTCCCAATAGTATCATGTAATAAACACAGGAAATTGTAAGGCAGATATAATTCTATTTTAACACAACAGGTTCAACAAAATTGACTGACTTTCGCAATTTCATATTTCCAAAACTAAGAACGCAGCTTAGTTCTCATAAGAATTCCATAGTCTTCAGCCCATGTCCTAGTCCTTTGGGGACAGCTTTATCACGTGAATGTTGGTGATGATAGTGCTTACAATTTTCCTACTGAAAAGCATATTTCAGCAAAGTTGCCTAGTAACTTGGAGTCTTTTGGGTGTGTCTCCACGTTGCCCCCAGAGGGGTTCTTGTAAATCTGGCTGAGTGAGGTCTAGTAAGCATTGTTGCCAGTGCCCATCCCAGAAGAGCCCTGGCCCCTGCGGAGCCGGCGCCCCTCCTCCTCCCTCTATTCTCCGCTCCTGCCCTCGATATTTAAATTTACTCTCCCGTGCTTTGCATTTTCTGTAGACTCACAAGCTGGGTGTTTCCCTTCTGCTGTGCTCTGTATTACCCTATGAAAAGATAAACCACCTAGGTGCCGTTAGGGCGGGAGGTTTAATTGTGTCAACCTTGGGGCTATAAAGGGCTTCCCAGCGGCCACCTTGCCTGGAGGAATTTAAAGCACCCAGCCCCAGAGACTGCCTGCCACTCTGCTGAATGCAGGGGTTCCAAGGCCCTACCGCCAATATTGTTTCTGTTTTTTTAGGACAATTTGTTACCTACTGGAAGTGTCAGCCACAGAAGGCTTCAAGGTTGTTCTTTAAGGTGAGCTATTTTAAGAAAAGTCATATTTCAGTTACAGTGTTTATATTTGATTTGTTGTATTCATAGGCTCCTGGAGTAAAAAAAAAAAAAAAAATTGTTTTTCACTAAATTTTTGTGGGACTCTTTTCAGTTGAGTTTTAGCTAATGAAAAGTCTTGGGACTTCTGAGAAATGGAAGAGAAAGCTAATTATGGAGTACAAGTAGACAATGTTTTAAACATAAATACGGGTTTTAGAGAAGAATGCTCTCTTCACCTTGCCCTCAGAGAAAATCATTTTATTTCTGAAGTATTTCCTGAAACATTTGTAATGTGTGATTAATTTTTTTTTACTCACCACTACACAAACAAGGATATAACGTGTAAGGTGTTATTGGCAGGCATTTAAAGTAATTCTTATGTGAAATGTTAATGTTCTTTTATGCTTCTTGCATGTCTGTCAGCCTAGCTAGGCTGCCACATTCTCAAGGAAGGTGTTGACCCTACATGGTCAGCAGTTAATCCCTAGCTAATCTTGGGCCTGCTGGGTCGGGCCTGTGCTGAGGGTGCTGTCACAATGGCCAACAGAACAGGCACACACAGTCTATCCCCAGTAGCCTTCCAGTGTGGGTCTGAAGGCACCTTTTATACAGATCACAGCAAGAGTGCTATGAGGGTGTGCAGTCTTCCCATTGTGCAGAATGGGAAGACTTATAAAAAGGTGATTTATTTGAGCTGAGACCTTAAGGATTAGCAGGATTTAGCTAGACAGAAGGTTGGGCAGAGTATATTTAGAGAGAGAATTAGTGAGAGCCTCAACCATGTGCGTCACATCCCTGAGGGAGCAGAGAGCATGGCACATTCCAGGAGGAAAAAAAGGAAGTGATGTGAGCTAGACAGGAAAGTGTTGCAGGCTGAGGACCCCATTATTCCTGTGGTCCTTTTTCTGAGGCCAGTGGGAAACCAGTGAGGATTTGGAAACAGGACAGTAACGTAAGTTTTAAAAGAACATTTGAGCTGTGGTTTGGATTGCAATAAGTGCTAGCCATTAATGCTTGGGGAACTTCTAAAATGGGATAAGGGTAGCCTTGAGTAGGCCATTGTAGGTACTTGGAATGAGGGAGGAATATGAGAGAAAGGCAGAAACAAAATTACGGTTTGATAATTCACATTACAAAGAAAAGAATTATTGTGCTCAGTACTCTGTCATTCAGTGTGTTAGGGACTCAGTGTAGAGCTGTTTGACACTAATTGTTGAAAAGGCCGGGTTATAATGGGATTTAGGGGTGAGGGTCCTGTGGAGAATGGGATCTCCCAAGAAAGTTGATTGGATTTGAGGGCTTGGAAGAAGTGGTTCAAGGATTAGTTCAATTTCCTTCTAGAGCCTTTGGGTGTAGGTAAGGCTGCAATTGGAATACAATTGAAGAGAAAATGCCAAGATCATTTGTGGTACAGAGAGGGGAGCTGGGAAGTGGGGTTATGTATGCCACTCTGGGCTTCCGGGAGATGGGGGGACACCTAGAAGAGAATGGGGCCCAGTGAATCCCTGCAGTTAATGTTTGAGGAAGGACTTACAGACTGGGAAAGAATGTCCAGAAAATTAATAGGAATCCCTAACAAGAGTTGCATCATTAGGAGTGAAGGGGAGAGAGTGATTTCCAGGAAGAAATGGTTAAATCCTGCTATGGGAACAAGTAAGATGAAAGTAAGAAAACACTTGGTCTTCTTCCCATGCAGATCCTTGGCACAAGTGGGATCATGCCCTTATGATGATGGGGGTTGGAGGTGACATCAGTAGAGCCCTTTTGACAAGATTTTACTAGAAGAAAAAGCAGGTAGCTGGAGGCAGAGTTGGCACGGGGGGAAGGGCATATAACGTGATTGGTTAGACCTGAGCATATTTGATTGCCAAGGAGACAGTGCACAATGGAGAGAGAGGAAAGAAGGAAGAATTTTCATAGGGTGGGTGAGGTTGGGACCCAGAGCAGAGCTGTTGATAATGATCTCAACTGTAAGGAAAGGCCGCTCCTTGTTTACAAATTCTTAGACTCTGAGGGACCTTCAGGAGGTCCCCATTCCTATTGGAAGTGGAAGGTGATCAACTGAGAGTAAGAGATGACGACAGTATGTAAGGCCACCCTACACAGCTGGGGGCTTTGGGTGAGCAGAGATCCACGGTATGACTGGGTGGTATTGAGGGTCTGCTCTAAGGCTGGTGACCCTGATTTTCTAAATCAGTTCCCAACTGAGGGCAGCTCTAGACCGAGGGGAACATCTGGAGGCATTTTTGGTTGTCACAACTTAGGTGGGAAATGCTACTGGCATCTAGTGGATGGAAACATCCTACAGTGCATGGGCCTGCCCTGCACAACAAATAACTATCTGATCCAAAATGCCAGCAATGCTGAGGCTGAGAAACCTTAGTCTAGAGTCGCCATTTTGCCTGGCTGTGTACAGCTGTGTGAAACAGCCATGGAACAAACAGATATTTGGAATCTTCCAGGGCTCTGGTTTTCCTGGGCACATACAGTGAAGACGTGTGTGTGAGTTCCGTATGAGGAAGGACTGAAGCGATACGTGGGGTCTAAGTTGGATCAGCAAGAATTGAGGGCTGTTCGAAAGGAAGCTGAGGGCTCTATGAGGGAGGATGGCAGTTGTGGGGGAGGCAGGAGGATGTGATTACAGAGCAGGACTTCCACAGTGTCGCTCTTAGACTTTGGAGTCACTGGGGACAGCACTGCCTAGGAAGGCTCCTGGGGGCTGTTGATCATGGGAGATAGTAGGGGTCCAGGGGAAATGGTGGGGGGCTATGGATTAACCTCACAGGCATTGAAGGATGACTAGACCTAAGGCTGGGAACAGAACTTGAGTGAAGCCTCCAGATTCTTGCAGGAGTGAGGAGCATCAGGAGGGAGGTGTGGGTCAAAGACAAGACAGTCAATACCTAAAGGAGCCCTCTCCACCTACTCTGGGAGCCTAAACCCATCACCCAAGACACACAATGAAAACTTGCCTGGTGCCCCAAGAAGGAAATTGTGAAGTGCTAGCACAAAATCCTCCGTGGGCAGGGGAGGGAGAAGCTGCTACTTTTTTTTTTTTTTTTTTTTTTTTTTTTTTTTTTTTTTTTTGCCAGTGTTGCTACACTGAGGTGACTGAGGCCTTCAGGAGTGGAGAGCAAAAAGTGTGCTTGTGGCCAGGCATGGTGGCTCACGCCTGTAATCCTAGCACTCTGGGAGGCCGAGACGGGAGGATTGCTTGAGCTCAGGAGACCAGCCTGAGCAAGAGCAAAATCCCGTCTCTACTGAAAAAAAAAAAAAATAGAAAAAATGAGCCAGGCGTGGTAGTGCATGCCTGTAGTCCCAGCTGTTCAGGAGGCTGAGGTAGGAGGATCGCTTGAGCCCAGGACTTTGAGGTTGCTGTGAACTGAACTGACACCACAGCACTCTAGCCCCGGCAACAGAGTGAGACTGTCTCGGGGGGGAAAAAAGTGTGCTTGTGTTTGTTTCCTTCATTGTTACCTTCTCAAAAAGCACTTTTATTTTAAAATTTGTAACTTGGTAGCTAGATCCATATGTGTTCTCAAACCAAAGCTCAGTAAAAGTTTATTCAACTTATGTACACAGTGAATATTAATACATTTGTAAGTGGGGGGGGCATGAGCAGTACAGGTTAGTCCCCCCTGACTCTTCTCCCTAGAGCCTGCTCCGCGCCACTCTAATCAGCCAGGGTGGTTTTACCTTGGCTGTATGCCTTTCAAAGTAATTGCATTCCTAATCACAACTCTTGAGTAAATTCCCAGTGTTAGGTCTTTTTGATGCTTTCAGGTTATTACGTGTAGATCTGTTTTATTTGTGCTGTTTACACTTTGATTACTGGGGCTCATCACAATATTTTTCACTTCTTCAGTATTAAAAATAAGCATGCAAGGGACATTCTTGTAATCAGGCTCTGTTGCTACTGAAACGCCACTGCTTACAGTGGCTACATGAAATTTTAAAATCATTAGCAATATGATGGGCTTAAACGGTAACTCTTTCCTTAGTTTGATTTTCCCTGATGCTACTATGGTTGAACATCTATTGATGACAGATTTGCTTTTCCATTTCTTACCTATCCCTGCTTTTTGTCTGTTTTTTATTGTGGGTTTGGGGGGATTTTTTTTTTTTTTTTTTAAGGAGCTCTTTAATCTTTTTCTACATGATAAACCACATTTCTTGAAAAGACCACCAGTATTAATGGCTACATCTCTTACACTTAATGGGACACTATTGAAACATTAAATTTACACGTATTCCATGTGCTCCTTTTGAGCCTTAACCACTTAGGTATTTTATGTTGCTCCTTTTATTTATATGTGAACCTGTGAATCATATAATTTGGTTTCTGCATTTATTTGTAGTGTACATAGCTAATATTCTGCTGGTGAGCTTTTCTGCTTCAGTTTGGCCTCACCCTTAACTAGTATTTTGTTTGAATGACAATTAAGGGACAAAATGATACCTCCTTGAATTCTGGAAGCCATTGCTGTCTTGTATCCTGGCAGCATTGTTGTTAGTAAGAACACTGATTCTGGTTCACCCCAGTGTCAAAGAAAATGCTACTCTGTGTTGTGATTTTAAAACCATCTGCTGTGTTCGTCCCTTATTTTTACTTATATGGTATCCAGCCACAAACAAGCAAATTGGTTAAATGTAAGGCCTGTAGTTGAGGGAGAAACTTTCCAGAAGAGGTCTTATCACATTTCATCATTGCAAGTATCTGGAATAAATACAAATCTAAAAAGGAAGTTTGCTGGCTCTAACCAGACTAAAACTTAGATTCCTCTATGTTCAAGGGACCAACTTTATATGAATCTTTCTTTTACTTGATTGATAACCATAATATATCCCATCTGTTTTCTTCCGGTTCTGAGAAATTCTTAATCTCTCTGAATATTGCTTCCAAATTCATTCTCTTTTCTTCCCTTCTAAAACCTGTAATAACTGGCTACTAGAATTTATAGATTTTAGGTTGCTGACTAAAGCCTCCAGAACACATCTTGCTCTTTAAATTTCAAATTTTATTCTTTGTTCTATTTGCTTGTCTTTTTTTAGGCCCCTGATTTGTTCTTATTCAATCTGAGTGGCAGTGTTATTTTTTTTTTTTCTTTGAAAGACTTGGGATCAAGTCTTAACTTCATTCATGCTTGCCTTCCTCATATATAAAATGGGGGAAATAATATTTAGTGCATATTCTTGTTAAGCATGTTAAATGAAAATTTATGTAAAGTAGTTTTTGCTTTCTTTTCAGCCTCAAAAAAAGTTGTGCCTAACCTTGTCTGACATCTGCCCTGCCAAGTGTCCATGATGCTAGGCCCCGAGGGAGGTGAAGGTTTTGTGGTCAAGCTCCGTGGCCTGCCCTGGTCCTGCTCTATTGAGGACGTGCAGAACTTCCTTTCCGACTGCACGATTCGTGATGGGACCGCAGGCGTTCATTTCATCTACACTAGAGAGGGCAGGCAGAGTGGTGAGGCTTTTGTTGAACTTGAATCAGAAGATGATGTAAAAATGGCCCTGAAAAAAGACAGGGAAAGCATGGGACACCGGTACATCGAGGTGTTCAAGTCCCACAGAACCGAGATGGATTGGGTGTTGAAGCACAGCGGTCCCAACAGTGCCGACAGCGCCAACGATGGCTTCGTCCGTCTTCGAGGACTCCCATTTGGATGCACAAAGGAAGAAATTGTCCAGTTCTTCTCAGGGTTGGAAATCGTGCCAAATGGGATCACACTGCCTGTGGACCCTGAGGGCAAGATTACAGGGGAAGCTTTTGTGCAGTTCGCCTCACAGGAGTTAGCTGAGAAGGCTCTGGGGAAGCACAAGGAGAGGATAGGGCACAGGTATATCGAAGTGTTCAAGAGCAGTCAGGAGGAAGTCAGGTCTTACTCAGATCCCCCTCTGAAGTTTATGTCGGTGCAGAGGCCGGGGCCCTATGACCGCCCTGGCACAGCTAGGAGATACATTGGCATCGTGAAGCAGGCGGGCCTGGAGAGGATGCGGCCCGGCGCCTACAGTGCAGGCTACGGCGGCTATGAAGAGTACAGCGGCCTCAGCGATGGCTACGGCTTCACCACTGACCTGTTTGGAAGAGACCTCAGCTACTGTCTCTCAGGCATGTACGACCACAGATACGGAGACAGCGAGTTCACAGTGCAGAGCACCACCGGGCACTGCGTCCACATGAGAGGGCTTCCTTACAAAGCAACCGAGAATGACATTTACAACTTCTTCTCTCCGCTCAACCCCGTGAGAGTGCATATTGAGATTGGCCCAGATGGAAGAGTGACCGGTGAAGCAGACGTGGAGTTTGCCACTCACGAAGAGGCTGTGGCGGCTATGTCCAAAGACAGGGCCAACATGCAGCACAGATACATAGAACTCTTCTTGAATTCGACAACGGGGGCCAGCAATGGGGCGTATAGCAGCCAGGTGATGCAAGGCATGGGGGTGTCGGCAGCCCAGGCCACTTACAGCGGTCTAGAGAGTCAGTCAGTGAGCGGCTGCTACGGGGCTAGCTACAGCGGTCAGAACAGCATGGGCGGATACGATTAGTTTTGTAGGGATGTTGAAGGTTTTTCAATCAAATTTTCACAGGCAGCCAACAAGCAGCGAATGAAGAGCAGTTATAACTCTAGAGGAAGCTCTGGGACCCATTTTGCACCATGAGTTTGTGAAATTTGGATAAAAAAAATTACCTCTTCAGTGTTTTCTCATGCAAACTTTTCTCTAGCATGTGATATTGGGTAAACTAAAACTATTTTCAGCTTTTCTCAATTAACATTTTGGTAGTATACTTCAGAGTGATGTTATCTGAGTTTCAGTAGTTTAAGTATGTTAAATATGGACCTTTTGCCACCACATCGCAGTGAACACACTGGGGAGACGTGCTTTTTTGAAAAACTCAAAGGTGCTAGCTCCCTGATTCAAAAAGAAATATTTCTCATGTTTGTTCATTCTAGTTTATATTTTCATTTAAAATCTTTTAGTTTAAGTTTAAGTTTTTTAAGAGTTAGTTTTGAGAATTGAGACACAATACTAATACTGTAGGAATTGGTGAGGCCTTGACTTAAAACTTTCTTTGTACTGTGATTTCCTTTTGGGTGTATTTTGCTAAGTGAAACTTGTTAAATTTTTTGTTAACTAAATTTTTTTCTTAAAATAAAGATTTTTTCACAATGACTGGCACAAGATTATCTACTCAGCAAAAGGTAGCAAAATGGGTTGTTGAATTCATTTTATTCCTAATGTATTTTAGTGTGAATTTTAAAATTTCGTACATCAAATCTATGATCTCCCTTATATTCTTACAATGAGGCTAAATAAAAGTTTAATAAAAACGTTAATTATGTGAATGGTGGAAATGGTGACTAGAAACAAACATCCTCAGAAGTGTGAAGTAGACACATGCAGCCCCAGGCACCCATGATTTGTGTGCACGGTGGTCTTAACCTATTCGTAGTATCCTGCCGGCCCTTTCCTTGATGCTGGGGTCACGCCCATGGTTCCTGTAGCTAGAGAACTTTAGTTTTGAGTGAGGCTATTACACATATTTCTAGTTTTTAGAAAATGTGCTGATTTGGACTTTGTGTGTATGTGTGTGTGCTTGTGATTATTTTTATGGAGTGCATTCCTGAATTAGCAATGATAGGTTCTCACAGGGTATGCATATTCTCAAGCTTGAGACCTGTTTACAAATTGGTAGTAAAAAATTTCTCTGCACCTAGCAGTGGAAAACAGTGTCCACTCCAGGCAGCTCTACACACAGCATATGGTAGTACCATCGTTTTAACACTTAGAACATGCACTAAGGCAGTTTGTTCTTAAAAATCATCCCACATCCCATGCAAGGCCGGGCACGGTGGCTCACGCCTGTAATCCTAGCACTCTGGGAGGCTGAGGTGGGCGGATCGTTTGAGCTCAGGAGTTCGAGACCAGCCTGAGCAAGAGCAAGACCCTGTCTCTACTAAAAATAGGAACTATATGGACAACTAAAAATATATATAGTAAAAATTAGCCGGGCATGGTGGCACATGCCTGTAGTCCCAGCTACTTGGGAGGCTGAGGCAGGAGGATTGCTTGAGCCCAAGGAGTTTGAGGTTGCTGTGAGCTAGGCTGACACCACGGCACTCTAGCCCGGGCAACAGAATGAGACTGTCTAAAAAAAAAAAAAAAAAAAGAAACCAAACATCCCATGCAAAAATATTTTGATATCCTTATAATTCTTCCAACTTCATTTTCCCACTTTAATAACAATAATGGAACCTAGATGTTCTAATTTTACCACTTTAAGGATCATCTGGTGTTTTTTGCTTTTAAAAAGAAAATGCTCTTGGTTAAATCCCTGAAGGTTTCATTAAAAAATTAGGAAGACTAGCCTCACTGGTCTTCGCAGGCCAAACTTACCTACCGGCCTTTACCCCAGTGTTCTGCATCAGATGGCATCACCAAGGAATGCCAAGGTGCGGGGACACAGGCAGAATGAGAAAGATGCACTGGGAAGACAACAGGAACTGCCCCTATTCTAGGCCCTGTTCCGGGGTCTCTGCACATCCCCTGGGCCCACCATGCTCAAGCAACAGCAACCAATAGGGAAGCAGAGGCCCACCCAGGTGGAGTTCCAGTTAGGAGCTTTGGAAATTGCACTTACTGGTGGGGGCTGGGGTGCCATGAGGCTGAGACCTCAGATTTCATGGGGCAGTGCAATCTCAAGGCATACCTTCACTCCTGGAAGTCTGCTAAACTTAGGGTATGTATGGAAGGAGTGGGCTCCAGGAACCTGGGATGGGAAAGTTGGGGTAATGTGCTAGGTGACCCAAAATCTCTGGACCTGCAACCATGGGACACTATTGTTAAAAGGAAGACCATGCCAAAGCCTTGGCCTGAGGTAGGTGATAGTCCTAAGATATATGCCCCCCTTGTGGTCTGCTCCGAGTCTCATTGTTTCCAGAATGGGTCGGAAAACTACACATAAACCAAATCCAGCTTGCCACCAGTTTGGCCGACAAGCTAAGAATAGTTTTTGGTTTAGTTTTCTTTGAGACATGATCTCTCTCTGTTGCCTGGGCTGCATTGTGTTGTTCACTGCAACTTCAAACTTGTGGACTCAAGTGATACTCCCGCCTCAGCCTCCTGAGTTGCTGGGACTACAGGCACATGCCACAATGCCCAGCTAGTTTTCGTGGTGGTTTTTTTTTTTTTTTTTTTTTTTTTTTTTTTTTTTTTTTTTAAAGGAATGATGTCTTGCTATGGTGCTCAGGCTGGGCTCAAGCCATCCTCCCACCTCAATCTCAAGGATTATAGGCATGAGCCACCGCACCTGGCCAAGAATTGAGTTTTACAAATGGAATTTGCAATCCATTTGATAACCAGAAACTCCAAGTAAGCAACATACAGTGTCCCTCAAAAAAATTCCATTATCAGTAAACCTGTAGTGCAAAAAGTTGTACTTATTTTGAGTTTAATGTGAAAACATCAGGCCGGGCGTGGTGACTCACGCCTGTAATCCTAGCACTCTGGGAGGCCGAGGTGGGCGGATCGTTTGAGCTCAGGAGTTCGAGACCAGCCTGAGCAAGAGCGAGACCCCATCTCTACTAAAAATAGAAAGAAATTATATGGACAGCTAAAAATATATATAGAAAAAATGAGCCGGGCATAGTGGCGCATGCCTGTAGTCCCAGCTACTGGGAGGCTGAGGCAGGAGGATCCTTGAGCTCAGGAGTTTGAGGTTGCTGTGAGCTAGGCTGACGCCACGGCACTCACTCTAGCCTGGGCAACAGAGTGAGACTCTGTCTCAAAAAAAAAAAAAAAAAAAAAAGAAAGAAATTATATGGACAGCTAAAAATATATATAGAAAAAATTAGGCCGGGCGAGGTGGCTCACGCCTGTAATCCTAGCACTCTGGGAGGCCGAGGCGGGTGGATCGCTCGAGGTCAGGAGTTCAAGACCAGCCTGAGCAAGAGTGAGACCCCGTCTCTACTAAAAATAGAAAAATTATATGGACAACTAAAATATATATATACAAAAAATTAGCCGGGCATGGTGGCACATGCCTGTAGTCCCAGCTACTCGGGAGGCTGAGACAGGAGGATCGCTTGAGCTCAGGAGTTTGAGGTTGCTGTGAGCTAGGCTGATGCCATGGCACTCACTCTAGCCCGGGCAACAGAGTGAGACTCTGTCTCAAAAAAAAAAAAAAAAATGTGAAAACATCAGTTTTGCCTTTTGGCCTACAGAAGCTAAGGTGTTTATTATCTGGCCCCTTAGAAGTTTGCTGACCCCTGTTGCAGAAAACTAGTACCAGGACTGAGCATGGCACAGGGGGAAGAGTTCCCACTATAAAAGGAAATGGACTTAACAAAAAGGCTGCAAGTCCTGGTTAGAATGGACAAGACCTGTAGCACATCAGGGGGACTTGGGGATGGTACATTAGGGTTGAGTATGAAACTGCATTGAAATGAGACATCTCTTGTGAGCCAAGATATGGGAATTCTGAGCAAATTGCTCAGTTTATCCTAATCTGTTCAAAGCATCCTTCGAGGATCATTCCCCCACAGGAAGGCATGCAGGGTACCCAGAGAAAACACCAGGTAAGTCTGTCCCTGGAAGGACCTGAGAACGCTCACCAGCATTTTGAAAAACTTAGTGGAAGCTCTCCTCTCAGCCAGCGTTGGCAATAGGAAAAAACAGATGACAGGATTCCAGAAGATGAGACACAGGTAGTGGCAATCATCAGATGTGAGGTAAGCGGTAGTGGGCAGCCTTGACCAGCCCTGGTCTGTGACAAAGGCCAATAGCAAGACTATTGCTTGGTTTAAATAGCCAAAGAGGAGTAAGCTGGAAGCAGAAAGCTGATGTTGGCCATTTCTATTGAACATCAGGATCTTGTTCTATTTATTACCAGAACAGAATCAAGTCTCAGACCCAGAAGCCATCAACTAAAGTGGAGGAAGGGCCTGGCATTACAATTGTATAAAATAAATATAAATATTCCACGAACCTCCCCCCAGCCCAGGAGAGTGAATGGCCCTAGTCCCTTGAGGGCTGTTGGACATAGGGTGTGAGTTCGGGTGAGTACCAGGGGACCCAGAATGCCACTGTAGTCCCTTTGTTAGAGTGGAAGCACAGGAAGGCCAAGTTCATCTCATCATGGGTCAAGTGAGTGTGCAGAGCCTCGGGTTATCTCCCTGAGTGAGTGGGGAGGGGTATCCTGGGCAGATAAGCCCACGCTGGGTCCCTGGCTTGTGGAGTCAGAGTTACAGTGGTACAGAAGGCCAAGAGGAACAGCTCAAATGGTGCTCCCCATCCAAGGCAGCAGGATGAATAGGTGCTGTAATGGGTTGAGGCCACACGTGCGGACAAAAAAGGCAAGCATCATATGCCCTTTTAATTTGCCTGTCTGGTTCCAACATGAAACCAGATAGATCTTAGCAGGTGATAGCAGATGACCGGAACTTAACCAAGTCGTCGCTCCAATCACAGCTGCAGTTCTTCCAGTATAGATCAACAAGCCTTTGACACTTTGGCGGCTACTGACGCAGTGAATCATTCTTTTCCATCAGCATTAAGTAGATTAAACAACATTTTGCCTTCTTTTTTTTTTTTGAGACAGAGTCTCACTTTGTTGCCCAGGCTAGAATGAGTGCCGTGGCGTCAGCCTAGCTCACAGCAACCTCAAACTCCTGGGCTCAAGCAATCCTCCTGCCTCAGCCTCCCAAGTAGCTGGGACTACAGGCATGTGCCACTATGCCCGGCTAATTTTTCTATATATATTTTTAGTTGTCCTGCTAATTTCTTTCTATTTTTAGTAGAGACGGGGTCTCCCTCTTGCTCAGGCTGGTCTCGAACTCCTGACCTTGAGCGATCCACCCGCCTCGGCCTCCCAGAGTGCTAGGATTACAGGCATGAGCCACCGCGCCCGGCCCATTTTGCCTTCTTATGGACAGCAAAATACATTCCCTGTCTTTCTCCAGGATTCCGTTAACTTCTGTATGTTACAGTACAGTCTGGAGAGACATTGATCACCTGGCAATGACTGACTATATTGGTGACATGCTAATTGGACTCGGTGGGGAGGAAGCAGCAAGGACTCTGGATGCCCTAGGAAGACGTGTGCTAGAGGGAAGAAGAGTGTTTAGAGTCTATAGTCATGGGTAAGGGTCAGCAAATTAGGGTCTGTGGGCCTAATCTGGCCTGCTGCCTGCTTTTGTAAATAAAATTTTTTTTGGTACAGAGCCGTGCCCATTTGTTTACATGTTGTCTATGGTTGCCCTTATGCTACAATGGGCAGAGAGATGAGCAGTTGCATCAGAGACCACATGGTCCACAAAACCTAAGATATTTAAATATTTACTATCTGACTCTTTACAGGATATGTTTGCCAATCTGTGGCCTTGGGCATAACTGGGGCATTTCCTCCAAGGTAAAGGTCAAGATATTGCATCTTGCAACTTTTTATTTATTTATTTAAAAGCTAGTCAAATTTAGCAATTGGGAAGGGGTTGTATACCAACTTCAATAACACTAGTGTTGAAAAGTTTTTTGTTTCTCTTTTAAGGACTGGTCAAATGCAGTAGTGAGAACAGGGGAAAGGGCAGAACAAGGAGTTCCATCTGTAACTGACTGAACAATCACAAGATACCTTCCAACCAGCCACTAATGTTAATCAGTATAACTCACTACCATCAGACCCACCACACCTTACAACTCGTATCACTAAAAAAGAGGCACAATTTTGGGTAGGTAGGACTTTTTGGATTTTGGAGAAACCTTCTGTTACACTTGAAAATACTGCTCCTGCCCAATTATCAGGTGACCAGAAGGCTACAAGGGTTCTGCCAGCTGCTCTGCCATCTGCTACAAATGACAGAGGAGCAGGTCCCAGCATAGAGGTATCTGTGTTCATAAATGATTCCAGGTGGTGTCTCTGACAGGTCTCAATAGACATTCATAGCCCAAACCCTGAGTGTTCTAAATCAAGGCCATGTCTTCAGCAGGACGGAGCTAGTTATTCAAAAATCAAAAATCGGCTCCTGGGTACTCAGCAGAGACCAGCCCAGAGCAGGGAGATAAGCCCCCTGCACACCACCATCATGACTTGCGTGCTGGCAGAGGCAGCAAGCCTCATGGCTTCTCAGTTTTGCTTTTAGTTTTTGTGTAAAAATTCTTATACATATTTCATTTGGTTTGTTCCTAGATATTTGAGGGTTTTTTGTTTTGTTTTGGAGACAGAGTCTCACTCTGTTGCCCGGGCTACAGTGCCGCAGTGTCAGCCTAGCTCACAGCAACCTCAAACTCCTGGGCTCAAGCTATGCTCCTCCCTCGGCCTCCCGAGTAGCTGGAACTACAGGCATGCGCCACCATACCCGGCCAATTTTTTTCTATATATTTTAGTTGTCCAGCTAATTTCTTTCTTTCTCTTTTTTTTTTTTTTAGTAGAGACGGGGTTTTTCTCTTGCTCAGGCTGATCTCGAACTCCTGAGCTCAAACGATCCTCCCACTTCAGCCTCCCAGCATGCTAGGATTGCAGGAGTGAGCCACCGCGTCTAGCCGTTCCTACGTATTTGATTATATTTTAAGTGGTGTCTCTTATTTTTACTTTTTAAGAGTTCGTTGCTGGGAATAGAAATACTAAAAAGTGGATGTTTTAATATTAACCTTTATGGCCTTGCTAAAATTCACTTATCTATTCCAATAATTTAAATGTAGATTCTTTGTGTTTTCTACATACAAAATCATGTCATTTGCAAATAGTGACAGTTTTATTAATTTCTTTCTAATCCTTAGATATGTACAGTCAGCCATCCATACCAACTGTGGATCCAAATATTCAGGAAAAACAATACAAAATAACATTATACAGCAATGAAAATACAAATTTAAAAAACAATTCAGTATAACAACTATTTACACAATATTTACATTGTATTAGGTGTCAAAGTCAAAATAAAATATAGAGATGAATTTCTAATTTAACGTTTGATTTTGGGAAGCAAGAATTGCAATTCCAGGCATACACACATGGACACGGTGGCCTTTGGTATGTCTGAATAACATAGAGAAGGTTGAGAGTTTCATAAAAAAGAGAAATAGGGCCAGGCGCAGTGGCTCACGCCTGTAATCCTAGCACTCTGGGAGGCCGAGGCGGGCGGATTGTTTGAGCTCAGGAGTTTGAGACCAGCCTGAGCAAGAGTGAGACCCTGTCTCTACTAAAAATAGAAAGAAATTATATGGACAGCTAAAAATATATATAGAAAAAATTAGCCGGGCATGGTGGTGCATGCCTGTAGTCCCAGCTACTCTGGAGGCTGAGGCAGGAGGATCCCTTGAGCCCAGAAGTTTGAGGTTGCTGTGAGCTAGGCTGACGCCACGGCACTCTCTAGCCTGGGCAACAGAGCGAGACTTCGTCTCAGAAAAAAAAAAAAAAGAGAGAGAGAGAAATAATGTTACATGTTGTTTTGAAAGATAGTTCATTGGCACTAGTAAAGTTTGGGGAGCTGGCAAGCTCTGATTCATGAGTGGCTAGAACTAGTCTTAGGGTTGTAGCAGATAGTTTCACCAGCTATTAGATAAAACTGGTTTCAGGTTACAATAGGCAAGTTTCAGGCACTGGACTTGGATAGAATTACATTCTTGGAGGAATGTAATGTGCTTTTCCTCCCTGGCCTCTCAAGGACCAACTTTCACATAGGTATTATAAGTAATCTAGACATGATTTAAAGCATACAGGAGGATTGTACAGGTTATATGCAAACATTACAACTTTTTACACAGGATCTTGAGCATCCTTGGATTTGGTAACAGCAGGAGCCCTGGAACCAATTCTCCAAGGGTAGTGTCTTATTGCCTGCTCTTAAGTTTCTTTCTTTTTTTTTTTTTTTTAATGTGGAATGCTTCAGGAATTTTCGTGTCATCTTTGTGCAGGGGCCATGCTAATCTTCTCTGTACTGTTCCAATTTTTAGTGTACGTACTACAGAAGTGAGCACATAAGTTTATTTCATATTATTAGAAAATGTGATGCTGAACAACTTTGGGGGTCAGAGGGCATCCTTGTCCTATTCCCAATTTCAGACAGAAAGCTATCAATATTTCTGTTAATATGCCTATTTTTTTATACACACCCTTTATAAAATAGGAAAATTACCATTTACTTCAGGTTTAGTATATTTTATTTATTTATTTATTTATTTATTTTTTTGAGACGGAGTCTCACTCTGTCACCCCAGCTAGAGTGGAGTGGTATCATAGCTCACAGCAACCTCAAATTCCTGGGCTCAAGTGATGCTCTGCCTCAGCCTCCCCAGTAGCTGGGGACTACAGGAGCTCACCACCACACCGGGCTAATTTTTCTGTTTAGTAGAGATGGAGTCTCACTCTTGCTCAGGCTGGTCACCAACTCCTGAGCTCAAGCAATCCTCCTGCCTCCGGCTTCCAGAGTGCTAGGGTTATAGGCATGAGCTACCTCGTCCCGTCCGGCCTATTTATTTTTTAAATCATTAATAGATGTGGAGTTTTATTTAATGCATTTTCTTTCTTATTATTATCTTGATATTTCTTCATATCTATCTTTCAATTCATGAATTCTCTTCAGCTAAGTCTAACTTGTTGTTAGACATCAGTTATGTTCTTAACTTTAGTTAGGAACTTCTAGTTCTAAAGTTCCATTCAATTATGTTATACAGTGTACCAGTTTCCTAGGGCTGCTGTAACAAAGTACCTAAAACAGGGTGGCTTAAAACAACAGAAGTTTATTTTCTCATAGTTATGGAAGCAAGAAGTACAAACCAAGGTATCAGTAGGGTCATGCTCTTTCTCTCTGAGTCTCTGGAGAATTCTTCCTTGCCTCTTCCTAGCTTCTGACGGCTGCCGGCCAGCCTGATGTCCTGGGCTTACAGCAGCAGCGCTCCAATCGCGCCTCCATTGTCACGGGGCCTTCTCCTGTGTCCAGATCTCCTTCTTCTTTTTTTTTTTTTTTTTTTTTTTTTTTGAGACAGAGTCTCACTCTGTTGCCCAGGCTAGAGTGAGTGCCGTGGCATCAGCCTAGCTCACAGCAACCTCAAACTCCTGAGCTCAGGCGATCCTCCTGTCTCAGCCACCCGAGTAGCTGGGACTACAGGCATGCGCCACCATGCCCGGCTAATTTTTTCTATATATATTTTTAGCTGTCCATATAATTTCTTTCTATTTTTAGTAGAGGTGGGGTCTCGCTCTTGCTCAGGCTGGTCTCGAACTCCTGAGCTCAAACGATCCGCCTACCTCGGCCTCCCAGAGTGCTAGGATTACAGGCGTGAGCCACCGCGCCCGGCCTAGATCTCCTTCTTCTTATCAGGACACCAGTCACTGGATTAGAAACCACACCAATCCCGTATGACCTTATCCTTTTTTTTTTTAAAAAGTACTTTGGTTGGTTTGTCTGTCTGTCTGTCTTTCTTTCTTTCTTTCTTTCTTTTTCTTTCTTTCTTTCTTTTTCTTGAAGCGGGGTCTCCCTCTATCACCTGGGCCACAATGCAGTGGCATCACACAGCTCACTGCAACTTCAAACTCCTGGGCTCGAGTGATCCTCCTGCCTTGGCCTCTCAAAGAGCCAGGATTACAGGCATGAGCCACTGTGCCTGACCTGTTTTTGTTTTTCAAGACAGGATCTCACTCTGTCGCCTAGGCTGGAGGGCAGAGGCACCATCATAGCTCATTGCAGACTCGAACTCCTGGGCTCAAGCAATCTTCTTGCCTCAGCCTCCCAAGTAGCCAGGACTACAGGTGCGCAGCACCATGCCCGGCTAACTTTTTTTTTTTTTTCTTTTTGAGAGAGAGTCTCGCTCTGTTGCCTGGGATAGAGTGCCATGGCGTCAGCCTAGCTCACAGCAACCTCAAACTCCTGGGCTCAAGTGATCCTTCTGCCTCAGCCTCCCAAGTAGCTGGGACTACAGGCATGTGCCACCATGCCCTGCTAATTTTTTCTGTATACTTTTAGTTGTCCAGCTAGTTTCTATTTTTAGTAGAGACGGGATCTCGCTCTTGCTCAGGCTGGTCTCAAACTCCTGAGCTCAAACGATCCTCCCACCTTGGCCTCCCAGAGTGCTAGGATTACAGGCGTGAGCCACCGTGCCCAGCCCCAGCTGGCTAACTTTTAAAAAATCTTTTGTAGAGATGGGGGGTCTCACTATGTTGCCTAGGCTGGTTTCCATCTCTGGGCCTTAAAAAGTCCTCCTCCATTTCTTGTAAGACAGGTCTGGTTAAAAAAAAAAAGAAGAAGAAGAAAAGGAAATAGAAATCCTCCTTCTGGCCAGGCCCGGTGGCTCACGCCTGTAATCCTAGCTCTCTGGGAGGCCGAGGCAGGAGGATTGCTTGAGCTCAGGAGTTCAAGACCAGCCTGAGCAAGATCGAGACCCCATCTCTACTAAAAATAGAAAGAAATCAGCTGGACAACTAAAAATATATAGAAAAAATTAGCTGGGCATGGTGGCGCATGCCTGTAGTCCCAGCTACTCAGGAGACTGAGGTAGGAGGATCAGATCACTTGAGCCCAGAAGTTGGAGGTTGCTGTGAGCTAGGCTGACGCCACAGAACTCACTCTAGCCTGGGCAACAAAGTGAGACACTGCCTCAAAAAAAAAAAAAAAGAAAGAAAAAGAAATCCTCCTCGCCAAGTGCTGGGATTATACCACACCTTGCCCGTTGGTGCATTTTGAGCAGTGTTGATTCAACCTTGCCTTAGGAACACACCTCGGATGGCTGGGCTGGGACTGAGTAATGCTTCCACAGAGCTGGGCACAGGGCCTAACCAGTGGTCCCCGGGACGGCCTGGCTGCCCTCTCGTGTTAACTGCTAGCCTTGCTTCCCACCCTGGGTTTTATAGCATTTTACAAAAAAAAATCGTGGGTAAAATACTGCTACCTTCTGGGAAACAGAGATTTTACAGTGTTTTCAAGCCACGGGTCTTAGAATAAACCTTATTACTGTTTTCCTTAAGTTAGTAGACCCTTATTTTAAAAGTAGTTTCCTGGACTTACTACTCAGCAACAGAAAGAAGCAAACTATTGGTTCACACAGCAGCCTGGATGGACCTCCAGAGAATTATCCCGAGTGAAGAAAGCCAATCTTAAAAGGACATCTACTGTGTGATTCCATTTGTATAAATTCTTGAAATAACAAAACTACAGAGAGAGAGGACAGGTTAGCAGTTGCCGGGGGGCAGGCCTGTGGGTGCGGGTGGGGAGGAACGTGGGTGTGGCTGTAAGAGGGAAGGAAGCATGAGGGATCCTTGTGATGAGCTCTTTTTTTTAATTATTATTATTATTTCAGCATATTGTGGGGGTACAAAAGTTTAGGTTATGTATATTGCCCTTGTCCCCCACCCCCCATGAGCTTTGCTTTATCTTCACTGTGGCAATGGTCAAGATACACAAGTGATGAAGCAGCAGTGAGAGTCTGGACGCAGTGGCTCACATCTGTAATCCCAGCACTTTGAGAGGCCAAAGAGGAGGATCTCTTGAGGCCAAGAGTTCAAGACCAGCCTGGGTAATGGTGTGAGACAAGTCTCTAAAAAAATAAAATAAGTAAAATTTGGGTTGACACAGTGTGCTCTCTTATGCAAGAAGCTACCACAGGAGGAAAGTGGGGGATCCTTCTATATTTTATTATGTTGAGACAAGATCTCACTCTGTTGCCCAGGCCAGTCTTCAGCTTCTGAGCTTGAGTGATCCTCCTGCTTCAGCCTCCCAAGTAGTTTGGGACTACAGGCGCTTGCCCACCCAGCTTCTCTGTATTATTTTTACAATTGCCATGAATCTATAATTATCTTAAATGTGAAGTTTTTTTAATTGAAAAAAGAGGCACAGGCACAGAAATTTAAAAATAGATCAATTTAATAGATTACAAAGCCCAGAAATGGATTTAAGTATAAATGAGCACTTACTATACAATAAAATAGTAATAATAGGCCAGATGGGGTGGCTCATGCCTATAATCCTAGCACATTGAGAGGCCCAGACAGGAGGCTTTCTTAAGGCCAGGAGTTCAAGACCTGCCTGGGCAACATAACGAAACCCCATGTCTACAAAAAAATAGAAAAATTAGCCGGACATGGTGGTACAAGCCTGTAGTTCCAGCTACTCAGGAGGTTGAGGCAGGAGGATCGCTTGAGCCCAGGAGTTTGAGGTGACAATGAGCTATGGTTGCACCTACCAATGCACTCTAGCCTGGGCAACAAGAAAGAATGAGACCTTGTCTTAAAAATAAATAAATAAAAATTTAAAAATAGTAATAGCATAAGCTGGGCATGGTAGTTCATGCCTGTAATCTCAGCTACTAAGAAGGCTGAGGTAAGAGGATCGCTTGAGCCAAGGACTTCAAGACCAGCCTGGACAATATAGCCATACCCTATCTTAAAAAAATTAAAATGATTAAAAAATTGGTAATATAAAAGTATGATTTTTTTTTTCTTTTTTCTTTTTTTTTTGAGACAGAGTCTCGCTTTGTTGCCCGGGCTAGAGTGAGTGCCGTGGCGTCAACCTAGCTCACAGCAACCTCAAACTCCTGGGCTTAAGCGATCCTACTGCCTCAGCCTCCCGGATAGCTGGGACTACAGGCATGCGCCACCATGCCCGGCTAATTTTTTCTATATATATTTTAGTTGGCCAGATAATTTCTTTCTATTTTTAGTAGAGACGGGGTCTCCCTCTTGCTCAGGCTGGTCTCAAACTCCTGACCTTGAGCGATCCACCCGCCTCGGCCTCCCAGAGTGCTAGGATTACAGGCGTGAGCCACCGCGCCCGGCCAAAAGTATGATTTCAAGTCAGAAATGTCCTTTCCCCAGTCCTCACCTTTGGATTCTGAAATAACTTGAGTTCTGATCCCGAACTCACAAGGCCACCTCCCAGGTATAAGAGACAAAAGATGATCTGAAAGACTCTGTCAAACTTTTCACCTTGATTATTTCTGGGTGTTCGGTTACAAATTGGTTTACTTTCTGAGTAATGTTCAAGTTTTCTGTAATAAGCATGAAAGATAGTTGCATCAGAAAAAAAAAGATTTTTGCTGGGCAAGGTGGCTCACGCCTGTAATCCTAGCACTTCGGAGGCCGAGGCCGGAGGATGGGAGGATTGTTTGAGCTCAGGAGTTCAAGACCAGCCTGAGCAAGAGCCAGACCCCGTCTCTACTAAAAAAAATAGAAAGAAATTAGCTGGACAACTAGAAGTATATAGAAAAAATTAGCTGGGCATGGTGGCGCATGCCTGTAGTCCCAGCTACTCGGGAGGCTGAGGCAGTAGGATCGCTTGAGCCCAGGAGTTTGAGGTTGCTGTGAGCTAGGCTGACGCCACGGCACTCACTCTAGCCCGGGCAATAGAGCGAGACTCTGTCTCAAAAAAAAAAAAAAAAAAAAAGTTTTTTAAATAAAAATGTGGGGAAGGATGTTCAGTCACCAAGTAGGCACAATCACTGAGCTCTTTCTCAGGTAACGGTAAATACCAGATAAGCCCAGCCCTTCACAAATGCAGCTCAGGAGCAGGACCTGCTGGATGCGAGGCTGCAGTCTATTAGCCTGTGGGAACCTCTGGGTACCTTAGTCCATCTCCTGTGCTGAGGCGATCATAGAGTCCCCCACCTCCTAGGTTGTTGGAAAAGTTAATTGGGTTAACATGTGAAGTGTTTGAAACAGTGTGTGTCACATAATAAGTGCTCACTTAAGTGGAAATTGCTTTCTCTGCTTTCCCCCTCAGCAGCCCCTCTCCCAGGAGAGGGTGATAAGCAAAGGAATTGTGACTGACATCACCCTCCCCGATAGGCCTGGGGAAGGGGGTCTCTGAGGCACAGCCAGGAATCCCACACAGGGAAGCCTGGAGGGAGACTCCCATCCATGGCTACCTACCCCACTCCTCAGGCTGAGGAAGAAAAGAGGAGAACTCTTTTCCCCTGGGAACCAGCAGCCCAACTCTAGGGCCTAGCCTCCTCCACCGGGGGCTAACACCCACTCCACCCTGCATGGCCCCCCAGGCACGGCCCATCAGTCCCTGCGTTCTCCCACCCGTGATAGTCCAGGCTCCACACCACAGGGACAAGCCTGTAATTGGACACAGACCTAGACACTGCAGGCGCTGCGGGGCCCCCACCCTGCAGTGGTCGCTCACAGGGCTGGGGGAACTGTGGCGCCTGTTCAGGGGGGATGTAAAGGCTGGGCGTTTGGCAGCCTGAGAGCAGGGCAGGACTGCACGTGACAGGTCCCCACTGCGAGGTGGGCCTGGGACATGCCGGGGAAGATTTGTGCCCACGTTGTGTCCAGAAACTCCCATTCCCAAGCTGGGCGCCCGGGTGAACTCGTGGCCATACCGCGGCCAGGATAGGTCCGCCACGCAAGGCGGGGTTCGGTGGGACATCAGACAGCAGAACTTCGAGCGGGGGAGCAGACCGCACACACTGCGCCCCGGGGCCTGCCTCTCCAGACTCGGATTTTTTTTTTGAGACAGAGTCTCGCTGTGTCGCCCGGGCTGGAGTTCAGCGGCGTCATCTCAGCTCACTGCAGCCTCATGCTCCTGGGCTCCGGCGATCCTCCAGCCTTAGCCTCCCGAGCAGCGGGGGCTGCGGGCGCCACCGCGCCCGGCTAGCACACTCGGCCAGCTTAGTGAGCGCCTTTTCTACGTTCCCAAAGGGCGCTCACGCCAGCGTGCCCTGCACCCCGCTCCCGGACGGGCAGAGGCCGCCTTCCGCCCGCCGCGACGGTCCGCGCCCGCCTCGCCCGGGTAGTCGCGATGTTATCGTCCGCATTCCAGCCACGCCCTCCCGCCCGCGGTCCCCTCCTCTCGGGCAGAGCGCGGCGGCTCCCCGCGGCGGCGCATTCCGCCCCGGGAGCCTGGGCGGGGTCCCGTCGGCCCAGCCTTGGAGCCCTGCCCACACCCCCCACACACATGCCCTGCTCCAAAGGCCCCAGCAGGTACGTGACCCTCCTTTTTACACCTCGGGGCCCCTGCATTTGCCTCTGACCCAGCCCGCAAGTCAGGTGACCCCAAGTCTAGGACACACTGTACTTCTCGAATGAGGCTCCACCCTGAGACATGGAGGGAGGGTTTGGGGCCACACCATTAGAGGTAGCCACGCCAAGACGCGGATCCTGCAGTGGGCTCAGCTCCTTCCAGCCTGGGCTGCCGAGGGGCGGGACTGCAGGACAGGCTCCGGGTGGGAGGCACTCCCACACCCCCCTGCCATTCCTGCGGCGGAATCGGGGCACACCGAAGAACTTGGATTTGCACAGGCGGTTTTTCGTTCTCAGAGGCACTATGCAGAGCTTCTTGGGATGTAGTGGGATTTCACAGGATATTGGCTGGGGGAGGGGAGCCAGGGGGTTATTTGGGTTTTACTGGGGTGGGTCAAGGAAGGAATTGCTACATTTCCTACCACAGAGAGCGCCCACTAAGTGAGGTGAGGTCTCCGTGGGGGCCAGCTGCTGGGGGGGGGTCACCCTAGGTTACCGGATGCCGTGGGTGTCTGGCCCTCAGGCCCTCCAGAGTCTCTAGGCAAAGGGCAGAATCTGTGAGGTCTTTTGATACAATATTGTGGTGGGGGGGATTCTCAAAGTGGGCCCTTGCTAGGAGTGGGCCTCAGGATACACTCGAGGCCACAGGAGCAGCAGCAATGCACAGAGGGTCACAAGACCACCGGAGGGAGCAGTGGGACGAGTTTAATCTGTAAATAAGCTCTGGACAGCCTTCCGATCAGTAGGGAGCCTGGTAGCCTAACAGCCTGCCTTTGGAGGGCCAGTCCATACTGACGGGCCTGCGGGGGAGATGTGGGGCACCGTTCCGAGCTGGTCCTGTGCTCAGCAGGTATTGGCAGAGCCTGTGGAAAGTGGGGCGCAGATCGTCACAGACACAGTCCCTACAGACACCCCGTCAGCCCCACAAGAAGCCCAGCTCACCTGGAGTGATGAGTGGGGAGGCTTTCTCAGGCAAGAGGCTAGAGAAAGGTGATTAGTGTCAGATTAGCATGGAGGATCTTCTCCCCTCCCCAGACTCCTGATGCCTCTTCCCCAGGGGGCACACCTCTTTGCTGTTCCTCCAGGGACACTTCATACCAAGGGTCAGAGCCTTCCCTGATTTGGGGCCCTTCAGGGTTGATTATCTGGGAATGACAAATCCTACTGCAAGCCCAGTGAGCAGGCAGGAGGCTGTCCTCACTCTCCAGGGCATAGGACTTCACCCCACCACCACCACAAAGGTCTGCTCAGCAGGAGGGGAATGCAGTAGGGCCCCAGTCTTACCCCTGCTTCCCATTGCCCTTGCATTTGCACTTGCCACCTGTGAGAGAAAGAGACCGGGTCAGTGCTGGGGCTAGAGCTAGGGTCAGGGCCCTCCCTGTTCCCACCCTTCCCATCCCTTGCCATCCCTTGCCACTCACTCAGGGCCATCGCAATCCCAGCGACGAACAGGACCCCTCCGAAGATCATCCCGCCCAACTGCAGGCTTTCCCAGTCTGGGGGGATGGGCACAGAGCGTGAGCTTGCACCAGCCTGGGGCTGCCTGCCTCCCTCATTGACTCAAGACATTTATGCCCTGCATGGTACTTCCATTCCAGGCAGCAAGAAAGAAAACAAGCTGGCAACTAGATGTATCATATAATACTGATGGGGACAAACACTATGAAGAAGAAAAGAGTGCAAGAGCCCAGAGACAGAATCAGCTTTGAAGGATGATCAAGGAAAGCTGTTCTGGAAGGGAGGGTGGCCTTTGAGCTGAGGCCCACGGGAAGTGAAGGATCTAGACAGCAAGAGGAGAACTGCTGGGGTGGGTCCTCGGGAAGGTGAGGGTGGGTGTCCGTGGAAGGCAGGCGGGTAGGGGTGAGGTCCCGGGGGCCCAACAGCCCAGGCCTCCAGCCCCTCACCCGTGGGTATTCCAAACACCCTGCTGGAGTGAAGCTCTCTCGCAGAGACCAAGTTAATCCCCGCCCCCCTTTGTCTACACTGGGCTCCACACCACCTCTCACCAGACTGGCAAAGAGGTCCAGGACAGGAAAGGGTAGCACGTAGGCTCTTACCATAGTAGAAGGGATCGTCTTTATCAGCTGGAGAGAGGGGAAAAACAATTAAGAACCAGAACCAGGAGACAGGATGTGGCGGGTCAGAGGGGAAACTGGGGCCGAGTGGGCAGGCATTTTGTGCCCCACTCACCAAACAGGTCCCTGGCTTCCAAGGCAGGCAGACCTGGGTGGGAGAAGCAGAGAAGTGGGTAGGAATTCGTGACGCTGGTGTCCAAGTGAGTGAGTCACCAGGGAGGTTGGGAAGGTGACCCTGAGGCGTTTGTTCCACAGCCCCAAACAGCCCGGGGATCTTGGCTCCCACCCCAGACCTTTGGACCCCAACTCACAGCCCTGCCTGTTTCTCAGGCTTCCTGCAGCTCTTCCTTGTGCTCTCCCTGGGTTGATTTCTTGGTATCTCTTTACCAATTCTGAGAAGCTTCCTGCTGAGCCCCACTGGTTACTTCTCTGCCTCCCCAAGACACAGGGAGTGCTTTGCTTTCTTTTCATGCCACAGGTGGTTAATGTTTCCCACAGTTCAATTACTCAGGAACCATTGGGACAATTTTTGCAGTATTCACATTCTACCTGTGCTATCATTTCCTTAATTTTTCTTACTTAATTGGCGGTTTAATGAAAACACGTTTATTGGACACCAGGCCCCCTTTGGGAGATGCTGTCTGGCCTTTGTTGCCTTGGTGGGTGGGGTAAATGGAGGAGGGTCCCGAGAGGCAGGGAAGACTCACCTGCCAGCAGGAGAAGGGCCCAGGTCAGTCCCTCCATATCAGTCTCTCCAGCTCACAGGGCAGGACTGGGGCAGGGCTGCAGGGGAGAGGAGCTGCGGCTTGGATCTGGCTCGCAGCTCACTGGATAAAAGCCCCGTGGTTGAGAGCAGGGGTACAAACCCCAAGGATGCACTTGCTTATGTGCCCATCCTGGAAAAGTGACTACTTTCTGTTTTCTCTAAAGATGATAATCGTAACTGCCTGGAGTTATGTGGCTTGAGTTAATGCCAATTAAGTACTCAGAACAGTGCCTGCAGGTAATAAGTGCCCTAGAAGCCTTTGTTAAAATCTTTAGGATAAAGCCTGCCTCCCCAGAGGAAGATACTATTGTCTCCATTTCCTTTTTTTTCCTTTGAAAAAGGGTCTCGCTTTGTCACCTGGGCTAGAGTGCCGGGGTGTTATCATAGGTCACTACAATATCAAACTCCTGGGCTCAAGCAATCCTCCTGGCTCAGCCTCCCAAGTAGCTGGGACTACAGGCGCATGCCCCATGCCCCCCCTAATTTTGCTCTATTTTGTAGAGAGTCTTGCTCAGGCTGGTCTGGAACTCCTGAGCTCAAGCGATCCTCCCACCTCGGCCTCCCGGAGTGCTAGGATTACAGGGTAAGCCACCTGGCGGGCCTACTATTGTTTCCATTTCATAGGGAGGTGTAATCAGATGCCCAAAGTCAGGCAGTTGCTGTTCTAAGGCAGGGCGTGGAGCTGGCCTTCCTAACCCCACACAAACGCTCTCAGGCCCTGGGCTATGTTCCGGAAGGTCTGGGCTTGGGGTGGCCAGATCCGGCACTTTCAGGCTGAATTCCCAGATAGCTGCCTTTGCCACAAACTTAAGGGTGCAGAGGAGGAAGCCCAGGAGGCAGCGCTGAGCCCTGGGGTGAGGGAGCCACAACACGCCCTTGACGACCTCCCCCACCCAGCCCAGCCCTGGCCTGGCCTGGGACCCTGCTCCTGGTAGCTCCAGATCCCACTGTCAGAGTACAGGCCACCATTAGCTGGTAACTCGAGGTAGTGGGACGTTGCTCCTTTCTCCTTCAGGTGGGAACTACCCACAACCCCATTTACTTGTCCCTGGGGTGGCTGAGTCCTTGACATTAGCCCCTTCCAGCTTTCTGCATATCCGCTGTTACTATCTGCTATGCCCAGCTCTGGTCTCTTAATGAGCTCACAGGTCTAAGGCCAGCTGGCCGGTCTCAACCCCCTCAGCCACTCACCAGCTGTGTGACTCTGCGGGTTATTCAACCTTTCTGCTTCAGTGTCCTGTAAAAAATGAGGATAATCCTAATACCAACCTCACAAGGTTACAGCAATGGAATTAAATGAACTACTATTTGTCCTTAAGCACTAAAAGCCTGTTACAATAAACACATTGCAGGAGGGAGGAACTGTTAATGTGGGCCTCGGGCTAGGAGCAGTCTCCAAAGCTGGCCTCCCTCTGGCCACCCTCTGTCTCTTTACCTTCCACACCCCTGGAGTTCCTGTATTATGCGGGTCTCAATTCCTGTCCACATGTTCTTTAGCCAAAGCCTGGCTCCTGTTTCCTCCAGCCCATGACCCATCGTCCACATGACAGTGGCCATAGAGCTGGAGGCCTCCCTTTCCCAGAAGCCAAGGCAGCCATATCTCTGTCCGCAAACTCCAAACAGGCTTCCTGTTACTCAGAATCCTTGGGAGTGCTGCCCCCGCACTGGCCCCTTAGGCTATCCCCCTCCACCTCACAGCCCCAAAGTGGGTGCCTGCTCACCTGAGTGAAGAGCTCACCTGAGTGAGAGCTCACCGGAGCCAGGGGTGCAGGGAGCAGGTCTGAGGAGGCTGCTGGGGCTGTGGATGGCCCAGGCAAGTGGATTCCGGCTTTTTAAACCCTGTAGTCCCGCCCAGGGCTACACACCAGCAGGCTGGAGGGAACTGGTCAGACTCCTCCAGACTCTGGCCTCTGCTCCTCCCTGCTGAGCTCTTAAGGAACAGCGGCCTGCCACACCCAGGGTGCTGGGGGAGAGGGGTGCGCTGGGCCTGCGACCAGACCCTCGAGAGAGGAGGAGGAGGTGGGTTTCAGGGAGGAGGTGATGGGCTTTCAGCTTATTTCTTTCTTTTTCTTTCAATAGATTTAGGGAGTACAAGTGGTTTTTTGTTGCATGGATGAATTGTATAATGGTGAAGTCGGGGCTTTTAGTGAACCTGTCACCGAATAGTGTATGTCGTACCCGATAGCTAATTTTTTTTTTTAATTTTTTTTATTTTGGGGACAGAGTCTCACTCCATTGCCCTGAGTAGAGTGCCGTGGCATCAGGCTAGCTCATAGCAACCTCAAACTCCTGGGCTCAAGCGATCCTCCTGCCTCAGCCTCCCAAGTAGCTGGGACTACAGGCATGAGCCACCATGCCCGGCTAATTTTTCTATTTTAAGTAGAGATGGGATCTTGCTCTTGCTCAGACTGGTCTTGAACTCCTGAGCTCAAGTGATCCTCCCACCTCAGCCTCCCAGAGTGCTGGGATTACAGGGCGAGCAGTGCACTGCCCCGATAGGTCATTGTGGATCCCTCATGCACCGCACATCCTCCCCCTCTGAGTCTCCACAGTCCATGATGCCACTGTGTGACCATGTGCACCTATCATTTAGCTGCCTCTTACAAGTGAGTACATGTGGTATTTGTTTTTCCATTGCTAGGATACTTCACTTAGGATAATGGGTTCCACTTCTATCCAAGTTGCTGCAAAAGACATTATTTCATTCTTTTTTATCTTTTTCTTTTTTTTTTTAGCTTTCTTTTTTTTTTTTTTGAGACAGAGTCTCACTTTGTTGCCCGGGCTAGAGTGAGTGCCGTGGCGTCAGCCTAGCTCACAGCAACCTCAAACTCCTGGGCTCAAGCGATCCTCCTGCCTCAGCCTCCCGAGTATCTGGGACTACAGGCATGCACCACTATGCCCGGCTAATTTTTCTATATATGTATATATTTTAGTTGTCCATATAATTTCTTTCTATTTTTAGTAGAGACAGGGTCTCGCTCTTGCTCAGGCTGGTCTCGAACTCCTGACCTTGAGCGATCCACCCGCCTCGGCCTCCCAGAGTGCTAGGATTACAGGCGTGAGCCACCGCGCCCGGCCTCATTCTTTTTTATGACTGAGTAGTACTCTATGGTGTGGATACACCACATTTTCTTTATCCACTTATCAGCGATGGGTACTTCGGTAGATTCCATTCTTTGCAATTGTGAATTGTGCTGCAATAAACATACATGTGCATGTCTTTTTGATATAATGACCTCTTTCCCTTTGGGCAGATAGCCAGTAGGGGAGTCGAATGGTAAGTCCAGTTTTAGTTCTTTGAGGAATCTCCATACTGTTTTCCATAGAGGTTATACTAATTTACATTCCCACCAAACACATATAAACAAGCTGTTCACTTTATACGGCATCCACATTGTGCCAGCATCTATTGTTTCTTGAATTTCTTTTTTTAATTTTAAAATAAAGATAATAGGCAAACTTTTTTTTTGAGACAGAGTCTCACTCTGTTGCCCGGGCTAGAGTGCCATGGCGTCAGCCTAGCTCACAGCAACCTCAAACTCTTGGGCTCAAGCAATCCTCCTGCCTCAGCCTCCCAAGTAGCTGGGACTACAGGCATGTGCCACCATGCCCAGCTAATTTTTTCTATATTTTTTAGTTGTCCGGTTAATTTCTTTCTATTTTTTAGTAGAGACAGGGTCTCGCTCTTGCTCAGGCTGGTCTCGAACTCCTGACCTCAAGAGATCCTCCCACCTCGGCCTCCCAGAGTGCTAGGATTACAGGCGTGAGCCACTGCGCCCGGCCTGTTTCTGGAATTTTTGATAATGGCCATTCTGATATGGGCTCATTGTGGTTTTACATTACATCAGCTTCTTTAGCTCACCTACATCCTAAAAGATGGGCCTGGAGGGTGCTGTGGTGGGGAGTTGTGGGCTCCTATGCCAGCAGTGGGGGCTCCAGGATTTCTATGGGGGTGGCCTGGGGCTCCGTGGGCTCAGTGGTCCCATTGCTTTTACTTGGACTGGGTGTTCATTGCGGGGGAAGGCTGGGGGCCAATGCACGCTCCTTGGGTCACCTCTGACCAGGCCCTGACACTCACTTAGCCCAAGGGACCAATGGCCGGGCTTCCTACCTTTCCCACAGCAGGGGGGCCAGGAAGAGCACAGCCACTGCTGTCAGTGCTGCCAGACTCACCCCCTGTAGGCCTCTGGATGACCCCAGGCCTCTCCGTCTGCTGTCCTGCTCACCAATTCTTTTCCATATGAGGGCACTTGTCCTTGTCCAGGAGACAAATGGGGATGGCTGATGAGGGATTAGGGTCTCTGACCTGGGCGGCTGGGGAGGGCAATGAAGGATTTAGGTGGGTGGCTCTTCTTTGGGATAGAATAAAGGGACTGTAAGGGTTGGGCACGGTGGCTCACACCTGTAATCCCAGCACTCTGGGAGGTGGAGGTGGGAGGATCTCTTGAGGTCAGGAGTTCGAGACCAGCCTGAGTAAGAGCAAGACCTGTCTCTACTAAAAAGAGAAAAATTAGCCGGGTTTGGTGGTGCATACCTGTGGTCCCAGCTACTCAGAAGGCTCAGGCAGGAGGGTCCTTGGCAACTGAGGGACTAAGGGAACTTTAGGCTGAGTAGAAAGTCTCTCTCTCCCTCGGAGGCCCCAGCAGGACAGGGCCTGGCAGGGCCGGCTTGTGGAGAACAGAGAGGGACACTGTCCTTGATCTCTACCTGAGCTCACATCCCCAGGGCGAGCAGGCCAGGGGGGGGCAGAAAGTGGGACCACCTTTACCTAAACACAAAATCTCTATGAAGATTGAGACAACTCTGCGTGTACTGACTTGAAACTATCTCCCAGACATATTATTAAGTAGAAAAAAGTATAGAGCAGTCAGAATAGGATGCTTGTGCAAAAATATGAGCTATCTGTCAATGCTTCTATGTGCAGGGACTCTCTCTAGCCACTGGGCGAGGACAGCTGGCTGAGGGAAGACCTGAGGGACACCCTCCACTCAACTGGCCTTCCTTTGTCTACCACACCTGTTCTGCAAAACAGAGTTCTGCAAAGAATGCAGGGCAGCCTCTCCAGGCCTGTGGCGACCTTGCCCTCTGGACCTCGCAGCCTGTGTCTGTGTGTGCACATGACAGAGCTTAGCACAGAGGGCTTAGCACAGAGGAGGTGTCCGGGAAACCTCTGGTCGCCAGTGTCGATGCGGCTATTTCTTGAGCTCATTGCACATATGATCTCATTCAGCCCTCACAAGCGTTCTTTGAGGTACACGATCTCATTATCCTGTCAACCTAAGATAATCTAAAAGGTCAGAATCTAGTTTAAAGGGAGTTTATTTAAGTGTAAATGTTGAGGACAACCTGCTTGGGAAGTACAGATTTTAAAGAACAGAAGTAAGTGTTTTACAATGTAGAAGTTTGGGAAGTTTAATAGAATTTTAATTTTTTTAAATGTAAGACTTAATTTATAGTTATAATGATTTGATTAGTCCAAGGTGGTCATTTTGGTTGGGGGGAAGGTATATTTAACATTTCATACTGAAGATACAACTATCATGGGGTCCCTGCTTGGGGCACGTCTGGCCTGACGTAGGTACAGGACAATAAAGGAGAGCAGTTAATCTATAACAGACACCAGCAATTGGAAGAGGGAGGTCTAGTCTCTGGTCTTTTTTTAGGCATTTATAAAACAAGAGCAATGAGGAAGAGAGTTAAGTTATAATTTAAAAGGTGGAATTGTAAAGCACATTATGTGACTCAGATCTTAGTCACAGGTCTCTTAAGGCTTAAGGTGTTTTGGGGTTCTAACAGCTTTTAAATTTTATCTTCTCTGGCAAGCATGGTGGCTCACGCCTGTAATCCTAGCACTCTGGGAGGCCGAGGCAAGAGAATGGCTTGACCTCAGGAGTTTGAGACCAGCCTGAGCAAGAGCGAGACCCCGTCTCTACTAAAAATAGAAAAATTAGGCAGGTGTGATGATGGGCATGTGTAGTTCCAGCTACTTGGGAGGCTGAGGCAGGAGGATTGCTTGAGCCCAGGAGTTTGAGGTTGCTGTGAGCTAGGCTGACGCCATGGCACAGCACCCTAGTCCAAGCAACAGAGTGAGACTCTGTCTCAAAAAAAAAAAAAAAAAAATTAGTGGAGCCTATTTCTATTCTACTCTGTCTCAAATAAATAAATAAATAAAATGTTATTTTCACAGTTCCCACTTGAAGAGTGAGGAAACTGAGGAAGAGAAAGGTTGAGTGGCTTGCCCCACGTCACATGTTGGGTGGATGGGGAGGCCAGGACCCCAGCCTGGCAGCACGGTGTTGACACCTTCACTGCCTATGGCAGGGTTTCACTGTGCTTTTTAGGGTGTGGCCTCTCTGGGCACCACCGTCTCCTGGAGGGCAGATCTCGGCCCTCTAGCCTGGCCTCTCAGCTGGCCTCTGCCACCCATTCTTTCTCTTCAGGTCTCTGGATGTGTGTGTGCCCCCAGCCACTCTCCATAAATGAAGGAAGTAGAATGTTGTGGATGTAGTAGCAGAGTTTGAATCTGGGGCCCATCTTCCAAGCTGGGTGACATTTGAGGGGGGTTCCATCAACTTGTGTCTCTATTTCTTCATCTATAAAAGAATGGTGAGAGTATTGTTTTTTGTTTGTTTGTTTCTACTTTTAGTTGCCCAGCTAATTTTTTTTCCTATTTTTTTTTTTTTTTTTTTTTAGTAGAGATGGGGGTCTTCTTGCTCTTGCTCAGGCTGGTCTTGAACTCCTGACCTCAAGCGATCCTCCCGCCTCTGCCTATCAGGGTGCTAGAATTACAGGGGTGAGCCACTGTGTCCGGCCGAGAGCATTGTTTTGAGGACTATGCCCTGAGCCGGGTGCCTTGCCAAGGTGGCCTCTGAGGGTGTCACCTGCAGCAGTGTGTCTCCCGATCCTTTCCACTGTCTCGGTCTCCCAGGTCTCTTTAAGTCTTTCCCAGCCTCTGTGTGTAGGAGTGAGTGTGTGTGTGCGCATGTGTGTGTGTGAGCGAGCACAGAGCCCCCAAAACAGATGAGCTCGGCCTTCTACTGATGCCTGTGACGTTCAGTCCATCGAAAACAGAAGGCTCATGTTATGCTTCCACTGTGTGCCAGGCAAGATACCAGCCACTGCCCTTTGATTGCTCCTCCCGTCAGTCTTAAATAATTCCTGTTTGTATTACCTTTCCTTAGGGAAATTAATGCCTTTGAGGATGCATCTATGTTCTTCAAAGAGCAATATGGAAAAGCCCATTCTGGGAATGTGAGGAGGCCAGGTGGCAGTGTCTGCGAGAACAGAGAGGGAAGTCCCAGGTGTGAATGGTGATTGTCAGGCTCCATCCACTCTGGGCCACAGACTCCACTCCCTCGCTCAGCTCCCTGGACACAAGTTCCTTCCTGTCCTTTGTAATGCTGAGTTCTGAGGAGGAAGAAAGAGTTGAAGCTGGATCTTGCAGTTTTCCCTCTCTCTCTCTGATACCTTTTGATGCCTCCTGGCTTTGACCTGCACCCACCCAGCTGAGGTTTGATTTGTGCCAATGCCTCTCACCCAGCTTTCCCATGTTGTAGATAAGAAATCATATCCCAATAGATGGCTCCAGGGGTTCTGATAAGGAGTGCTTGTCTCGGAGACAGTTTATGATGAAAGAAACAAAAAAAAAAGAAGTGCATGTCCAGGAAGCAGGGCAAGTGACTTCCTGAAAACAGCCTTCACTGCCAGTCCAACCCTCAAGAATCACACTGTGAGAGAGTGAAAGAGCGACTGTTCATCCCAAACACTCCTAATGGATCAAAGGACAGTTTAGTAAATACTTCTTAATATACAAAGATTTTAAAGCTTCTTCACTCAGTTTCATGGCCATTTGTAAGTACTGGGTTACATATCTAAGCAGGTAAGTACATTAACCTAGGAACTGACTTTGCATCACTTCCAGCGTGGAAGGCGTTGCTGTTGGCCACTGAGTGTGTGGCCAGCCATCAGAGCCCTCTCGGAGGAACAGACATAGTGCTCAGACATGGCGCACACCATGGATAAGGTGGCAATGTACCACTGTGCTTGCAGAAGTTACACACAGGGAGCTGGGCTCCTAATCCCTGGTTCTGCCCCAGCTCTGTCCCCAATCTTGGACAGTGTAAACAGGGTTATGAGAGGTGGGCCCTTGAAGAGGGCAGAAATTGTGGGGCAGGGGCAAAAATGCTAGGGCCTTCTGGAGAAGTGGATCTGAGGTTCATCCTGGACACCTTCCAAAGCAAAGGTGGTACTTGAGGCTTCCTACAAACATGTTTTCTTGCTGCTTATTCTTCTCTGTAGCCTGATGGGGTAGAAGAACTCAGCTGAGGAGCCTGGAAACTTGCCCTGAGGCCCTCCACCCCCACCCCAGCACAGTGTGACCCTTCCCTTGAGTAAGACCCTTCTCTTCTCTGGAACAGTTTCCCTCTAAGGGGACTTTCTAAAGGTCTTTCTCCCAGGCTACAGATCTTACCGCATGTGTTTCAGGACCATTCCCAATTACAACACTTGTGAACTGAGCGCTCTCCCCCCCCCCCACACACACCCTGTCTGCTAAGTACATGCAGCATAATCAGACATAATCATCACAAACACTGAGGTAGACTCCGTCACGGTTTCCACTTTACGGATAAATAAATAGGCAGAGGGTAAGTCGGTTGCTCAAGTTCAGAGAGCAACTAACAGATTGGATTTGACTCCAAAGTGCTGTTAATAGTGCTTTTGAATCTTGAGGTTAATGAACTTTCTCCACATCCTGGCCTGGGAGGCATTCATTCCGCAAACGGGTATTGAAGGCTGGGCGTGGATACCTTGCAGCCTGTGCGTGGTCATCAGAAGGCTGAGACTGTCTATTTTGAAGGATCGGGTAGAGGAGGGAAAATACTTCGCTCCCGAGAGAACCAGAAGGACAGAGGGGACTACTGCCCTCCTACCTGGACTCTCGCCCTCAGGAGTGCTGTGCTCTTCTTCCCGTCTCTAGGCAGATTGCTCAGGTCCCCCTACCGCGGGGCCCACAGATCTGGGGCTCACTTCTCCTGAGGGCCCCGGGGAGGGGGCAGCCCCGACTCTGCCCACTTGCCCGCCTGTGTGGGAGCAGGAGGTGAGCAGCGTCAGACCGGGTTGCGGTCTCTGCCGGGGGAAGGGCGGCTGTCCCGGAGCTCGGCCTGAGGCTGACCCTTGCGTGTTGGGCAGAGCCAGGAAAAGGCTCTTCGCGTAGCGGGCTCTGAGCCCTCTGGGCTAGGAGGTACGGAAACGACGTGAGGGTATCCGCGGCAGTCACACCCCTCCGGACTCCAGAGTGAAGGCCCCACTTCCTTGGGCCGAGTTGGGCCTGCAAAAACGATCTCATCTGCCCCTAGGAGGCCCCTGGGCCACGAGACAGCCAATCGAAGCAAGACCGTGGTGGCTTTCAGCCAATCAGCACCAAGAGACGCCGCTGAGGCGGGCCCGCGGATGAAGCCGCCTGTGAGGCGAGGGCCCAGGCAGTGTGGGCGGGGCATTCCTCCGCGGAAGCGGTCCTGCCCCTCTTCGCGCGGATTGGCTGCACCGGATCGCCGGAAGTGTCTTTCTCGCCTTCGCCGGACTACGCTTGCGTGGACGCTCCTGTTCCTCCAAGGCCTCCGTGTGGCCCGCGGGTGTCTGGTTACGGCCATGAGGGCCTTTCTGTCCGTTCGTTCTTCCATTCCATCCATTCAAGAGCCCTCCGTGCTGCCGCGCTTGTGGCGGTTTTCAGTAGCCGGCACATTAGCGGCTGTGAGGGGTAGCTGACGTGAAGGGACCACACCGAGGTGAGCTCCGAGCGGCAGGGCGGAGGGCGCCCCTGGGGCGGGCCGCGAGGGGTGAGGCCAGCAAACGGGCTGCGGGCCTCGGACCCAGGGAGAGTTCCTGGCTGTGGAGAGACACTGTTAGATTTACATTTCAGGATGCCCTTTTAGGGGCTGGTTAGAAGGGTGAGAATGAAGATCTGTGCAAGAGAAGAGAACCCGAAAAGGTTCACAGAACCGAGATGCCAGGTGGTGTCGCTTGTCATCGACCTGTCCTCATTTGGGAGAGCTCGAATGCTTTCCTCCTACCCCACACGTCCCCTCTGAGCACTGTGGTCCAACTACTACTCAAGCCTCAACGACCAGACTTCTCAGCTCTTGGGCACACCTCTTTCCTTTCCTGCAGGCACCTACAGTCAACAACTGCTGAAACAGACCTTTCTGCACTCCCCCGCCCGCCCATTTCAGAATCTCCCATCTCAGGCGGTCCCTAATCCACCTGGTCACAGGCAACCACTAAGCACAGTCAAATGGAGATACCTGTTGATATGTGTGTTGCCCCTTCAGGGGCATGGACAGTGGACTTCTGAGCTCTAATGTCACAACTCTGAACACACTGATAGTGGACCAAAAGCGGAGTTAAGCAACACACCTCCCTTTCCCCCGCAGTCAGAGTCGGTCCTTGCTCTCCATCCCAGTCCTTGTCCTCTCTCCATGGACTACTGTGAGCCATTTGCACTCTGCCCAGTTCAACAGCTGTCTCACCTAGGAAGCCGCCTTTCCTTTTCATGTGCCTCCCCTCCTGGCATGGCAGGGGCCCACCTCTCCCAAACCCTGCCTCACAGGTATTGGGCATCTGTCTTGACCACTGACCTTTTTCTCCCAGGGCTGTGATTCAGGTTACTCATGGCTTCCTGCTCTCAGAGACCTTGGCTATATGAATAAACCATTGAATAAAATGGCTGATAAATTACTGAGTAATATATGGGTGGATGGGTACACTTATTGATGGATAATTAGGACTTAAAAAAATCCTCTCAGCACATCTGAGAGTTGACGGCTCCCTCCTTGAAATTCACCTCTCTCACTCTCCTCACCTGTGGACCACCATGCCCGCTGCCTGCCTCCTGTCTCCACATGGATGTTTCATAGGCTGCTGAAACTCAACATTGCCTAGAATAAATGCTTGGTTTCCTCTTTACTCCACCTACTCTTTCTTGTCAATCCAAGTGGTAAAGTTCTGAGCATCACCTTAGACTTTACCTGCCCCTAATTCCCTGTATCCAATAAAAGATTCCTGTTCGTTCTGCCTCCTATGACATCTCTGTGACTCATCACTTTCTCTCCTCTGACACTCACACAAAGTGCAGTACAAGCTTTGGCATTCAAGACCCTGCTTGAACCACCTTCTCTGGTGCTCTCAGCACTCTCTCACCTGAACCCTAGATCCTTTAGGTTCCTCAAGACTGTCCAAAAGTCTTTGGATGGGCTGTTCCCTCTGGGACACTCCCCCTTTCTCATATCCATGTAGGCAAGTGGTCTTTGAATGTTTGCTGTCATTTCTGAAAAACTACTTACCCACTCCACAGTTTTATATTGCTATTTAAAGTTTTCATCATAAGCTTAAGTAGTTGCAAAGGATATAATTTCTGGTATGTTTTTTTTTTTTTTTTTTGAGACAGAGTCTCACTCTGTTGCCCAGGCTAGAGTGAGTGCCGTGGCGTTAGCCTAGCTCACAGCAACCTCAAACTCCTGAGCTCAAGCAATCCTCCTGTCTCAGCCTCCCGAGTAGCTGGGACTACAGGCATGTACCACCATGCCCAGCTAATTTTTTTTCTATATATATTTTTAGCTGTCCATATAATTTCTTTCTATTTTTAGTAGAGATGGGGTCTCGCTCTTGCTCAGGCTGGTCTCGAACTTCTGAGCTCAAATGATCCGCCCACCTCGGCCTCCCAGAGTGCTAGGATTACAGGCGTGAGCCAACGCGCCCGGCCCTGGTATGTTTTATTATTGATATTTTAAAGTAAAATGCTACATGACAATATATCCAGTGGGTCTTAACACCATACTATTTTCATTCTAACCATAATCCATTTAAAAATTTACATAAGAAAACTCTTGTTTAATATTAGTTTATTCCATACTCTTTTTTTTTTTTTTGCTTCAGTCTATTTCTTTCCTCTTTCAGCTGCAGAACTTAGCCTAAGTCACATATTTTTATTCTTGAAAGTCTCTTGTTGACCACCTGTCACGGTCTGTTGAAACACTCCCCCTCTTTTCTGCGTCTCCTGAGCACAGCACACAACACCTGCATTTACTGAGTACTTGTTCCCTAGCAGGCTGTTTTCTAGCACTTTCCACATACAGGTTCCAAAAATTTGAAATCCAAAATGCTCCAAAATCCAAAACTTTGAGCGTCAACATGATGCCACAAGTAGAAAATTCCACACCTGACCTCATGTGATGGGTTGGAGTTAAAACTTTGTTTTATGCGCAAAATGATTTTAAATATATAAAACTACCTTTAGGCTATGTGTATAAGGTGTATATGAAACATAAAATGAATTTCATGTTTAGACTTGGGTCCCATCCCCAAGATATTATGTACACGCAAATATTCCAAAATCAGAAATCCAAAACGCTTCTGGTCCCAAGAATTTCAGGTAAGGGATACTCAATTTGTATTAATTCATGCAATTTCCATAACTACCTTGTGAGGGAAGACTCATTACCCCAATTTTAGGATGAGGAAATGAGGTGCAAAGATTAAGTGATGTGGCTGAGCCACACAGCTGGATGTGGCTGCCTGGCCCCAGAGCTGGCTTTTAACCACCACTCTCCATGTAGAACTGCATGAGATTTATTTTTACTGTGATTTAAAAATAGCTTTATTGAAATATGCTTCACTTACCATACAATTCACCCATTTTCTTTTTTCTTTTTTATTTCAGCATATTATGGGGGCACAAATGTTTAGGTTATGTATATTGCCTTTGCCCCACCTGAGTCAGAGCTTCAGGCATGTCCACTCCCCCAGACGGTGCACACCGCACCCATTAGGTGTGAATATACCCAGCCTCTCCTCCCGCCTCCCATCTCTGCCTGACACCCATGAGTGTTATTACTATATGTCCACGTAAGTGTTGATCAGTTAATACCAGTTTGATGGTGAGTACATGTGGTGCTTGTTTTTCCATTCTTAGGATACTTCACTTAGTAGAATGGGTTCCAGCTCTATCCAGGATAATACAAGAGGTGCTAGATCACCATTGTTTTTTTTGGCTGAATAGAACTCCATGGTATACATATACCACATTTTATTAATCCACTCATGTATTAATGGGCACTTGGGTTGTTTCCACATTTTTGCAATTGTGAATTGTGCTGCTATAAACATTCTAGTGCAGATGTCTTTTTTACAATTCATCTTTTTTAAGTGTACAATTTGTCAAGGTGGCTCATACGTATAATCCTAGCACATTGGGAGCCTGAGGTGGGAGGATCACTTGAGGTCAGGAGTTCACGAACAGCCTGGACAGCATAGGGAGATCCTGTCTCTACAAAAATAAAAAAATCAGCCAGGCATGGTAGTGCACGCTTGTAGTCCCAGATACTCAGGAGGCTGAGGTGGGAGGATCGCTTGAGCCCAGGAGTTGAGTTTGAGTTTACAGTGCACTATGGTTGTGCCACTGCACTCCAGCATATACCAGGAGAACAAGGGTAAACTGTGATGGCCGTGAACAAACTGGAATGTATATTCACCCATTTATAGCTATTTTTACATTATTGTTTTTTTTTTTTTTTGAGACAGAGTCTCACTCTGTTGCCTGGGCTAGAGTGAGTGCCATGGCGTCAGCCTAGCTCACAGCAACCTCAAACTCCTGGGCTCAAGAGATCCTTCTGCCTCAGCCTCCCGAATAGCTGGGCACTACAGGCGTGCATCACCATGCCCAGCTAATTTTTTCTTGTATATGTCTTAGTTGTTTGGCTAATTTCTTTCTATTTTCAGTAGAGACGGGGTCTCGCTCTTGCTCAGGCTGGTCTCCAACTCCTGAGCTCAAACAATCCACCCGCCTCAGCCTTCTAGAGTGCTAGGATTACAGGCGTGAGCCATGGTGCCTGGCTCTGAATTGATCATTATAAAGTTACTTTCCTTGTAACTTTAGGAACAGGGAAACAGCAATAGAAAAATAACTGGTTAACATCAGGTTACTTTTTGTTGTAAGGAATAAAGGCACAGGACATTTCATTATTATGACGATTAAAACTGGCCCATTTGGGAAATTTGGCTCTCTCTCTTTCTCCCCTCCAATGAAAGGCCAGATGTAACTCCATTTGGGTTTTTAGTCTGATCTGTTGGAGCCTAGTGCAGGAGCTTAACCCCGCAAAAAGCCTCCTATAATTTATATGTAACACAACTTTCAAAGTATTTTCATTCTAATATAATTACTTGGTTTTTAGTGATTGATTCAACACATACTGTTCCAGGCACTGGGGGTTCCAAAGCAGGCAGCACAAACCTCGTGCCCCTAAGGGCTGACATCATGGTGGGGGTAACAAGTAGGAAACAGAAATAGATGGTATAATATTTCAAGTGTGGATTGATGAGTGAAGGCACAAAAAGCAGGCTGCAGTTGCAGAGTGACGGGGTAGAGAGAGACAGCTTTCTTACACTGGGAGGTCTGAGTTGGTCTGTGATAGAAACGTAGGTTTTAAACATTTGGAAGCCACAGTCATAAATTTCTCTTTGCCATTTCCTCTAGTAAACTGAGCTAATGAAGTCAAGTACATACCCAGATTTTAGAGTAGAGCATAATTTATGATAAGGGTTTCTTATCTTGAACCAGTGGCTCTCATTCCAAGAAATGTCTCTCCATTGAACTCTTTTATCTAAATCTTTATAAAAATAAGTTAGTTATAATGAGATTAAGTGTCTGATAAGGAGAACCACTTTCTTACTCGGTAGTAATACAAAACAGAATGTTTTTATTGGCACTGAATGTTAAACTTCAAAGACTCCTAGAAACTGTGGCTCAAGAGACTAAAGGCACTGCAAAGTTCTTAGGTCTGTGTTTGTTAGCATAGAACCTGAAGGTGAATGTCAGTAGTTTGTGGAAGATTGTCTGTTAAATAAATTAAAGAATTCATTGAATTTGTAGCCACCTGAAATCTGGATTCAAATGAAGTCAGAGCTCAACAAAGTCTTCGTTGTCTCACTACAGTAGCTAATTAAAAAACCCAGCAACATTTTGCAGCCATTGTTATTCTGGTTTACCAATAAACAAAGAGAGCTAGTGTTCACTTCTACTCCAGTCTGACTACAAAAGAGAATAACAAGTACCTCCAATCAGTGTTTACCAAACTAAAAAGAGCCATTGAAGAAGTGTGAAATTTGGTAAACAATGGGGAAAAAATCCAATGGTGTTTAAAAAATTAAGTAGCAGTTTTTATTTTTGTTTTTGTTTTTGAGACAGAGTCTCACTCTGTTGCCCGGGCTAGAGTACTGTGGCGTCAGCCTATCTCACAGCAGCCTCAAACTCCTGGGCTCAAGCAATCCTCCTGCCTCAGCCTCCCGAGTAGCTGGGACTACAGGCATGGGCCACCATGCCAGGCTAATTTTTTCTATATATATTTTTAGTTGTCCAGATAATTTCTTTCTATTTTCAGTAGAGAATGCTGTTGCTCAGGCTGGTCTCGAACTCCTGACCTCCAGCAATCCTCCCGCCTCAGCCTCCCAGAGTGCTAGGATTACAGGCGTGAGCCACCGCCCCTGGCCTGATGTAAATTCTTTTTTTTTTTCTTTTTTTTTTTTAAATAAAAATGAGACAGAGTCTCGCTTTGTTGCCCCAGCTAGAGTGAGTGCCGTGGCGTCAGCCTAGCTCACAGCAACCTCAAACTCCTGGACTTATGTGATCCTACTGCCTCAGCCTCCCGAGTAGCTGGAACTACAGGCATGTGCCACCATGCCCAGCTAATTTTTTGTATATATATATTTTAGTTGTCCATATAATTTCTTTCTATTTTTAGTAGAGACAGGGTTTCACTCTTGCTCAGGCTGGTCTCGAACTCCTGACCTCGAGCGATCCACCCACCTCGGCCTCCCAGAGTGCTAGGATTACAGGTGTGAACCACCTCGCCCGGCCGATGTTGTAAATTCTTGAGAGCTATTACATGCCTCTAAGTTCTTAATAAACTAGTAAAATATTAATATATTAACTTCTAATGATCAACATTGAGATTTTCCACACTGAGGGTCCGAAGCCATTCCCTCTACCAGAGAGGAATTGGAAAGCCAGTTTTGCCTTGAGGCATGAGTAGAGTTTGCTATTTTCTATCTTTTCACTGACAGTGGTGACTAGGACCTTCTAGGCCCCTAGGTTTGGGCAGAGTGGAGTGTATGGGTCTCAGTTCCATTCCTAAGTTGGTGCATTTGCCTTGGAAAATGATTGGCATTGCCTCTGAAAGGTGAAGTGGTGTACATCTGGTGCCAAATAGTGATGCCTGGGGTGTGGCTCGCAGAGGAACAGACACACACCTGCTGGGGCAGGAGGAGGAAAGATCCACAAGTGGGAGCTAAGTTGGCACAATAGAGGGAGTTATCTCTAAGAAAAGAACATGAAATTATGAATATAACAGGTTTGTATGAAAGTTTATATTTATTTAGAATGATAAAGGTAACATTAAAATGATAAAAGAAAACAACTGCAAATTTAAAACAAAAAATTCTAAACACTAAAATTTAAAATTAATTGTCTGTCATTATTAATTTTCCTAGTAATATTAACTGCATAACAATGACCACTGCTTCACTTAACTATGTAGAATGCTTGAATAATTTCCATGAGAAAGAATGTTAGATAAACGGGTGTTCTGGCAGGATTGACCCACTCTTGTAAAAATTTTTACTGATAGTGTAGAAAATGTGCATTCCGCCTCGCCATTTATTATTGCCAGTGTTGTGTGAAAGTTTTGGACGTTGTCAAATTTGGAGAAACTTCTATCAAGTGTTTTTCATATACAAGCAGCATTTCACAAGGGCATTCCACGGTTTCCTGTGCAGTGCCCAGTCTTAGATATTCTTTGAATTGACAATGCTCATAAACTACGTTGTGGCCACCAAGCCCCAAAGGCCTTGGCAGGGCCCCTGGGTGTGTGGTGGGTGGCGTTGAGGAGAGTGTGGAGGGTGCTGAAGAGGTAGGGGGAGGGAACCTGGGTGTAGCTGGCACAGCTGTGGGGGAGGCCCCTGAGTGTGTGCTGCTCAGACGTGGAGGAAGATGCTAGGGGTTGTGTGGCACTTGGAATGTGGGGGCTTGGACATTGGGGCATGGGGCAGTGGAGAAGGTCCCAGGCATGGGGGAGGCCTGGGCCTGGGTGGGGCTGGGCGTGGGAGTAGGCTCAGGCCATGGTGAGGGACCTTGAGTAGGTATGTGGGGGGCAGGCCTTGGCAGGAGGGTCTCGGTGTGGGATGGGCAGATTGTGGGGATGGGCCAGGATGGGGGGGTTGGAACTTGGGGGCATTCTAGCAGTGGATGGGGGGGAGTCTGATAGTGGGCCAGGGTCTGAGAGAGGGAGGCTGGCTATGGACAGGGGGTCTGGCCGTGGAGAGGGTAGGTCCTGGAGTGGGTGTGGCTGGGGTGTGGGGTTTAAGCTTCAGAACCTTTAGGATAAGTGTTCCCCCAAGCACTCTTTTTAATAGAAAAAAAATAAAAAAACAAGAAACAATGTAGATCTACATTGACAGAAAAAATTTCTCCACTGACAGGAGAAAGATAATCACAGCATTTTTGTGGGTTACGACATCATTTCCCAGTGAACCAAGTGAACTAGTCACGTGTACCTACAGGGTTAAGTGGACCGAGCATCAGATGAAACAAGGATGCAGAAGATGCCGTCTATATGAAGTTCAAGGCTATATGTGTATAGTGCATATATACAGTATATACATATGGAAGGACCCAAATAGGTGCAATTGAGAAAATGAGTGCATAGTTCAGACTGGGGCCACATCTCGGTCACAGGAAAAGGAGCGGGTGGGGTAGGGGGAGTGGAGACTGGGGGCTGGCAGGGCTTCCCAGCAGTGCAGCGACGGTCTGCTCAGGGGCAGGGGTTGCCTGGTCATTCTGGGGTGGGTTAAGATGTGCATGAAAAGCACCCGGCATGATTTAGACTCTTCTAGAATTCAGGGATGGAGGAGGGTCCACAGGAGCAAAGCGACCACAGCAGTACTAATTCGGGGAGACAGGATGGTGATCTAGCAGGCGGTACAGCAGGGTTCTGAAGTGGGAATGGAGGGATTGTTTTGAGGATTTGCAGCCACAGGCTGCGCCAGGCTGATGCGGGGCTGTTCTTGCTGATCAGCAGCCACTGTGCGGCAGCCTGGGCTGATGAGGAATGAGCGATGGGGGCTGGGCTGCATGGAGCAGGGCAAAGGGGAAGAGGTAGGAAGCAGGTCCTGTGCCGGAGGCTGAGGACTGCCTGGGGAAGCCACAGTGGCCAAGTGCCTGTCTCAGGACCTTCAGGGCCTTTCCAAGGCTTCATCAGCTACTTAACACCTATGGGTGTACAGTCATCCTGCTCATTTTACAGATAAGAGACTGACTTTGGAAAGATTAAGTGACGTCCCTGAGGCCGTTCTGACTCCAAAGTCCCAGGTTTTACCTGTTGGGTGAAATTGGTGCTATCAATATTCTATTTTATGTATGGGAAACGGAGGCACAGAGAGGTAAAGTCACTTGCTAACTTAGGCCATCTGGTTAAGTGTTGGGACTAGAGTTAGAGTCCGGATGGTCAGGTTCCAGAGTCCAGGCCTGGAACACAGGCAACCTTTCTGTTGAAGAATGCTGAGTGTGGTCGTTTTTTTTTTTTGTTTTTTTTTTATCTTTCAGTTATTTAATTAGATTCTTTGTAAACATTTAGAATACCAATCTGTGAGGATAAATTCCATTTGTCAGAGCAAACAGAGATCGCAGATAGCCCTGGTAAGAGAAACAATGCAGGAGAATCTCTCCTGAGAGGCAGATTGAGAGGTCACATCTCCCACCTTGCCGGGTCCCTCCACGTTAACTTCCCCGCTTCCCCAGGGGCCTGCCCCACGCTCCTGCACGCTCCTGCGATCCAGGTTCTGCCAGCAACCCTGTGAGAGCAGTTCACACAGGTAGCCCGACGAGGCCGCAGGCTGTCCAGGGTTGAGGCAGGTTCTGTTGTTCATCAGCCAGGAAGGCGTCTTCAGCCAAGCCCAGGAAGGGTCACTGGCTCCTGCAAGTTCACAGTTTTTTATTCGCTTCAGTGGGTCAGAGCTGGTTGGGAGGAAACACCCCCTCCGCCCGCCCCCCGTCATTTTGTTTCTCCTAGGTAAATGCTCTCTCTCACACACACACACACACACACACACACACACACACACCAGCAGCAGCAGAATTTGGCAGACTGTAAAGCTGGACCTGCCCATGCTGGGGCAAGGCCCACAGCAAGCCCATTTGAACTAACAAATCCCAGAGAGGACTAGGACCCAGAGCTCCCAGGACCTTCTGAAGTTGGGTGTTCCAATGGGGCAGGAGGACTGGCTGGGAGTGCACAGGAAGAGCAGGGTAAGAGCTCTTCCTGTTGGAGGCTCCCCGCCCCCACCTGGCCTCAGCTCAGAAAAGCCATGTCTTTTTCCACCCTGTGTCTCAGGGAAGAGGGCAGCAGGGGCCTTCTGTGTGTCTCTGTATTTCTTTTAGGCACAATCTTTAAGCAATGTATTTCTTAATTTCTATCTGGCTTTCTGGATCTTTCTAGGAGAGTCTCTCTCTGCCTTCCTCCCCTTCCCAACATCTCCGAGTTGTTTCCATCCTTATTTCTGCATCTTTGCAATACCCTCCCAATGCCCTCCTGCATTTGCTCGTCTCTGAAATTTCTGCTGCTCCAGACATTTCTGTTGGTGTCTCCCTGCAGGCCAGGCCAAGCAATACCCTGCTCTGGCCACAGTCACACCAAGCATGAAGTGAGTGGTTAGTGCATTTTCTCATACACCCAGGGCTTTTTCTGGGGCATGGCCTGTGAGTTGCTAAGAGAAGGTATGAGGTCCCAAAGCAGGAGATGGGCAGAGCCCACCACCTCTGGCTGGAAGGGGTTGGTCAAGGACAGTTTCAGCATTGATCCCACCCTCCCTGCTGCTCTCTCCAGTGTGGAGACACTCCCAGGTTGGGAGAGTAGATTTGGGGTGTCTGCAAATTTGTTCAAACCTGAAGTTTTCTTTATTTATTTTTATTTTTTTATTTTGAAAGTTTTATTCAAAGGCTTTTTCTTTTTGCTTGAGAGAATATTACTCTTCCATTAAAATGAACAGATGTCATGTAGTAAAATGCAAAAAATCATATTTTTTAAAATGAGACTTAAATGTCCTGCTTACTCATTCTTTGTCCCATGCCCAGGGGACACCCATTTCACACTCCTGACCTTACTAGTTGTCTGGCAGAAACAGTTGAGAAATAGTAAAATAACTTGTGACTTTTATCGTACGAAAATAAATGAACGCAAGAATTTCCCCCTAGACTGCGAATTAGTTTGACTACAGCATTTTAGTATCTGAGGAGCACATGTGGAGTTGTCAAAGTCAGAAGACAAGCCTCCCTTGCTGCAACAACCAAAGCATCTCTCTGCAAGACCCAAACCAGCATCAATTAAAATACGTAGAATTTTACTGACAATTAAAAACACCAGAGAACAAAAGTTCTTGGAAACAAATGGGGCCGACTCTAAGGGCTGAAGGATAGTGTTACAGCTCAAATGGGAGTTAAAGATTCAACGAGGACGTACGCATCAAACTCCTACTTGTCAAATCCACCTGCTAATGGTGTTTATGAGAACTATACGATTCAAGATTTACTCTACTCGGAGTCTGTGAGAAAGCTGTGGTTTCCAACACAACCCTGAATCTCTGTACCTTATAAAAATCTCAAATGTAAAAGGCTATCTTCATTTTCCTTAAGGTTTAACTTTGCACCCAAACGTAGGACAAACGGTGGAAATGGTAATAATGTGAGCTTTCCTCCTAGAACGCTCACCAAGCACGTCTGTGCCTTTCTACCTCAAGTCCGTCTATCTTTATAGGCCTCAGGTCAGTGTCCTCCTCCCTCCCCAGGAGGTGCCACACCGGTGGCCAATCTGGCTCCACAGTCAGACAAGCGAACCAAGCTGGAAGGAAAGGCATGCAGGCAGAGACGGTGTGGCCGAGCAGGTGGGAACGCGGGAAGCGGATTTCCAGGGCCCGGACTTCGCTCTCCCACACTCAGGCCTGTCGCAGCAGCCCGGACGATGATGCCCTCTCCAGTAATCGCGAAAACGAAATCCCACCCCTCCTTGCCCTGTCACAACAGAAAGTCACGTTCCGAAGCTCTCTGCACAATAAGGAAACCTAACTCCCACCGCCGTGTCACAGCCCAGAACAAGGCCCTTTCCGCACCGCCAAGACCACCGCCGCAGCCCCATGCCACTGCCACCCTGAAGTTTTCTTTAAAAAACAAGACTAGCCCACTAATTCTCATGACAATTTAGTTTTTATTTTTATTTTTAGGGGCAGAGGTGGAAAAGGGAAAGCAAAGGTATGACATTTTAAAGGTTTATAAAGTTACTGGTGTGACAGCTGCTCCTTATTGGGTTCTAGTTTCCTCTACTCTAACTTGGGTATGATAGAGTAATCTACCTCAGGGCAGGTGGGATGACATGTGTAATTCCTGTACAGGTTCTAGGACAGTGCCGTCCAGAGTGCTCAATGCACACTGAATACCATAGCCCTCACATTCTTGTATTTCCCATCTATTCTCACCACTGGCTGGTGCTGCCCCCCTGGGTGCCTGCTGCCACAGGCCCTCAGTTTCCTCACTGGCACCCTCCACACAGAGCTGTACAGAGCCATCCTTGCATGAGCCAATTGGAGCTTTTGGTGGGGAAGGTGTCCAGGAGCCTTAACAGGTAAACTTGCCTGACCATTAAGTATCTGGCTATATATTTATTGAATCACTGTACACATCTTATCTATTAAGAAATGTGAATATTTATAGTATTTCTGTATGTAGTGTCCATTTAAACATTAAGTTTATCTGACCACTATGCGTAAGTGCATAACTTTACCAATTTACAGACAGTTACATATGTGTGTATACTTGGATATCTGTATCATTTCTCCACTTATAGCACTCTTCTACACTTTTTCATCTTTCTTTCAATATTTATGTAACCACTATGTTTATCTAACCATTCTATGTATATATGCATAATGATTACTAAACTACTCTACATTTCGATGTGTAGGAAGATAGATGTGTGCTAACTTTCTCGCATAGATCGCACGCACTACTCCCTCCACCTTGTGTAGACTATGTTGTATGCTACGTGCTTTATATCACGGGCATGCGCACCTTGCCCTGCGTCAGGACCTTAGCTGCGCATGCGTGGGCTGCTGCTGCTTCCCACCAGCTGTGCCGCCGGTGCTGCGCTGGAGCCGGCGGTTATGAGCAGTCGTCTCCTGGCGGGGCCTGGTGGCTGACATGAACCAGACTTTGTGGTTTATACACATAGAGACTATGTTTAAACCCCATCAGCTCCTCCTAGCTTCTGCATTATTGTTGTACGTATATATGTTTTCTTTTTTAGAAATAGCTACATTGAGCTATAATTCACATACCATACGATTCACTCATTTGAAGTGTACAAGTTAGGCTTTTTAGTATTTCACCTTTACAACACTTTCATCACCTCAAAAAGAAACACTTTAGGCCGGGCGCGGTGGCTCACGCCTGTAATCCTAGCACTCTGGAAGGCAGAGGTGGGTGGATCGGTTGAGCTCAGGAGTTCGAGACCAGCCTGAGGAAGAGCAAGACCCTGTCTCTACTGAAAATAGAAAAATTAGCCAGGTGTCTGGTGCATGCCTGTAGTCCCAGCTACTCAGGAGGCTGAGGCAGGAGGATCCCTTGAGCCCAAGAGTTTGTTACAACAAGCTATGATGATGTCACTGCACTCTGCCCAGGACGACAGAGAGAGACTCTGTCTCAAAAAAACAAAAAACAAAAAAACACTTTAGCCATCAGCTTTCTAACCCATCATCCTCCCAGCTCCAAACACCCATGAATGTACTTTTATTCAAGGTTCATCCATCTTGTAGCATGTAGCAGTACTTCATTCCTTTTAGGGCCGAATAATTTTCCATTGTATGTACATACCACATTTTCTTTATTCGTCCATTGATGGACATTTATGTTGTTTACACTTTTTGGCTTTTATGAAGCATGCTGCTATAAACACTCGTGTATAAGTTTTTGTTTGTTTGTTTTCTGAGACAGAGTCTCTCTTTGTTGCCGGTGCTAAAGTGAGTGCCGTGGCGTCAGCCTAGCTCACAGTGACCTCAAACTCCTGGGTTCAAGTGATCCTCCTGCCTCAGCCTCCTGAGTAGCTGGGACTACAGGTGCTCACCACTACACCCGCTAATTTTTTGTCTCTATTTTTAGTTGACTGGCCAATTTTGTCTATTTTTAGGAGAGACGGTGTCTTGCTCTTGCTCAGGCTGGTCTTGAACTCCTGACCTCAAGTGATCCTCCCGCCTCCTCGGCCTCCCAGAGTGCTAGGATTACAGGTGAGCCACTGTGCCCGGCCTCGTGTGTAAGTTTTGGTGTAGACATAAGCTTTCATTCCTTTTGGGCATATACATGTAAGTGTATGTGCTGGGTCATGTGGTAACTCTGTTTAATCATTTGAAGAACTGACAGACGGCTTTGCCAAGTGGCTGTACCATCATCGTACATTGCCATCAGCAGTGTACAAGGCTTCCATTTTCTCCACATCCTCAACACTTGTTAGCTGACTTTCTGATTCTGGCCATCTTAGTGCGTGTAAAGTGGTTTCATTGTGGTTTGATTTGTATTTCTCTGAGGACCAGAGTGTCCAACATCTTTTCACATGCCTATTGGCCATTTGTACATGCTCCTTGGAGAAATGTCTATTTTTCAGATTCTTTGCCTAGTTTTAAATTGGGTTGTCATTTTACTATTGGATTGTAAGAGTTTTTATATATTTTATATATTCTAGATACAAGCCCCTTATCAGACACATGATTTGCAAACATTTTCTCCCATTTTGTGGGTTGTCTTTTTCACGGTCTTTCTTTTTTTCAGAGACAGGGTCTCACTCTGTTGCCGGACTGGAGTGCAGTGGCTCGATCATAGCACACCGTAACCTCAAACTCCTGGGCTTAAGCCATCCTCCTGCCTCAGCCTCCCAGAGTGCTGGGATTACAGGTGTGAGCCACCGTGCCCGGATTTTTTCACTTTCTTTTTTTTTTTTTTTTTTTGAGACAGAGTCTCACTCTGTTGCCCGGGCTAGAGTGCCGTGACGTCTGCCTAGCTCACAGCAACCTCAAACTCCTGGGCTTAAGCAATCAATCCTTCTGCCTCAGCCTCCGGAGTAGCTGGGACTACAGGCATGCGCCACTATGCTTGGCTAATTTTTTTCTATATATATTTTTAGCTTTCCAGCTAAGTTCTTTCTATTTTTAGTAGAGATGGGGTCTTGCTCTTGCTCAGGCTGGTCTCAAACTCCTGACCTCGAGCAATCCTCCCGCCTCAGCCTCCCAGAGTGCTAGGATTACAGGCGTGAGCCACAGCACCCAGCCATTTTTTCACTTTCTTGATGGTGTCCTTTGATATACAAAAGTTTTTAATTTTTGTGAAGTCCAGTTTATCTATTTTTTCTTTTGTTGTTTATGCTTTTAGTGTCACATTTAAGAATTCATTACCAAATCTAAGGTCATAAAAATATAACCCTATGTCTTATTCTAAGCGTTTCACAGTTTTAGCTCTTACATTTATGTCTTTGATTCTTTTTGAGTTAACTTTTGTATATGGGTTGAGGTAAGGGTCCAACTTCATTCTTTCGCATGTGGCTATCTATTTGACTTAGCACCATTTGTTGAAAAGACCATTCTTTCTTTATTGGTTAGTCTTGGCAGCCTTGTTGAAAATCAGTTGACCATAGACATATGGGTTTACTTCTGGACTTTCAATTCTGTTCCATTGATCTATATGTCTAGCCTTTGCCAGTACTATTCTGTCTTGATTACCATTGATTTGTATTACGTTTTGATATCAGGAAGTGTGAATCCTCCTACTTTACTCTTCTTTTCCAGGATTGTTTTATCTATTCTGAGTTCCTTGCAATTCCATGTGAACTTTAGAATCAGTTTGCCAATTTCTACAAAGAAGTCAGCTGGGATTCTAATAGGGATTGCATTGACGTTGTAGATCAGTTTGAGGAGTGCTGTCATCTTAACAATGTTAAGTCGTCTGATCCATGAACATGGGATGTTTTTCCATTTATTTAGATCTTTAATTTTTTTCAACAATGTTTTGTATTTTTCGGAGTATACATTTTGCAATTCTTTTGTTAAATTTATTCCTAAGACTATTATTCTTTTTGATGCTACTGTGAATGTTTTCTTAAGTTTATTTTTGGATTGTTCACCAAAAGTGTATAGAAATACAGTTGACTTTTGTATACTGGTCTTTTATCCTGTAATCTTCCTGAATTCAATTAGTTCTAATTTAGTGGATTATTTGGGATTTTCTCTAAACAAGATCATGTTATCTGTGAATAGGACAGTTTTACTTCTTCCTTTCCAATTTGGATGCCTTTTATTTCTTTTTTTTTTTTTCTTTTGCTTAAGTGCCCTGGATAGAACCTCCAGTACAATTTGAATGGAAGTGACAAGAGCAGACCTCCTTGTCTTATTTCTGTTCTTAGGGGAAAAGTAACTGTGAATATTGATGCTTCTCCTGCCTTTCCTGGCTTGTTTTTGTTTTGCTTGTTTATTTGTTTTGTAACCTCACTACTCTGTTTTAGTGAAGTCTGTTTCCCCTGCAATGTGGAGCCTTTAATGACACTCCTCAGATAGATTTGTATATATTTATAAAAAATAAATATAGATATTGTATACAATTACAAATGTACATTAGAATGTGCACATTCACCCTGGGAGGACCATGTTTTTTAGCAGGGCTCTTTTTGATTGTCTCTTCCCCTGAACTCTCTGTTAAACTGTCTGTTTCATTTGATATTACACCCATATGTTAGGCTCCCATATGAAAGTATATAGAAATAGGCTCCACTAATTTTTTTTTTTTTTTGGAAACAGAGTCTCACTCTATTGCTTGGACTAGAGTGTCGTGCCGTGGCATCAGCCTAGCTCACAGTGACCTCAGACTCCTGGGTTCAAGTGATCCTCCTGCCTCAGCCTCCTGAGTAGCTGGGACTAGAGGTACACATCACCACGCTGGCTAATTTTTTCTATTTTTAGTAGAGACGGGGTCTCACTCTTGCTCAGGCTGATACTGAACTCCTGACCTCAAGCCACTATCCTCCCGCCTTGGCCTCCCAGAGTGCTAGGATTATAGGTGTGAGCCACTGCACCTGGCCAGGCTCCACTAATTACTATTTTTGACAGTGGGACATAAATTATTGAGCAGTCTGACACAATTAAATTCAGGCAAGGGTAGTTTTTGAAGCCCGTCTCTGAGCAGGTGGGCCCTTCTTAGCTGTCTCTCTTCTTGGTTCCCTCTCGTGAATTAGCTTGTCTATGGTTTAGTTTATTGCTTTTAATTAAGAGGAACTGTTGCTTTTAAGAATGTCCTTAAGCTTGAACTTCTCTACAATCTGTTTCAAATAAAGCCAGTTCCTTTGGGGAAAGTTCAGAGCTTTTTTTTCTTACTGGCTGTCTCGCCCCCTGGATGATGTCTGTGACTTGCCACTCAAAGAGCTGGGTGGATGTGGTAGCCTGCATCTTCCTGGCTGGCTTCTTCTGGTGTGACTCTTTGCCCTGCCAGTGAACTAGGCCAGGGTGATCAGAACTCCGGTCTTCTTGACCTGCTGCACCTAGGGTGGAGCTTCTACCCTGTGGGTCAAGGGAGTCCTCAAACTCTTGGCTGTACTCACTAGGAATTTAGCTCCAGCTGCTCCCAGTGAAATACAGTAACCCTTGATTGAGAGTTGAGGGCAAAGGAAGCCCCAGCCTGGCTGCATCTGCCCAGGGAAGAGCTTCTGTGAGGCTCAGCTGGGGATGGGGAATAGGGAGGGAATGAGATGTGATTCAAATGCCACAGACTCTTGCTGCTCTTACCAAGTTTTAGTAGAGTTTCTTGAATAAATGTTTCTACATTTGTTGTATGCTCTTAGGACAATTTCTAGAGACTTTATTTATTTATTTATTTTTTTTTGAGACAGAGTCTCACTCTGTTGCCCAGGCTAGAGTGAGTGCCGTGGCGTCAGCCTAGCTCACAGCAACCTCAAACTCCTGAGCTCAAGCGATCCTCCTGTCTCAGCCTCCCGAGTAGCTGGGACTACAGGCATGCACCACCATGCCCGGCTAATTTTTTTCTATATATATTTTTAGCTGTCCATATAATTTCTTTCTATTTTTAGTAGAGGTGGGGTCTCGCTCTTGCTCAGGCTGGTCTCGAACTCCTGAGCTCAAACGATCCGCCCAACTCGGCCTCCCAGAGTGCTAGGATTACAGGCGTGAGCCACCGCGCCCGGCCTCTAGAGACTTTAAATGATTGTTGTTGCAGGGTTTTGTCTCACCTTTCTTACCCAGGGTGGAGTGCAGTGGCACAATCATAGCTCACTGCAGCCTCGAACTTCTGAGCTCAAGTGATCCTCCTGCCTCAACCTCCTTAGTAGCTAGGACTACAGGTGTGTGCCACCACACCTGGCTGATTTATTTTTTGTAGAGATGGGGTCTCGCTATGTTGCCCGGGCTAGTCTTGAGAACTCCTGCCTCAAGTGATCCTCCCACCTTGGTCTCCCAAAGTGCTGGGAGGAAGTTGGGATCTGTGAGCCACCTGCCCTGCCTATTGTTGTAGTTTTTAAAAATAGTTTTCACCAGCTTTGCTGGTTTCCCTATGGAGCTTCTCACACTGCCATCCTGGAAGTGGAACTCCGTGAGTGGCATTTCTTATCAAATGCTGTGGTCCTCACACACAGAACCTCAGAGAAAGGTCCTCAAGGTTGCTCTGCACACAGGGCCCCTCCACAATGGGGAGAAGGGATTGTCATTGTATGTCACATTTTTATTTAGCACCACATATGTCCCCACTTTGATCCACAGTTCTTGCAGAGGTCCCTGTCCTCCCTGCTGTCCTGGGATGGAATGGAATGGAATCTTAGATGATGCAGCCCATGGCGATACTGGCTTAGTAGTAGCATGTTACACACATGGCTCCCTGGGGCACCAGGGGTTCCCCATGCACTCTGCTAGCACTCTACCTTCCACCGCACTTGTACTTCTCTCTTTTCATTCCCCTGTCCCTTCTTTTTTTTTTTTTGAGACAGAGTCTCGCTTTGTTGCCCGGGCTAGAGTGAGTGCCGTGGCGTCAGCCTAGCTCACAGCAACCTCAAACTCCTGGGCTTAAGCGATCCTACTGCCTCAGCCTCCCGAGTAGCTGGGACTACAGGCATGCACCACCATACCCGGCTAATTTTTTCTATATATATTTTAGTTGGCCAGATAATTTCTTTCTATTTTTTAGTAGAGACGGGGTCTCGCTCTTGCTCAGGCTGGTCTCTAACTCCTGACCTCGAGTGATCCACCTGCCTTGGCCTCCCAGAGTGCTAGGATTACAGGCGTGAGCCACCGCGCCCGGCCCCCTGTCCCTTCTTTAGGACGTCCCTTCTCTCATAGGATAGGTAGGGCTTCTCCTAGGCCGGGGAATCCCAAGCACACCCCTGGAGAGGAGGGTACACAGGGACAGGTGCTGGGCAGCCCCCAGCCAGACTGGCCTCCAGGCAGGAGAAGCGGAGCCAGCAGTGAAGGAAGCCTGTGCTCTGCAAGGAGAAGCGGAGCCAGCAGCGAAGGAAGCCTGTGCTCTGCAAGGAGAAGCGGAGCCAGCAGCGAAGGAAGCCTGTGCTCTGCAAGAAGCGGAGTCAGACGTCCTTCTGCGCTGATGCGCGGAGATCTCCTGGTCCCCGTGCTCCTCCAGAGCGGCCAGTGGGATGCTGTCGTACACCAGAGAGCAGATCAAAAGGAACAGGTGCACAGGCCTGCCAGCCTGAGCACAGGTCATGGGGCTCACAGATCCCAACTCCCTCTCGGCTTGCCATCACTGCGTGGCTCTGGGGTCTTGCTTCCCCAGGACATCAGTGATTCTGGTGACACAGAGCTCCCGTCTGGCCTGGGTTGCCCCAGCTCAGCACACACAGGGCCTCATCTCTGTCTTAGTTCATTACCTCCCTGAGAGTCAGTGAGAGGCCTGATCTGGTGAGATGTGCGCTCAGCTGTGGCCATGAGGGGCTGCGAGGCCCCACTCTCCATGGGGTGATGGGAGTGTGTCTGTTACACTCACATGGGCACACAGCACTGAGGGAACGACTCTCAGCCCCATGGAAGCCACTTCTCCTTCTAAGGACCAACGACTGTCTACACCCAAGGATGAGGGGCCATGTTTTGAACTATACAATACATTGTAAGACACAGACTCACAAAATCCACTTCCACATCTGTGGGGCAGGTGACAGGATGCACCCTCAGGATCCAGGCAGAAAACCCCACTTTCCCTCTCCCAGGTCCCCCCTCCTCCTGCCCCTACCAGGGTCCCTCCTGGGATGTTGCACCTCTCAGGGAACTCCGTGTTCAGAGACCACTTCACAGCACAGCCCTGGGTCCTCCTTGCATGTTCATTCCACAGTAAATCCACATTTATTAAGCACCAACTGTGTGTGCCTGACCCTAAGCTGGTCCTGGGTGTGCTCGAGGAGACCTCTCTGAGATTGTTTCCATATCTGTCAAATGCAGATACACTCCCTGCTGCCGTGACGACCGCTGCACTGAATCGTAATGAAATTTCAGTCTTTCCCAGAGCTGATGCTTGCAGGGTGCTCTGTGGTGAGCACTGTGCTGAGGGGTCACCCAGGGTCCGGTCGAGTCCTTGTGGCCATGCTGTTGGACTGGAGTCCCAGTTCCCCTTGTATAGACAAGGGCTGTCCCACCCCTGAGCAGGCCCTGAGACAGGAAGGCAAGTGCCAAGCAAGGCTTCAGAGCTGGTCCTGCAGAGGCAAGGGCCAACGTCCCTCCCCAAGAAGGTCTCTCCTTTGTCTGCCTCCTCCGCTCCTCGCTCCTCAGCTCTTTGTCCACTCTCCCTTCTGCGACAGGTGGTTGCTTCCTCTGAATCTGAGAGCTCCTGGGGAGGACAGTGGCTCCCACATCCCACAGCAGGGCACTCGTCGCGCCTTTGTGAGCATCTGTGCTGCGCCTGACCCGGGCGCCGCTGAGGCTGGGGGCCTGTGCACAGCCACACGCGAGGGCAGCACTGGGCACAGGAGTCCTGGGAGACTCCAGAGAGAGCAGCGTCCACACCCACTGTGCTCGAGCATGCCCGTCTGGGCCGGGACAGGTTGTAATTCAGGCACCAGGGAGAACTTTGGCCAGAGATGAAATATTCTGAGGCCCATTTTCTGTCTCTGACCCGATGATCTAGCGCTTAGACCACAGGGCCGTCTCCCAGGGGCTGAAGAGTGAACTCCCTCTGTGAGGGAGGCAGAGGTGCCAAAGCACCAACAAACTGCCCGATGTTTGCTGCCAATGTGGGCGGGATCAGTGCTGCTCGGAACACCTCAGCCTGACCCTGCTCAGCGTACCCAGGAAGATGCCAACATCTGTGAAATCTGAGGCTGTCACATTGTTTTCTGTATATTTGGTGGGAAATTGTAACTGAAAACAGTGAAGTAATAGCAGAGACGGAGAGTGAGTGCGTGAGCTCGAGCGCGCCTGGGAGCTGCTCAGAGCACACCTGGACTGTGCTGCGGTTCACAGTGGGGAGTGCCATGCCCAGACCAGAAGGCTGACACCCAGAGGCGGCGGAGGCTTGACTTCAGGCCCCCAGCATCCGCATGAGGATCTCAGGCGCTGCTCGCCCTCCCTGGGGAGATGAGGGAGAGAAGGGCCAACACTGAGATCCACGTCTAGTCTGTTGTTATTTTTTTTTTTTTATAAATAAATAGAAATCCAAGCTAAGATGGACCAACAGAACTGAAAAGAGAGTTAACAGGAAATAGGTAAACAGCCATGCCATCCAGGGTGGTACAATGCCTCGTTTCTCCACATCGCTGCTAGTGACTGGATGTCTGGGGACCAAGAGAGCGTGAAGGGACCTCTGGCCTCACCCTCATGCTTCAGTGCTCAGGTACTGGAGCTCTACCCAGTTCCTGTGCCGACTTTCACGTTCTGTGAATGAATAGTTGACGGTACTTCAGAGGCACACGTCTGTGCACCAGTGGAAACTTAGGTAACCTCACAAGGCTGGGGGTGCTCAGCCTGCCCACTCCCACCTGCCAGGCTGAGCTGCCTTGGTACGGAGATTCCTCACTCCGCAGGCACCACCAGGGCCTCCTGGTTGCACAACAGCTCTGTACAGATAGCATTTGGCCCCAAGGAGCAGCACTGCACATTTCAAATCTTTTTTCTCCTGCTTTGCCTGTTCTTGGCCCTTTCCAGAACAGGCAACAAGGCAGAGAAAGGATTTGTGAGCTGGAGTGAGAGCTGGTGTAGGGAAGGATCCAGAGCCATTTCCAGAGATGCCCAGAACTTGGTGGACACAGATGGGGAGCCTAGGACCAACAGGCCTCTAGTCCAGCACGGGCCCTGCTGTCACTGCCAAGCAACCTGGGCCTGGGCCTCAGTTTCCCCCTTGATCAAATAGCCTTGATGTCAGTATCTAGGCCTGGGGCTTAAAGAGATAAAGGATTTAGCTGAGTGTGGGCACAACGAACAAGCAGTCCTGTTGGTTCTGACCTGGAATTGTAGTGCACCTCCACAGCACTGTCCTGAGAGTGAAATGAGGTCAGGCACTAAGTGCCACCAGTTGGAAAGTGTTAACAGGCCCTGGGCTGCCAAAAACTCAGCACCATCTGACACCAGAGAGAGCTTCCTAAACCGGGGCTGTGCGTCACCACCTGGGGGTGTAAAAGCTGACACCAAGTGTTACACTGTGTGTCACAGTATTCTAAATCATTTAGTATTTACATGAGCACAGAAATAAACTACGATGAGAAAGTATTAGTTTTTATGTGAACTAACCACCGCAGACAGTACGTTTGCTCCTCGGCAGCTCTGGAGCTCGGAGTCTGGTGTTGGGGCGAGGCCAGGCAGGGCGCGGGCGGGCTCTCCCGGGCTGTCCAGTCCCGGTCAAGCCGTCCCTCTCCCGGGTGGTGGAAAACAAGCCTGACCTTCGCAGCCTTCCAGGATGGTGGAGCCCGCGGGAGGCGCAGGCCCGGGGAGGAGCCTGGGGGAGAAGAGCCAGCCAGTGGCAGTGGGGTGGCGAGAGCCGCTGGCCCCCTGCGCCGGTCCTCCCGGGCTCTCGCCACCCCGCCCCCACTCCCCGCGGCCTCCTGACTTCTGCCGGGCGTCGGCGCGCTAGCGGCCCGGCGCCCAGGAGGAGGACACCAGCCGGGTGCGGCCTGACCCCAGCCGTGCGCCTGGAGCGCGCCCGCCGCCGGCGCTCCTTCGCGTTCTTGCCCAGCCGATAACTCTCCCGGGCATCGCCCTGCTCGGACGCGCAGTGAAAACTTGGCTTCAGGTTCCCAGGTTGGCACGCAACAGGCGGAAACCCGCCCGCGCACGCACCGCAGCCCCGCGGCCGCCCGTCCCGCGGGGTCCTCCCCGCGCTGCGCCGGCGTCGTCTGCCTCCCCTGCGCGACCCTGCCCCCCGCGGCGCGTCCTTCCTGCCGCACCTGTCCCCGCGACAACATCGCTATGGAAACACGCTGCTGTGTTCTGTCTTAAAACCCCTCTGTGGACCTCACTCCCACCTGCCCCGCTGCCGCGCTTTGTCCGAACAGCAGGGCGCGGGGGCTGTGCGCGCTCACTGTCCCCACCTGCTCTCCCGCTCCTGCTCGCTCCGCCTGAGCCCTGCGGAATCCCGCGGTCTTCCTTACCTGTCCGACGCTTCATGGCTGATCGCTTCTTTGTCTTAGAAATCATTTTTTCTTGTTGGCTGGGCGCAGTGGCTCATGCCGTTAGTCCCAGCACGTGGGGAGGCCGAGGCAGGGAGACCTATTGAGCCCAGGTTGCAGGGAGCTATGATTGTGCCACGGCACTCCAGCCTGGGCGACAGAGCCAGACCCCGTCTCTAAAGAAATTAAAAAAAAAAAAAAAGAAGAAGAAGAAGGAAGGGAGGGAGGGAGGGAGGGATGGAAGAAGGAAGGAAGGAAAGAAAAATACTTTCCCTTGGCTCCAGCACCTCTGTCCCATGGTTCTCCTACCTCGCTGGCCGTCCGGGGTCTCTTTGAGGGCTCCTCATCACCATCCCAGCCTTTTAATGTTGAAATGCCTGGGAGCTCTTCTCTGGAACACTCAGTACGTTGGCCACCTCAACTTTCCTCACTGAAGGCTCATGGTTCCCGAATGTTCCTTGTATCCTGGGCCTCTCTCCTGAATTCAGGCTCCTATCCGGTTGTCTCCCAACATCTCCACTGGAATGTTTCAAAGGCATCCTGAGCTGAACGTGCTTCCAACCCACGGCCTTTGCTGTAAATGGAGACTCCATTCATCTCACCAAGATTGTAGGCGAAACGTCTTCCCTCACGCCCAGTGCACACGCCATAAGCAAATCCCGTTGAGCCAGGGCTAAAGGTGTACCCAGCAGTAGACCACTGGTCCCCACGTGCCCTGCCACGACCTTGGTTACCAGTCACAGTAAGTGTTTCCTGGGGTAGCGCAGAAGCCTCCCGGCTGGACTTGCTGAATGACAGTCATCAGCTTTGCCACTGGATCACTTCTCACGTCTCACTTCTCACACCTGCTGGTGGCTCACGTTTCCCTCAGGATACAATCTGGAGGCCTTACAGTGTTTCACAAGACCCCGTCTCTACACTCGCCTCCTCTTCCTCACACCCTGGCTGCTTCAGCCTCGCTTGCTTTCCCCGCGAGGGCGGGCGTGGCGCCAGGCACTGTCCCGCGCAGCACCTGCGCCCTCCCTTGATAGACAGCTCAGCTTTTCCTCAAATGTCACCTTCTTATGACACCTTTCCTAACTACCCTGTTTTAAAATGTAATCCCCCTGTCATTGCTCATCTTCCTTCCTGTCTGGCTCAGCATTTCCGGGGTCCCACACAGTGGTCTGTCACACCAGGCAGGCCAGTGTCTAAGGTCAGGGCTCTCCTGGCTGCTGCACCAGCACTTACAACACTCTAATCATTTCCATCTTAAAGCAGAAAAGAGTTCTCCCTCACTCCTTGGTCCCCCTGGAGCTGCCTGGGCTTTCTTTGTCACTCCTGGGTGCACACATGCCCTTGGGGAGCTCACTGCCCTCCCCGCCCCACGCGCCTTCTGCATGGGCTCTCCCTGCTCCTGTAACAAGCTCGGGGGACGCTGCCAGCCCCCCTCAGCCTGCCGTGTGGATTCTTATTCCCATCCTGAGATGCTTCCCTCCAGGAGTGTCTATCCCTCCACACTGTCCCCTCTGCCCTCTCACAGGTGTCTGAACACCCACATCCCTGCGAGCCGTGTTGATAAGGCTCCTCTTTGGAGCCTCACAGTGGACAGTGTGGCCTTGTGGTTAGGGGCATGGACCTAGTGCCGACCTGGGTTCAGATCGTGACCCAGTCACTTCTTGGCTATGTTGCTTAGGGCCAGTCACTTCCCGTTGGAGAGCTGGATGCCTTTCTGACAGCCGGAGATAGTGATAGCACCTCCCTGCTGGGCAGCCCTCAGGGCCCGGGTGCCCTGTGGGTCCCTCCACGTGGCCCTGCCTCAGGCCCGGGTGGCTGGTGCTTTGTCTCACGCAGTCCTTTCCACCTCTTGCGCACCTGTCTCCCCTCCTAATGTCCAGGAAGTCGGAGTTGTCCTCTGGTCCCTCACACAGCCAAAGCCCAGGAAACTCGGGACTGTCCCTTCTTGACGCGCTGCTCTTGCTGGTGCCCTCTGGCCTTTCTGAATCTGAACTGGCCCTTACCTTGCCCCCACTTCCCGCCAACTGCTGCAGGCGGCCTCCAGCTGTCTCAGGTGTCTCCATCCCCATCTTCCCGTGGACTGACCCTGATCCCAGACAGCTGTGGAAACCTCCTGACCATTCCTCCCCTCCACCCACCGTGGAATTTCCTCAAGGCCGTGTCTGGCCCCTTCCAGAAACCCTCTGCTGGCTTCCTCCCTCCTCCCCCATCGTGTTCAGCTCCACCGCTCTGACCACGCTCCACCCAGTCCACTCAGCCTCCTGTGCTACCCGACACCCAGCGTCCACCCTCACAGCAGCTCAAACCCACGGCACGTCAGGGCCCCTGCCCCTGTCTGCTGCACCAGCCCTCATGGGACAGAGAACTGGAGGCGGCCTGGAGCTGCTCAGGGCTATGCACAGGAGTAATTCTGGTCAGAGGGACTCCAAGGACCAGGGTCACTGCTGGGCAGGACTGGCCAGGGACCATGGCCAAGATCCCTTTGGAACTGAGGCATTGGTCCCACAGCTACTGGAATAGTGGCCACTAGTGGTTCTCAGCTGAGTCCCCTCCAAGAATTGCCCTGGGCCCGTAGTCACACCACCTTTCTGGACACCTTGGCACCCTGAGGCCTGCAAGTGCAGCGCTTCCTTGCCTCAGGGCAGGGCGTGCCTGACCAGCCATCCCAGCCCAGGGCTCCCCCAGGGATTGAGCGAGGTCTCTGTTGCTGCTTCTTTCTGTCCCCTTCTCTGTCCCACAGGGGCTGCCTCTGTGTCTATTCCGCACTAAACTTCCTGCTGCACAGGGCCAATTCAGGCCATTTTCCCAGGGAGCTTGACCCGCAGCAGTTGGATCCAGGGTAGTCAAGGAAGCAGGCTAGACACAGGGTGCTGGAGCTGTGTTACCTGCTGGCCCCAAACTGGCCGGGTGGCGGGTTGACATGCTACAGTGGCATGCTATAGTAGGTTAAATTGTTAGAACTTTCACAGTTGGTGAATTTGAATGGGAAAAAAATGCACTGGGGATTCAATATCTCAGACTTCTGAGAGGTTTTGAGGATGGACTAGTTAAAGGTCTGGAATTGGATGGCTGCAGCGGAGACATGGATTGGAGAAAGACAATGAAAGGCCAAGGGTGCTACATCGTCACTGCAGGGCAGTGTCAGTCATGGGGCCCTGGGCTACAGTTAAAAGAGATGCTTTACTTCCCGCTGCGGCTGCTGGAGGACTGGAAATGCTGAGACTCCAGCGCAGGGCGTAATGAGAGCTGGAGAAAAGAGGCAGTGTCAGTCCTGTCAGTCTAGCTGTCTGTGCGGCAGGGGCTCCCTGAGGCTTGGAATGGGGCCTTCGGAGAGTCCAGGAGTGCCCCTCCCCCGCTGCTGAGACACCGTACCTCAGAGGGGTGACAGAAGTACTACAAAGATTCAGGCCCCCCATTAATGAAGGCTCTTACTGTTATAACTTTATTGAGGTTTAAGTGACAGACAACCAACTGCCCATGTTCAAAGTGTAAAATTCAGATTTTTTTTTATTATTTATGTATTATAACGGCTATATTTGTAATTGCCAAATACAAGGGCACGGGGATTTTGGGGGTTGACAGACTGTTGTATATCTGGATTACAGTGGTGGTGGTTACATGACCATGAGTGTAAAATTTGAAGGTTTTTTGTTTTTACTTGTGATGGGTGTAAAAATGTGAAATTTTGACATATGCATATACCCATTGCAATCATCACCACAATCAGGAAAATGAATATATCCATCACCCAAAAACTTTACTTGTGCCCTTTTGTGATCCATTCCTCCCTGTCCCACGGCCCGACTCCCCAGTGCCAGGCTGCAGGCAGCTGCTGATCTGCTTTCTGCATAGTTTGCACTTTCTAGAATTTTCTATAGATGGAACCATACAATATATACTTTTTTGTCTGGCTTCTTTCCATCAGCATAATTATCTTGAGATCCATTGGTATTGATGTGAATATTAATAGTTCATTCTTTTTTATCGCTGAATATTAATAATAGTATTCCACAGTATGGATATGCCATCATTTGTTTGTCCAGCCCAGCTCACAGCAACCTCAAACTCCGGGACTCAAGTGATGCTCCTGCCTCAGCCTCCCAAGTAGCTGGGACTACAGGCATGTGCCACCACGCCCGGCTAATTTTTTTTGTTTCTATTTTTAGTTGCCTGGCTAATTTTTTTCTATGTTTAGTAGAAACAGAGTTTTGCTCTTGCTCAGGCTGATCTCGAACTCCTGAGCTCAAGAGATCTCCCGCCTCCTTGACCTCCCAGAGTGCTGGGATTACAGGAGTGAGCCACCACACCCAGCCTGTCCAAATCTTTTATTCACTTTTAAAAGACAGAAATACAAATGCTACAGTGCAAGTAAACATTCCCAGCCTTCGCCTGTCTCCTGAGGTGTTGGTGTTTTGGCTGCTCCTTATGGGGCCCTTGCTGTGGGAACAGGCAGAGGTGGGAAGAGTCTAGCAAGGGCTACTGTCAGAACAGGCTGGGAGCACCTGGGAGAAATCCAACACTCTCTCTGCAGGGGAAAAGAGGGGAGAGGAAGGGAAGGCTGGACCTTGGGGGAGAGGGGCAAATGGGGAGAGAGGCTGGGGAGAGACTGGGGGATCCACTGGGAGGGAAGCTTTGGACAGGGAAGTGGGGAAGATGACTTTGGGGAGTTTCTTTATTTTTTTAATTTTAGCATATTATGGGATGGGGAAGACCCCTCAAGAAAACCCTGAGCAAATCTCCCTGTAACTGCACAAAGCTTTTGAGGTTGGACTGTGTTACTTTTGGCTGTGTCTGTACACTAAGATGACCTGGAGAAGGGGGTGATGTTTTGTCTGGGTGGTATGTAAACACTGAGCCGCTGTAGCTTTGTTCCTGGTGCCGGCTTCATAGATGGCACCTGAGATAGCTGCAGAAGTAAGGTGATGGAGGGCTGCAGGTGGGGAAGCATTTTTAAAAATAATATGTATTTAAAAATTTTTTTATTTTGAAATGATTATGGTCCCACAGGTAGTTGCAAAAAAAAATGTGCAGGGAAATTTCATGTACCCTTTGCCCCTCAAGAAAACCCTGAGCAAAGCTCTCTGTGACTGCGCAAGGCTTTTGAGGTTAGACTGCACATTTTCCAGTGAAAACATTCTCCCCAACTACGGTGTGCTATCAAAATCAGGACATTGACATTGGCACAGTTCACAGAGCTTATTCAGACATTATCCATGTTGCACACAGTCATTTGTGCATGTTGTATGAATGCGAATAGTTCAATGCAATTTTATCACACGTACAGATTTGTGTAACCAGCACCACAATCAAAATATAGAACAATTCTCACCGCGGGAACCCCTCACGTGACACCTTTGCTTACAACAGCCATCCTCCTCTCCCTCCTCTGCCCCTACCCCCTGGCCACCACTAAACTGTCAAAAATGCTATATAAATAGAATCATACTGTATGTGGCATTTTGAGTTTGACCTTTCCTACTCAGCACAATTCGCTTGAGGTCCATGCAAGTTGTTGAACTTATCAATAGTTTGTTCCTTTTTACTGATGAGGAGTATTCCATGGTATAGATATACCAAAGTTTGCTTGGCTAGTCACCCATTGAAGGACAGTTGTGTTTTTCCCAGTTTTTGGCAATTATGAATAATGCTGCTATGGACATTTGTGACCAGGTGTTGGTGTGAACATAAGTTTTCATTTCTCTGTGATAGTTGTCCAAGAGTGTGATTGCTGGATCGTATGGTGAGTGTATGTTTAGTTTTATAAGAAACTACCAAACTATTTCCCAGGCTGGGAAATAGTACCATTTTATAATACATTTCCACCAGCAGTGTGTGACCCAGCTTCTCTCCATCCTCACCGCCATTTGGTGACATCACTAGTCATCATTCTAGTTGTTCTGATAGGTACTGTATAGTGATAGCTCATTGTGGGTTTAATTTGCACTGCTCTAAAAGCTAATGATGTTGCGCATCTTTTCATGAGCTCATTTGCCAATGTATATCCTCTTTGGTGAAATATACATTCATGTCTTTTGCTCATTTACTAATTAGATTGTTTTTTTAATTGGGTTGCTTGTCTTCTTATTATTGAGTTATGAGTTCTTTATGTATTATAGATTCAAGTCCTTTGTTGGATACATATTTTGGAAATATTTTCTGCCAGTCTATAGCTTCCTTATTTCTTTTTCCTTTCTTTTGTTTTCTTTTTTCTTTTTTTGCTGCTCAACATTCCACAATGCACATAGCTTCTCTGTTCATTTTGTAACAGTATCTTTTGAAGAACCAAAGTTTTAATTTTGAGGAAATCAAATTTATTGAATTTTTAAAATGGATTATGTTGTTTGTGTCTTATCTAAGCAATCTTTGCCAAACCAGAGGTCATTAAGATGTTCTCCTATGTTTTCCTGCAGAAGTTTGTGCTAATTGCACATTAACCAGCCTACATGTACGACTGCTGACAAGACCTGCAGGACTCAAACAGTTTATACTCGTGCTTGATTACAGGCAAAGATGCAAAAGTGGAAGACAGAAACACACTGAAGGGGTTTGGAAATCTTTGTTGTTGTTGTTTTTTAAAAGAGATGGGGCCCTGGTCTGTCACCCAGGCTGGAGTACAGTGGCACAATCATGGCTCACTGAAGCCTCAAACTCCTGGGCTCAAGTGATCCTCCCACCTCAACCTCCCAAGTAGCTGGGACTACAAGTGTGCACCACCATACCTGGCTAATTTTTAAATTTTTTGTAGAGATGGGGTCTCACAGCATTGCCTAGGCTGGTCTCAAACTCCCAGCCTCAAGCGATCCTCTCGCCTCCTTCCCCCAAAGTGCTAGGATTACAGGTGTGAGCCACCAAGCCTGGCTGTTCTTTTTTTTTTTTTTTTTTTTTTTTTAACACTGGGACACACAGGATGCACTTTGATTTCAGATCTGGAACCACAGGCACACTGTGTGTGGGAAGCACCTCTGTACTGAGACGCCCAGATTCTGCTTATTTTGGGGGTGGGAAGGTCTCATAGGCACATTCTAGCTTTGTGACCAGCCTTAACTTTCAAAATCCTTCAAACTCCACTGAAACCACGTACAAATAATGAATTCAATTATTGTTGAACAATGTCAGCAGGCTGGTAGGTCTTGTCCTGAAACAACTCATGGACTTCTGGTTGTGGAACATCATTTATCTTTAGTTAATCCATCCCACAGCATTGGCCAAGGGTCAATACCTTGAGATAAACATGTGTGTCAAGGTTCTCCGGAGAGACAAAACCAATAGGAGCTCTATAGTTATATATATAGGTCTGGATATATGAGAAGGGATTTATTAGGGGAATTGGCTCACATGATTATGGAGGCTGAGAAGTCACATGACAGGCCATCTGCAAGCCAGAAACCCTGGGATGCTGGTAGCCTGGCTCAGTTCCAGTCCGAAAGCCTCAGAACCAGGGAAGCCAATCATATAATTCTCAGCCTGAGGCTGAAGGGCTGAGAACCCAGGGGGCCTCTGGTGTAATACTGGAGTCCCAAGGCTGGAGAGCCTGGAGTTCTGATGTCCACGGGCAGAAGCAGGAGAGATTCCCAGCTCCAGGGAAGAGAGAGGAAATCCTTTTCTGTTCTGTCTGGGCCCCCCGGCAACTGGATGGTGCCCGCTCACATTGAGGGTGGATCTTCCCCACCCAGTCCACTGACCCACATGCTAATCTCTGCAAACACCCTAACAGACACACCGCAAGTAATGCTTTACCAGCCTAGGTATTCCTTTTTTCTTTTATTTTTTTTTTATCTTCTGGTTACATTTTATATCTATGCCTCACCCAAGCGAGGTTTAGAGGCATACCGTTCCCCTCTACAATGCTCACCGTGTCTGTGTCCATTAGTTGTGAGTTTACCACCCCTCCAACCCCTTAATCCCTGGAGAATATCACTACCGTGTGAGCACCATAGTGTTGATCCGTTAGTACCAATTTGACGGCGTGTACATGTGGAGGCTATTCCTCCGATCTTGTGATACCTCACTGCGGACAATGGGCTCAAGCTCAATCCAGGAAAATATAAGAGGTGCTAGATCACTGTCATTTCTTATTTTATTTATTTATTTTTTTTGAGATAGAGTCTCACTCTGTTGCCCAGGCTAGAATGCCGTGGCATCAGCCTAGCTCACAGCAACCTCAAACTCCTGGGCTCAAGCGTCCTTCTGCCTCAGCCTCCCGAGTAGCTGGGACTACAGGCATGCGCCACCATGCCCGGCTAATTTTTATATATATATAGTTTTAGCTGTCCAGATAATTTTTTTCTATTTTTAGCAGAGACAGGGGCTCTCTCTTGCTCAGGCTGGTCTCGAACTCCTGAGCTCAAACAATCCACCCGCCTTGGCCTCCCAGAGTGGTAGGATTACAGGCGTGAGCCACCGCGCCCGGCCCAGATGTCTTTATTATAGAATGTCTTTTGTTCTTTGGGGTAGATGCCTAATAGTGCTATTGCTGGATCGGACGGTGTTTCTATTTTTAGCTCTTGAGGTATCTCCAAATTCTTTGCCACAGAGGTTGCACCAATTTGCAGTCCCACAAGCAGTGTAAGAGTGTTCCTATCTCTCCACATCCTCGCCAGCATTTGTTGTTTTGGAATTTTTTGATAGAGGCCAATCTCGCTGGGGTTAGGTGATATCTCATTGTGGTTTTGATTTGCATTTCTCTAATGATTAGAGATGTTGAGCATTTTTTTTATATGTTTGCTGGCCATTCTGTCTTCTTTTGAAAAGTTTCTGTTCATTTCCTTTGCCCATTTATTGATGGGGTTGTTTGATTTTATCTTGTTGATTTTTTTAAGTTCTAGATAGATTCTTGTTATCAGCTCTTTATTGGATGTGTAGAGAGCAAATACTTTCTCCCATTCTGTAAGCTGTCTATTCGCTCTAATGATAGTTTCCTTGGCTGTGCAAAAGCTTTTTAATTTGATCAGATCCCATTTACTTATTTTTGTTGCTGCTGTGATTGCTTTGGGGGTCTTCTTCAAAAATTCTTTGCCTACAGCCTAGGTATTCCTTAATCCAGTCATGTTGACACTGAAAATTAACCATCACCATGTGGTTAAGCCAGATCAGCTGAGATTAACCCCTGCTATACAAGTTTTATAGTTTTAGCTCTCACATTTAGGTTTAGGATGCATTTTGAGTTAATTTTTGTATACACAATTGATTTGTACATATTAACCTTGTATCTTCCAACCTGATAAACTCATCAGTGGAGACTTCAGGGATCCAGTAGTTTTGGGACATGCTTGGACATTCCTCCCAAAGTAAAAGACAAATGATTACATCTCATATCTCCCACCAACAAGAATAAAGCACAGTGCTAAGTAGGCTCCCTTGGGTTTAAAGTTAGCAAATCCTGCCCCCCACCCCCTGAATAAATAAATAAGTAAATAAATAAATAAAGTTAGCAAATCCCCTGGGTGGGAATTGTGCTCCAGCCACTCACTGAATTATACAAAGCCTGTCGGCTTTGACTGAGGCCCAGAGCAGGAAAGGGCTCTACAGTAAGTTCCGGTTGTGATGTTAGCAGCTCTGCCCCTTGCACCATAAGATCTGGCAGATTTTATTATATTTGCTATATCTGTGGTAGGAAAAGATGGTATTTGGAGTTTATGGGATGTCCTCGTGGGAGAATCACAATACAGACACTGAGGGTTCTGGATCAAGACCAGACTCTCTGTAACAGAGGATTATATATATGCCGTCCAAAAAACCAAAAGCAGCTCCCAGCATGCTACGGGATCCCGATGGAGACCTGCAGCCAACACTGCTCAGCCTGGGCTGATTCTGCCAGACCCACTGAGCCGTAGGGGTCCGCAGGCCCAATAGCAGCACACGGTAAGATGGTAGTGGCTTACCAAGATGGAGCCCGAGCAGGGCCAGGTGGCACACATAAGCGACACAAGCCACCTGGCCGGGGCCCCATGTTGCCCAGTAATGTTGGATCAAGGCCCCCCTCTGTCAGTTCAGGACTGGGGCTGTGTGAGGGTCCCTCTTAGACGTCTGACGAAGGTGGGAGGAAAGGGGTCACACTGGGGTCATGGGTGTGTTACTTGATAGGTGGGTATAAGCCAACAAGGCTGCTGTGCTACAGCCCCACAAGGTGGCCCTGAAAAAACAGTGGTGAGGGAAAATCTTCCCAGTCGGCAGAAATTCAGACAGTGCGCCCTTTCACTTTGTATGAAAAGAGGTAGCAGACTGAGGTTAGAGCACATATGAACTCATGGGCAGTGGCTGACGGCTTGGCTGGTGATCAGGGACCTAGAGGAAAGATTGGTAAGTATGGTAGGCTGAAAAATGACCCAATCCCAATATACTCATGTCCTCATTCTGGAACCTGTGAATGTGACCTTATTTGGAAAAAGGGCTTTGCACATGTGATTAATTTAAGGATCTTCAGATGAGGAGATCATGCTAAATTATCTGGGTGAGCCCTAAATGCCATCACAAGTGTCCTCATAAGAGAGAGGCTGAGGGCGACCAGACACACAGTTAAGAAGGCCACAAGTTGCGGAAGCAGCCACAAGCCCAGGAGCGCCAGCACAGCTGTAAGCTGGAGGAGGGGAGGCACAGATTCTACCCCAGAACCCCTGGGGAAAGTACAGCCCTGCTGACACCTTGATCTCAGGCTTCTGGCCTCAAAACTGTCAGAGAAAAAAAAATTCTGTTCTTTTACGTCACTAAGTTTGTGGTAGTTTGTTGTGTTAGCCCAGGAAATGAAAAGAGAAGGCCAGGCATGAGGAGGTCTTTGCAGAAGCCTGTGGATGGAGCTATGGGAGTGAGTGTGCGCAGGTCCAAATAGCACAGGTAAATATCACTACCTCCCTCTGTTGTAGGACCTCGACCTTCAGCTGATGGGGTCACAGGGCTCCTGACGAGGTCTTATACTTACTCTCCCTTGTGCAGTGTGTCATGGTCCTGCCCATCCAGCCACGGCTTATGCCGCATGGGAATTAGCCACCTCCTTTTTCAACCGTTGTTAAGAAAGATCCTGTCTTGGTAACACCTGTCTTGTCTTCTGACATTTTATCTTCTCTCTCTGGTGTGGGGCCAAATTTCTGCTGCTCACTGCAACTGTTTGCAACTTCACATCATTCCCTCTGTAAGGCAGGGCGTCTAGAACAGAACTTCCATGGAGTTCTCACACAGTGGGCTGCTCCCGCTGGCACGGAGCTGCTGCAAGTCCTGCTGTAATGTTACCTGCTGTAACTCGCCAGCATCTCTTTCTGAGCCAGAGTGCAACTTCGTGCCTATCTGTATTTTGTTCAGCTTCCTTGGGGGGTGTGGGGGCCTTTTAACCTCTAAAATTTTGATCTATAAAATTCTTTTTAAAATCTTGCAATTGACCCATAGACAACCAGCTTTCCAATATATTTTTAAAATTCTGGGCCAGGCGTGGTGGCTCATGCCTGTAATCCTAGCACTCTAGGAGGCTGAGGCAAGAGGATCGCTTGAGCTCAGGAGTTTGAGGTTGCTGTGAGCTAGGCTGAGGCCACGGCACTCTAGTCTCAGCAACAGAGTGAGACTCTGTCTCAAAACAAAAACAAAAAACCAATATATTTTTAAAATTCTGTTCTTATTTGATTCCCAAATTAACAAGCAGATTTTCCACTAACCTTTAGGCCCTGACACGTCCTCCAAGAGATTTGCATTGTGCACTGCTTCCTTGAAAAGAGGGTTTTGGGTTTGTCTTCATTGACTGATAAGGTTTTAGGCACTTTTAAATTTTTTTTACATTTAGCTTCATCCGAGGAAGCTAAGTTATTTGCTCTCTCCACCCCCTCCCCACCGCCGCCCCGAAAAGCAGAACTCCTCAGAAGAAAATGGCTCCCAAAATTAACATGCCCAGAAACCCTCTGACAAACAGACCTAGACTTCAGGTTTTCAGACAGAGGGGCCACTAGCGCCTCTGTAAACGTGTCATTAAGAGAACTGGCAGTGTCCAGCTCCAAGCCCATGGGGGACCCGGTGGGCAGCCTTTGCCATCCCGTCTGAGCCCCTTCCGACCTTCCCATTCTAGACGTCCCGGCCGGTGCACGTTGCGGCCGCCGGGCTCTGCTGCTGGGCCACGATCCTCACTTCTTTCACTGTCATCTGTCATCCTGCTTGTCTTTTGGGCTCCATTTCTAGCTGTTTCGTGGGTTTTATAGAGAAAGTTTCTTGGTAGGAGGAGGGGATGGGAGTCCAGGAGTGGTCAGGGGGAGGCACAACTTGGGTATCAGTGACATCACCTGGGGACAATGTATTTGAAGCCTCTATCCCTGCTCTCCGCAGCCCCTTCCCCAAGCCCAGGCGATGGGACCTTTACTTGAGCCTTAGACCCTCGGCTTCCGCCCGGCGTCCTGGCTTCTCCGGGGCCCCGCAGCCCCGCCCCCTGCCTGCCTCAGCCCCACCCCGCGCTCAGCCGGCCAATCAGCGGCTTTGCTCCGGGCGCGTCACAAAGGGCCTCGGCCCCACCCCCGCGGCCCCGCCCGGGACGCGGTGTTCCCATGGTGACGGCACAGGGCCTGGCGGGGCGGGGCGGGGCGGGGCGGGGCGGGGCGGGGCCGAGACCCTGGGACTTACCCAGGAAGGGGAGGGCTGAGGGGCTGCGGCTGCGGGAAAGCAGTCCTGCAACGTGCCGCAGCCCTTCTTGCTGAGTTAAGATTTTGGCCCCACCTCTGTCTCCTCGCCGCTGGTATCACCTGCCTGAACCCTTTGAGCTTCTCCTGCCCTGGCCTCCCAGGCCTTCACTCCTTGCCCCCGAAACCAAACTCGTTTCTTCCCCAAAACCTTCCTCGGAGTAACCATTCTTCGCGCATCCGGGGCAAAGGCAGATTGCGGAGCCTCCTGAGGGCCTCTCCCTTTGCCGGGACAGGGGTAGAGTTAAAGGCGGTTTGGCCCAGCTCTGACGGGCAGGGCTGCAGACGGCGACTGTGTGGGGTCTAGGAAAGTGTTGTCCTTGGTAAATGATGTGCGGAGCTTCTGCGCCGTCGGTAACCGTGGGCGGAGGAGCGTCTTCAAGAAGCCACCCCCTTCCCATTAGCCGGCGTGGCGGCGCCCGCAGTCCCGGCTACTCGGGAGGCTGAGGCCCGAGGATCGCTTGAGCCCAGGAGTTGGCAGTTGCTGTGAGCTGGGCTGACGCCAGGCACTCTAGCCCGGGCGACAGAGCGACACTCTGTTTCAAAAAAAAAAAAAAAAAAAAAAAAAAGCCAACGCCAGTGCCCTGCTTGTGTGGTTCAGAGATAACCACCCCAGGCACTGTGGCCTCCAGACTTCAGAGATCACGCCCCGCTAAGCCGCTCTGACCAGGTTTTTCGTACTTGAAGGAGGAAGCGTCCTTTATGATGTGCCATCCTCTATGACATACCAGTCACTGCACCGCCTCCCAATAGCCAGGCCAGCCATTTCGCTCCCCCACTCCTCCCAGCTTTCCAGTGGACCTCCCCCTCCCTCTTCCCTGAAGCCCCTCTCCACCTGGCTTGAGGCGACCACTTCCCTGGTCTTCACCCTGTTCATCCGTCCTCCTTGGGTCTCACCTTCTCCACCTCCAATGGTGGCAGTGCTATAAGCTCTGCCCCTGGACCTTTCCGTTTGATCTCTTCACTCTTCTTAAATGAAATTATCAAGGCCATGGCTTTAAATCCCATCTGTGTGCTGACTCTTCAAACTCGTCTAACCTGTTTTTGTGGACACAGGCTCAAGTACCAGGTGCCTCATACATGTCATGCTTTGTTGGGCTAAGAGAGGTGGAAAGTTTCAGGAGTTTTGCAGGGCTTTGCCTTGAAGGAATCTGTGGGCATGTTCACAGAGCAGAAGCTGCTTAGCAACAAGGGTGGCATTCCACCCACCAGGGGTGAGGCAAGGCAGTGCCTGTCTCAAGGCCTGCAGGCCAGCGCCTGAAGCTTGTGCAAGGCAGAGCTCGGCATGGGGTCACAGGTTAAGGGACTGATCAAGAATGTCAGCCCAGCAGACACTTGCAGCTAAAACCAGTTAGCCTCAAGGACAGTTCCTGTTTCACTCCTGGCAACGTGTCTCAGCTAATGAGAAACTAGATAAAGAAATATAACTTGTATACTCAGCTAGGTCTACTCCTTAGAGCTTAATAAGTTTATCTTTGAAAAATTTGTAACCGTTTGCTCACATAGATAGAATTAATTAAGGGATCCCTTGAAAACTTTGGGGAGCCTTGAGACCTAAACAAATAATTTGTACACATAAATCTATAATCACTAACAACTAATTGCTGGCCAGTAAATACTGATGCGGGATTTCACTCAGTGCCTCATGGCTCACAGGAATGCTGGAGGACCCCTGACTTCCCCACCACTTTACACTTTGTCTCTGTCTCTATTATTTCCAAATCTCTTGTGACAATCCTGCCTGGATCTGTTTTGCTGGGAGAGTAGCTAACTCCTGGCAATGCTTGGGTGTCTAATAACCATCTCAAATTGAGCACCTTCAAAATAGAATTACTGATAATAATGCCTCAAGAAACAGGATCCTCCATCAGCTCTCCCCATTTCAGTCAAGGAGGCAGGCTTACCCAGAGGCCCAGGCCTTGACTCCTCTCCTATCTTGTCCACGTCTAAATCCCATCATCCCCCACTGCCTCCACTGCTCCAGCTCTGCCCTCATAGTCCCACCCAAACTACTGCAAGAACCTAAGAGGGGATCCTCTTGCTGCCGCTCTGGATTCCAGTCACATCTTAAATCAATCAGAGTGTGTCACTGTGACCTGGGCCCCTGAGCCCCCCATGTCTCCCTCCCAGCTTCCCCCACTTCCCTGTTCTGGTCACACTGACCCCTATGCTATTCTAATGTGACAAGCTCATTCTTGCCTCAGGAGTTTTACCCTCCCTGACCATAATATCTAAAACTGCCCACTCACTGGTCCAAGGCAACCCTAAATAGGCAACACCCCAAAGGAAGAAATACCACTGACAAGCATGTGAAGTAGCGTTCAGCTTCATGGTGGTGGCTGAATGATTGATCTGGATATTTCATTCCCCTGCAGCAGTGGCATTCAGCCGCCCTAGCATCATGGTAAGGGGTATGGACTTCCCACTCCCTTGACTTTGGCCTTGGCAGGTGACTTGCTTTGGCCAATGGAATGCTTGTGGTTGTAATGGGAGCAGAGGGTTGTTCTGCTTTCCGTGTCACCAGAAGAATGTGCCCAGGTTGCCAGTTGGTCCCAGGAGAATGAAGCTCCAGGAGCCCACCTGAGCTCACTCTGAGGTGGGGGGGGGCAGGGAGTGGGGGAGGGTGGTAAGTCAAGCGTATTGCCTGAGTTCAGCCACCCCACAGGTGCACGAGTGTGAAACAAAATCTTTTTTTTGAGACAGAGTGTCACTCTGTTGCCTGGGCTAGAGTGCCATGGCGTCAGCCTAGCTCACAGCAACCTCAAACTCCTGGGCTCAAGCAATCCTTCTGCCTCAGCCTCCCGAGTAGCTGGGATTACAGGCATGTGCCACCAGTCCCGGGTAATTTTCTCTATATATCTTTAGTTGTCCAGCTAATTTCTTTCTATTTTTAGTAGAGACGGGGTCTCGCCCTTGCTCAGGTTGGTCTCGAACTCCAGAGTTCAAGGATCCTCCCGCCTTGGCCTCCCAGAATGCTAGGATTATAGGCATGAGCCACCGCTCCCAGCCTGGAACAAAATCTTATACATCATGAAGACTTTGTGGCTGTTTGCTGAACAGCATTATTCTGGCAAGAGCCAACTGATACATTCACTTTTACAGGAACTTAAGTTCACAACGAGGTACAAGTTTTTCATCTATGAAACTGGCAATGATATATGGAGATACAGAGATAAAGACTATGAACTATGTGTTTGATAGGAACTCTAATTCACTGCTGGTTCTCACCAGCACATTGGTAGAAACCCGTTTGGTAGAAACCCATTTGGAAGTTTATTTGGCTTATATGTGTTAAAATGCTTGCAAGACCCCAGTAGGCCGGGCGCAGTGGCTTCTACCTATAATCCCAGCACTTTGGGAGGCAGAGGCAGGAGGATCACTCAAAGCCAGAATTTGAGACCAGCCTGGACAACATAGTGAGACTTCGTCTCTATAAAAAACAAAAAAATTAGCCAGATGTGGTGGCCCACATCTATCATCCCAGCTACTTGGGAGGCTGAGAAAGGAGGATTGCTTGAGTCCAGGAGTTTGAGGTTGCAATGAACTATGATGAAACCACTGCACTCTAGCCCAGGTGACAGAGTGAGACCCTGTGTCTGTTTTTAAAAAAACCTAATAGTTCTACTGAAAATTTATTCTAAAAACAATTAGGGCATGCACAGGGGATTATTGACAAGGGTATTCACTAAAATGTTATTTAAAAGGGTGATAGGATGTAAATGTCAGCAGGGGACATTGTTGCTTTTTTAATTCCCAGATGATAGACAGTAGAGCACTTTTGACAGAAGCCTCAGTTTTGTTTTTTTTTTTTTTTGTTTTTTTTTTTGAGACAGAGTCTCGATCTGTTGCCCAGGCTAGAGTGCTGTGGTGTCAGCCTAGCTCACAGCAACCTCAAACTCCTGGGCTCAAGTGATCCTCCTGCCTCAGCCTCCCGAGTAGCTGGGACTACAGGCATGTGCCACCATGCCCGGCTAATTTTTTATATGTATATTTTTAGTTGTCCAGATCATTTCTTTCTACTTTTTAATAGAGATGGGGTCTCGCTCTTGCTCAGGCTGGTCTTGGACTCCTGACCTCGAGTGATCCTCCTGCCTCGGCCTCCCAGAGTGCTAGGGTTACAGGCGTGAGCCACCGGGCCCAGCCAGAAGCCTCAGTTTTGAGGACTGAGTAGCAATGTGCCAGGTGTCCAGGGCTCGTCTTCCATCCCTTGCCTACAGTTACCCTCAGGTGTAACCACATGGACCAAAGCTCAGCCATCGCTATTTACTTACCCATCTTGCTCCTGGGGACCAGAAATTCTGTGCTGAACTGGAGGCAAAAACTGAGGTAGGACTGTGAGGACCTCCAGCAGGAGGGCTGCCCAGCCAGGAGCTTCAGCAGGGGTGTGGAGCTGCCGGGAAGGGAACAATCCTGTAGGGAGGCTGTGGGAACACCAGGGTGATTTCACCAGCCTGCTCCCATGCTGGCAGTGAGTGGCCCTTGGCGAAGCACTTACCCAGGAAGCACTTACCCATGGTGAAGCAGTTGCCCACCAGGACAGGGCTGAGATGGACAGTGGGCACCAAATTTCAAAGTGACCCTCTTCCTCGAGGTCTCCAGCGGTACTAACTGAAAATGAGGGGCAACGTGAGCTCACACTTGATGCCGCACTGTTTTAGGGTCTGTGTACATATCAACTCATTGAAAATTCGTAGCAAGCCAGGCGGGGAGGCTCTCTGATTATTCTATAGAAAGGCTGCAGCCAGCTTGTGACTCAGTCTCCACGTGCTCAGCCGGCTTCTGGGTCCACCTCCCTGGTTTCCAGCCTGGCTCTCAAACTCCTCCTCTGCCTCCTGCCTTGCTCTGGGCAAGGCTTGTCCCGGCTGGCCATATAGCGGCTTCTTCAAAATGTAAGGTCTCTCCTTGATGGTGACGATCAGGCCTGAAGCAGAGGACGAGCCTGCAGGGGTGTCCCTAGAGAGGCTGGGCTGCCATCCCCGTGGATGGGGCTGGGGGCAGCAGGCCAGTACCGACCGAGTCAGTGCTTTCTCCGCACCAGAGAACACGCGTGTGGGAAGCCACACCACTGCTTATCTGTGGAATCAGTCATTGTGAGGGTGTGTGACTGAAGATGTGTGACCTCGTTCACCCTCACACAGAGAGCAACGCAGCGCTAAGGCACAACGAGGCAGACAACACGCTCATCTCTGTGGATCCCCGAACCGCATGTCCTGCACCAGCCAGTCCCAGAGCTCTTGCTCGGTTCCCGGGTGCAGGCCTGGAGGTAACGTTGGCTGCCACTGAGAAGCTGGTGCTGCCAGTCAGTTTCTTGCAGTGTCGTTTGCTAAGTGTCTCATCCAGTGCTTTCTGCCCTGGCTTTGAGATGCTCCCTTGTTGGAGATACAATTTCTGGCTTTTAGCTTAAAGTAGGTCTTCAGGCAAGTGTGGCAGAAAAGCAGAAACCATCTCCCAGGAGGAGACTGAACGGCCTGGTTAAATTATTAATATTGCAATAACTAGCAATAGAAGAACAAAGAGAAGTAACCCCTCGTGAGGTTTGACACAGAACTATTTTGTAAAGATTTTCCCGTGGGACAAGAATATGCAGCAGCCAGCCAGGACACTGACACAGCCTCTGGTAAAGTGTACTGATTCTAGAACATCTTCACTAATATAACATCTTATTAATACTTTATACATTCTGCATATACAAAATTAACCTCTGAGCTTTACTTTTAGATTTTAGAGTTTTTTCCACCCTGTGGGCTTCATAAACAGGTCAGCTCTTTACCGTGGAGCACATAGAACATGTGGAGCTAATTACATGTAAAGGGCACCATGATGCCTCTTATTTCCAGGGCCTCTCTGCGTGCGGTTGCATCGCAGGTGGTGAGGAGAGGGGCGTGCCTGTGGGGCTTTTGGCTGTCCAGGAAGCACCAAGACGGTTTGGGTGTAAACCCATGCTGCCAGCCTTGCTTTTTTGTTTATTTGTTTGTTTGTTTTGAGGAAGAGTCCCACTCTGTCACCCTGGCTAGAGTGCTGTGGCGTCAGCCTAGCTCACAGCAACCTCAAACTCCTGGGCTCAAGAGATCCTCCTGCCTCAGCCTCCCGAGTAGCTGGGACTACAGGCATGTGCCACCATGCCCAGCTAATTTTTTCTATATATTTTTAGTTGTCCAGCTAATTTCTTTCTATTTTTTAGTAGAGACGGGGTCTCGCTCTTGCTCAGGCTGGTCTCGAACTCCTGAGCTCAAACAATCCTCCCCCCTCGGCCTCCCAGAGTGCTAGGATTACAGGCCTGAGCCACCGCGCCCAGCCTGTTTTTGAGTGAAGGCCTTGCTCTGTCACGTAGGCTGGAGTGCAGTGGCCTGATCATAACTCATTGCAACCTCAAATTCCTGGTCTCAGGTGATTCTTCTGCCTCAGCCTCCCAAGTAGCTGGGACTATGGGTGCGCCACCACCCCCGGCTAATTTTTTTTTTTTTTTTTTTTTAGAGATGGGGTCTTGATATGTTGCCCAGGCTGGTCTTGTGATCTAGAACTCCTGGGCTCAATGATCCTCCTGCCTCGGCCTCCCAAAGTGTTGGGATTACAGGTGTGAGCCACCATGCCCAGCCCAGTATTGTTTTTTTTCCTGAGTTTAGTATCTGATCATAAGGAAGACATCACAAGGCTTGTCTGCAGAGCTGGCCCCTTGGCTGAGGTGAACCGTAAGTACTTGAGAGAGGACACCAGCACAAGACCACGAGCAGAAGATGCTGAAGGGCACGTGAAGGAAGCTTACAGGGTACTGTGTAAGTGCAGGAAAACTACAAGGAAGAGTAAGGAAAGGATTAAAGTTAAAAGTAGGAGTGAAGCTCGGGGGAGGCAGGGGATATGCTCACCTCCAAGGCTTCCGGTTGGCGCCCTTGAGATGCAGACCCAGACTCCACCACACGGAGGACACCTGGGGTCGTGGTGCGTCCTATGCTGAGTCGTTACTGATTAGGCATCTTTCTGCCTGACCTGTACAACCTCTCATGCACAGGACGTCTCATGTATTTATTCTTTCAAGGTTCAGAAAATGACCACATTCCGAGCTGAATCACAACAGAATCTATACTCGCCTACAACACAGCCCTGCATTCCGTCCTGTGAAAACCTGGCTCGGGAAAAACTTGCCTTCAGAGATGAGTTAGGGACAGGGACCCAGCAAAGGATCCCTCAGATACCGCACATGAAAGAAGCGAAGGCGCAGAGAGCGAGTCAGCGTGCTAGGTGACACCGGCAGAAGGAGCACCGCTGCAAACCCAGGCCCGAGGGGGGTGCGCACATGAGGGAGGTGGCAGCGAGCGCCTCAGGGGAGAGGAAGCTCAGCCTGGCCCAGCCTGGAAATGATCCCTTAGGCACAGGCCACCGGGAAGCTGCTGCGGTTCTGCCGAAGGACATCTTCCAAGCTCCTCACACGCGCACCCAGAAACTGAAGTCCTCACTTACTACCATTTTATTCTTGGGGTTCCACTCCCCTCAAGACACCCAGTGAATCAGCAATGAACTGAGCAAAGCTTTAAAGTATCTGCATAGAACTACCTCACGTGCTTAAAGTACTGCCAGATGGCCAGGCACCGTGGCTCACGCCTGTAATCCTAGCACTCTGGGAGGCCGAGGCGGGAGGATCACTCGAGGTCAGGAGTTCGAGATCAGCCTGAGCAACAGCGAGACCCCCGTCTCTACTAAAAATAGAAAGAAATTAGCTGGACAAACTAAAAATATATAGAAAAAATTAGCCAGGCATATGGAGCATGCCTGTAGTCCCAGCTACTCGGGAGGCTGAGGCAGAAGGATCGCTTGAGCCCAGGAGTTTGAGGTTGCTGTGAGCTAGGCTGATGCCACGGCACTCTAGCCCCGGCAACAGAGCCAGACTCTGTCTTGAGAAAAAAAAAAAAGAAGTACTGCCAGATGATGAAGAGAGCAGCCCAGGCAGCAAAGGGGTGAGGCTGGCGTCTGAAAGCCAATTCCCAGAAGATATGTTCATGAAATCTTTCCAGAAAAATCACATCTGTCCAGAGGGCTGTTCGGGCCCACCCACTGGAATTGGGGAGACCTTCACAACCCATCCTCGGCAATGTCCACCATTGGGTGTGCGGGGATGAGCCGCACCCAAGGGAGTCCCCCTCGACCTCAGCGAGGCTGGGGCAGGCCTGCAGGCCGCGCAGTGCTGCAGTGAGTGGCGGACAGGGCCTTCGTCCGCAGAGAGGAAGAGAGGAACCAAGGGACTAGAACGCAGAGATAGAAAGGAACAGGCAGAATTCAGCAAGGAGAGGAGATGAGAACTGATGGAAAAATGATAGAAAACCACCACCTCATCTGAAACACAGGTGGGTGTCCCTGGTACCCAAGAGCGTGTCACCTTGGGCCCTAAGAGGGGCCTCCCCAGCCCCAGGGGATGGAGCACTTCGGTGTAAATGTAACTCTTTTCAAAAGTCCTGTTGTTTTATGCTATTTTAATGCTCCCCAAGAAAATGTGCTACAACCCCCACGGGCACCATTCGTCCCAGCAATTCTATCCCAAGGACCTGGAATCTGAGAACTGGGAGTTCACTATAGTCCTTCTCCTGGGCCCTGGACAAAGGTACTCCACCATCAGCCTGTCCCCATCAGGCCCTGCTGAGAGGGAGGCGGGCGTCCCCAAGGGTTAATGAAGTTCTCTCACACGACCTCACAGCAAGGACGGCATCCATCAGGAGAAACAGCACTGGAGAACTCCTGTACTTGTCCCAGTTCTGAGCACTTTGTACTTTAACTCGTTCAAAACCTCGAGCCACCGGTTTTCGAAAAGTGAAAGGAAGCCCTCATCCAAGATTGCCCAGCTAGTGTGTGGCCAAACCGGCGTCTGAAATCTGAAATCAGGCGCTGCGAGTAAACGTCCAGCCCTGTCTTCTGGCTCCCAGAACTTCTGCCACTTGTGTTTGCCCAGGCTCTGCCACCTCCTGCTTTTCTATTTCTAAAAATAGAAAAATTAGCCAGGCGTGGTGGCACTCGCCTGTAGTCCCAGCTATTCGGAGGACAGGCAGGAGATCGCTTGAGTCCAGGAGTTTGAGGTTGCTGTGAGCTATGATGACGCCATTGCAGTCTACCCAGGGCGACAGAGCAAGACCCTGATTCAAAAAAACAAAAACAAAACCACAAAACTCCTGGCCTCAAACAATCCTTCTGCCTGGGCCTCCCAAAGTGCTGGGGTTACAGACACAAGCCACCATTCCTACCCCGGTGACTTTTTAGATGGCAAACACCGCAATAGACCAGGGGTCAAAAATCAAAAACTCCCTATCACATTGTACCTAAGCAATACAGGGGACTTGGGTGGGAGCTGCTCTCAGTACCTGGACACAGCTTAGTACTGAGCTCGAGCCTGGAAGGCCGTGCCAGGCAGCAGGTGGTGACCCTTGGAGGCATCTCACTCTCACTGGCCTTATAGGATGATGTTATTTTCTTTTCTTTTTTTTTTTTTTTTGCTAGAATATCGTTCTTTTCTATTTATTCTGACAATCTCTGTCTTTTAATTGGTGTATTTAGACTATGCATAAAGTGATCATTAATATAATTGCATTAATATCTACCATGTGTGAATGTTTTCTATACATTTCATTTGGGTTCTTTTCTCCTCTTCTTTTTCTTTCTTCTCCCATTTTATAGAGCATTTAGTACAGTTCTATTTTATATCCTCTCACCATACAAAATACACCTTTTTAAAAAAATATTGCTTGTCCTAGAGTTTACAACATACATTTAATATTAATAATTCTACCTTAAAATAACACTATACTGCTGCACACGTAGTATAGATGCTTCAAAAAAGATTATACTCAACTCCTCCTTTGCTTGGCTTCTAACATTGCTGTTGGACCTGGAGGCAAGATGGCTGAGAGACACCACCAGCCAGAGCATCTCTGCAAGAAGGAGAAATTTTAGATGAAAGAGAAAAAAACAAACAGACAGACACACATAGACTGAATGAGGGGCAGGAGGAAGGGTGCCTGAACCTACAGGAAACTCCATGGGAAGAGGCTGCGGGGCAAAACTGGAAGGAAAAGGCATTGGTGGGGATTGAGCCCTGAGAGGGTTGTAGACCAGGGAGAAGGGTACGTGGAGCATCCCTTGCATCCCGGGCTGTTGGTGAGCTCCCAAGCTACTGGGGAGACCTGCTGACACCAGCCCGGGGACTGCTGCCGCCAGTGAGCAGAGAGCTGCTTGTGGGCCGGGCACCAGGCTCTCAGATGCCCTGGGGCTCCTCCCACCCCACAGACCTGAGCCGGTCGGCAGGCACCATATGGCTTCTCTACCCACCGGGCACCCTTTTCCTCCCTGGGGGGGCCTCAACCCCTCATGTTCTGTCTTGCTTGTTCCCACACAGACATTTCCCAACTCCGGCCCAGACTGCAGGAGCCACATGGGTCCCCGGCGCTCTGCGTGACTCCAGCAGAGCGGGGCAAACCCCGAGGTGAAGGGACATTGAGCCAGCTTGGGCACCCCATGGGTGATTTGGGACCAGCCTATTTTCTTTTGCTTTAAAGCTACTTGATGATTTGGATGCTACAAATGCCACTGCCCAGCACCTAGTTTCTCTTGACAAGTGGAGCCCAAAGGTAACAATGGTATTTGATTATCCTATGGGGTATTTTGGTGAAAACCAGATCACTGGGTGGCTTCCAAATGGTATTGGACTTGTGGCACAAAAGCCTACTGGTTTCCAGCCACAGACTGGACAGCAACTCGCTGCCTGATTCCAGGATTGTGCCTGATGTTACTGTGTCCATTTGGTACCTCAGCTTTTCCTCTAGGAAGAAGGAGACCAGTAGATAACTAATTCAAGTAGGAAAACAAAACAAAACAAACAAAACAAACAAAAAAATGGGCCTTGACTTGACAGAAACCCTAACCACTGAAGAGAAATTCTTCTTTCCTCCAGCCTCTTCCTATCATGCTTTACAAGAGGCCCAGAAAAAAGGGAATCCTGTATGCCAGGACTCAGAGACTAGCAGGTGGGTGAGACCATGCCAAGGACGCTACAGACCTCCCCACCCAAGAGGTTCATGAAACAGATACTCGGGTTAAGGGGGTGCCCCCAAACTCAATAATCAAAATAAATATTTTAATGCAATATTTTAAAAAATCAAAATCAATGCCAAAAAAATCCAGTGAACATAATATCAACATTTTAAACAAAGAAGGATCAGTATGCTGTGCTGAGCCACACTGCAATCTGCGGCTAAAGGAAAAATCAGTGAATCAGTGATGCTGATTCTGTCTTTATTTAAAATGTTGATAATTTGTTCATCGTGAATCTTTTTTCATTGTTTCACCGCATTTGCCTCACCGTAGCCTGCCCCTGCTTGAACTTGGCCTGCTGGTGGTTCAAAACAGAGCAATCTTAGATGTTCCAGTGGGTTCTGCAGGTGTATGGCGCTTTGCCGGGAAAGGTAGTCCTACACTCCCGCACCCCTGTCTGGGATCTTTGAGAGCGCTAAAAAGATCCAGGATGAAAAAGAAGAAAAAAACCCAGAACGTGGCTGCTGTTTCTCAGGCTCTTTATATTAGGGATGAGGTCTGTTCTTTTGGGTTAATCTGGAGCCACCTGCTGAGGGCAGAGGAGCCAACAACACACTCTGATCGTCATCTTTCTCTCAGCGTTTGTAAATGCTGCGTTGCAGGTGCTGCCCTGCGACCGGTCCCCGAGCGGCCACCCAGCGTAGGGAGCAGGAAACCGCATCGGGACCGCGCGCGCCGCGCCGCCCTCCCGCCGCCAGGGGGCGCTCCGGCCCCACCCGCGCCCGCGGACCGCCCTCCTCCCGCGGGGGCCGGTTTATCGTCGGTTCCAGCAACTTCTGCAAGGACCCCGGAAGCAAGTGGGTCCCTGAGACTCCCGCGCTGGCCCGGCCCGCCCCGTGCAGCGCCCAGGGCTGAGCTCCGCCCTCTCACCCCCACCTTAGGGGGAGGGGGAAGCAAAGGGAAAAAGAAATGAGAAATACAAGGAGAAAAGAAAAAGAAACAACAGTAGGTATTTTAGGTGAGTTTTTATTTTCTGCTGTTGGTCTTACGCAAGAAAAGTAAAAGTGAGTTCTAAAGAAAAATAATCACGTAAGATGAAAACATTCGGAGGAATTAAAATTTCTTTTTTCTTTTCCTTTCCAGTGTCTGTTAAAAGAACTGATAATTTAAAAATAATCTGAAGAGACTATAAGCAAATCTTTATGTTCCCCAAATTTTTTTTTTTTTTTTTTTTTTGAGACAGAGTCTCACTCTATTGCCCAGGCTAGAGTGAGTGCCGTGGCGTCAGCCTAGCTCACAGCAATCTCAAATTCCTGAGCTCAAGCGATCCTCCTGCCTCAGCCTCCCGAGTAGCTGGGACTACAGGCATGCACCACCATGCCCGGCTAATTTTTTCATATATATTTTTAGCTGTCCATATAATTTCTTTCTATTTTTAGTAGAGGTGGGGTCTCGCTCTTGCTCAGGCTGGTCTCGAACTCCTGAGCTCAAACAATCCGCCCACCTCGGCCTCCCAGAGTGCTAGGATTACAGGCGTGAGCCACTGCGCCTGGCCTATGTTCCCCAAATTTTAAAAATAAATGAAGGTGAGAAAATTCTGAAGCCACATCGGCACAAGAGGACGAACTGTAGCGATATCCGTGCTGGTCCAGAGGGATCCTGTCATCCCTAAGCTTAATTTAGGAGCAAAATCAAGATTTCGATGAAAGCTGACCCTCTACTGCGAATGCCTCCTTTCCAAGTCCATATTGGAGCCTGGGGGGTTATTCCAAGAGCACCTCCTGACGTTAATATCTGAAAGAAATTGAGAGGTCGTCTCAGCATCTCAACATGGAGCGTCACCATTTATAGTCCAAGAGACTTCTGGTAAGTCACAGCGTCGCTTTCATCCTGTGAAGAACTGAGGCGCTACCTGTGCAGCGTTTTTTTCCTGAGTTAAAGCACAGTGATGTGGAGTGGGGCAGCCACCTTCTCTCCCAAAAGGCTGCCTTTCCCAGCCTCCCTTGTAGCTGGGTGGATCCCATGGGTACACTTCAGCCAATGATACGTACAGAAAAGACTGCGTATGGTTTTGGAGCAGTCTCCTTACTAGGGAGGGTGTGGGCCCCTCTGCCCTGACTCCTCCTTACTGCCCAGAACACCTGCGTGATGGCTGCAGCTGCGGCAATCTTGGGCAGTCCTGCATCCTTGAGGATAAGCAGACTCAGACCCATATTTACACTGTGGCTCTTCTGGGTTTGTCTGGGTCGGCACCTAATCCTTCCTGATAAAGCCTTTTGCAGCTGCCCTGTGGGTCTCCAGGGGAAAGCTCCACGTGGGCCGCTGTGGCATGCATTGGAGAGAAAGCTCCTTCCTGAAAGGCCGCAGAGTGAAACGGGTAACATGGTTAAGCTCTGTACTAGGGAATTGAGGTGATTGCCATTTTTTCTACTTCTTAACTTTTTGTTAATTTTTTACAGTCAACAAGTATTACCTAATAGACATTAAAAAGGAAAATAAAAGAGGAAATGGCAAAGGGCATCAACAGGCAATTCAGAGCCAGAAATATGCATTTAGCTGCCATGAAAACAATGTTCAACTGCTTGGGTTATTAAATGGAAACCAAATTACTAAGATTCTCTTTTCTGAGTTAGCACAGGAATGGGTATATCTTTATATAATACCCAGGGTGAGAGAAGGCACTGTGAACCAGCTTGTCATAATATACAGAAAACCTTCCCAGCAAGGCACAGGGCATTCGGGGCTGAGAGACTAGGGCAGGGGCTGAGGATTTGCTAAAGTTCTTTTTGTGGTGGGAGAGAAATAGAGACTGTTAAGTTTAAGAAAAACTGTAAGTAAATATAAGTATGGGTCTTAAGGACAACCATCATCAAAATACACAGAGCACATTGCTTTTAAAGCATTAGAAAAAAACCCTAAAACATGATCTATCCAGTGGGTGCATGGAAGAAAAAGAAATAGGGGACCACTCATTCTATTTTATGAAATGAGTGTTAGCCAATAAAAAAATTAATATAAACAAACAAAACCTTTTAGCAAACTAGGTCTATAAGGGAACTTCCTTTTCTTGTTAAAGATTATACACCAAAGGCCGGGCGAGGTGGCTCACGCCTGTAATCGTAGCACTCTGGGAGGCCGAGGCGGGTGGATCGCTCGAGGTCAGGAGTTCGAGACCAGCCTGAGCAAGAGCGAGACCCCGTCTCTACTAAAAATAGAAAGAAATTATATGGACAACTAAAAATATATATAGAAAAAATTAGCCGGGCATAGTGGCACATACCTGTAGTCCCAGCTACTCAGGAGGCTGAGGCAGAAGGATCGCTTAAGCCCAGGAGTTTGAGGTTGCTGTGAGCTAGGCTGACGCCACGGCACTCACTGTAGCCCAGACAACAGAGTGAGACTCTGTCTCAAAAAAAAAAAAAAAAAAAAAATTATACACCAAAACCTGGCTGGGCCTGGTGGCTCACGCCATAATCCTAGCACTCTGTCCTAGCACTCTGGTAGGCCGAGGCAAGAGAATAGCTTGAGCTCAGGAGTTCGAGACCAGCCTGAGCAAGAGCGAGACCCCATCTCTACCAAAAATAGAAAGAAATGATTTGGACAGCTAAAAATATATATAGAAAAAAATTAGCCGGGCGTGGTGGCACATGCTTGTAGTCCCAGCTACTTGGGAGGCTGAGGCAGGAGGATTGCTTGAGCCCAGGATTTTGAGATTGGTGTGAGGTAGGCTGACGCCATGGTACTCTAGCCCAGGTGTCAGAGCAGGACTGTGTCTCAAAAAAAAAAAAACAAATCCTAGCACTCTGGGAGGCCGAGGCGGGTGGATCGCTCGAGGTCAGGAGTTCGAGACCAGCCTGAGCAAGAGTGAGACCCCGTCTCTACTAAAAAATAGAAAGAAATTATATGGACAACTAAAATATATATATACAAAAAATTAGCCGGGCATGGTGGCGCATGTCTGTAGTCCCAGCTACTGGGGAGGCTGAGGCAGTAGGATCGCTTAAGCCCAGGAGTTTGAGGTTGCTGTGAGCTAGACTGACGCCACGGCACTCACTCTAGCCCGGGCAACAGAGTGAGACTCTGTCTCAAAAAAAAAAAAAAACAAACAAAAAAAACAAAAAGAAAGAAAGGTTATGCACCAAAAACCTATAGCAACCACATTTAAAACTTGAGGAGCAAAAAAACAAAACAAAATAAAAAAATTTTAGGAGCATCTTCTTTAAAACCAAGCACAAGATCAGATATGCACATTATAGCTCCATAGTCAAACATGGTTCTAGAGCCTGACAAAACTTTAAGATCAGAAAGAAAAAGAGGGAGAAGGAGGAAGAAAAAGAAAAAGGTGGATGATAAGTGGATAGATATAAGTAAGTAAATGGGAGGAAAGAACCAAAAGGGGAATAACACCAGCCTGATTTGCAGGCGGCGTGGTCACCCACTGAGAACACCGCCAAACAGAAACCTGTTTCCTGCATTTTCTTCTGGAGCATCAGGAGGGTCCTCTTTAATCTGGGTGTCTGGTCCCTGTGGGCGTGCCCGGGATGGCTTCAGGAAAGGAGATTGGAAATGTTCCCACAGCTGGGAAGTGTTCATTTCCACCTCCGCATCCTGGGGGCAACATGAGAGGTAGAAAGATGGGACTATCCCAGCTCCAAAAGTCGGCTTTTCTACTCTTCATGTGTGTTTAATACGCTTTGTATCATAAAAATAGTATATCTGTGTGTGTATCGCACATAACTCTCTCCACACACGCCCCCCCCCAACCAAAGAAATGCAAACTGGAGTTAGAAAAAGTGTTCACTCGTGGCATGAACTCTCTTAGGTTCTACAGAAGAGAGATCAGTGGGAAGCCACATGCTTTGGGGGGTGGGACCTTAGGGTTTCACCCCATCTACACAGTGAGCGAACAGACATGTGGGAGAGACCCGTCTTGTCAGTGTGTTACAGGAAAGTGGACCCGAAAATCCGGGTCTGTTTGAAGGCCAAGTGGGTTCTGGCTTCTCGCAAGAAGGAATTCAAGAGCAAGCTGACAGAGTGAGGCAAAAGCAAGTTTACTGAGACAGAAAGAAAAAAAAAAAAGAAGGAGGAAGTGACTGACCCATCGACAGAGAAGCAGCTATCTCCCAGAGCAGCAGAGAGCAGCGTTTTGTGGGTTTCTGAGGTCTTATTTTATACCTTCTACTTATTTTTATGTTTGGTGGAGGGTGGATTATTCATAAGATTTCTGTGGATTCCCAGAACTGAGGGTTCTTCCTCTTTTAAACCATACAGGGTAACTTCCTGGAGTTGCCGTGGCATTTGTAAAGTGTGGTGCTGATGGCAGTTTCCTTTAGTAGCTAACACATTATAAACAGTGTATAATAAATGCACAGTGAGGGTAACCTGAGGTCATTTTTTGTGGCCATCGTGGTTTTTATCTGGTTTTGGTGCCAGTTCCGATGCTATCTCCCATTTTATCAGAGACCTTGATTTGGGTCTTATGACAGCAGGCTTGCCCGTCCCCTGTTTCAAGTACACATGTAGGTAAGAAAGAAGCCAAGTTGTTAGCAGGCTGATTTATCATCAAGCACAATTATTTGAGTAAATAAAAACAAAACGCTTATCAGGCTAAATCATGAGATTGAGATGTACAATTATTAAAGAATTATTAAATAAGGCACATCTTTCATATAAAAAGGAAAAAAGATTGGAGCGGAACTTGGCAATGTCATATTTTTTAACTTATAAAAGATCAATTCTCAATTGAAAAAATAATAGGATGAATAAGAGTTGGGTAGAAAGCAGAGTTTTTGTTGTCTAGTCTGTCCAATGTGGCTCTCTACTCAAATCACCTGGAGGGATTTTTAAACATCCAAATGTCCAGGGCTACATCTGGAAACGTCAGTGCAGGGGCCAGGATTGGGCAGGGGGAGTCCCTACTTTTAAGAGTCTTGGGGTTTTTCCATTTAAAGATAGTGACACAAAGCTGGCATTTCTTTTTCTCTCCACAATCAGTTAAGAGCACATATGATAATCTTCAAATACACTAGAGTAAAGCTGAAAAGCAGAACCATCAAGTGAGGAGGTGCCATAACCAGGGCAGGGGAGGGGCATCCTGCATCCTAAATTAGAACACCTCCCCTCCAAGGTCAGGAATGGGGCGCAGCCGCCTTCTCCCAGGCAAAGAAAATATTCACAATAAAAAAGAACATGCTATAGCGTGGATAAACCTTTCAAAGGTCATGCTAAGTGAGAGAAGCCAAACGCAAAAGGCCACTTAATGTCTGACTCCAGTTTTAGCAGTTGCTCAGAAAAGGAAATCCCAGGAGACAGGAAGTGGGTCAGCGGGTCCCTGGGCATCGGTGGGAATGGGGTGGTGGAAGTGCCCCAAAACTGGATCGTGCTGATGCTTGCTCAATTCCATAAAGGAACTAAAAATTATTGAATTTACACCTAAAATGGGTGATTTTGTGGGGGAGGGAGATGCACACACTGCATCCCAGGAGCAGGTCAGGCACAGATGAGGGCTGGCGTGGCCGTGGGGGAGGCTCTATCGCTGGCGGGCTGGGTCCCTGCTGGACTCTGGTGCCCCCTCATTGGACCTTCTGAGACCTCAGCCACTTTGTTTTCATAAACTGAAATGACAACACTTGCAGGCCAGTGGGCTGCTTAGGAAACGCAGTGCCCTCCTGGTGGGGCCCACCCACCCTCAGGGCCAGCAGCAAGGATCCCTGTCTAAGGGCCTCCCAGTGTGGCCTCCGCGTGGCCAGGGGCTGCAGAACGCCCCAGCACACAGCTCCCATGTACTCTTAGCTTTTCTAGCGGTCACATTTAAAAAATAAAAAGAAGCAGGTGCAATTCATTTAAAAAATTTTTTTACTTAATTAAAAAATATATATATATTTTTAGAGGTGAGGTCTCATTATTGCCCAGACTGGTCTCGAATAATCCTCCCTCCTTGGCCACCCGAAGTGCTGGGATTACAGGCAAGAGCCACTGCACCTGCCCCCTATATTTAGCTTTTTGAGGAACCAACACACTATTTTCCACAGCACCTGCACCATTTTACATCCCAAACAGCTGTGCTCAAGGGTTCCAATTTCTACCCATTCTCGCCAACACTGGTTATTTTCTTTTAAAAACAATTATAGGCTGGGCGTGGTGGCTCACGCCTTTAATCCTAGCACTTTGGGTGGCCAAGGTGGGAGGATGGCTCGAGGTCGGGAGTTCGAGACCAGCCTGAGCAAGAGCGAGACCATTCCCCCCCCCCCCCCCCCCCGTCTCTACTAAAAATAGAAAGAAATGATCTGGACAGCTAAAAATATATATAGAAAAAAATTAGCTGGGCATGGTGGCGCATGCCTGTAGTCCCAGCCACTCGGGAGGCTGAGGCAGAAGGATCGCTTGAGCCTAGGAGTTTGAGGTTGCTGTGAGCTAGGCTGACGCCATGGCACTCAAGCCCAGGCAACAGAGCGAGACTCTGTCTCAAAAATAAAACAAAACAAAACAATTACAGCCATCATAGTAAGTGTGAAGTGGTATCTCATTGTGGTTTTCATTGGCATTTCCCTAGTAGCTAATGATGTTGAGCATATTATCATATATTTATTGGCTGTTTGTGTATCTTTTTAGACAAAGTGTCTATTTAAGTCCTTTGCCAGTTTTTAATGGGATTGTTTGTCTCTTTGTTGTTGAGTTATAGGAGTTCTTTATATATTCGGGATACTAGATCCTTCTCAGATACATGGTTTCCAAATATTTTCTTCCATTCTGTAGGTTGTCTTTTCACTTTCTGAGCAATGTCCTTGCATGCACAAAAGTTTTTTGGTTTTTTTTGAGACAGAGTCTAGCTCTGTTGCCCAGGCTAGAGTACCATGGCATCAGCCCAGCTCACAGCAGCCTCAAACTCCTGGGCTCAAGCAATCTTTCTGCCTCAGCCTCCCGAGTAGCTGGGACTACAGGCATGTGCCACCATGCCTGGCTAATTTTTTCTATATATTTTTAGTTGTCCAGCTAATTTCTTTCTATTTTTTGGTAGAGATGGGGTCTCGCTCTTGCTCAGGCTGGTCTCGAACTCCCAGCCTCGAGCCATCCTCCCACCTCGGCCTCCCAGAGTGCTAGGATGACAGGCATGAGCCACCACGCCCGGCCCACAAAAGTTTTTAATTTTGATGAAGTTTAATGTTTTTTAACCATCATTGAGCTTTTGGTATCATAACTAAGATTCCATTGCCAAATCCAAAGTCATGAAGATTTACCTTTATGTTTTCTTCTGAGAGTTTATGGTTTCAGCTCCTATAGTTGGGTCATTGATCTATTTAAGTTTTTTTTTCTTTTCACTTTTCTTTTAATAAAAGGAAAAATCAGATTCTAGGTACCAATTGTTTTGTAACCTTTTTTAAAGCTATTGTGAACATTTTTTCTTTTCAATATTTTTTATTGTGATAAATTACATATTACATAAAATTTACCATCTTACCCATTTTTAAGTGTACACTTCAGTGGTATTAAACATATTAATAATGTGCAGCCTTCATCGTCACCAACCTTCAAAACTCTTTTTATCTTGTCAAAACTGAAACTCTGCCCCCATTAAAAAAGACCTCCTCATTCCTCCCTCTTCCCAGTGTGGTAACGACCACTCTACTTTCTGTCTATGATTTTGTCTACTCTAAGTACTTCATATAAGTGGAATCATATAGTATTTGTCTTTCTTGGCTGGCTTATTTCACTTAGCATAATGTCCTCCAGGTTCATCTGCTTTGTAGCATGTGTCAGAATTTCCTTCTTTCTTAATGCTGGGTGGTGTTCCATTGTATGTGTGTGCCAGTTTTGCATATACATTCATCTGTCCATGGACACTCAGGTTACTTTTGCATTTTAACTGTTGTAAATCTGTATTCTGCTATTGGTGGTGGAGTCTTCCATGAATGTCTGTTAGATCCTGATGGTTGATGGTCTTTTTCAGGTCTTCTACATCTTTGTGATATTTTTGTTTAGTAGTTCTGTCAATTGCTGAGAAAAGGGTGTTGAAGTCCTGACTGTAATTGTGGATTTGTCTATTTCTCATCTCAGTTCTATCAGTTTTTCTTTCATGTATCTTGAAGCCCTTTTGTCTGGTGCATACGCAGTTAGGAATGTGATGTGTTTTTGATATATTGACCCTTTTAGCATTGTATAATGTCCCTCTTTGTCTCTGCAATTTCCTTTGCTTTGAAGTCTACTTTAGCTGATATGAACATAAGCACTCTTGTTTTGTTTTGTTTTGTTGGGTTTTTTTTTTTTTTTACTATTTGTATAGTATATCTTTTCCTCCTTTTACTTTCACCCTACCTATATATCATTGAATTCGAAGTGAGATTCTCGTAGACATTGTATTTTTGGTCTTTTTTTTTTTTAAATTCCACTCTTCCAATCTCTTTCAATTGGTATATTTGGACTATTTAATTCATTTTAGATGGATCATAGGCCTACATAAAAGCTAAATTTATAAAGTAGAAAACATAGGAGAATATTTTCATGACTTAGAGGTAAGACATGTTATGAAACAGAAATGAGTAACCATCACATTTTATAAATTGATAAATTATACTTCATCAAAATTACTTTTCTTCAAAAGACACCATTAAGAAAATGAATAGGCAAGCCACTGACAGGGAGAAAAATTCGTAAAATGTTATCTCTGCCACATAACTGGTATTCAGAATATAGAAAGAACTCCTACAACTTGGTGATGAAAACAATGTGATGGGAGAGGGAAGTCAGAAATGGCCAGCAAGCACAGGAACAAGTTCCCAACCTTTTTGGCTATAAGGTAAAAGCAAATTAAAATCACAATGAGCTTTCACTCCACCAGACAGAACGTTAAAAGGAAAAAGGCTGAGGACACTAAGTGCTGGCAAGGACGGAAGGCAAGCGGACTGGCTGTGGGAGTGGCAAGAGGCACATTTGCACATGCAGCTTCGTTTCGTTTTGTTTCTTTTCTTTTCTTTCTTTTTTTTTTTTTTTTTGAGTTGGAGTCTTGTTCTGTCGCCTGGGCTAGAGTGCTGTGGCATCAGCCTAGCTTACAGCAACCTCAAGCCATTCTCCTGCCTCAGCCTCCTGAGTAGCTGGGCCTACAGGTGCGTGCCACCACCCCCAGCTAATGTTTCTATGTTTGGTAGAGACGGAGTCTCGCTCTTGATCAGGCTGGTCTCAAACTCCTGAGCTCAAGCAATCCTCCTGCCTTGGCATCCCAGAGTGCTAGGATTACAGGCGTGAGCCACTGTGCCCAGCCTGCATGGGCAGTTTCTTCTGAAACCTAAACATACACCTACTGTATGGCCCACCAACTCCCTTCCTAGGTATTTACCCAAGAGAAATGGAAGTCTGTATAAAATGTGCTGTATGTGAATGCTCATAGTGGCTTGATTCATAATAGCCCAAAACTAGAAACAGTCTGGCAGTGCGGGCAGAGCATGCTGGATTCGCCCACTGCTCGTGTGGGGGTCATTGCATCCCTTTGAGACCAGTTGGGGTTAATGAAACTGACTGGAACAGGTTCAAGAGTGATAGGGTGGGAGTGAGCATAGACCATGAATGAAAATGGGAGTGAAAAAGAGGCATAAGAGAAATAGAGTTCAAAGGTATTTTTTAGGGCAGGACAAGGTGTCTTATCTGTTCGGGCTGCTGTGACAGAATACCTTAGATGGGGTAACTTGCAGACGATAGAAATTTCTCTCTCTCAGTTCTGGAGGCTGGGAAGTCCAAGATCAAGGCACTGGCAGGTTTGTTGCTAGTGAGGGCCTCCTCATAGATGTTGCCTTCTAGCTGTGTCCTCATATGGCAGAAAGGGGCAGGAGCTCTCTTTTATAAGGGCACTAATCCCATCCACAAGGACTCCAGCCTCAGGACCTGGCCACCTTCCAAAGACCCCACCTCTTAAAACAATCACTTTGGGATTAAGATTTCAACACATACATTTTGGAGGGACACACACATTCAGACCACAGCACGAGGTGTTGGCGATTGATGCTGATGACACTGTTGACTGGGGAAGTGATGCTGCAGGGGTGAGCGGGGATCCCTGTGGAAGGCACATTACCCATTGTAGCAGGAGGAGTGGCGTGCCAAGGCCTAACTACCGACGGGTGGGGAGATGCGCGTGCCAAATCCAGTGACCAGGGATCCCCTGGAGGCTGCGACTTTTCAACAGCAGTAGGATATGGAGCAGCTCCCACGGTCCCCGCCCCCTTACCTGCCTTCCTGGCCATGGCTTCCACCAGCAGCATGAGAAACCATGGCGACACCTATGTGGCTCACCAAGCTGCAGTTGGGGCAGACTCAGCGGACATGTCATCCCTCTCTACTCTGCAACAGCCAGGGTGGCTTGAAGGCCGGGCTGGGTCCACCCAAAGACTCCCTCCCATGTCTGGCAGTTGATGCTGGGGAGACCCAAGCAGTGGGGCGTGGGGGCACTGATGGGCTCTCCACGTGGCCTCCCCAGCACAGCAGCTGACTTCACACCTGTCAGCTGATCCCACAGCGCACGTCCCGGGAGAGGTCCAGGAAGCTGTGCAGGACCTGTCTCAGAAGCCAAGGCGGTTACTGAGGGCTGCCCAGGTCAGGGGGACCGGACTTGGACCTCACCTCTCCTGGAGGCTGTCCATGTCTCATTGTGAAAAGAGCGTGTGTGGCCACTTTTGGAAATGCAATTGAGAGCTCCCACATCAATGTGCGGCCTAAATCACAATCCATCCAAACACAATAGCCCATCCTGTTGGTAAGTTCTTCCTTGTATCTCTCCCAAATGCCTCTCTCCCTAACTCCACCCTCCTGTCCAATGTGACCCCTGAGGAGAGGTGGAATCATTCCCACCCCCAAAGGCAGATTTCAACCTTTTGGGCCTGAGAGATCTGGGTTCTCACTCCTGTTCTCCCATCTACAAGTGGCCTTGGGCAAATCTCCTAATCTCCCAAGCCTCAGTTTAAAAAAATGTGGGTTGTAATACTCCTTTTTGTAAAACAAACATATATCGAGGGCCTCCTATGTGCTAGGCCGTGTCGAAGGTGCTCGGATACAGTGCTGGGAAGCCTCACCCTCGGGGAGCCCCACACCTGTGGCTGTGTCACCCCTGAGCTGTGGAGAGAATTCGATAAGACACACACAAAATGCACACGTTCAACCCCGTGTGGCCTGTAATAGTGGCGTGGGGACACAAGTTGTCATTCATCTTCATCATCACCATCATTATCTTCTCTCCGATGCCCTCTCTCCTAGGACAGGGAAAATAAACGTGTTCCCATAAGTGATGATGCCAAGAACTGCTAAGACAGAAAACTTGAGCTTCAAAGTAAGAGTCTGAGTCTTTTGGGGTAAAGGAAGAGAAGGATTGGCTGGGGAAAAAAAGTAAGAGCATTTCAGGCGCATCAGCACCAGCACCAGAATCGCTTAAGAACAATTAAGTCAAGCATGAAATTAACAGGGAGCAGAAATCTGTGTTCCTTCCACTTAAATCTCTGTGGCTGGGTTTCAGGTTTGCTGAGATAAATGTTCCCCATGAGATCACCCTGCGCCTCCAAGGAGACACTGTTCTCATTAATGCTAGACAGAGTGCAGGCTCCTGCCACCGTCCAGCCCTGACAACCTCTGACCACGTGACAGTCTTCCATCTCCAGGCCAACGCCACAACAGTGTCTCTGGCTCCTGCGCAAAGCCCAGCCTGCCTCTGACCAACCTGCCCCACTGCCAGGACACCCTAGCAGACCCTGGCACGGGGGTGGGACACAGGGCTTCTCATGGTTCTGCCCTACTCCCAGTTTAGCCCACCCACCCTGACCAGAACACCCAGCCTCCAGCGTTGGGTCCCCGGCCACACCATCTCCCCTCCACAGGCGCCAGGACCTGCTTTAGCCTTCACCTGTGCCAGCTGGCATGGCCTCTGCTGCGTGTCTCAACTGGGACCCTTGACCCTCCCCAAATAAGACACCCACAAAATTTCACCATTGCCGAAACACTTTGTGTGTACACATGCTCCTGGGAGCTTGGCTGGACGGCCACAGCCCTCAGGAAGATAAATAATCATACCATTTTTTCACTGAAACATAGCCAAGAAAGCAATATCACTTGGTCTCTCTGGGTCTCCAACCCACGGCCCCAGCACCCCCAGAAGTGTGGATTAACTCTCCTCATGCGAGGGGTGAGCGGAGTCGGAGGGGCCGGACAGTCATAGCTCCCAGCCTGACCTCCCCTGCCTCCAGCAGGTCACTCCCAGCCACTGCCCTCCGTCACCAGCCATCCCCAAAAGGGTCTTGTCTTCCCTGCCTCTGCTCCTTGGGGAATTGTCCTTTCTAGTTCACTTTACTAGCACAATACACACCCCATCCCTACGGGGGAGATGGCAAGGCACCCACATGTAGCCCAGGCCCTCTGTGTGCCTGCTGCAGCCAGCTCAGGCTAAGAGGTGCTGCTGTAACAAATGGGCCCTGATCCCAGTGGCTGATGACACAAAGGATTATTTCTCACGCACATCAAATGTCCACTGCAAGTTGGCCTTGGCTCTGCTCCGAATGCCTCAGTTAGGACCCAGGTGCAGGAACGGTGCACCTACAGTCGCCCCTGGGGCCGGCCGCGCATGCAGAGGATGGAGAGGGGCAAAAGGGACCTGCCAGACGTCTCCTCAGCTCTGCTCGGGGGGCACAGGCTGCTGCCACTCAGCCCTCCCTGTCCAAAGCAACTGTCACCCAGCCCGATGGGACGGGCTGTCAGAGGGGCAGCAGGGACTCCTGGGCTGCAGCTGGCCTGAGCCTTTGGGCCCCTCCTCAGAACCCCATGAGGAAGAGAGAAGTGACTCCACCACGTAAGTGTAGACGGAGTTCTGGGACCAGGTGGGCAGTGACTTGGCAGAATCTGCAGTCCTCTGGGATAGGGGAGTGACCTGGGGCATCCCAGAGGGAATCCAGCTGTGACCACAGCGGACAGAGGAACTCGCCGTGCTGAGGGGGTGGCACGGAGGCAGGCTGACCTTGCGTCCAAGGAGACTGGCCAGGAGGGGCAGGACGGCCCAAAGGAGAGGGTGGGTGACCAGAGGAGGGGGTCGGGTGGCCACAGGAGGGGTGGGGTGACTGTGGGACCTCAGGTTGACCATCCCTGCTCTGTCAGCAGCAGCCTCTCAGCCTGGGAGTCCACCTGTGCCCCCTCCCAGCCTTTCTCCAGGACTGGGGAGGACCTGCCTGTCCTGGCTGTGCACCTGCTGTCCCCATTCTTGGCTCTTCCTCCACAATCTGGGGCTGTGTAAAGGTGGGCCAGCTGCCCACACACAGGGGCAGGGCCAGCTGTCCAGGCCCAAAGGCTGTTGCTCACAGGCGTGTAGAACAGGAGGGAGAGCAGGAGTGACTCCATGACAGGCTGAACCTCCCGGAATAGGCCTAAGTTTCGGTTTCCCGAGGTGGGTCCTCCCCTTCCCAGAAATACCACTGATAACAACTAAAAGGTCCCGGGACTTGGAACCAACCAATCAGAAGCCAACACGACCTTGGAGCCAACCAATCAGGAGCCAACACGATCAGCCACTTTTGAAGGAGCAAATGAACTAAGGGACGGAGGGGGATGGTGTGCCCAGTGCATGTAACCTACTGAAAAGTATAAAAGCTTAGTTTTTACCCTAGGGCGGGGTCCTGGTTCGTGGAGAGGCCACTGCGTTGGTGCTCTGGGACTTGGACCCTAGCTCGAGCTAGCCAATAAACTCCTTTGCCTTTTGCAGCCTCGGTGACTCTGCCTCTCTGTTCCTGGGCCCGAGGGGAACCGGTTCTAACAGGCGCTCTCTGGATCCAGAGGACTGTGGGGGCCGCATTCCCTGAAGAGGCAGGATCAGTTCCAGGAACTTCAGCAGCACAGTGGTTTTCCAGCCGCGAAGTCCGCGGTCCTCAAGCAGGACGAGGCCCCGCCCTTCGTGCAGGCAGGAGCATGGGGCCTGCAAGCCCAGCTGCAGGGGAGGCAGCTGCACCTCACAGTTTGCTTTCTGGAGTTACTTAGTGATAGAGTTGCGGAGCTCAGGGGCTCTCAGGGACCCTGAGGTCCAGCATGACCTTTCTACAGGTGGGGCTGCTCCAGCCCAGGGAGGGGAAAGTCCAGAGGAAGGTCACCAGTGGGTCAGGCTGGGACAAGACCGAACAGGTCCCCTGCAGCACAGCATGCAGCTCATGCGTGAACCCCCTCATCTGGCCCTGGGGCAGGGAGGAGCATGCTGGGCCCCCTGGGAGTTCACAGGGCTGAGGCTCACAGCCCCAAGCCCTCTAGAAAGGCTCCCTTGGACGCCAGGCAGAGTAGAAAAAGTGCTGGGTTCAGAGCCACAAGTCTCGGAGTTTAACCTGCCTCTGCCATTTGCTGCCCGTGTGGCCCTGGGGAGTTGACTTAATCTCTCTGAGCATCTGTAAAATTGAGCCGGAGCTGCCCCACTGCATCAAGGGGTGTCAAGAAGACTGCACTGCCCTTTTCTGCCCATCACTGGGCGTTTGGAGTTGGTAGGTGGCAAGCAGCATATTTTATCCGTTCTGAAATGACCTTTCACATCCCAGCATTTCAGAGTCAGGACACATCTGTCCAACTGACAGAGTCGTAACTTTCTCTTGCCCAGGTGGCAGCCCTAAAGGCCATGTCACTTCGTGTACACATGCCACAGCCCTCAGTGTTTCATCACTGACGGACCATGAGGAAGAAGCGAGTCCTGGGCAGTGTCTGAAACGTTCTGCTGACACCTTCTGGTCAGATCTAACCTTGCAGAATGGGCACGGAAAAGGATCCGGAGAAAGACGGCAGGTCAGAAATGTCCCGTTGGCCACGTCCCTGCAGGCAAAAACTGGACATTGATGTCTCAGAGTCAGAAACCGAACGCTAGCACCTCTCCCCCTACCAACACCTTCCAGTGACATTATCAAGGAAGAGAAACATACCGTTACAGAAAGAAAAGGCAGCAAGGGGCAAGGACCAGCAGAACACTGGTGTTCTCACCTCTCCTTTATGCATCGGGGGTTTCATGACCCGGGAAGACAGCTGAGAATCCATGAGAAGCATCAGCAAGACTCAGCTGGTGCTTTCAAATGTATATCTTTGCTTCAAACCAAATCAAATCCTTCCCACTCACACATTGCCTATATTCTAATTGTACAAATAATACACGAACATGTTCTGTTGTTTAAAGGAAGGAATCTCTCCTCCACATGGCCGCCTGCTCCCGGCCACATAACCCAAGGCCTTGTAACCCTCCCAAGAGATTTTGCTTAATTTGCTTTTGCATAATTTGGGCTTCTTGTGTGAGGCGACACGCAGGGTTAACACAGTGTCCTGTGGACCCACGCTTTTGCAGCACGCATTCTCCACTGAACGTAGTCTTGGAGGAACTTTCCATGTTAATGTAGATAGGACCGCCTCATTTCTAAACTGGGGAATAGCGATCATTTATTTATACTTTTCCATCCTGATAGACATTGGGGTTATTTATTTTATATATTTGTATTGCTATTATAAACAATACTAAATAAACATCCTTGTATAGCCTGTTTATGCACATATGTAGGAAGTGGAATTTTTTGGTGGAGGAACTGCACATTTTAATTTTAGTAGCTATGGCCAAATTGCACTCTAAAAATGCTGTAGCATTTACACTCCCATCAATGCTGAGTATTTTCAATATTTACAATTTTTGTCAAGCTGATGAGTGGAAAATGTATCTTATATCTTGAGGTTGCACATTTTTTCATGGCTCTTGGCTTTTTGCATTTATTTCCTCTTCTTTAACGTGTCTGTTCACATCCCTTCACCTCTGAGTTGTTGGGTTTTCCTTACTGATGTACCAGGGACTGTTGTGCCTGGTATAGATGTGGCCTGTGTTGCCTCCACACTGTAACTTGTCTTTTAGGTTGACAATTAGTGTCTTTTATTCTAGAGAAAGTTTTTGTTTTTAATTTGATAGGGTTAAATTTATGAATCCTTTATTTCATAGATTTTGTAATTTGTTTCTTAAGAATGAATGACCTTCCTACCTCAATATATATCTTTTTATATATTCTTCACTTGTAAATATATTTTTGAATGTTTTCTTTAAAATTATAATTTTGTTGGGATAGTTCAGATCAGCGCATCACCTGGATTTGCTTTAGTGTTGTGAGATAGCTATCTACTTTTATTATGTCACAAATGTACAGCCAGTCAACCCAGTACCACTTTTTAAGTAGCCCATCTTGATATTTATAGGAGGTTCCTAAATGCCAGTTTCAAAACATATTCTTTTAAAACGTGAATGTCTATTCTATATGTTTATTCTTATGTGTTGTTTCAAGTATAACAGTTTATTATATTTTCTTTATATCATAGAGAATCTCTACCTCATTCTTTCCTTTTCATACCTACCTTTACTATTCTTGCACATGTTCTCCTTCAGATGTTAGAATCTGCTTGTCAATTTCATAGGCAAAAATCCTGTTTGATTGTAATTGATGCTGAATTTAAATTCTACACTAATTTGGGGAAAAAGCTGGCATTTGTACCATAATTAATCTTCCCATCAAGGAACACAGCATATCTTTCTATTTATTCATGCAATTTTTAGTTAAAAATACATTTATAGAAACCACACTTTGTAATTTTCTCCATATTGGTCCTGTCCTTTTTTTGTTGGGTTTACCCCTAGCTGTGTTGTAGTAGTGTTGCTATCACGAATGACATTTTTCTTTTATATATTATAATTCATAACCTCTGATAGCTAGGAGGGCTTGGCATAGATAGGTGGATCTCACCACATAGTTGAATTTGTCTTAATTATTCTCAAAGTTTGCTAGTTAAACTTTCTAGGTAGAAAGTCACATTGTTAGCCATGGGTGGTGGTGCACACCCATAGTCCCAGCTACTCGGGAGGCTGAGGCAGGAGGATTGCTTGAACCCAGGAGTTCAAGGTTACAATGAGCTATGATCACACCACTGCAGTTCAGCTTGGGCCACACAGCAAGACTCTGTCTCTAAAAAAAAATAAAGAAAGAAAGTCACATTGTCTGAAAAAAATGACACTGCGTTTTAGGATAAACCTTTTATTCTCTTGCCCATTTCCTTCCTTGTATAGTTCTTAGTCTACTAGGGTTTTCTCACTCATTTTGATACTTCATATTTTCTTGTAAGTTTCTCCATGTTGCTTTTGATTTCAAACCTTTCATCACACATATATTGGCCGACTGTAACTTATTTTGTTTCTAACATCCTTTTTTTGCCTTTCTCCACCTTGTTGCTGTGTTTTCTCTCCCTTCCTCCAGAGGGTCTGCTCAGGTTGCCCTTCCCAAGTTGGAAAGGCGCGTGCGCGGCACCGAGCCTCACCTGTGTCCCTCCAAACTCTGCATCGCTCCCTTCTGAGGGCCCGACTGGCTTTTATGGATTGATGGGGGAGGTTTTTCCTACTGAATATTTGGTTTCTATTCATTAATTTTTGCTTTCTTCGTTATCAATCACTTTATTCAATTTTCTTGGGCTTGTTTTGGTGTTCCTATTTTTGAACTAAGAGAGTAGTTGGTTTATTTTTAATCTTTTTCTTTAACAAATGCATTTAAGGCTCTACATTTTCTCTGGATACTGCTTTGAAAACATTTCACAAGTTAAAAAAGAGGAACATGCTGTCATCCATTTCTAATTTCTTTTTTAATAGGGGTTTTTGGTGTGTTTTTACTTTTGAGAGATGGGGTCTTCCTGTGTTGCCTAGGCTGGAGCGCAGTGGCCATTCATAGGGGTGATCGTAGTGCACTGCAGCCTCTAACTGCAGAGCTCAGGGGGTCCTCCTGCCTCAGCCTCTCGAGTAGCTTGGACTACAGACACTTGGTGTATCCAGCTTGTTTGATGTTCTATTAAAAATTATTTTAAAGGGTGTTTTGTAATTTTGGGAGTCACTAATTTTTAGCCTTATTGTTTTGAGGCCGGTGAATATGGGATACATGAATTGTCCTTTTTTTGGACTTAATGGAGATATATTTAGGAGTTTACATTTCAGGAAATTTTTGGTCTGTATATCTATCCTTATGCCATTACCACACAGCCTTAATTACTGTGGCTCTGCAGTAAGTGTGAAATCAGAAAGTATGAATCCTTCACCTTTGTTCTTTTTGGAGATTGTTTTAACTATTCTGGGTTCCTTCACTTTTCATATGAATTTTAGGAACAGCTTGTCAATTTCTGCAAAGAATTCACCCGGGATTCTGATAGAGATTGTGTTGAACCTATAGCTTTTTAGGGGAGTATTGCCATCTTAACAATAATAAGTTTTCCAATCCATAAAGATGGGATATCTTTCCATTTGTTTAAGTTTCTTTAATTTCTTCCAACTATGTTTATAGTTTTCAGTGTATAAGTCTTGCACTTATTTTGTTAAATTTACTCACAAATATTTTATTCCTTTTGATGCTGTTGTAAACAGAATTTGTTATGGGTTGAATTGTGTCTCCCATAACAAAGTTTCAACAAAATTCATATGTTGAAGTCCCACCTGCCAGTACCTCAGAATGGGATCTTATCTGGAAATAGGTCCCTGCGGATGCAAATGGTTAACATAGGATGAGGCCATACTGGAGCAGAGTGGGCCCTGATCCAATAAGACTGGTGTCCTTAAAAAAAAAGGGAAATTTGGGCCAGACACAGGCACAAAGGGAGAACACCATAACACCATGTGAAGATTAGAGTTTTACTGCCACAAGCAAAGGAACTTCCAGACGTGGGGAGAAAGGCGTGGAAGAGACCCTTTCTTCATGGCCCTCTGTGAGGAAACCAACCCTGCTAACACCTCCATTTTGGACTTCCAGTCTCCAGAACTATGAGATAATAAATTTGCTTAAGCTACCCAGTTTGTGGCATTTTGTTACAGTGGCCCCACCATCAATACAGAATTGTTTTCTTAATTTTATTTTCAGAATATCATTGTGAGTGTATAGAAATACAACTTTTTTTTTTTTTTTTTTTTTTTTTTTTTTTTGAGACAGAGTCTCACTCTGTTGCCCAGGCTAGAGTGAGTGCCGTGGCGTCAGCCTAGCTCACAGCAACCTCAAACTCCTGAGCTCAAGCGATCCTCCTGTCTCAGCCTCCCGAGTAGCTGGGACTACAGGCATGAGCCACCATGCCCGGCTAATTTTTTCTATATATATTTTTAGCTGTCCATATAATTTCTTTCTATTTTTAGTAGAGGTGGGGTCTCGCTCTTGCTCAGGCTGGTCTCGAACTCCTGAGCTCAAACGATCCGCCCACCTCGGCCTCCCAGAGTGCTAGGATTACAGGCGTGAGCCACCGCGCCCGGCCTCGAAATACAACTTTTGTATATTCCTCTTGTACCCTGCAATCTTGATGACCCCGTTATTCGCTCTAATGGGTGTGTGTGTGTGTGTGTGTGTGTTTGTGTGTGTATTTCTTAGGATTTTTTTAATGTACAAGATCATGTCACCTGCAAACAGGTGACATATAAACATAGTTTTATTTCTTCCTTTCCAATCTGGATGTTGTCATGATTTGTAATTGACTATTTTTTGGCTTCTTACTCACATCTCTCTGTGGATATTAAGTCTTATTCTGTTTGCTCTATTAACTCTGGGTCCTTGAATGTTGGTTTCCATTGGATGTGTTGGTCTCTTGTGGTGTTTGTTCTTCTTGGGTGTCTGTTAAATTGTAGTAACTCGTGGCTGTGTGCTCGTCCGCCCCTCTGCCATTGCCTGCTTACCCATGGGAATGTTCTGGCTTTAACCGCAGCTCCCTGCTCAGGGAACAGGCAGGCAGGGGCATGCCGTGCTGTCGACTGTGAGCCCCTTGGTGGGGGTTCCTGGAGTGGGGCTACCCCACCTCCTGGGGTTGCCCCAGGCTCTGTCTGGCCTCTGAAGCCCAAGTGCCCACACCGACTGCCCCTGTCCTGGAGCAAGTGAAGGAGGACAGAGGGCTCCACCCCCGAGTCCTGCTCCAGGGTCCCAACCCTCAGCCCTCAGGGCCCAGGCCCTCTGCTCCTTCCTCCCAGCGCCGGCAGCTCAGCCTTCCTTCCACGGGAGTCCTCTTAACCAAAACAAAACAAAACAAAAAAACCACCCAGATTTTCTTATTCTACGAATCTGTGGCCACAAGAGACTAGAAAACTGGCCTCATTGGTTGCATCCTTTCCTCTGTAAAATGGGTGTAATATTCCTCTCTCAAAGGCCAACACGGGAACGAACATGGGGCGCACTGGGAGGACCCCGGTGCCCTGAGGTCCAGGCAGATGTCTGCGGCCGCCCCTCATCTCCCTGCAGGGCGGCTGGGAGGTGCCGGCGCCTCGCCGGCCTGTGGGCGCAGGGTCCATGGGGACACGTGGAATGGAAAAGGCGGAGGGCCTTCCCGCCCCCGGCTCCGGAACCAAAAAAAAAACCCCACACTGCGCGGCCCCGACACGCGCGCGCCCCACGCAGGCCGGGCGCGGACGCGCAGCGCGGGAGCGTCCCATGGGCGCTGGCGGTCCCGGGAGGAGTTGGCGTGTCTGTCCCTCCCGCACGTCCCTGTCCCGCCCCGCTCTTCCCCAGGGCCTCACTCCCTGTGTCCACTGTCTCCCTCCACGTGGCCCAGCCTCAGCAGGGGCTTGGCTTGGTCACCAGCGTCAACTGTGCCGCAGGAAGAGCTGGGAGCCCCTTCAGCATCAGGTGCCCTAAAGTCCGTCCCCTCCACCCGGTCACCCCCAGAGCACCCGCGCCCCTGCTCCAACCGAGCAGCGAGCAGCGAGCAGCGCTCCACGGCTGAAAACCAGGAGCAGAGACCCAGCTGCAGGGGACTCCCCGGGGAAGGTCACCACCGCCTGCCCTGGGGTGAGGCAGCCGCTTACTCTCCCACCCCTCACCTAAGCAGGGGTTCAGGGGCCACTCCCTCCAGGGCCAGCTGTGGTTCCGCTCCTAGAGTCACCACAGGGAGCTCCCCGCCCCCTCCCCCCAATCCAACTTGGCAAAGTGGCTGGGGGCCCAGCTATGAACAGCACCCAGGAGGCCTGGTGCTGGCTGGGGAAGGACCCCCAGCTGGGGGTGAGGGTCTGGGCTCTGCTGTCCCTGCCCTTGGCTGGAGCAAGTCTCCCAACCCCTCTACCCCTCCGTGGTCTCCGCCTTTGCAGAGTAGCTGCCTGTACCCGAGTGGCCACGTGGCCCAGCCAAGGGAATGTAGCCTTCCCCGCATTTCCTGCTCTGTCTTCTTCGTCCCTGCTCCCTGCGCTCACCCACTCGCTCAGGGCAGCTCGGCTCGCACTGCTCTGCGGTGCTGCAGCGCTGGCAGCCCCTGGCCCTTGCGCACCCACCTTGCATCTGCCACACGCCCCGTTCTCTGTGGGCCCTTGGCTGCTTCCTGGGAGTTTACATTTCTGAGCAGACAAATCAGAAGGATGGAGAAACCTTCCTGAGCAGCCATGATCTGTTTAGATTAAAAACAATATTGTTACCAGCAGCACCAGTGTAGGAGTTTTTTTTTTTTAATCCACATTACAGCTTTTTATCCCAATTAGAAATGAGTCATTTAATTTGTGAGGAGGGGAAGTTGGATTTTGACAAACGCATCGACCTCCAGAAAGACAACAGTGCTCAGCTCTTTCCCCCTCATTTTAATTAGCAGGAAGACAGGTGCCCGCTCCCCTCCGTGGGCTCTTCTGTCTAGGGGGAAAGGCCGAGGGGGTGAGGGGAGAAGGAAGGGGCCTCCGCACACTGTCAGCATCCGGGCTGGTGCTGGGTTGGGGCCAGGGAGATGCAGGAAGCAGGTGGCGCGGTCCACAGGGCTCCATATTCTTTCCTCCTCAAGGACCAACCATCCCACTCTCCCAGGGAGGCCCGGCGTGCTGTGTGGGAGGCAGGACAGCAGCCACACTTCCGGAGAAATGCTGCCAGTCTCCCAGGAGTTCAGCACTCTCAAAGGTATGTTTCTATTATTCAAAACCCAGTCTTCGAGAGCTCGTTCTGCTGGACTAATCGGGCATGTTTTGGGGGTGTGTGTGTGCACACACAATCTTTGTCAACGGTTGCCAGGCACTTTCCTGGTGTCTCACATGTGTTACTCCTCCTTTATCAGAAGAGGTGCCTTCACTTTACTCCACTTCACTGATGTGGAAACTGCTGCTGAGGAGCACAGGGACCTGCCCAAGTTCACACGGCCAGTGAGTGGCAGCACTAGGACTGGAATGAGCTGGGACCACCCCCGAGCTGTCTCTGCCTCCGGTTCCAGTGCCCCTGGGCTCCCCTCACCTTTTAGCTTGGGACACCAACCCCTGCGTGCAAAACTCCCGCCTCTGTGCAGGCTCCAGGCAATTCCCTTACTGACAGCCACCTTGGGCTTCCAAAGAAGAGAACCACAAGGCTAGGGAGGCATTCACAGCCCCCGGCTGGAGACTTGTCGGTGACACAGTGTCAGGAAGATCCGGGCTGAGTTCACAGGTCCCCAGCATGTAGCCAGGAGGGAGGTTGTGTTTATGGAGCATGTACCCCAGGCCAGACGCTTTCCAGTGGAATTCATCACCTAGTGCCCTGGACAGCGCTGCGAGGGAGGAGCAACTGTCTTCCCCGAGTGGACCAGAAGAGGTCAAGGACACTGGGAGAGGTTAGCCTTGTATGATGATGTTGCATCAATGTTGCCTTCCCCGTGGGACGCTCGGCTTCTGGGCACAGAGACCTTGTAAGCCCAGCACCGAGCATGGCCATTTGTGTCTGACCACAGGTCTAGATGGCCTCTGCCTAGAGAAGGAAGGCTCTGAGACTCAGCTGTGGTGTGTCCCTTACCCCAGCACCCTTGGAGGTATGCGGGATAGCACAGGGACATTGGCAGGAGACACATCTGGATTACAGCCCCAGCTCCACACTCACAAAATGGGAGCAACAGCACTACCCACCCCACAGAGTGCTGAGACAGTAAGAAAAGAGGATATAGACAAAGGAATTAGTGTATGTGGGACGTAGGAAGTGGTTGGTGGAGAGTAGCCCCTCAGAGGGCAGCGAAGGAACCGTGCTGATGCTGGGAACCGAGAGCTTCAATTCCAGTGGAGCACTGTCCCCAAACACGGCAGCCACGTGGCACCTGTGGCAGCAGCACGGGGCAGCCTCCTCCCAGCGGGACCTTCTCCCTCTTGCAATGGCTCCCATTGCTCTCAGGATTGCAACAGTAAAGCCACTTCCATTCCCACACCAGGGCCCTTAGAATCTCAGCATCCCAGGTCAATAGTGTAAGTAGGCAAGCCAGGGAGAGCGAGCGTGCTCTGCGCCAGGAGGCAGAGCCATGAGGCCAGTCTGCGTTAGTCAGGCAGAGCTTGCCATTTCGGGGGAACACGCTGCATATCTCTCCTTGGCCTCCTAGCCCCTGAGGTGCAGCTACGTAACCCTGGCTGTGATGACGAGAAGGGGCTCGTCAGCTGCCTGTGGAATTTGCAGGGTACCTGGGCACACCCCTACCCTCAGCCTGACCCTGCTGTAGGGAAGGATCCTTCTGTCTTGGTACCTGATGTCCAGAAATTCCGAGAAGCACAGCCTGGACGCTGTCCTTGGTGCTGACCAGCAGCACACCTCCTTGTGGCCGGCTGCCCAGGACCCTCAGGCAGAGTGGGTTTTCCAACCTTCGCATAAAGCTGGGTTAGGCTGCAGAGTTGCAAGGTCCTGAGCCTTCATGACAACTGATGCCTGACACTGTCTGGCTGTCCTCAGCCTCAGAAGCAGGTGCTGAGGCCCTGCATGGATCTGCTTTTTCTAGGACAGCAGTAGGCACACGCTCCCTGTTTCAGAGGCAGAAGCTCTCCAGGGCACAGAGACATCAGTCTTAAATAAGTGTTGCTTTGGTGTTGTTCTTCTTGCAGTCCCATGTAGTAAAAACAATCCTTGTTCTTCTGTGAAGTGAAATTTGACATCCTTAAGGAGACAAATTGAACCCTGCCCTCAGGTACAGAGGGGACAGGACAGGACTCTCCAGAGTCTCTGGGCTAGGATCATTCTGGGTCTGCCATACGACTTCCTGGCTCAGGACAAGGACTGAAGCTCAGAGGCCCCTGCACCCTTCCCACTCCAAAGTGATACTCCTGACTCAGTCATGCTAGTACCATCTGTAAATATCTGACCAGGATCCAGACCATGTTTTTAGCGTAGATCTTCTCACAGAGCTGCTTGGATGGAGTGGAAATGAGGGGCTCTTCCCACTCCCCACGACCCTATGAAGAGACTTGTAAACAGAAGCTTTTGAATGGGTCTGAGTGGGTGAACTGAAAGGTGTAGCCTGTGGGCATTTCGAAAGGTCTACCCTCCTCTACCATCCAGCTCCACTTAGCCCTGCTGATTTGGCACAAGTACACACCACGCAATAGCTTCAGGTACAAACTCTTAGGCAGACGAGAGAATGTCTTAGTTCAGAGAACTTGCCCACAAACATGCTTCAGAGGCAAGAAGAACATTTAGCTTTTGTACTTCATGCAACAGACTTCCAGATAAATTAGATAAATTTGCACACAACTCTAACTTCTCTCCAAATTTCCATTGAAATGACCAAGAACAGACTACAGAAATAGGAAAAGCGTGCACCAGCGCTAGAAATTGGAGAAGCATGACATTGACAAATCAGAAACCTGGATATTCAAGATATTCTTCCAGAAAAGGATGGGACAAGGCCACATAGAAAGAAAACCTGATCCAGCCCCTGGCAGAGCCCCCTGACCATGCCTTACCGTGGAGATCCAGGAACTAGAGGCAAGGCAGCTGGGGGATGTATCTGGATTGCACTGTCCCTCTGTGAAGGGACTGGAGTCTTGGGTCACTGCAAAGGTGGGGCATAATCTTGCACTGGATTTGTGTCCTGTAATCAGAGTGACTGCACTAAGCAAGGGATGGGGATGCTGCCGAGCTATGGTTGCCGTAACAAGTCTGATTAAAAGCAATGGCTCTGATCAGGGTCAGAAATGTCCAAGTTTTCTCATAACTCTCAACAGCTGAGTGACCAAAGGTACTTGATCATCTGTGAACCTCAATTTCATCATCAGGTTCATCCATCAATGAGGGTTATCCTAGAATCCACTTCATAGAGTTGTGAGAATTAAATAAAATAATTCATGTTATAGACTCAGCAAAGGGCTAGTACTTAGTAGGTAAATATTAGTTCCCAAATACAGCAGTGGTTTCCAACGTTGGGTGGGCAGAACGATCCGTTTATATTTATCTATTTAAAATAGAGAAACTGAGCTTTACCCGTAGTCAATATGGAGACTGACCCTGGCACCTGCCTTAATCAGAAGTCAGGTGGATTTTGATTGTGTCTGGCAAAGGCCACCTGCTGGAGGTGGAGTAGGATCCCCCACTGCAGAGAGAGGACCATGGTCCCCCACATGTTTCCTGGCTCCAGAATTCTGCACCTATTGCAATTTCCCTGGGCCCAGCTAAGGATATGTATAGATTATATTTTCTTAGATAGTTGGATCTTTTCTTGTAATATCTTTGTCTTGTTTTGGTATTAGGGTAATGTTAGACTCATAGAATGAGCTAGGAATTGTTCTCTCTGCTTCTGTATTCTGAAAGAGACCGTATAATTTCTTAAATGTTTGGTAGACTTCACCAGAAAACCTTTCTGGGCCTGTTGCTTTCTGTTTTGGAAGGTTATTAATTATTGGTTCAATTTCTATAAAAGATATAGGCCTATTCAGATTGTTTATTTCCTCTTGCATGAGTTTTGGCAGACTGTGTCAAGGAATTGGTTCACTTCTTCTAGGTTATCAAACTCATGGATATGGAGTTGTTATTTATTATCCTTTTAATGTCCATGGGATCTGTAGTGATGTCCCCCCTTTCATTTCCGATATGAGAAATTTGTGCCTTCTCTCTTTTTTTCTTAGCCTGGCTAGAGGCTTATTGACTTGATCGATCTTTTCAAAGAATCAGCTTTTGGTTTTGTTGACTTTCTCTATTGATTTTCTGTTTTGAATTTCATTGATTTCAGCTCTAATTTTTATTAGTTATTTTCTTCCATTTATTCTGGATTTAATTTGCTCTTCTTTTTCTAGTCTCCTAATGTGGAAGCTTAGATTATTGATTTTATATCTTTCTTCTTTTCTAATATATGCATTCAATGTTATAAATTTCCCTGAGATACTGCTCTCACTGTATGTCACAGATTTTGATGTTATATTTAATTTCCAGTTAGTTAAAAGTATTTAAAAATTTTTCTTGAGATTTCTTCTTTGACCCAAGTGTTATTCAGAAGTGTGTTGTTTAATCTTCAAGTATTTTGGGACTTTGCAGCTATCTTTCTGATACTGATTTATAGTTTAATTCCATGTGGTCTGAGAGCAGACATTGTATGATTTCTATTTTTTAAATTTTGTTCAATGTGTTTTATGGCCTAGAATGTGGTCGACCTTGGTGAATGTTCCATGTGAGCTTAAGAAGATTATGTAATCTGCTGGTTGGACAAAGTAGTCTATAGATGTCCAATATAACCAGTTGATTGATGATGATGTTGAGTTCAACTATGTCCTGACTAATTTTCTCCCTGCTGGATCGGTCCATTTCTGATAGAGAGGTGTTAAAATCTCCAACTAGAATAGTGGATTCCTCCATTTCTCCTGGAAGTTCTATTAGTTTTTGCCTTATGGATTTTGACACTCTGTTGTTAGATGCATAAATCTTAAGGATTGGTATGCCTTCCTGGAGTACTGACCCTGTTGTCATTCTGTAGAGCCCTTCTTTATCCCTGATAACTTTTCTTGCTCTGAAGTCTGCTTTGTCTGAAATTAATGTATATATTCCTGCTTTCTTTTGATGAGTGCTAGCATGGTGTATATTTCTCCATCTCTTTACTGTTAATCTGTCTATGTCTTTATATTTGAACTAGACTTTTTTATAGACAATATATAGTTGGGTCTTGGTTTTTGATCCACTCTGACAATCTCTGTCTTTAATTGGTATATTTAGACCATTGACATTTAAAGTAACTATTGATATAGTTGGATTAATATCTATCATATTAGGCCGGGCGCGGTGGCTCACGCCTGTAATCCTAGCACTCTGGGTGGCTGAGGCGGGCGGATTGTTTGAGCTCAGGAGTTCGAGACCAGCCTGAGCAAGAGCGAGACCCCATCTCTACTAAAAATAGGAAGAAATTATATGGACAGCTAAAAAAATATATAGGAAGATTAGCCGGGCATGGTAGTGCATGCCTGTAGTCCCAGCTACTCGGGAGGCTGAGGCAGAAGGATTGCTTGAGCTCAGGACTTTGAGGTTGCTGTGAGCTAGGCCAATGCCACAGCACTCTAGCCAGGGCAACAGAGTGAGACTCTGTCTCAAAAAAAAAAAAAAAGTATCTATCATATTAATATTTGTTACTGTTTTCTATGTGTTGTCCTTTGTTCCTGCTTTGGTCTTCCACACTTATTCTGCCTTTTGTGGTTTTATTATTTTTAATTTTAAAAATTATTTTAAATTTATTTATTTATTTTAAAAACTATCATTTTCTCTGTACCTTTGTGGTTTTAATTGAGCATTTTATATGATTGCATTACCCTCCTTTCTTAGAATATCAGTTATATTTTTTAAAAACTTTTCTTGGAACCCTGAGGCAGCCAGGCAGTGGTCGCTGGGTGAGGCCGTTGGCTGCTGCGCTCCACTCTCCACATGTCTGCCAGACCCCCAGGGCCGTGAGGACGGCCAGGGTCGGAGGGAAGAGTGTTCTGCACTTCACCCGCGGCAGCAACCTGCTGACGGGGAGGACCTGCCTCTGAAAGCCCTCGCTCAGCCTTGGCCTCGTTCTGCTGCATGGCTTATGAGCAGGATTTTAAACCTGACTTTGGCAGTTCTCAAGGCAAAACAAGTCAAACCTGGCATGGAGGTATAACCACCATTTCTCAAAGTCCTGGATGAAGTGGGGGGAGCAGTATGGAAAATGAACAAAAGCAATTTGAATTCTCTGGATGAGCAAGAGGGGGTTAAAAGTGGAACATATGTTGTGACAGAAGTCAAGGTTTCCACTCAAGAAGGAAGAGAAATAAACTGTTGAAGTCATCTGATGACAGGCATGAGAGGGCTCCCCCATCAGCACAGGACAGAAAGCCTATCAGCATGGGCGGACCAAGACGGCTTGCCCATGGAGCATCGCCGGGAAGTTAAAGCAACAGAACAAAATGACTATAAAGGAAAGGTCTCAGAAGAAACTGAAGATATTACCAAAAAGGGGGAAAACACAAACTCATTAAAACATAATGGGATTTATCTAGGGATCTTCTCTTTTTGTGCTAATATATATAAAATAATTTTAACATTTGAGAACAGGGACCTGGGATATCTTCATGGTTAATCCATTTTCAGCAATGCTCTGAACGGCTATCTGACTTGGGTGATTCCTTGTTTCCAGACTATAAAAGGATACTGGTTTAGGAGTGAGACAATTAAAAAGGGGGCTTAGAGGCCCTGGAACGCGTGGCAAACGGGTGTGGGGCGCCTTCTGGAAACACAGCTATTGTCTCCAGCTGATCTTAAGTGTCTTCCTGCTCTGTGGAGAAGGATAGATTTGCAGCTAGCTTGATGCTGGTGCTGGAAAATTGTTCTGCTCTGGGAATTTTTTTTCTTTTCTTTTTTTTTTTTTTTTTGAGAGAGAGTCTCGCTCTGTTGCCTGGGCTAGAGTGCCATGGCGTCAAGCTCACAGCAACCTCAAACTCCTGGGCTCAAGCAATCCTTCTGCCTCAGCCTCCTGAGTAGCTGGGACTACAGGCATGTGCCACCATGCCCGGCTAATTTTTTTCTATATATATAATTTTAGCTGTCCAGATCATTTCTTTCTATTTTTAGTAGAGACAGGGTCTCGCTGTTGCTCAAAGCTGGTCTTGAACACCTGACCTCGAGTGATCCTCCCGCTTTGGCCTCCCAAAGTGCTAGGATTCTTGGGGAAATTTTAATAAGCTTAATCAGAGTAAGCAAACTGCAGAGATGGTTGATAATAACATTTTTTTTGTTGTTGTTGTTGAGACAGAGTCTCACTTTGTTGCCCAGGCTAGAGTGAGTGCCGTGGCGTCAGCTTAGCTCACAGCAACCTCAGACTTCTCGGCTTAAGCGATCCTACTGCCTCAGCCTCCCGGATAATAACATTTTGAAAATTGGGAAAAAAACAAAACTTTTTTTAGTGGTTGCCCTACAGTTTGCCCTATGTATTTACAGCTAAACCAAGACCACTTTCAAGTAACACTATATCGTTCCACAGGTAGTTAAAGCACCTTATAATGACAAAATATTCCTAATCCCTCACTCCCATCCCTTGTATCGTTGCTGTCATTTATTTCACTTACACATAAGCACACACACACATAAGCAAGCACACGTAATCCAACCTGTTATGTGTCGCTATTATTTTGAAACTGTTATCTGTTAGATCAATTAACAGTAAGAAAACTAAAAGTTTCTATTTTACCTTCAGTTAATTCATTCCCCAATGCTCTTCCTTTATATAGATGCAAGTTTCTGACCTGTATCATTTTCCTTCTATCTGAACTCCTTTTATTAATAACATTTCTTGCAAGGCAGATCTGGCAACAAATTCCTTCAATTTTTATTTGTCTGAGAAAGTCTTTATTTCTTCCTCACTTTTGAAGGATATTTCACAGGGTACAAAATTCTAGGTCGGTAGTCTCTTTCTCTCAACACTCTACATATTTTTTTTTAATTTCAGCATATTGTAGGGGTACAAAAGTTTAGGTTATGTATATTGCCCTTGTCCCCCCTCCCCCCCCAAATCAGAGCTTCAAGCGTGTCCATCCCCTAGACGGTGCACATCACACTCATTATGTATGTACACACCCATCCCCCCCCACATCTTCCCAACACCCAATTAATGTTATTCCTGAATGTGCTCTTAGGTGATGATCAGTGAAACCAATTTGATGGTGAGTACATGTGGTGCTTATTTTTCCATTCTTGGGATACTTCACTTAGTAGAATGGGTTCCAGCTCTATCCAGGAAAATACAAGAGGTGCTATATCACCACTGTTTCTTATAGCTGAGTAGTACTCCGTGGTATACATATACCACATTTTATTAATCCACTCAACACTCTACATATTTGACTTCATGCGCTTCTGGCTTGTGTGGTCTGTGAGAAGGCAGATGTAATTCTTACCTTTGTTTCTCTATAGGTAAAGTGTTTTTCTCCTATGAATTCTTTCAATATTTTTTCTTTATCTTTGATTTTCTGAAGTTTGAATATGATATGCCTAGGTATCGTTTATTTATTTAATTTTTTTGCATTTATACTATTTGGTGCTGTCTGAACTTCCTGGATATGTAGTTTGGTGTTTGGCGTTAATTTGGGGAAAATTCTCAGTCATTATTGCTTCAAATATTGCTTTTGTTCTCTTCTCTCCTTCTTCTCTTTCCGGTATTCCATTATGTGTGTGTTGAACTTTGGAGTTGTCCCACAGTTCTCAGATATTGTGTGCTGTTTTTTTTTTCAATCTTTTTGTCTCTTTGCATTTCAGTTTTGGAAGCTCCTATTGTCATATCTTCAAGCTCAGAGATTTTTTCCGCAGCCAGGACCAGTATACTGACGAGCCCCTTAAAGGTGTTCTTCATTTCTGTTATGGCATTTTGATCTCTAGAATTTCTTGTGGGTTCTTTCTTAGGTTTTCCACCTCTCTGCTTACATTATCCGTTTGTTCTTACACGCTGTCTGCTTATCCATTAGGGCTGCCATATTACTCACAGCTGTTTCACATTCCTGGTCTGCTAATTCCAACAGCCCTGCCATATCTGAGTCTGGCTCTGATGCTTACTTAGTCTTTCAAAGTTTGCCTTTTAATATGCCTTGTCGTTTGTGGTTGAACTCTGGACATGATGTACTGGGGGAAAGGAACTTCAGTAGATGGGCCTTTAGTGGTGTGCTGTGTGGAGGAGGGAAGTGTCCTATAGTCCTGTAATCAGGTTTCAGTCTTTGGTGAGCCGGTGCCCCCGCCCTGCAAACTCTACTGGTGTTTCTCAGTTGTTTCTTATTTTTCCCCTACTTAGTGGCACAGGATGGCAAGAGAGGGCTGGAGTTGGGTATTTTCCTTCCCCCAGGCCAGTTAGGCTCTGCTGAAACCCCAGCCAGTTAGACCTCCGGTTAAATAGTTTCTCCTGAGGGCAGGCTTTGTTAAGAGCAGAATGCTCTGACATATTTCAAACTGGTTCCTTTCCCTTCTCCTGAAGGGATTTTCTCCAGTATTCAGCTCCTGGAGGTGGAGCACACCCCTAAGACTGGGCCCCCCCTGGAGGTTTTATCTCTCAGGCTGGTCCACATTGAGCCTCCAGCAAGTTCTCAGTTACGGTTTAGCTTTTCCTACCCTGGCCCTGGCTTCAGGCAGGTTTCTGCTCCAATGAATTGATTCTCTGTATCTGCTTGTCTGTCTTCCCAACTTCTGGGGAAGCGGTTTGCTCTGTGATCTAATTTCTCTGATGGGTCTAAGAAGAATTGTTGATTTTTCAGTTTATGCAGCAAACTGTTAGGACACAGCGGTGATGCCTAAGCTCCTTACATGTTGGACTGGAAACCCAAATAGTTACATCCTAATGTTTGGGAGGAGATGGGGAACGACCATGAAAATCCTGTGTACCACAGAGAGGCTTGCTGGTCACCATGCAGCAAATTACTGAAAGGAGTTATTGACATTCATGTCACACCTTTCTCTTTTTTGACAAAAGGACAAATGTTTCAAATAGTTAACATTCATAGAACTTTTTCTTGACCTTTAAATGTGGTGGCAAATGACTGTCATCTCTCAAGGAAGGGAGAGACATGGTCAGATTTGAGTGTTTGAAATTACTGATGAGTCATTGGCAAGCTCAACAGGAATGATTTTAATCCAGTATTTGAGATGCAGGCAGATTGGCGGGACTGAGGTGTGGAGACAGTTAATTCTGCAGGGAGGCCTGGCTCCAAGTGGAAAGAGAGAGGCAGGATGGGACCTGCAGGCCTCAGGTGTCTTGTGAAGAGAAGTGTTAGATGTGTCAATGGGGACATTAAGGAGAGGGAGGAGAGGGTGTAGGCTGGCAGAACAGGCTGCCCTACAATATGCCTGGATGCTGGCAGAACATACCACCTAATAATCTTAAATAATAAGATTCAGAAAACATTAAATATAGAGTTTATTTGACCACAAAGCTTGAGGGTAGACACCTGGGAAGCACAAGCTCTGAATGAGTGGGGTCAGTGTTCCAAAGTGGTGACGTTAAGGTTTCACTTATCCAGTCAGTTAACTGGGTTGCAACATTTCCCATACAAAGTCAATACATACATTACAATAATTTGATGGGTTACAGCTTACTGCATTCCAAGGAAGATTGCTTAAACATTCTGTAAGGAGGGGTGATGATCTAAAGGGGGTGTTGTCTCTGGCACTGCAAGGCCTGTCCTAATCATTTACAGAAAAAAGCAGAAGTGGCAGCTGCATGCTATGTGACTCAGGCCACATAGCCACATTCCTCTCAAGGCTCAAAATAATTTAAAGTTCCAACATCTTTAAGTTTGAATTATTAAATTTCACACATCTAAAATATACTCTTTGGCATAAGGCTTATTTTGAGAAACAGCAGACTCAGGAGAAGCTCTAAAATCAAAGTATAAGTTGGCCTTTTATAAGGGAAATTTCCTTTTTTTTTTTTTTTTGAGACAGTCTCTGTTGCCCAGGCTAGAGTGCCGTGGCATCAGCCTAGCTCACAGCAACCTCAAACTCCTGGGCTCAACGATCCTTCTGCCTCAGCCTCCCGAGTAGCTGGGACTACAGGCATGCACCACCATGCCCGGCTAATTTTTTTTTTCTATATATATTTTTAGCTGTCCATATAATTTCTTTCTATTTTTAGTAGAGACGGGGTCTCGCTCTTGCTCAGGCTGGTCTCGAACTCCTGAGCTCAAACGATCCGCCCACCTCGGCCTCCCAGAGTGCTAGGATTACAGGCGTGAGCCACCGCGCCCGGCCTGTGGGAAATTTCTAAAGACAATCTTCATTTGTAAGGGTGTCTCCCTGTCTGTACCGGGACAAGGAAGAGGACTCTAAATCACCAGAGACTCGATCAGTGGAGAAGGCCCAGACTTCAGTCTGCATGACAAACCTTGTTCACCCTGCTTTTCCTGGTCACATCTGCAGTATTGGCCTTCCCAGCACTCTTCGTCCTTTGTTTAGCTGAAGATGGTATTTAAGCCCAAGTTCTAGCCACCTAAGTAAACTCAGGATGAGTTTGCTCATCCTTAATTTCTCCCATGTATATATGAGATGTACATGTTAATAAACCTCTATTTGTTTTTCTCTTGTTAATCTGTCTTTTGTAACAGGGGCTCCAGTGGAGACGCTAGAAGAGTATAGGAAAGATAATTTTTCCCTCCCCTAGAAGGGTATATTTGATGGCATAATATTAAAGTCAGAGGGGGGATGGTATCTAGGGCAGAGGGAGAGAGTGTGACCCGTGAGAGAATGTCCTTCACTGTGACAGGAGAGAGGGAGGGAAGTGTGCAGATAAATGTATAAATTTGGGGGTAAGAGTTGAGACAGTTTGGATGATGGTTTCAAATTTCCTATGAGGTAAAAGAGAGAGAGAAATAGAGAGAGGGCTGGAGGTTTGGAAAGGCCTGGAGGATTTGAAATTGTTGGGAATTTTTGGAGATTTTAGAAAAGAGTAGATTAAAAAGCTCAAGCCATAAAGGAAGAGAGTCACAAGAGGGACTGTAGCATACAAATTCAGATATTGTCTCCATCAGAAGACAGCACAAAGGGAGCGAAAATATAAGCCACAAGCGGGGAGAAGATGTTTGTAACACATTTAGCTCTCATTGCACTAGGGCCTAGGCTGTAGAGAAATCTTCCGAATCAGTAACAACAAGAATAAACAATGGAAAACCGAGCAAAGATCCAGAATCCTACCACTGAGTCCAGATCCAAAGGAAATGGAATCGGTACGTTGAAGAGATACCTGCACTCCCGTGTTTATCGCAGCGTCTGCACAACAGCCGAGACGTGGAAGCAGCCCAAGTGTCCGTCAGCAGATGAACGATAAAGAAAATGCGGTGCAGATACGCAGTGGACACTATTCAGCCTTACGCAAGAAGGAAACCCAGTCATTCGCACCAACGTGGATGAACCGGGAAGACCTCATGTTAAATAAAATTAGCCAGGCACAGGAAGACAAGCACAGCATGATTCCACTTACAGGTAGAATCTAAATTTTTTAGATTCTACCTAGTTTAGATTCTACCTAGTCTTGTATAAGCAGAGACTAGAATGACGGCTACCAGGGGCTGGGGTGGGGAGTGTTGGTCAGGAGATACAAAATTTCGGTTAGACAGGAAGAATAAGCTCAGGAGATCTATTGTACAACATGGTAACAATAGTTGATAACTATGTACTGTATTCTTGAAAATTGCTAAGAGAGTAGATTTCGTTGTCCTCAGCACAAATAAATAATAAGTATGTGAGGTAATGCATATGCTAATTAGCTTGATTTAGCCATTCCACACTGTATACATGTTTCAAAACAACATGTTGTACATGATAAATATACATGAATTTATTTGTCAATTAAAAATAAGTGAAAAAATCATTATGCAGGGTGAAAGAAGTCAGTCACAAAAGGCCACTTATTATATGGTAATTATTTACATGAACTATCTAGAATAGGTGAATCTATAAAGACAGAAAGTAGATTAATGAGCCGGGTGCAATGGCTCGCTCACACCTGTAATCCTAGAGCTCTGGGAGGCCAAGGAGGAGGATCGCTTGAACTCAGGAGTTTGAGACCAGCCTGAGCAAGAGCAAAGATCCTGCCTTACAAAAAATAAAAAAAATTAGCCGGGCATGGTGGGCTGAGGCAGGAGGATCACTTGAGCTCACAAGTTTGAGTTGCAGTGAGCTATGACATCACTGCCCCCTAGCCTGGGTGACAGAGTGACACTCTGTGCCTCCCCCTCCTCTAAAAAAGAAAGAAGATTAACAGTTGCTAAGGACTAGGGGAGAAGTGTGTGAAGGGAGGGTTGGGAATGACAGCTAAATGGTTCAGGGTTTCCTCTTGGGGTGATGGCAACATTCTAAAATCAATTGTGGGCCCGCTGCGGTGGCTCACGCCTGTAATCCTAGCACTCTGGGAGGCCGAGGCGGGAGGATCGTTTGAGCTCAGGAGTTCGAGACCAGCCTGAGCAAGAGCAAGACCCCATCTCTACTAAAAATAGAAAGAAATTACATGGACAGCTAAAAATATATACAGAAAAAAAATGAGCCAGGCATGGTGGCGCATGCCTGTAGTCCCAGCTACTCAGGAGGCTGAGGCAGGAGGATCACCTGAGGCCAGGAGTTTGAGGTTGCTGTGAGCTAGGCTGACGCCACGGCACTCACTCTGGCCCAGGCAACACAGTGAGACTCTGTCTCAGAAAAAAATATAAAATAAGAAAATAAAATCAATTGTGGAGATGGTTACACAACTCTGTAAACATGCTAAAAACCACTGGAACCCAGTACATAGTAGTTGCTCAAGAAATATCTGTTCAGTGAATGGATGAATATTCATAACAGCATTATTCATAATAGCAAAGATATGTCCACTCCCCAAATGCCTATTAGTAATTGAATATATTACAATGTTTTTTAAAATTAATTATTTATTTAAACTGACAAATAAAAATAGTATATATTTACTGTGTGCAACATGTTGTTTTGATATATGTATACATTGTGGAATGGTTAAATTGAGCTAATTAACATATGCATTCCCTCACATATTTATCTTTTTTCGTGGTGAGATATGACAGTACACAGTAGTCCCTCCTTATTCGCAGGGGATATGTTCCAAGACCCCCAGTGGATGCCTGAAAGCCATCCTATGGTATCAGTACTATCAGTACTGGATAGTACTGAATCTTACAGATACTATGTTTTTCTCATACATACATACCTCTAACACAGTTTAATTTATAAATTAGACACAGTAAGAGATGAACAATAACCAATAATAAAATAGAACAGTTAAAACAATATCCTGTAGTAAAAGTCATGTGAATGTGGTCTCTCTCAACATATCTTACTGTTTTTCACCTATTTTTGGACCCCGGTTGGCTGCAGGTAACCAAAACCTTGGAAAGTGAACTCCTGGACAGGGGCTGCTGTACCCGCGCCGTGCGCATGGTGGGCAGGATAAACAACAGCTACCCCCACCAACCTCAGTGGCTCTCACAAAGGTAATGCTGATGATGCAAACAAGTGACAGTAGGAAAGGCAGAGTGTGACTCACAGAGGTTGAAACCCCGGCTTTGCTCTCTAGGGATGACGGCTCCTCTGGAGAGGGAGGGCCGGGCAGGGGCCTCTTGACCCAGGGCCCCAGTGCTCACCCCGGTGGCGGCTTCATGGGCGCTCTCATGGCGGTCACTCCTGACACTGCACATGCACATTCTCACACGCTCTTCTGTGTGCAGGACACAGCTCATAACTTAAAGAAAGGAGAGACAGGGAACACAGGAGGATGACTGAGGAGAGGTGAGTTCTCAGCTCCACGGCGAGTTCCTTGTGCATTGGGCGTGAGTGCCGGGCCGTGCACTTTCCTCCAGGACACTGAGGTACCTAAGGGGACATTTTGAGAAGGCAGAGTTGGCTTCATCTGTCCCTGGAGGTTTGCCAGGTGGGAGAGAAGAAGGTAAAAGGAGCAAGGACACGCGGGGGACTGGCGAGGGCATAACTGAAGCCTGCTCCGTGGGAACAAAGCTGAGTGGGCTGGCACGTGGGGTCAGGAGGGCAAAGCTCCAGTCCTGGGAAGACGCGGCTTGAGGGGGGTGGCGACCTGCGAGCTAGAGGACCCGGTGCAGTCGGTGATCCGTGGACGCTGCGGGAGTGAAGAGCTGCAGTGGTGGTGATGAGAGGTCTACCTCAGAGATCTTGAAGGAGGAGCTCGTTCAGGGCAGGACAATGTCTGTACGACAGCAACAGTAGGTGGCTGACATGTCATGGACATATGGGTTTTAGTTCCCACAGCTTGGGAACTAAAACAGAAGCCCCTCTACCCCAAAGCCAGCATGAATAAAGCAACAGTCAAAGTTCTGTGGTGTCCTGTCGTGCAGACACACCTTGGGATGCGCTTCCCAGCCCCCCTTGCCCTGGCTCACAGCCGCAGCCAGAAGACCCTCCTGCAAAAGAGGGCCTGCCTGCAGCCCCCATCAGAGGAGGCCTGGGGAGGACACTGGGGAAAGTGCGTGGCCATAGCAAGCCCCTGCCCAAAATCTTCGCTGGAAGAGTTGCATCATGGGACCGGGCACATGTGCCTGCCTGGGCGTGGGGAAAGGGACGCAGGCAGAGTGCTCTGGGCAGGACTCATACGCATCCAGGCTCAGAAACTTGAAGTCCTCCCTGGCTTCTCCTTTCTCGCTGACCGAGGTACTTTTGGCCCTGTCTGCAGCGCACGTCCAGTTGCAAATGCTTTTCATCACCACAGCCATGACGGTTCAGGCCTAAGCCACCCTTGTCCTCATCTGACTACGGCAACTGTCTTCCAACTGCTCTGTCCAATTGCCCCACACACCCTACAGCCCTCTCCATGGCAACAGGGGCAATGGGGCTCATGGCAGCAATGAACCAGCCTGATTACCCCCATAAAAACAGATGTTGCAAAAAGGAGGGGCAGGCCAAAAGCTCAGGGGCAACATCTGAACAAAAAGAGATGACAAAATATTCACAAAAACCTCTAATTATATTGGTGAATAAAAAATATGTTTAAATCTTCATACAGAAAAATCCACTCTTTTTGGTGTTTGGCTACTTTAAGTCTTGACAAAGGCAGAGTCATGGGACCACCAGCACAAACCAAGGCACAGGAACACTCTCCCTGCCCGCAGTCTTCCCCATGCTCAGTCAACCCATCTCCCTCCCACCAACCCCTGGCAACTGTCAATCTGCTCTGTCCCCACAGATTTGCCTTTTCCAGAATGTCATATAAATGTCACATACACGGAATCATGCAGAACCTGTGGAGTCTGACTTCTTTCCCTTAACATAATGCGTCTGAGAACCATGCAAGTTGTTGCGTTTCATAATGCCGTGTTCCTTTCCGCTGCTCAGCAGTATTCCGTGGGATGGATCTACCGCACGTCATTTATCCATTCGCCTGCTGAAGGACTTTTGAATTGTTTCCAGTTTGAGCCCACATTGGAGATTTTAAGTCACCTTTCTCAGGAACTGACAGAATACAAGATCCATTTCATTAACAACATAAAAAATTTGAAGGCCAGACGTGGTGGCTCAGGCCTGTAGTCCCAGCTACTCGGGAGGCTGAGGCAGGAAGATTGCTCAAGGCCAGGAGTTTGAGGTTGCTGTGAACTAGGCTGATGCCACGGCACTCTAGCCAGGGCAACAGAGTGAGACTCTGTCTCAAAAAAAAAAAAAAAAAAAAAAAAGAAAGAAATTTGAACTTGATGAAACAACGTGACTTAATTGAAATATATAGAATATTCATTGTTTTCAAGGGCAGATGGGGCGTTTACCAAAATAGAACATATTCTGGGCTATAAAGAATATATGAAAAGATTTCAGAAAACTGCAATCATCCAGAGTGCACACTCTGCCTGATGTGTGACCACACTGGAACCCAATAACAGAAAGACAGCTAGAAAATCCCCTCATATTTGGAAATAAGCAACACTCTTCCAAATAACTAATGGGCTAAAAGAGAAGTCAAAATGAAAATTTTAAAATATCATGAGCTAAATGATAATAAAAAACAATTTGTGAGAGACAGTAAAGCATTGCTTAAGAGGAAAACGTATAGTTTTAAAGCTTTAAATGCATACAATAGGAAAGGCTGAAAACCAATGAGCCAAGCTTCCAGCTTAAGAAACTAAAAAGAGGGTAGGTGTGGTGGCTCATGCCTGTAATCCCAGCACTTCAAGAGGTCAAGGCAAGAGGACTGCTTGAGGCCAGGAGTTAGAGACCAGCCTGGGCAACACAGCAAGACCTTGCCTCTTACAAAAAAAATTAGTCGGGCATGGAGGCACGAGCCTGTAGTCCCAGCTACTCAGGAGGCTGAGGCAGGAGGATTGCTTGAGCCCAGGAGTTTGAGGCTATAGTGCCCTGTAAACTGCACCTGTGAATAGCCACTGCACTCCAGGCTGGGCAACATAGTGAGACCCCATTTCCAAAAAAACAAAAAATAAAAAAGAATCCCTCTGCACTCTCTATCCCCTCTCCTTGCTGTGCTTTTCTCCAGGGACCTGTGTCATCTGACACATGAACTATTTTCTTATGTTTTACTCACTGCCTACTTCCCACAAGAATGCAAACTCCAGCCAGACAGCCTTCACGGCTGTTTGCCACTGTCCAGCCCAACGCCTGGCGCACACAAGGCAGCTCAGGAAACGCGTGCTGAGTAGCAACCCTCAGCCTCCTCCCCGTCCTTCCGCGCAGACCCCTTCACCCTGTGGGCTGCTGGCCTGAGTCTGACTGCCTAAAAGAGCCACTCCTGACTCCCAGGGCTGTCGTCACATGACAGGAGTGTCCCTTCAGAGAGACAGAAGGTTCCACGGAAACCGACAGACCGGGATCCACCTCCTGGGTTCCGGAGGAGCAGGTTCTGTGTTACCTCTCAAGGTGGCTTTGGGACTTCACCTCCCTGGGCATCAGTTTACTTATCCGTCCAATGGGAACAAAAACAACACCAGCCTTACAGGGTGATTGTGACGGTTAAGGAGAATGACCCCAGGGACCAGGATTTGCCCACGGAAGCGCTGTCACTGTCAGAGGCCCCCATACAGATTTTGGCAGCTCTCGGGAGTCCCCTGAGACTCATCACTTTTTGGGTTGTCGCCTGGTCCTTTTCAAAGGAAAGGCTGGCCCGCCCTCTTCTAGCGCCCTCCCCGCCCCGCCGCCGTCCCCGCGCCCTGGCCCGCGCCCTCCCTCTCCCTGCACCTTCGCCCCGCACCCCTCGCGCTCCCCGCGCTCTCGCGCCCGCCCGCTCCGTGCCCGCTCGGCGCTCGCCCCGCGCTCTCCCGCTCGCTCGCGCTCCCCGGCGTCCGCTGCGGAGGGAGCGGTTCTGCCCGCAGCTGGCGCAGCGCGGGGGCGGCCGCGGGCCCGGGCGCCGAGCATGAGCCGCCGCCGGCGCAGGCCGCGCGCTGCTAGGGGCCCGACTGCGGCGCGAGGGCGGCGCGGGAGTGACGCTGGCCCGGACCGAGGTAGGCAGTGGCCCTGACCCTCCGTCCCTCGGTCCCTTCCTCCTTCCCTCCCGCGGGCGTCCCCTGCGGCCGCCGGCGCGGGCAGGGCGGGGCGTGCGCGGCCCGGGGTCCCTCCCGGCGCGGCCGTCGTGGGGCCAGGGCGCAGGCTGAGGGCGCGGGTCGGGGCACAAGCGCGGGGGAGGGCGGCCCGGAGCCCAGCGCACGGAGTTGCTGAGAACTCCGCCCCGGGCCGGACGGCGCCGGGACCCCCTGCATCCCCAGTCCCTGCAGGGCGCCGGGCGGCCGGGCCGGGTGTGGTGGGAGCGCACGCGGCGGGCGGGCGTGGGCACCGCGGCCAGGTCCGTGTTCCGGGCCTGGCGTGGGGGAGGGGGCTGGGGAATCTGCGGATCTTGGGGCTGCGCAGTTGGAAGTTTCCATTTGCTCTTCTGCATTCTGGGCCCCCGCAGTGGCATCTCGCACCGTTGCTGTTTGGTGAGGAATTGGGGCGTGAGCTCTGCATTTGAGGGGAGAGGGCCAGGGACATGGCGAGGTGTCTCCTTCTGCCCCGTGGGCAAGGGTCATTTGAAGGACCGTGCTCTCTTTGCCCCGGCCTTGCTTGCACAGGGCCTGGGGCAGGTGCAGCTGGTTGTGGCTGAGTGTGTGTGAGTGGAGGGGGGATCTCCTGCTGTTTGGGGGGGATGCGCTGGCAGGCCCCTGCCTCCTGCATTTCTGGCTGCCTGGGAGTGCTGGACCTGGTGGATGTTTACAGAGATGCGGCGGCCTGCCTCTTAGGAGCCTCCCGGGGCTGAGACCTGGTGGTGGCCAGGGTTCCCTCCTTCGCTGCTCAGAGCAGTGAGCCCCCGACCTCTGGTTTACCCTCCCCACCACGGTCATTCTTCTCTCATTCTTCTCCCACTGTCGGGGCAAGGGAAGGGGCAAAATGGCCAGGTGCCCCAGAACCCAGCACAAGTGAGGGCCAGGTGGCCGAAGGGGAACCTCAGGGAGGTCGTGGTCTTCTCTGCCCTCAGGCCTCTCCCACTGCCCCCTGGGTGCAGTCTTGCCGAGCTCAGCCTGTCCTAGGTCTGGGCCCTTCTCTGCTGGGACAGGGAGCCTAGAGAGCAAAGTGACAGCCCTGTCTGTCCTGAACCGGGAGCTGGAAGATCACCGGTCTTGACTTGTGAAGCATGGGCAGGCCCCTCCGAGACTCGGTTTCCCCATCTGTGGACTGACACCATGGTTTTGATAACTTCTGAAGACATTTGCACCCTGATGTCCAGTGACACTTTGCTTGGGAACCTTAGAGTGGGAGGACAAGGAGGACCTTAGCTGCGTGGCCTGGGGACAGGTGGGTGGGTTCTCTCCCCTCCAGCCTTTGTTTGTCCGTAGGGCCGTGGGCCTTAGTGACCCAGCCAGAGGCCCTGCCCCTGGGAAGGGAGTGAGCAGTGTGGCACCCTCAGGCTCCTTGGTGAAGCACAGAGTCGGTACTCCTGCACACGGCCCCCGGCGTTTGGGAGCACAGGCAGGTGTCCCCAGGTGTGCCTTGGACCCCCAAAGCCAGCCAACAACTTTGTTTTTCTCTGGGAGACATCTTCAAGCTGCCAGCCTGATGGCTCCCTTCCACCTGGCAAATTGTGGAAATGGAACAGTTCACACAGAGCAGAGAGGTTTTTGGTGTAACTTAGCAACTGCAGGCAGAAGAGGAGGAGGAGGAGGAGGAGGGAGAAATGCTGGGCGCCACGGCATTTGTGCTGGGCAGCGGCTGGGGGGCCTGGGCTGAGTGGGGAGGGCAGCGCTGCACAAGTGGCCCCTGGCAGTGAGGGGGCCCAGCCAGAGGAGGAATAGACCCACCATGGAGGCAGGGACACTTGGGTGTGGCCTGCCTCCCCACCTGTAGAGTGCCAGCGGAGGGCAGGATTGGAAAGCTTTGTTTGGCCTTTGGTTTTTGGCTCTGCGTTTGGCAGAAGCCAGATCATCCAATAGGTCAGGTGAAGGTGCTCTGTCAAGGCAGGGCTGGGGGCTTTGCAGCCTCTCAGGAGAGAGGCTAGGTGGGCCGGTGCCTCCCCGACCCCAGAGGGAAGGCCCTGGGGTGCTGGGAGTGGGTCTCCGGAGTGCAGCTGGGGGAGAGGAGGAAGACTCAGGGTTTCTCCAAATCCCTCCCTGTCCCCCACCGGGCTCCTCCCTCCTTCCCCCTTCCTCCTGTCCTCCTGAGGCCATCTGCTTCAGCCTGGTCCGCTGTGGCTGTTTTTCTCTGAGAGCTTCCAAATGCTGAGCAGAAACCTGCCTCCTATAACTCCCACCCACTCCAGGCTGCCTCTGGTTCCCTTGCCCTCCTTGCCCACCTCCTTCCTGCAGATGAGTGTTTACTTAGTAAGGGTACACGTGGGGGGAGGGAGAGGCGCTGAAGTGGCACCAGTGGGCCCACAGCTGTGGGGAGGGCCTCTGACGCCCACTGGTCACCTGCAAGGCATCCTGACCTGCAGGGGTCTGGGGAGGGCTCGCTGCCCTCTTCCCCGGTGTGTGCCCTTCTCACCTCGTCCTGGGCACAGAGCCCGGGGATGTGGGTGTGTGTGAGATGCCTAGCTTGGTCCAGAGTGGGCAAGCTGCTACGAGTCCCTTCAGAATGTCCCGTCTAATGACCCCAGAGCGGGATTTGGGAAGGCCAGCTGGTATTGGAGAAGGAAAGCTGGAGACCCTGGTCATCGTCCTGGCCTGCTCAGAGTGCGGGAGGGGCTCAGCCTCGGGATGCGCCTCCTGAGACAGCTGGCGGGGGCTGCCCCCGGCACTGCGGAGAGAGGGCCTGAGAGGGCCATCCGGCCAAGAGGGGTGGGGTGTTAGGATCCACAGGGAATACGAGGTCATGGACAGGGGAGGGGGCAGTTAAGCAGGGAGTGAGCAGTCATGTGGCCTCAGGTGTCTGACGGCTCTGCAAAAGTGGCTCCTAAGAACCACGTGGCACCTTTGGGCATGATTCTGGGCAACACCCCAGGCTCCTCTGCACCTCATTCATTTGGCATGGAAATGGCTGCGTGCGGTGGCTCACATCTGTAATCCCAGCACTTTGGGAGGCTGAGGAAGGAAGATCGCTTGAGGCTAGGAGTTCTAGACCAGCCTGGGCAACATAGTGAGACCCTGTCTCTAAAAAAAAAAAAGTCTATACATTTGACATAGAAGCTCCTCAGGGTTCTCTGAGGGCTGGGCTGCAGACACAGCGCAGGAGAACAGAGCCTGTGCTGTCCCTCCCCACCTCGAGCTCTGCCTCGGGCCTGGGCCTCCGGGAGTCTCCCTGATTGCAGACCGAGCAGCTTGGGGTGGGCACGTCACGCGTGGGATACACAGATGTTGCTGCCTGGTGGACAGGTGATGGGCCTCAGAGGTGAAGTTATTTGCACGAAGCTTCCCCCATCTTGGGAACAACACACACCTTGCCCAGCTGCTGCCCATTCCTCGCCCGTGCTGGCTGGCTGTGAAGACATGTCCTCGCCTTGTTCCCTCCATGTCCTTGCTTCCCGCCTACTCCCAGCCCAGCCAACCTGGCATGTGCCCCCTTCAGCCCAGGGAACCTTCTGGAGAGGCTGTGGATGTCCACCGGACTCGCTCCCAGGCACCTGTCTCCCAGGCTCAGCCGGCCCCTATTCTCCTTCTGGTCCTCTGGCCTCCCTGCAGGCCTCCTGTGTCCCAGGATCCTCAGGACCTGGGTCCAAGTGCCCTCCCCAGGCACAGTTTCTGTTCCCTCCTGGTGCTGATCCATTCCTAACTCCTGTCAGCCCCAGCCTGTCCTCCGGCTCCATCAGCGTGTGTGCCTGCTGCATGACTCCAGGGCCACCAGGCACAGCTGCCTCAGGGTCCCCATCTGAGCAGTGGGGTCCCCTTGCATTGAGTCATCGGCCAGTCTGACCTCTCTCCTATCCCCTCCACCTCTCCCTGCACGCTGCCACCTCTGTGGGCTGGGCTGCCACTCCCTGGCCTGGACAATTGCAGCGGCATCCTTCCCCATCCTTCTGCAGTTTCTTTCCCCACGCAGGACTTGGACTTGGCCTCTGCTGGTCTCCCCGCCATGTTCCCCCACCAGTTGACTCCCAGCCTTCCTGGGGTACCGTCCTGCACCTTCCCAGGCCTCTCTGTAGCACACTGCCCCTGTTGTACTTGTCTGTGATTCCTTGCAGTCCTGCCTACACCAGGGCTGTTGGCCCCCAGCTCCGAGACGGTAGCCGTGCTAGTGGACCCAGCAAACATTTGTGGGATGTGTATGGAGTCTCTGAGCCACTATGCACGGTGGTGCAGAGGCACAGAGGCATCTGGGAGTGTGTGCAGAGGTGCCTGGGCAGCGCTGCAGCTGCCCCTGCAGGGAAAGAGAGGAGAGCAGACCTGAGAGCTCTGGGACAGGCAAGGGGGTTGTCTGGGACCCCGACCTGTTCAGGAAGAAAGAGTGGGGGTGGGGCTGGGAGCCAGCACCCTGTTTGTTGTTACCACCACTTCCGTTTTTCCAAGTGTCACCCCCAGACTCTTCTACCTTGAAGAGAGAGTTCTCTCTGGATCCAGTTGCCGTGGCAACACTGTTAACAAAGAGTGGCTTCCATGGAGGAGGCTGGCTCACCCAGAAGCTGAGGGGGCTGGGAGAGGTTTGTTAGGGAAGCCTGTTTCCCCACCCCGCGAAGGCTGTCCAGATTTGGTGGACCCTCCCCCACCCTGTGTCCTGGGGTTCGCCAGGCCTCTGGGACCCGGACCCACCCAACGTGAATATCACTCTGCTGGATTCCGCGTGGGTGTGGCCTGGATCCCAGCCACGCAGGAGCACCTTCCTTCTTGGGGTAGGCATGTGCCCAGCCCTGGCCCCAGGCACTTCCAGGGTGAGGAGCCGCATTTTGTCGCTGTGGAAACCCAGACCTAGAGGCGCAGATTTTCCTGCCTGGGACTGCCCTGCAGGCTGGTCCTGTGTGCTCTGAACAAGCCTTCCTGGGCCGTTTCCTCTCCTCAGGGCTGCGGGCTGGATGAAGTGAGGCAGTGCTGTGCAGCCCGAGCCCGTGCGGCGCTGGAGCTGTGCAGACCGACGGAGGAGGGTGGCTCTGGTCGCTAGGACCCTGGTGCTGGCCTCAGAGCTGTCGGGGAGGGGCAGGTGGACCAGCTGGGAGGATTAGGCCTGGATGGGTTTGGACACTCCCACGAAGGAGCTCTGGGAGTTCCTGGGGGTGCCTTGATGCTTTCCGGGAGTTAATTATTCACAGCAGGCTGGAGGTGTGTCAGTTATTCATTTTATTATTGTTGTAAGTAATGGGTGGCCCGGGGCTGGATGAGGAATGCAGTCCCCCTGCAGGCCAAGCTAGGCCAAGGGAGCACTGGCTGCCCCCGGAGATCCTGCGTCCTGCCCACACTCCCCACTGCTCGGCCCCACTAGAGGGAAGGGGCCTCTCATGCCCTGTGCCCCTCCCTCCTCTGGCCTGGGCGTCCCTGGGAGCCGAGCTCACCCTGACCAAGCTGGAGTGTGTCACACCTGCTGTGAGGTGGCCTGCAGGCACCTGGGCCAGATCACCTGGCCTGTGGGGGTGGTGGCGGTGGTGGTGGTGGTGAGGGTTCTCAGGGACTTAGGGGAAGGGATGTCACTGGTCCGCGCTGGCAGGGTTGGCCAGGGCATCTGAGAGCTGTTCCTCACGGAAAGGCCCGGCCAGCCAGAGCCACTTCCCAGAATGGGCAGGGCCTGGCAGGGAGATGCCCACAACCTGTGTGTCCCCACTGGGCCATGCCCTTGGCAGCAGAGGTTCCATGAACACCTTTGAGAAAGCTGCGGGCGAACTGGCCGGGAGAGCACCTCCACAGTGTCAGAGCGACGCTGTCATTCAGACCAGGTTTTCTGACGACACTGAAAGAAATTAACAAAACAGATAACTCTAAAAAAGTAAAATATTTAGAAAATTTAAAACACATTTAAATAATGAATCAGAGAAGAAATAATAATGGGAATTAGAAAAAGCCTAGGATTAAAGGATAAAAATATGCGGGCTACTTGTGGTGTGCGGCCCTCATGGCCCTGCAGACATGTCACCTGCTGACCGTGAGAAGTCTAGTTCAGGTGCCCCTTCTTGACCCCCCACGATGGGAAAAGCCGGGAGGTGGGCACCTGGGGCAGGGGTTCGAGGCAGGGAGCCCGCGGCCAGGCATCCGTGGCCCGCAGGAGCCTCCCTGTGGCGGTGCCTGAGCGGTGCGGAGCCCCGGCTCCCCCATGGGCTCAGGCCGGGGCTGGGGCTGGGCAGCCGCGTGGCCTGTGACCTTGCCGAGACTCAGGGTTGTAGCAGCACCCTGGCCTGTGGTGGATCCCAGGGTTTGGTTCCAGGTCCCCATGCTGTTCTTGGCCCCGGACGGTGGGACGCCAGGTGTGTCCTGAGGTTGCGCTGAGACGAAGAGCTGACTTACGTGACTTGACTGGGGACACTGTTTGGGGAAGACCTGGGAAGGGACCTCCTGGACAGGACCAATGCAAGGCCACCCGAGGCTTCAGAGAGGAGAGGGAGGGAACAGCAGGCAGGATGGTGGGGGCCAGGGCTCGGGCCTCGGTGTGCCAGGCGTGTGCGGGGGCTTCGTGCGTGCATACACACATGCGGGCACCGGGAGTGGACCCTGCCCGCCCTGCTGTCCCACAGGCTCTGCTTGGCATTTCACTAACATGTGACTTAATTCAAAGTGTCTGTTTTTTGATGCTGGCATCATTATACCAATTTTACTGCTGAGACTCCTGGGTCTGCAGAGAGGGGCAGAGGTAGCATTTGAGCCCAGGTCCCTCCCTGGTGCCAAGGAGCACTTTGGAGGGTGGGTGACATGTTCCTCTGCTGCTTCCCTACATCTTCCTACACAGGGCTTCTGAGTACTGTCCTGTGTCCTCTCATCTCATCCACACCTTTGAGGGTTGTGACCTAGGCCAGTGCCCACACACAGAGCCCGGGATGGGGATTCTGACGCAGGGGGTTTAGAGAGGGTGTGTGCACTCTCAGGAGACACGCACGTGGGAGAAACAAGCACTGTGCCCAGCTGGAGGAGGCCAGACCAAGGCGCACTTGCAGGTGAGGTCGCACCTGACCGGCAGGGAGTTCTCGAGGGTCAACGGCACACAGTCTGCCTCCCTCTGCAGCAGGGAGCTGTGGTCTGGCCCTGGCATTGTTGGTCACTCGGAGGGTTGCAGGGTGGATGGCCACAGCATGCCCAGCCCTGGGGGAAGCTGGGTGAGCCCAGCAGGAGGTTCCGGGGACACTGTCACTACCCCCAGGCAGGAGGCTACCTGCTTTGCCTGCAGTCCCTCAGCCAGTCCTTGGGGGGCTCAGGATGTGCGGTCAGGCCCAGCCTGCTGCTCCTGGCTTACCCTGCTGGGATGCCTGTCGTCCTGGGGTACACTGTGAGTATCTTGGGGTCTGCTCTGTGCTCCTCGTCGCTGGGCCGCAGGACCAAAGGCTGCACTGGCATGGTGTACCGGGGAGCTCCGTCCGTCTGCCCAGGGAAGGCCAGTGAGGGTGGTGCAGGGCGAGGGGCACTGGCCTGGGAGCCCGGGGCCTGCACACCAGCCCCAGCCGCCCTCTCCCCGCTGCTGTCCCAGCTGTCCTGCCCACCCTTCTTACGAAGGCCACTCCCAGGAAGTGGCACTTGGGCTGCCAGGTGTGGAGAGGCTGCACTGAGTGGTGGACAGTGAGGGCCAGCGTGGGTGTGGGTGGCGCAAAGAGAAGCCACAGGCGTCCCGTGAGAGTGCCCCAGCCCAGCAGCCCTGTGGCTCAGCAGCCCACCAGAGCCTGCCAGGCCCCTCCAAGCTCCCTGCCGTCGGCACCACACTGCTCTCCTTCCAAAGGCACCGGCCGCCTCGTGTGACCGCAGCGTCACCCCAGGAAAGCCATGTGCTCCTCTGATGTCACATGAGGCATGACAGATGTCCCCTGGAGGAAATGGGGTGCCAGGTTGGCCCTGAAGGATGAGGGCAGGCGGCATGAGGGGCGTCTTCGCCCTGTGGGTCTCACTGTGGGCCTCCTGACAGGCCAGGCCAGCACCCGCCCACGGCATCCCCCACCTCAAGAGTAGACAGCCCATCCACCTGCTCCGATGACGCAGGCTGCTAAGTTGACTTAAACTGAACTGCACCTCAGTTGCCTCATCCTCAGCGCCAGCACCGGGGTTTCCAGAGCCCCAGGCTTTATGAGAGCACCCCTTCCACCTGCCAGCCCCTCTGGGCTCGCCTGGTGCAGACCGGCTTTGCTTAGGATTGTAACAAGGGGAGAATTCTCCCTCAGATGCCCACTGGAAAAATGCCCAGCCCAGGCGGTCTCTGAGCCACTGTGGCTGTGACCCTTGGAAGCTTGCATGCCTTTCCCAGCCTTGCCCCGTCCCCCTCACCAGGCCACAGCCATGTGCCTTGGCCAGAAGCACTGACTGCCTGGTCTTGGACGGTGGCAGGAGGAGCGGACTGCGGCCCCATGAGTCTGTCAGTCCTGGGGGGCACACACTTCCCAGGCCAGCAGGAGCAGCCAGAGCAAGGCCCACAAAGCCCCCGTGGGAGTGCCGGGGAGGGAAGCCCAGCCACAGGAGACGTTATACCGCAGGTATGAAATGGTTAGCAGCCCGCTGCTCGGGCTGGCATTGGAGAACGTGTATGTCCCAGGCCCGCTTCAGAATGCGGAGGGCACAGCAGGCTCTGCTAGACCCTGTTATCACCCAGCACACTGTGCAGTCACTGCCCTGGGGTCGGGGAGAGGCAGGGCAGGGGACTGTGGGAGGATGGCCCCTACCCTCTTAGGACGGAGAATGTCACTTCCTAGGACGGCCCTGTGGGCCAAATGGGACTGAGATGCAGAGTGGGGGCAGGCCGAGGCACCCAGCAGATGGTCTTGGCATCTCTTCCCCACCAAACACGGTGTCAGCAGCAGGGCCCCAGGTGGTTCGAGCTGCCCCCCTGATGTGTCAGGGGCAGGTAGACACAGTGGGCCCAGGTGGGTGTGGAAATGGTCACCAGTGGGCTAGCAATGCTCGGAGGGGTTAAGAACCCCGCCTGCAGCTGATAGCCAAGAAGTGGCCAGCCCTGGCCATGGACCCAGGCCTGACCACTCCTCCCACATCGCCATGACTCTGGAGCCACATGAGGGACACGCTCTAAGGTACTGCTCACTCTTATCCCTGATTTCAGAGATGGACTCAGGCAAAGCCATCGAAGGAGGGAAGTGCAGCGTGGGGAGAGGCATCTGACCACAGTCCTAGCCGCTGTGTGCGGTGGTTCGGGTTCTGGGAGTGCAGACACAGTCTGAAAATTGACAGCAAATGAGCATAATGACTCGAGGAGGGAGGGAGTGCCGGGGCTTCCATTTGGCATGGAGTGATTAGGGTGGCCTCCTGGGGAGGCCGGGTTTGAGCAAGGCCCTGGAGGAAGAGGAGGAGGAAGCTGAGTGCATATCTGGTCGCAGAGGGCTTCCTGCAGCGGGAACAGTGAGTGCCAGGCCCCAAGATGGACGAATGCCGGCATATCCAGGCCATGGCAAGAAAGCTGGGGGACATGGGCCTGGGGTTTCATGCCACCTCCACAGCTCATCTGTGTCTGCATGTGGATGATGCCAGTGGAGGCCATGCCGCTGGGCGGCCGTGGCATGTGCTAGTCCACACCTGACACATCCTCAGCCCTGGTGTGGAGAGTCATGTGCCTCCTCCAGGACACACTGGGGACCAGAGCTTGCTTGAGGGAAGGGGCTGAGATCCATGGAGTTGCACTGAGTGTGGGGTTCCCTGGGAAGCCAAGAGATGTGGCACGTGCGTCACTGTGCAGGTGGGGACTCTGGAAAGGCCACCCTAGGTCTCTGACCTGCTGCATCTCACCTTCTCTCCTCCCATAGCCCCTGCTCAGGTTCAGCCTCAGCTTTTCAGCCCCCCTGGAGCTGTGTCCCCTCCAGTGGCGGCTGCTCTTTGTCTGTCTCCTGTGAGGCCTGCGGGTGTCTTGTGCTCCATGCCCCTTGCAGACCTGTTTCCTTTGCAGGGCTCTTGGCCTTTGTCCTTCCACCTCAGCTTCCTCATGGCTGTCTGTTGTCACAAGCCTCCACCTGAGCAGTGGGTGGTGGAGCGATGATGTGGGGAGAGAAGGCTTTCTCTCTGCTGGGGCCATGGCAGCCTTCTCTGGCCTGACCTCCCCTCCTCCATGGGGGCAGTGGTGTGGCCTACTGGGTTGAGGCCTAAGTGTGGGAGCTGGCGCTTCCCCATCAGGGAGCACAGCGCAGCCATCAGGGGGGCAGAAAAGCTACACAGGAGCTACAGGGCTGCCACGAAGCAGGCGAGTGGCCTTGGACAAGTTCTTTGACCTTTTTGATACTCAGCTCCTATGCAAAACAGAGAGGAGGTTAACTGTATTCCCTGGTTTGAAGATTAACTGTGATAATTTATGTAGAGTACTTGGCACAGATTCTAGAGCATGGTAAACTCAAATGGGAAGTAGTACTGAGGGCGATGGTGATGGAGGTAGTGGAGATGGTGGTGATGGAGATGGTAATGATGTGCTGGTGGTGATGGAGGTAGTGAGGATGGTAGAGGTGGAGGTAGAGGTAGTGATGGAAATGGTGAAGGTGGTGGAGGTGGTGGTTGTGGTGAAGGTGGTGGAGGTGGTGTAGGAGGTGGAAGTGTTGGAGCTGGTGGAGGTGGAGGTGCTGGTGGTGGAGATGGTGGAGGTGGTGGTTGTGGTGAAGGTGGTGGTGGAGGTGGTGGAGGTGGTGATGGAGGTGATGATGGAGGTGATGGTGGAGGTGGTGGATGTGGAGGTGATGGAGGTGGAGGTGATAGAGGTGGCAGTGGTGGACGTGGAGGTGGTGGATGTTGTGGTGGAGGTGATGGTGGAGGTGGTGGAGGTGATGGAAGTGATGATGGAGGTGATGGTGGATGTGGAGGTGATGGAGGTTGTGGTGGTGGATGTGGAGGTGATGGAGGTTGTGGTGGTGGATGTGGAGGTGGTGGATGTCATGGTGGAGGTGATGGTGGAGGTGGTGGAGGTGGCGGTGGAGGTGATGGTGGAGGTGGTGGTGGATGTCATGGTGGAGGTGATGGTGGAGGTGGTGGATGTGGAGGTGGTGGTGGATATGGTGGTGGAGGTGGTGGAGGTGATGATGGAGGTGATGGTGGAGGTGGTGGATGTGGTGGTGGTGGATTTGGTGGTGGAGGTGATGGAGGTGGTGGAGGTGGTGGTGGAGGTGATGGAGGTGGTGATGGAGGTAGTGGATGTGGAGGTGGTGGTGGTTTGGTGGTGGAGGTGGTGGATGTGGAGGTGGTGGTGGTTTGGTGGTGGAGGTGGTGGATGTGGAGGTGGTGGAGGTGGTGGATGTGGAGGTGGTGGAGGTGGTGGATGTGGAGGTGGTGGAGGTGGTGGTGATGGAGGTGGTGATGGAGGTAGTGGATGTGGAGGTGGTGGTGGTTTGGTGGTGGAGGTGGTGGATGTGGAGGTGGTGGTGGTGGAGGTGGTGGAGGTGGAGGTGGTGGAGGTGGTGGTGATGGAGGTGGTGATGAAGCGGGTGGTGGTGATGGGGCTGGTTCATAGTGGAGGTGTTATTGGTGGTGATGGTGATGGTGGTAGAGGTGTTGGGAGTGGTGATTAGGAAACATTTTACTTGGATTTCTGGACTATTGTAGCTGTAAAGACTTTCTGAAATGTCTTTCTTCATCTGAGGAATGCTCCGCTAGAGGACGGCCAGGCCCGCGTGGATGCCTGAGTGCATGTGAGCGTGTGCATGTGGGGTGTGTGCACGAGGGTAACTCCTCCCGCCTTCTGTGCCTCTCCCTTCCCCTCCCTGTGCAGGACATTGCCCGTCTGATGCTTCCTGCCTACTTGTCCCTGCATGGCTGTCAGAGCTGGCACTCTGTGGGGTCTGGGCCACGTGGCCCGCCCACAGCCTGAGTTGTGGGAGCAGAGCAGCTGCAGGAGAGGTGTCCCTGGCTTTGCTGTGGGGAAGCCCAGCACTGGGGAGCACAGGGTTGAATAGTGCAGCTGGGAGCAGGCTGGTGGCCCTGGGTCTACCCAGCAGGTGTGAGGTTAGAATGCTGGGCAGGGCTGGGAGACCTTAGTCACTAATTTTGGAATTATCAGCTCGGGTTCTAACTCTGGTCCTGCCACTAAAATTTTGTAAGACGTTGAAAAGATTACTTTATGCTGCTGAACCTCGGTTTCCTTGTCTGTAAAGTGGGGGTAAATCCTTATTCTTAGAACAGTCAGGAGAATGAAATGACATTGGAGCATAAAGCTCTCAGTGCACAGCCTGGGATGTGGGAAGTGCTCAATAAACGGTGGGGTTGGGGGATGGCCTGTCAGGGGGTCCTGTAGGGCAGAGTGGGGGGGGGGCGGCCAGGAGGCTTGGCCAGGGTCTGGGCCGAGTGGGAGGCTCAGGGCGCCAGGATGGTCTCCAGGACAGGGTTCCCAGTGTAGGCCCGTCCTTCTGAGGCCCCAGGCCCTCCATCAGTCAGGGCCGGACATGGTGCTGGACTCCAGCCTGCAGTGGGCGTCCTGGAACCTGTGTGAGGGGAGGGCCAGGGGGTTGGTGAAGAAGCTGCGGGTCCCCCGTGTGATGGTTCCAAAGGGGCAACAGCTCAGCGTTCAGGGAATGGGTGGCAGAGCTGGAGCTACTCTTGGTCCTTCTGCTGCCGTGGAAACGGGCCAGAGAGCTTCACCCCTGGAAGCTGCTGGAAGAGGCAGTGCCGGCTGCCCCAGGGCTGCAGGAGCCTGGAGAGAGAAGCCAGATCCTCAGATGGGAGGTGGAGGCACAGCCAGGGAAGGGACCTCTCCGAGGCCCCAGCTCAGATTAGTGGCAAGGCCAGGATCGTAGCCCAGAGCCCCCTGCTCTTCCTCAATTTACAGAGTGGAGCGGTTTATTTATTGTAATAGCCTTTTAAAAGTAAAATGGGTCCATGTGGGAGCATGTCTGTCCCATCCCAGGCGGCGGGTTACCCGCGTCCCCTCCGCGGTCAGGCGGCGCACAGGCGCGGTGCGTTACTCCTGCGCGTGGCAGCTGCGTCCGGGGGCACCTGGCTCTTGGCTCGGGGTGCACCTGGGAGCCCCTGCCTGGGTGCACACAGAGTGGCCTCACTGTTTTTAACAGGTGGAACGGGGGCGCGTTTGTCGTTTCGATAGATTTTGCCAGACTGTGCCCCAAGCCGCACTGCTTCTGCTCTGTTGGCGGCGCCCGAGAGCCGGTGTCCCCGCTCGTTTCCCCGCCGCTGCCCTTTGCCGACCGGCCGCGGAGAAACGGCATCTCCTGCAGCGTCTGCTTGATGCACGAACGCGAGCACCTTTTCCTCTAAGATCCGCCTGGGTTTTCCGGTGTTCGTGTTCTTAGCTCAGTGTTCCTGGCGGGGTGTTGGCAATTTTCTCCTTGATTCGTGGAAGCTCTCGCCATGTGAAGGAAACTGACGCTTCCGAGGGTGAGCTGCAAACGTTCCCCCAACTTACTGTTTTCATTTCATGTTATGATTTTGGCCTGCCATGTAGAACTTTTAAAATTTACTTAGCTAGAGCCATCTTTTTTTTTTTTTTTTTTTAAATGATTTTGGGGTTTTGTATCATACATATTAGGTGTGAGCCCTGTGAAATGACTGTTTCTGTAGGTGATAAATGGTTGCCTATCAGTAATTTCACGGAGTTTAACTAACTTCTCTACTCTGAAACTATAAAGAAATTCTCGTGTATTCTCATAGGCTCATGGTTTTGTTTCTCAAATGTGAATATTTGATCCATCTGGTAGGACTCCAACTTTGTTTTTTCCAGATGGCCACCCATTTGTCCCATACCACTCATTAAATAATTGCCTTTTCTTCACGGATTCCGATTATCACCTTTACCATATACTAAGCTGCCATATGTGTTTGGGGTTATTTCTGGACTTTCCTGTCTGCCTCATTGTTCTGACTATATATTCATGTAATGATACCATGTTTTATTCTTTATTTATTTTTTGAGACGGGGTCTTGCTCTGTCTCCCAGGCTGGGGTGCAGTGGCATGATCGTAGCTCACTGCAACTCCAACTCTTGGGCTCCAGTGACCCTCCTGTCTCAACCTCCCCAGTAGCTGGGATTACAGGCACGTGCCACCATACCTGGCTAATTTTTATATCTTTTTATAGAGGTGGGCTCTCACCATGTTTCCAGGCTGGTCTCGAACTCCTGGACTCAAGCAGATCCTCCCACCTTGGCCTTCCAAAGTGCTGGGATTACAGACATGAGTCACCACGCCTATTCTCATGTTTTAAATTTAACTCTTAGTCTGAAAAATTCTAAACATTCTGAAAAGTAAAGAGAAAAGAATAACGAACGTCCACATGCTCATTACTGGAGTTCAGCAGTTAGGGTTACCAGTTTGCAGCACTCACTCATTTTGTTCCTCCCTTTCCCTTTCTCCTTCCTCCCTCCCTTCCTTTCTTCCTTCCACCCTTTCTCTTTCCCTTTCCTTCCTTCTTCCTTTCTTTCTCGTATTCTTTTTGCTTTGGCTGAATATTTAAAGCCTATCCCCGACCGTAGTCATTCGCCCCCGCGTACTCTGGCTGTGGATCTCAACAAACTAGTGGGCCAGGACATCGCCCTGCAGAACCATGTGATCATTATTGCACTTGACAAAATTAGCCGCACTTCCTTGCTAACACTCCATGCATAGTCAGTTTTCCTTCACTGTCTTGAAAATGCCTTATTACAGTTGCTTTGTAAAATCAGTAACCAAAATAAACTCCATGTGTGGCATTTGGTTGTTATTTTTCTTAAGCCTCTTTATTATAAAGCAGCCCCTTCCCCCTTCTTTAAAAAAAATGCCATTGCCTTGTAGAAACTTGGTGAGTTGTCTGTAGAATGTGCTACCTCAAAGACTTACCTGTGTGACTTCATGGTGCTATTTAACTGGTTCTGCCACTCCCAGTGTTTCGTCACACTGGGATTTTCATTTTGTGCGGGTTCACCTTATCTTGGCAAGAGTGCTCCAAGGTGCTACCATGTCCTTTGAGTTGCCACTCAGGTCTGGTCGTGGTGGGTGTGAACGTGGGGAGATGGAATGTGTCTCCCGGGTGTCTGTCCACCTGGCAGTTTCATCCATTGATGAATACTGTCTAAGTCAAGTGTGGCATCAACGATTGCCAGACAGCACCTTTCTAATTCTGCCGTTCCCTCCGAATGCATTTGAGGAATTCTTCTGTAAATGACGTTCCCTCATCAACCATTGCTATTTGATTGCCCTGCGATCAGCTCATTAGGAAAAGCAGGGCAGGTGCTGATTTCTCCTCCCAGCCGACACGGGTCCTGCTGGGCTGAGCTGGCGGTGGACGTTTGCGCTCTCTCCGTGACTCAGCAGCCTCCCCCGCCCGCACTCCCTCTGCCACGTTACCTTTCCCACCTTCCCCCGACACTCCTACAGTTACTGTAGTATTCCTGGCAGGATGAACATACTGTTGGGTCCAGAGCAGAGAGGGAGACACAGGAAGCCTCATGTGTAGCAAAATGCTATTTATTTGAGCATCTGGGTGCGTATGAGTGGAGGCCAAAAAGAACACCCACTGGAGAAAAGGGGAGAGCTGGCGGGTTTTATGGGTTTGGATGGAAGTTTGGGGAGGGTGAAGTTTTTTGTTCTGAACATTGAGCGGTTTGTAGCCGCCTGCGGTCAGAGTTAGATTTACAACCTCTGGACTCTCCAGACCCCTGTTGCTATTGTTTCACAGGCTTTATGATCATTCTCTAAGTTTTCCATTAACCGCATTCCGTCCTATACATTCTTTCCGGGTTCCCACCCAAAGCAAACCTAACAGTAACCTCCCAGCCCACTGCACAAGGCTGATTTCTGGAAGATTGAGCATGGCCAGCAGGGCAGTGCCAGGCGGGAGGTGCGTCTGGTGGCCACAGCTGCCCTGCATCTCCCACCCAGGGGCTGCACTGCCTGTCCAGGAGCCCCAGCTGCTGCCCACAGCCCCTTGCCTGCCTTCCCTCTGGTCACCAACAGTGACCCCATGGGGCCCCACCAGTGGTTTCCTCTCCACCTTGGATGCTGCCTGCCTCCCTGCCCCTGCCTGCCTGCAGCCCCACCAGTCTGGGTGTTTGCTCACATGACAACGCCAGGCAGTCGCCACCCATCCCAGGCCTTAGTGAGCCCTGAAGCTGCTGCCCCGTGCGCACCCTGCGATGGTGCCACTCCCCCCACCCTTGCCCAGCCCCTGTGGCCACCACACCCTGGACTGCACCCTTCCGGCCCCCACCGCCCTCCCCTGCCACTCAGCCATCTGCCCCACCTCTTCCTGCGGGGACAGACAGGGTGCCACAGAGCCAGAGCCAGGAAGCTCCAGTCAGGCCTGTGCTGACCTTTGGGGCCTTTCCCAGAGCTGGAGGAAGAAGGAAACACAGCAGGGCAGGCCTCCTGTGCAGCCCTTCTCCTCAGCACCCCAGCCATGCGTGTGGCCGGGGAACCCAGGGACAAGCTGGGGCCACCCAGTGGGCGCAGAGGGCTCGGGGAGGGCAGGCCCAGTCACATCCATGGGGCGTGTGGGGCGGCGGCTCCAGTGCAGGGTGCTGGCCCTCAGAAGGCCGCTGCTGGCGTGGGAGCGGCTCACGTGCGCTGCCTCGGCTGATCGTGCCGCAGCCCTGGCACACAGGCCCCTGGCACTGGCCTGGCCGACCCGCCCAGCCCCCAGCTCACCTCGGCTGCCCGCTCAGCATCCCTCCTTCCTGCCCCACTTTGCCACCACTCTTGCCTGGCTTGCCACCCTGGGCCTGGACCCCCAGGGACATCCTGGACAGTGGAGCGGGCTGCAGTGGGAGAGCCGAACCCAGTCCTGCCCCCATCTTCTCTTAGACTGCAAGCTTGGGGGTGCAGGCACCACTCCCCACAGAGCCCTGCGTCTCGCAGCCCCATAGTCCAGATGAGGAAACAGAGTCAGGGACTGCCAGGAGGAGCCAGTCACTCTGGGCAGCACTGTTCACTGCAGAGCAAAGAAGGGTGCTGCGGGGGGCTGCAGCTGTGGGGCCCTTGGTGGCCGTGGCCCTTGGCACCCCACTCAGAGGGGCCTGTGTGGAAGTCCCTGAGAGTGGCAGAGGCCTGGGCCCCAGATGTCCCAGGGTGGCCTGGGCTGGGGCAGGGAAAGGGTCCACCGGTAAGCCGCAATTCCAGGGCCCAGGGAAGCACATTGAGGGGTGCCAACAGGTTCTTTGCAGGCTGGGGTCAGCCACTCGGACATTGGGTTCCCTCTTGTTCTCCCTCTGGTCACTCTGTCCACTCAGTGGACAAAGCTCTGGTGGGTGCCATGGGGACAGCCTGGGCTCTCTGGCCACCCCACTGTGGCTCAGAGGCCCCACAGCCACCCCATCCCCGGTAGGTCTGACTTCTGAGTTTGCCTGCAGCACCCCAAAATAGCTGGACCGTGAAGCTGCACCACAGGCATTTCTTGGGCTGCCATTGCTGGTTGCTGGGTGGAGTGAGGTGGCCAGATGTGCCCTCCCTCTTCCTGTCCCTCTTCCTCCTGGTGGAGCCACACCCTGGGCCATGAGGGTCAGACAGGAAGCATGGCGGCCTTGGCCTCAGTTTCCCCATCTGCAAGGTGGACAGTTGGGCTGAGACCACCCTGCTCTCCTAGGGTACGCGGCGGCTCGGTGCACACTGCCCAGTGGGAAGCAGGGCCGTCTTCCCGGCGCGCTCTGTGCAAAGCCCCCAAAGACTCTCTCCCTGAGTCCTCTGTGCAAGTCGGCCCCCATCCTTCCCCACCCCTCCTGGGTGAGGCCAGGCCAGTGCTCCCCTTGAGAGGCCTGAGGCCCTGGTGCCTTGGTCAGAGATGCCCTGGTGTGTCTGCTTGGGGACTGTCTCCCCCAGCTATCTGCACCCCTAGACCCTGCCTCTCCAGCACTGTGCATGGCCCAGGCCTGCACCTCCTGCCTGCTCCGCCGGCAGATGCAGTCACCTTGTCTCCCTCTGTCCCATGTCCAAAGCCAGGGGGCCACTTGCCCACATGATCCCCCATGGGGAGCTTAGGAAGCATGTGGGCAGCGAGGTGAGCCCTGTGTTGGAGCCCAGCTTGGCCATCTCTTGCCTGGTGTGAGTGGCTGCCTTCTCTGGGTCTCAGCCACCGCCTCTGTGAAACTGCTCTAGGGCAAGGGGAGGCTGCCCAGGCCCAGGGCCAGGTGTTCTCTGGTCCACCCCCCGCTGAGCCCTCCCACCTGGCATGGGGCCTCCAGGCCCACGGGCTCACCCCAGCTCCATCTCCTAGGTCCCAGGTCCAGGAGTGGGTGAGCCTGGCCAAATCTGGATGAGTGCCACATAGCACGCGTGGCATGGTGTGGCCAGGACGGCCAGCAGCGTGGGCTCCCTGCAGCCAGGCCCACTATGGGCCCTCTGGGGGCGTCCTACACAGTGCTTCCCCCAGGCAGCGGTGGCCTCTACCTAAACGGCCTGGCACAGGTTGGGGGCAGGAGAGGAAAGGCAGGAGGGAAGGACTTCCCTAATTCACATGCAGGCTGCAGCTTGTAGTGTTGCTTGGCAACCAGAGGAGGAAGAGGGTGTGCCGGGAAGCCCAGACCACACTGGCCTGGCCCGCTCTGGACCGGTCTTTCTTTGGGGGAGTGGGATGTGAGCAGGCAGACAGAGCTGGGAACCAGCCCTGGTGGCCCCAGGCTGTCCCTCCAGAGCTTCTTCCCAGAGGAGCCAGGGGTGCCGGGGCTCCCAGGAATGGCCACACTCCCACCACTTGGTGGTCCTGAGCTGGAGGCTGAGCTAGCACTAGGCTCCAGGTGCCCCTGATGTGGGAGTCTAGGCTGTGGTCCCAGCTCTGGCCCTGACCAGTGTCTGTTGTCCTTGAACATGCTGATTCACACCTCTGACCTTAGTTTGTGCTTCTGTAATATAAGCCAGTAGCACTTCTCACAAGGGTTATTGCAAAGAGTAAATGACAAAGCTGTGACATTTCAGTCCTGCACATGGGGTGGGGGCTGCGAGATGCAGGGCTCTGTGGGGAGTGGTGCCTGCACCCCCAAGCTTGCAGTCTAAGAGAAGATGGGGGCAGGACTGGGTTCGGCTCTCCCACTGCGGCCCGCTCCACTGTCCAGGATGTCCCTGGGGGTCCAGGCCCAGGGTGGCAAGCCAGGCAAGAGTGGTGGCAAAGTGGGGCAGGAAGGAGGGATGCTGAGCGGGCAGCCGAGGTGAGCTGGGGGCTGGGCGGGTCGGCCAGGCCAGTGCCAGGGACTGGGTGGGTGTTGGCTCTCGGATGGGATGTGCAAGACAGTGACTGGCAGGGTTTCCTGGATCCCAGTGTGCTTCCTCCGGGTTTATCCTGCAGCCAAGCCCAACATGGGCCGGCGGGGCTGGGCTGGGTGGGGCTGGACTCTGCTGGGCAGTGACCAAGCAGTGGCCTAGGGGGCTTCCTAGGAGGGCGCTAAAAACCCCAAAGCTTCCCGCTTTCCCCTCCAGATGCCTGGGAAATTGGTAGCCTCTACCCAGGAGGAAAGTCCCCAGCCTTCCCAGCTGTGCTCTGTGCTGGGAGCCCCTGGGGTGGAGGGGCCTCCAGTGGACCCTGGGGCTGGCCCTGGGCTACCAGCTGCAGGGGGGTCACAGGATGTGGCCAGGTGTCTCTGGTATCCTTGCTTATGTGCCATGAAGGGGCTGCCTCCTTTGTTCTCTCCAATTAGCCACAGACTTCAGGAACCCCAGGAGTAGCCCCTGCTTGGAGCTCACTCCACAGTGATCTGTTCCACCTCTGAGCCACAGCAGTGGTTTCTAACTTGCTTGTGGTGATAGATACTTGCTCACTGAACACAGCCTTACGGAACGGCATGGCCGGAGCGGCCGTGGGGCGGGGGCTGCCTGCTGGACCTCCCAGCCCCACCCATTGCCCTGCCTGCATCAGGGCCTGAGAGCCACCCTGTGTGGCTGGGTGCGAAGGTGTCAGTTCCAGGCCCTCTGAGACCAGACTACGCACGTGGGTCGGGCAGCGATGCTGCTGGGAGCCCTGAGATGGGGTGGGCAGGAAGGACCAACAGGAGAGCCCACAGCAGGACAAGTGCCTGTCAGGCAGGAGTGGTACGGAGGGGCCACCCCAGTGCCCACTGCCCGTCCTGGCTGGGAGCGGCCCAGGGAAGCGTGGCCTCAGCAGGGCCACACAGACCCAACAGGCAGCAGCTGGCGGCTGTCAGCATCTGTGGGGGGCGGTCTACAGTGGCTCCACGGCCCCCCATGGCCCCCTAGAGCCCCACTCTCAGATGAAGGCGGCCTCCATCCATCCCCTGGCCCTCTCTGCCGCCCCAGCTCCTGGGCATCCATGCTGGATATTTCCGTCCAGCTCACTTCGTCCTTGGACGGCGGGGCCGTAGGAGGCACAGCACTGTGGCCTGGAGGGCTGGCATCCTCTGAACACTGGCTGTGGCTCGGGAGTGCTGCCCAGTCCTCTCAGGCCTTGCCCTGGTCCGGCTCCAGGGCGCTGCAGGCGGGCTTGTGCCGTGGAGCCCCAGTGTCCCTGGCCCCTGGTGCTGTCCAGCAGAGCACTGGGTGGCTGCCTCTGTCTCCTGTTGCTGCTGTGACAAATCACCACACATTTAGTGGCTTCCACACCACACGCTGGTTATCGTGGCGTTCAGTAGGTCAGAGGCTGGTTCTGGCTTCAGTGGGCCGAGGTCCAGGTGCTGGTCGTGGTGATCCAGGCCTCCACTGGTAGAATCTTGTTCTGTGAGGTCCCCACTCCTTGAGGGCTGTTGGCTGGGGCTCCTTGGCCTCCCCCTGGGCCTCACACGAGGCGTGCGCTGGGCCCCTCACACCACCGTCTCTCTGACCCTGCCCTTCCTCTGCCTGCAGCCAGGGGGGTCCTCGATTCTGAGGACTCATGTGATTAGACTGGAACCACCCAGATAATCCGGGACAGTCTTCCCATCTCAGGAGCCTTAACCACATCTGCAGAGTCTCTTTCACTGATCAGGGAACAGTCCCGGTTCCGGAGCTCTCCAGAGTTTGCAGTCTGGGAGCTAGATGCCTGGATCTACACAGCCTGGGTTTGCAGGTCACATCAGGATGAGGTGGTGGGCAGAGCGGGCTGGGTGTCAGGGAGGCCTGTTGCAGAGGGGGCTTGGGTTGTCACAGCCCAGGCGGGACCTGGCTGGGCCTCTTCTGCAGGCAGCGTCACTGCTGCCAGGCTGGGATGTGTGCACCCTGACACGCGTGTCTGAGCCCCAGCAGGCCCTGCATGTGCTGGCAGACACCCTTCCCCAGCTCCCCTCACAGTCACGGCATCCCCTCTCTCCAGGACCACGCCCTGGCTTCCTGGAAAGGCCCACAGCTTTGGGCCTGGCTGCTCTGCCTTCCTGGCCCAGCCTCAGAGGGGCTGCTGTGCCCCCTGCTCTGCCTGCTGACACTGTCGAGCCTAGAGGCGTGTCCCTGACTCAATGTGTGCACGTGTGTGTGGGCGGGGGGGGGGGCACAAGCATGGGAGGGGTGCCTGGGTCAGCCTTCCAGGGCTCTGCTCCTGGGCCTGTCCCAGGCAAGTCGCTGCCCTCAGTCTTCCCAGCATTAGTGGGGACAGGTGCCCTCTGTGTCCTCACCTGAGCTCTGATGACACACCCCTGACCAGGGCCGGGTGGGAGTTGGACGCCACCCTGTGTGTCCTTGGGGTGCTGCCACCACCCTCATGGTCTCCCACCTGCCTGTTCTGCATCACCCGTGGTCAGTCGTGTTGTGGGGACTCCCTGTGACACGGCGCCTTCCCCTGCCCCCTCTGAACCCGACAGTAACGAGGAGGGGTTGAGCACTGGTCCACAGCCACCCCTGGGCCCGGGCCTTGCCCAGCAGCTCCTGCCCACCTCTTGGTCCTGGGGCAGCAGCTGTGCACGAGCAGACGGAACGGCCCAGATTCCCGCCTGTCGGGCAGGAAGGCCAGAGACGCTGCTCTGCAGCTGCGCGACAGCACATTTCACAGTCTGCTCAGGTTTGCACGATTAACGGGTCAGTGCCGTCCCCCGACTACGTCTAGAGGTGGGATGTGCAGCCATGGGCTCTGGGCTGCGTCTGTCACAAACGCTGACACCTTGTGCTCAGCAGCACGTGAGGAGCCGTAAAAACCTGTGTGGCTTTTGCTTTTCTTTTCCATTGCTGCTCCTGCCCTGCGTTTGCACCTCCGCAGGGGCTCCTGGAAAACCCTACGTCCCAGAATGGTGAGGGGCCCTCAGGATGCTCAGGGCCATGCAGGGAGGTGCAGGCAGGCAGCCTGTGGCCCCCGCCACCACAGGGGACAGCAGGGACCCACAGGGACACTTCTCATGAGGGCTGCAAGTGGCAGCTACCAGCTGATCAGCACTGTGTGCTGGGACTGGGGCAGGAAGAGAAACTAACTCTCAGAAGTGGCGTTTCAGAAGGTTGCAGTGGGCGTCGTCCCACAGCCCTTCCTGTTGGATTTCTGGGTTTCTGGCACCTTCCTAGCTTTCCCTCGTGGCCTGGAGTCCATCAGAGGGGCATCCACTGCCTTCCACACCTTGTGGGCTCGAGGTGCTCCCCAGAGCGCTGGGATCTGCAGCACAATTTTCACTGCCCCAGGTGAGGTCCAGGCGCCTCCACACACTGTTCCTTCTGGACATTCAGCTGCTGGAGCCTCTGCCCTGGCCAGGCAGGTCCTGCAGGCACGGCTCCACCAGGGCCCACTGGGCAGTCCCCAGGTCTGGGAAGCCATGTTCCCTGACAATCCCCAGTCCCTGCCCCTCTCTGCCCTTCCCCCCAGGGGAAGCAGCCAGGTGACAGGTGGGAAAAGAGCTGGGCCACAATGCCCCTTGGGTGCCATTGACATTTTTGGCCTGACCTAGGGGCTGGGCGAGGGGCAGATGTAAACAAGGAGCTGACATAGAATGGAGACGTGGAAGGGACCCTCCTGGCATGCCCATCCTCTCCTGCTCCTGCACGCATGCACACCCCACACTCAGGTTCTCAGACCTGGCTGAGCAATAGAATGTCCCATGAGACCGGTGGAAAACACAGTAGCACGCACCTGTAATCCCAGCACTTTGGAAAGCCAAGGTGGGAGGATCACTCGGGCCCAGGAGTTTGAGGCTGCAGTGAGCTATGATGATGCTACTGCTGCGCTCCAGCCAGGTGACAGAGGAAAACCCCATCTCTGGGAAAAAATAACCAACAAACCGGTGGAAAATATAAATTGCAGAGCCACATCCTTAGACTCTGATTTAGTTAATCTGGGGGATGAGCCCAGGAGTCTATTTTTAGTGGTTTTCTTGGTGGGGTGGGGGGCACTTTTTGAAGGCAGATTATGCCAGTTAATAGGCAGAAACTGGACTGTCTTTGGCCAGCTGGGACAATGTCTCCCTGTGGCTGGTGATGGTACACTTGGACCCAGGAACAAAGTCGCTCAGGCTGATCTGCAGGGGGATGCCCTCCCTCCCGGCCACCCTCCTCTCTCCCCCAGCTGGAGTGGAACCGGTGTCCAAGGTGGCTGGCTCCCGGGCAGCACCCCCCACAGGCCTGAGACCTCCCTGGTCCGTGGGGGTGCAGTGCCAGGGTAGGTGCCCAGCTGGGAGCTGCACCCGCTCTCTTAGGCATATATCACTCACCACATTTTCCAGAAGAGGAAACAGAGGTTCAGAGAGGTGAAGAGCTTTTGCCAGCCCCCTCTATGGGAGATACAGAGGTGGGGTCCTCACCCTGGCTGCCAGCCCTGCTGCAAGCACTGTGCTCTGTCCCTCAGGGGCATTCCCTGAAGCGGGCACTGAATAATCTTGCTTTTGAAATATACATCAAACACAGAAAATGTCTGCAGGAGCACCTTCGCTGATCAAGGCGCTGTCAGACCCCGGCGTGTGCATCAGGCCCTGGTGTGGGGCCAAGGGGGGCAGGAGCGTCCTCTGTCCCAGGCCCCTCCTGCCCAGCCTTCCCAGCCGGCTCCTCCTGAGGAACGCAGAGCTGGCCTGGCAGGCTGTCAGGGGTGCAGGCAGCAATCCAGGGCTGGCCAGGGTCGGCGCACCCTGCTGGCCCGAGCTGTGTGCAGATGCTAACGTTCCAGTTCCATCTTGGCTGCGATATCGGCTGGCGAGGCAGGACCCTGCACTGCTGTGTGCCTGGGGGCCAACGCAGTGACAGTCTAGGCCTCAGAACTCAGAGCAGAGGGCACTGCCCCTGGGGACCCCAGCCTTGGGCATTTCCAGCTGTGGTGGCAGCGAGCAGCCGTGGCACCTGGCTGCACAGGTACCACCCACACTGGACATAGACACTGAGACTTCCCCTGGAGGGTTGGGAAGGCCACTTTCTCCCAGAGCAGGGATTCCCTCAGCCACTTCTGGACAGCTGGCTGCCGCCACTCCTCAGGTGTCCTTCCTGGTGGCAAACAGCCAAGGGACTCCCCCACAGGACAGCCAACTCCTGGGCCTGGAGAAGAGCCCTCTGGGCTCCTACACCACGGCCAGCCCCTCTGTCTGAGGACATCGTTTCTTGGGGCCCCACCTGACCAGGGGCCCCTGCCCCAAGACCAGTGGATGGAGCATAAATTGTTACTGTGACTTTTGTCTCATTTCTTTCTTTCTTTTTTTTTTTTTTTGAGACAGAGTCTTGCTTTGTTGCCCAGGCTAGAGTGAGTGCCGTGGCGTCAGCCTAGCTCACAGCAACCTCAAACTGCTGGGCTTAAGCGATCTTCCTGCCTCTGCCTCCCGAGTAGCTGGGACTACAGGCATGTGCCACCATGCCCGGCTAATTTTTTTTCTATATATATTTTAGTTGTCCAGATAATTTCTTTCTATTTTTAGTAGAGACGGGGTCTCACTATTGCTCAGGCTGGTCTCGAACTCCTGACCTTGAACGATCCACCCGCCTCGGCCTCCCAGAGTGCTAGGATTACAGGCGTGAGCCACCGCGCCCGGCCTTCTGTCTCGTTTCTAAAGAAGGTTCATTTGCAGCAGAACTCTCTGAGGGTCTGCAGAAGGCGGCCACACTGGGACTCCTGAGAGGGGCAGAGGCAGAGCTCCAGCCCTCTGGAAGCAGCTCTGTCCTTCCCCCTGAGACGGGTCCCACACAGCGCAGGGAGCGAGGCTCAGGCTGACAGCAAAGAGGGCACACAGTGGCCGTGGGCTCCGTGGGCTCAGCGCCTTCCGCTGAGCGCCTCTCGCAGACAGAGGCAGTGTGATGTGCGGCAGGAGTTTGCAAACTTCCTCTGGCAGTGAAGTCCTTCCAGGAAGAGAAACCCAAGATAGTGAGAAAGAGATCACAGGAATCCTCTCTGTCTGGAAGGGGGGTGGGGGAGAGCAGCTGATGGCCTGGTAGAGACAGACAGTCCTGGAATGACCCCAGGAGTGTGTGGCCTTGACCTGGAAAGTGTTGAGAGAGGCAGGGAGGCTGGGGAGGCCCCAGGGCCCTGGGAAGAGGGTGGAGGCGGGGCTGGCGGGGAGGGAGCAGAGCCACCCACAGCAATGGGGTCGACCAAGGAGAGTCTGGGTCTTGCTGGCCCAGTCGCCCATTTTATCTTCTTGTTGGAGTGGTGGGAAGCCACTGAAGTGCTTTAGGAAGCTGAGGCAGCAGAGCACCCCCAGGAGGCCCTGATGGCAGAGTGGGGTTGGCAGGGCATGGGCGGAGCCCCAGGAGCCAGCGAGGTTCTGGGGAGAGGGGATGTCTGCTTGGATAGGGTGTGCCAGGGGGCTGGACGCACAGGCGTGCTCGGGCATGGGAAATGGGCGCCAGACTGACAGGACCAGGGCGGCTCCACGGGGCAGGGTGGGCGCAGCTTGGGGCCTCCGGCCGGCCCTCGCGGCAGCGTCCTGCTCTGTCTCTGCGGCTCGATCTCTCCCTCTCTGAGATTCCTTCTGTTTCCTCGGGGTCAGTCCTTCCCTGGCTGTCTGGCCTTTTGCTTCCATGCTGTTCATTCTTCTCTTGCCTGTTTGTGTCCCCGGACTAGGGGGCTGTCTGCCTGCCTATCAGTTGTGAGGCGGGTGCTGTGTGCTCCCTCTGCTGTCTCGGGTTGGATTGGACTGTCCCCCGCAGCCGCCTCCCCTGCGTGGGATGCCGGGTGGGAGCGTGTGCTGAGGTGGAGCGGCAGTGCTTTGCTGGAGGGCGAGTTCGGGTCAGGGGTACCCCACCCCTCCCCTGGTGCAGAGTCAGGGGGCTTTGCCCTGTTGCTCTGGGCCCTCCGGGGGGCCTGCCTGCCCCATGCCGGGGGTGAGCCCCTCTGGCACAGACCTTCTCGTGCCTGCTGTGTGGATGCCCACTTCTGCTCCGAGGTGGGGTTTCCCACTCTGGTGTCCTCTGCCCGGCCCCCCACCTGCCCGCCCTTGTCCAGAGTGTGGTCACTCTCATCCACCCACACCTGCCTCTTCCACAACTTTTCCTCCTATTTCACTGAGGTGGGGAGGGTGAGAGAAAATGCTGTGCTTCCTTCGGCATCTTTCATTATTTATTTAAATGCCTGTGACAAAGGAAAGACCCCTCAGCATCTCGAGCTAGAAGTCAGAGGGTCTCTTCCTGCGTAAAGTGTGCTTATAAATCTGTAGATCTTGTTTCCTCTTCTCAGGCCCACGCTGTGACGTTGTCCTTGGTCTCTCTCTCAAAATCCACATCTGCTCACCAAGCACACCCTATGTCTCTGTCTTCTGTGAAGCCCAGGACCTGCCCTCTGGCCCCTGTACTGCCAGAGCCAGACCGCCGAGGTCCAGGCCGCCCCTGAAGCACGTGGAGGTCTGCAGGCGTCCAGCAGGTCTCCCGCGGCCACTGTGCTCCCTGCAGTCGTGTCTGAGGTTTAGACCCAGCGGGCTCATTCCGCACTCCAGCCCTGGGAAAGCGGGTGTGTGCATGGATAGAAGAGGCAGGCACGGCCGCAGACACAGAGGCTCCCAGGGTCTGGAGAGGAGCCCTGTGCTAGGGTGAATAGGACGCCCCTCAGATCCACCTGGAACCTGTGGATGGGACCTTATTTGGACATAGGGTCTTTGCAGATGTGTCAAGTAAAATGAGGTCACACTGGATGAGGATGAGACCCCGGGGGTGGGCAGAGTAGGAGGGAGGTGGCCGCATCAGGGAATGCCACCGAGGACCACCCACACCGGAAGCTAGGAGAGGGAACTCGGCCCTGCCGATGCCTTGGTTTCAGAATTTCAGCTTGCAAAACTGAGACGACATTTCTGTTGTTTTACACCACCAGTTCTTGGTGATTTGTACAGCCACCCTAGGAAACTAACCCAAGCCCTTGTCCTGGTCACAGGCCCGCCAGGGCCTGTTCTCGCCTCCTGCCATCTGCTCCAGCCTGCAACACTGGTCTCCTCACTGCTCCTTAAAAGGCCACGGGCGCTGCCCTAGGGCTTTGTACTTGAGGTTCCCCAGACACACATGGATTGCGCCAAGCAGGTCTCTGCTGAGAACTCACCTGTCGGAGGAGCCTGCCCCGACTGCCCTGATGTAGACTGAAGCCCTGGCCTCCGCACCCCCTCCTGCTCCTCCCTGCAGCTCTGCTTTCTCCGCAGCAGCCGGCAGCTGATGTATATGTACTTGTTTGGTATTTGTGTCTCCCCTCAGCCCTGTGGGCTCATGAGGGCCAGGACTTTGTTGACTATATTTATGACCATATTGCCACCCTCAGCTCTCAGTACATAATCATTGAATGAAAAAATAAGAAAAAAATCCACAAGCCAGCTGAATAAAGGAGAAACCCTAAAACAGGCAAGTCAAGAAAAAAGGTGCCCTGTTAGCCCACTCTCACGAATCATTAAGAGATGCAAGTGAAGCCCAGTGAGATCGTTCTCACCTATTAGATCGTGGTGACTGTGAGAGGAACCGGGTGCTGTCCTGGGAGTGGAATGTTGGCCGTCATCTTTTCTTCTTTTTTAAGAAATTGAAATATATAATTTACATAACATAAAGTTTACCCTTTTAAAGTAAATAATGTAGTGGTTTTTAGTATATTCACAAGGGAGTGGAAAAATCACTGCTATCTAATTCCAGAACATCTTACTTATCCCAGAAAGAAACTCCATCCCCATCAGCAGCCACTGCCCTGCCCTCAGTGCCAGCCCCTGGGCCAGTAATCTATTTTATGGCTCTATGGATTTGCCTATTCTGGATAGTTCAAAAAAAAAAAGGAATTTTACAACATGTGGTTTTTGTGTCTGGCTTCTTTCACTTAGCATAATGTCCTCGAGTTCATTCACAGTGTAGCATGTGCCAGCACTTCATTCCTTTTCATTGCCATGTAATATTCCATTGTGTGGCTCTCCATTTTGTCCATTCATCAGTTGTTGGGCATTTGGGTTGTTTCCACTTTGTGGCTAATGTGACTGATGCTGCTGTGAACTATGAACATTTGTGTGCAGATTTGTGTGTGTACATATATTTTCAAATATCTTGGGTATATATCTAGGAGTGAAATTGCTGGATCATATGATAACTGTGTTTAACAGTTTGAGGAACCACCAGACTGTTTTCTAAATCAATTGCACAATTTTACATTCTCACCAGCAATGTACGAGAGTTTCAGTTTCTCAGAATTTTCAGTAACACTTGTTATTATTGTCTTTTCTTTTTTTTTTTTTGAGACAGAGTCTCACTCTGTTGCCCAGGCTAGAGTGAGTGCCGTGGCGTCAGCCTAGCTCACAGCAACCTCAAACTCCTGAGCTCAAGCGATCCTCCTGTCTCAGCCTCCCGAGTAGCTGGGACTACAGGCATGCGCCACCATGCCCGGCTAATTTTTTCTATATATATTTTTAGCTGTCCATATAATTTCTTTCTATTTTTGGTAGAGATGGGGTCTCGCTCTTGCTCAGGCTGGTCTCGAACTCCTGAGCTCAAACGATCCGCCCACCTCGGCCTCCCAGAGTGCTAGGATTACAGGCGTGAGCCACCGCGCCCGGCCCTATTATTGTCTTTTCTACTGCAGCCATCCCAGTGGGTGTGAGACAGCATTTCATTGTAGTATCTCACATTAGCATTTCCCTAATGGCTAATGATGTTGAATAACTTTTAATGTGCTTATCAGTCATTTGTACATCTTTTATAGAGAAATTTCTACCCAGATTCTTTGCCCCCACCCCCCCAACTTTTTTAGATGAGGCAGAGTCTCACTCTGTTGCCCAGGCTGGAGTACAGTGGCATGATCACTGTAATCTTGAGCCTCAGCCTCAGCCTCCCAAGTAGCTGGGCCTACAGGCATGCACCACCATGCCTAGCTAATTTTTTTGTAGAGGCAGGGTTGTACTGTGTTGTCCAGGCTGGCCTATGTCCACCTTAACTGGGTTGTCTTTTTATCGCTGAATGATAAGAGTTCTTTATATATTCTGGATACTAGACCCTTACAGTATATGTGCCATGCAAATACTTTCTCCCATTCTGAAGGTGGTTTTTTCCAACTTCTCAATAGTGTCCTTTGAAGTACAAGTCTTTCATTGTGATGAAATTCAGTTTATCTCTTTTTTATTTGACTGTTTGTGTTTGGGTGTCATATCTAAGAAACCATTGCCTAAGCCTCCCTAGTAGCTGGGACTACAGGTGCATGCCCACCACATCCAGCTCATTTTAAAACTTTTGTAGAGAAGGGGTCTCTTGCTATGTTGCCCAGGCTGGTCTTGAACTCCTGGCCTCAAACAATGCTTCTGCGTAGGCGTTCCAAAGTGCTAGGATTACAGGTGTGAGCCACCATACCTGCTACATCTCATTTTTTTTTGCTACATCTCATTTTTTTAAAACCAGAGTTTTATGGTTTTAGCTCCTACATTTAGGTCTCTGATCCATTTGTAGTTCATTTGTGTGTGTGATGTGAGGTACAGTCCAAATGCTTTCTTTTGCATGTGACTATCCAGTTGTCCTGGCACCATTTGTTGATGAGACTGTTCTTTCCCCATCGGAGTATCATGACACCCTGTCAGAAATTGATTGATCGTAGAGGTATGGGTTTATTTTGGACTCTCAATTTTATTCTATTGATTTACATGTCTATCATTGTGCCAGTGCCACACAGTCTTGATTACCGTAGCTTTGTAGTTAAATTTTGAGGTAGGGAAGTGTGAGTCCTCTAACTGTATACTTCTTTTTCAAGATTGCTTAGCTATTCTAGGTCTCTCGCATTTCCATGTGAATTTAGAAATAGCTAGTCAATTTCTGCAAAAAAGCCAGCTAGAATTTGATAGGGATTGCATTGAATCTGTAGGTCAACTTGGGAAGTATTGCCATCTTAACAATTTAAGTCTCCTAGTCCATGAACATGGGATGTCCTTCCACTTATTTAAGTCTACATTAATTTCTTCCAACTGTGTTTGTAGTTTTTAGTGTACCAATATTGCACTTCTTTTGTCAAATTTATTCTTATGGATTTTATTCTTTTTGATGCCATTATAAATGGAATTTTTAAAAAAATGTTTAAATTTTTTATAGAGATGAGATCTTGCTGTGTTGCTCAGGCTTGTTTCGAACTCCTGGCTTCCAGCAATCCTCCTGCTTTAGCCTCCCAAAGTGCTGGGATTATAGGCATGAGCCACCCCACCTGGCCTGGAATTGTTTTCTTAATTTTATTTTCGGATTGTTCATTACCAGCATATAGAATTACAACTGAGTTTTGTATATTGATCTTATATCTTGCAACCTTGCTGAACTCACTTGTTAGCTCTAATAGTGTGTGTGTGTGTGTGTGCACGCACGCACGTGTGTGTATGTATTCCTTAGACTTTTCTACATATAAGATCATGCTATCTGCAAATAGACATAGTTTTATTTCTTCCTTCCAATTTGGGTGTCTTTTATATCTTTTTCTTGCCTAATTGCCTTGTCCAGAACCTCCAGAGCAATGTTAAATAGAAGCAGTGAGAGCAGATATGCTCGTCTTCTTCCAGACCTTAGCAGGAGAGCTCTTGATCTTTCACCATTAAGTATAAGGTTGTGTATTTTTCGTAAATAGTCTTTATCAGTTTGAGGAAGTTACCTTCAATTACTAGTTTGTTGAGAATTTTTATCTTGAAAGGGTGGGTGCTGGATTTTGTTAAATGATTTTTTAAATTTGCCTCTAAACACTATGCTGTAAGATTGTTAAATGATTTTTCTACATCCATTGAGATGATTATGTGATCTATTGATATGATATATTACATTGATTTTTGTACGTTGATCTAACCTTGCATTCCTTAGATACATACCACTTGGTCACAGTGAATAATCCTTTAAAACATGCTGCTGGATCTGATTTGCCAATATTTTGTTGAGGATTTTTGCATCTACATTTTTGAAGGATATTGGTTTGTAGTTTTCTTTTCTTGTGGTGTTATTGCCTGGCTTTGGTATCAAGGCAGTACTGACTTCGTGGAATGAGTTGGTTAATACTCTTTATTCTATTTTCTGGAGGAGAATTTCTGGAGGTGTTAATTCTTCTTTAAATGTTTGGCAGAATTCACTAGTGAAGCCATTTGGCCCTGGGCTCTTCTTTGTGGGTAAGAAGTTTTTTGATTATTAGTTCAATCTCTCCTTATAAGATCATTCCGATTTTCTGTTTCTTCCTAAGTAAGTTTCAGTCAGAGAGTTTGTGTCTCTAGGAATTTGTCCATTTCATCTAGGTTATCTAATTTCTTAGCAAACAATTGTTCATAGTATTCCCTTAGAATGCTTTTTGTTTTTGTGAAATTGATAGTAATGTCCTCTTCTTCATTACTGATTTTAGTAATTTTTGTCTCTAGTTTTTCTTGTTCAGTATAGTTAGAGGTTTGTCAATTTTGTTGATCTTTTCAAAGAACCAACTTTTAGTTTCATTAATTTTCTCAATTGTTTTTTCTATTCATTGTTTCATTTATTTCCACTCTATAATGTTTCCTTTTTCTGTTATTTTTTATTTAGTTTGCTCCTCTTTTCCTGGTTTCTTAAAGTGGAATGTTAGGTTATCCATTTCAGAACTTTCTTCTTTTTTAATATGGATGTTTATAGTTTTATTTTTCTTTCTTTTCACCCCCCAATGGATGTTTATGGTTTTAAATTTTCATCTGAACACCTGTTTAGCTTCATTCCATAAGTTTTGGTATATTGTGTCTTTATTTCCATTTTTCTCAAAGTATTTTTCCATTTCCCTTGTGATTTTTTCTTCTTTTTCCATTGGTTATTTAGGAATGTGTTGTATAATTTCCACATATTTGTGAATTCCCAAAATTTCTTTTTGTTAGTTCATTGTGGTCATAGAACATACTTTGTATGATTTCAGTTCTTTTAAATTTATTGATTCTTGTTTTATGCCCTAACATATGATCTGTTCTGGAGAATGTTTTGTGTGTCCTTGAGGAGAATATGTATTCTGCTGTTATTAAATGGGGTGTTCTATACATGTCTGTTAGACCTAATTGGTTTAGAGTGTTGTTCAAGTCTTCTGTTTGTTTACTGATCGACTGTCTAATTGTTTATCCATTATTGAAAGTGGGGATATTGAGGTCTACAGCTATTTTTATTGAATTTTCTATTTCTCCTTTTAATTCTTTTTTTAAAATAATCTTTTTTTTTTTTTTTTTGAGACAGAATTTTACTCTGTGGCCTGGGCTAGAGTGCAGTGGCATCATAAGAGCTCACTACAACCCCCAAATCCTGGGCTCAAGCAATTCTCCTGCCTCAGCCTTCCAAGTAGCTGGGACTACAGGTGCGCTCCACCATGCCCAGCTAATTTTTCTGTTTTTTGTAGAGATGGGGTCTTGCTCTTGCTTAGGCTGGTTTTGAACTCCTGGCCTCAAGCAATCTTCCCTCCTCAGCCTCTCAGAGTGCTAGGATTACAGGCATGAGCCACCGTGCCTGGCTTTCTCCCTTTAATTCTACCAGTTTTTGCTTCTTGAACTTTGGGGCTCTGTTGTTGGGTACATATATGTTTGTAATTGTTATAGCTCATTGATGGATTAACACTTTTATTATTGTAAATGTCCTTCTTTGTCTCTAGTAACAATTCTCATCTTAAAGTCTATTTTGTCTGATATTAGTATAGCCATTCCAGTTCTCTTTTGGTTGCTATTTGCATGGAATATCTTTTTCCATATTTTCACTTTAGATCTATTTGTTTCTTTCTCTATAAAGTGTGTCTCTTGTAGAAAGCATATAGTTGGATCATTTTTTTAATTCTGCCTTTTAACTGGAGAGTTTAATACATTTACATTTAGTGTAAATATGATAAGGTATCATTTGCTATTTGTTTTTCATGTCATGTAATTTTTCTTCCTCTATTTCTTCATTATTACCATTTTTGTCTTAAATGGATATTTTCTAGTGTGCCATTTTACTTTTCTCGTCATTTATGTTACTATATATTTTTGAGTTATTTCCTTAATTGTTGCTTGGCAGGTTAGAATTAACATCTTAACTTAGAATGATGTAGGTCAGATTAATACAAACTTAATTTCAATAGTATATAAAAGCTTTGCTCTATTGCCTCCACTCTCCTTTGTGCTGTTATTGTCATAAAATTTACATTTTATGCCCTGTGTGTTCATCAATGCATATTTATTATTATTGTTTCATGCAGTTGCTTTTAATTCCGGTAGGAGAAAAATAGAGTTACAGCATAATATATGTTTATACTGTCTTTTACCTGTATAAAGATAAATATAAAACCAGTAAATTTACCTTTACTGGTTCTCTTTAGTTTTTCACATGGATTCAAGTTGCTAAATAGTGTCCTTTCAGTTAAGCCTGAAGGACTCTCTAGTAGTTCTTATAGGGCAGGTCTCCTAGTGACAAGTTCTCTGTTTTTATTTATCTGGATAATTTCTCCTTCATTTTTGAAGGACAATTTTGCTACATAAAGAATTCTTGGTTGACAACTTTTCTTTTTTTCTTTCAGTACTTTGAATATGTCATCCAACTGCCTTCTGCCCTTTGTGGTTTCTGCTGGGAAATCTACCTGGAGTTTGTTGAGCTTCTTGGGTGTGGAGATAGATATTTTTCATCAAATTTAGGAAGTTTTGGCCATTATTGATTTGTATATTTTTTCTGCCTCTTTCTCTCTTCTCCTCTTTTTCTGAGACTCCTATTATACATATGTTTGTATCCATTATGGTGTCTGAGGCTCAGTTTGTTTATTTATTTATGTATTTTTGAGACAGAGTCTCACTGTGTTGCCCTGGTGGAGTGCTGTGGCGTCAGCCTAGCTCACAGCAACCTCAAACTCCTGGGCTCAAATGATCCTCCTGCCTCAGCCTCCTGAGTAGCTGGGACTACAGGCATGTGCCACCATGCCTGGATAATTTTTTCTATATATTTTTAGCTGTCCAGATCATTTCTTTCTAGTTTTTTAGTAGAGACGGGTTCTTGCTCTTGCTCAGGCTGGTCTTGAACTCCTGATCTCGAGTGATCCTCCCACCTCAGCCTCCCAGAGTGCTAGGATTACAGGCGTGAGCCACTGCCCCTGGCTTGAACTTTTCTTTTAAGCTTTTTTGTTAGTCTATTGCTTGCTTCACTGCTATCTACTGCTTCAGGCATTGTGAAGTTAAATGCCTATAGTTGTTTTTGACAATCATCCCTGGGAAATAGGTTTTTTGTACTTGGATAGCTCTGAGTCAGACATCCTTACAAGTAGGGTCTCCATGGGAACCACCTGACAGGTCAGATAATGGCAATTTTCTGGGAATGAAGCTTTGGAAGAGTTCCATCCTTGCCCTGTTTCCTCCAGTGGCTACCAGGCTACTGATTTTCATGATGAACGTGGGGTCTTATTTTTCAAGGCACTGGGGAGTAGAGAGTCAGTGGGGCAGTAGGTCAAGTTCAAACACTGTGAAATTTGTGGTTATTACAGAGATTCAGTTGTGTTTTGTGAATAAATGCTCCTCAGATTTTTGCAAGCATTTGTTAAATTTCTGAAGTTCTAAAAAATGGATTCTGACCATTTTGCTAGTTTTCTGATTGTGTCGATGGCAGAGAGGGTTTTGGAGGTCCTTACTCCACCATTTTCAATATCCAGACCATCCTCTTTTGAAAATACTTCTGAGATATCTCTTTATTTTTTAATTTTTTTTTACTTCAGTAGATCTAGGGGGTCCAAGTTGAATTCCGTTACATGTATATATTGTATAGTGGTAAAAAAAGTGAGCTTTTAGTGAACCCATCACTCGAATAGTGTACATTCAGGTATGTAATTTTTCATCCCCAACCTCCTCCCACCCTCCCTTCTTTTAAGTCTCCAGGGTGCATTATTCCACCCTGTGTGTCCTTGCACAGCCATGGCTTAGCTACCACTTGTAAGTGATAACATGTGGCATTTATTTTTCTGTTACTGAGTTACTTGTGATGTCTCTTTACACTTATGATGCATATAACCTTTGATTCAACAATCCAACATTGGAGTTTATCTTTCATACTATATATGGTCACGTGTTTGAGTAAAACCCTTGGTCAAGGATGCTCATTACAGAAGTGTTTGTAGTCACCAAAGACTGGAAAATACCTCAGCGTCTTCTGCTGGGGGATCTATCACATGTGTGACAGCGCAGCCACGCTTTAGAGTATCCTGCAGCTGTTACAGAGTGTGAGGAGTTTCCTGGAACCCAGGGAGCTACAGGTGTCTGGGGCCAGGGGAGAAGCCACAGGGCATTCATGCCAAGCACTGCTGCTTGGAACAATGAATACCAACATGTTGAACTTGAGAGCCTCTGATCCTGGGAATGACTAAGAAACTTCGGAACATTTATCTCTGCTGTAGGATAGACACAGGCATAGAAGCACACATGGGCCTGGGCACACACAGTTGCCTCATTTCAGTTTGACATTGGATTCTCTTTCCACCAGCCTGGAGCACCCTGGCGCCTTTGCAGAGCTGCAGGACTGTATGTAGACATCAGGCTGGGACAGGGAATAAGAGGTTAGGGAGAAGTTAGAATAAAATTCAAAAACTGTAGCGTAACTATTTAAAATATTTCAGGTCTGTGAAGTAAATTGAGAAGCTTGAGTGTAGGAGACCACATGTTTGGCAATGGCTAAAACCTCCTGAAGGCGGATCTGAAGCGCACCTGCATGGGGCCCGGCCCTCTCATCTGCCAGGCAAGTCAGAGGCTGCGCTGGGCCTGGATTGCCGCCCACGGGGTACAGGTTTGGTCTCCGTGTGCCTGTGCCCGAGTGACTGCAGGACAGGCCTCTGTAGGAGAGGGAGGTGCCTGTGGCAGTCTTGAGACATTCACACTCATAGAAACGCTCTGGTCCAGGTGGCTGGGGATGTGCTGGGAGGGGTCCCTAAGGACTCCTATGGGGCTGGGTGCAGTGGGGTCCCCGAGGAGGAGCAGCTTAGGACAGGGAGGGCTGGGCTGGCCCGGCATCCCGGTATGAGCTTGTGGGGCTCCCTGGTATCTGGCCTGGGCTTGGGCAACCTACGTTAGTTAGCCAGGTGCCCTCGATGAGCCAGGCAGGGCCAAGAGTGAGGAGCTGGGACAGGCTGGGGAGGGGCAGGTGCCGGCTGCTTTTGCTAGAAATGTGAGTGGGGGCTGGGCGCGGTGGCTCACGCCTGTAATCCTAGCACTCTGGGAGGCCGAGGCAGGTGGATTGTTTGAGCTCAGGAGTTCGAGACCAGCCTGAGCAAGAGTGAGACCCCCCGTCTCTACTAAAAATAGAAAGAAATTATCTGGACAACTAAAAATATATACAAAAAATTAGCTGGGCATGGTGGCGCATGCCTGTAGTCCCAGCTACTCGGGAGGCTGAGGCAGGAGGATCGCTTGAGCCCAGGAGTTTGAGGTTGCTGTGAGCTAGGCTGACACCACGGCACTCTAGCCCGGGTAACAGAGTGAGACTGTCTAAAAAAAAAAAAAAAGTGAGTGGGAACAAAGAGAGGTTAGGAGGCAGCTAGAGAGGGACTGGGGTCAGGGAGCCTGTGTATGTGTCTGGAGAGGGGCGAAGAGTAAGAATGAGGGGACAGGGCCACACCGGGCATCACAGTGGGGTCAGTGGTCAGCCCCAGGGACTGGCCCCACTATGGCCGAGGGCTCCCCAAGGGTGAAGTAAAACAGACCAGGAGCCCTAGGGTCAGGGAGGAGGGAGGAGCCCCAGGAGCCTGAGGGGGATAGGGAAGGAGTTTGGAGCTGGCCAAGGACTAGAAAATTAAGAGTCCCCGTCATTGCCTTGCTGGCCCTGAGACCCCCACAAGGCCAGGCTGGCCCTAAGCGCCCTTGCCCTGCCCAGCACACACCAAGGGGTCCCAGACATGTGCTCTTGGGCGCAGTCTCCTCTGACAACTGTGGGCAGCAGTCAGGTGGCCCTTGGACAGGAGAGGGCAGGGCGTCACCTGGCCCCACGACACCTTCTCTGGACGTCCCCGGGTCATAGGACCCTGGAGTTCTCCCAGTTCCTGGAACAACCAAATGAGAGGCCTGCCTAGACATGTTTGTGACAGGGCACAGCGCTCTATGGCGGTCCAGCTGCTTTCAGGCTCCCGCAGCTCCCTGGGCCCTCCCCAAAGAGCAGGGTGGGGGCGCTGGGGCCCCACAGCCACTTTGGCCTCTCCAGGACTGTGCCCAGGATGGCCCCTGCTCCTGCCTGGCTGACCTGGAGGTTCCCAGAGTACAGGTGACCCGGCCTCCACCTGGCTTGGACCCAGCCCCAGGCAAGGAAACGGAGGACAGAGAGGGCACAGGAGTCAAAGGCAGCACTGTCCCCTCCCCTCTCAGGGCCCAAGCCGGCCAGCTGTCCTCCTGGTGGGACAGTAGCACACACCAGGATCGGCACTGTGGTTCCACCTGGATGGCACTGGGGGTGCTGCCCTTTGGAGCCAGGGGCCGGGGGTGCAGAGACGGGGAGGCCCCGAGTAGGTCCAGGGCATGTTCTGCCCACACCTGGGTCAAGGGCCCTAATGACTGAGGGCTGAGGGTGGGTGGCAGTGGCAGCACAGCCGAGACCTTCCTCCACGGAGGGCACAAGGCGCGAGGTGGGCGTGTGCCCTCTGGGAGGCTGCAGTGGAGAGCAGAGAAGGGGCGGGGAGGCCCCGCCCCCGCAGGGCTCGAGCCTGCGCCGCCCACTGCACCGCCTCAGGGCTGTCCTCTGTAGAGTCAGGTAGCCGGCTCAGGGCCCTTCCAGCCCAGATAGGGAAACTGAGTCCCGCAGAGGGGCAGGGCCTACCCAAGGGCCCCACAACAAGCCCTACACCCCCATCCCTGCAGGGGTCCATCCACCCACCGACCTGTACCACACATCGGCTATGACGTGTCCTAGTCCACGTCCTGGCCCTGGGTCCCTTTATCTCATACCAGGAGGAACTATTTATGGATTCTGGTTTTTGTCTATTCTTCTTACAAGAGCAATTTTGGAATATTGAGGTACCTAAAGCCCACATGAGCTGTGCTTGCATTTCCAAAATCATACCCCAGGCATTTGGATTCTGCCCAGAGCACAAAAGGCCAGCAGCCCAGGAGCAGGCCCCCGACCCCACCCCAGGTGCAGAGAAGAGAGGCAGGACACTGTGGTCTTGGGACATCTTCCCGGTGCTGGGGGATGACACAGACATGGGAAGACTAGTTAGTTCCTCTGATTGCAAGAGAAAGAGGGAACAACATCCCCACACTCCCTGGCGGTGTGGGTTTTGGGAGGTGGGGGACGTGGGGATTCCCAGCGCTGCTCCCTCCAGCCCCATTCACACTCCCCAGTGGCCCCAGCCCCTCTCCCCTCTTAAAAATGGAAACAAGCCTCAATCTGCAGAGTGCAGGGATCCTAGTGACCCTTGGTGGAGCGATGCCTGCAGCATGCGTGCCCAGCCCAATGTGTAGCCCTGAAGAAGTTGGCACCCTGGGCCTTCTGCCACAGGGGAAGGTGTGAAGGTCTCCCAGGTAGCAAGCATGGCCCCTGACTCGGCCACTCTGCTGAGCTCCTGGGGACTTCTCAGCTCCTTCCAGTCTCGGGGCCTTTGCACTTGCTGTGCTCCCTGCCTGGCGCCCCTGCTGGATACCTGCACGGAGGGCTCCAGCTGGGCATTGCATTGGCCCCACAGGTTTGTGCCAGTTGCCTTTCCTATCACCAGCTGGACTTTGTTCATTTGTTTATTTGTTTACTATCCCCCTCTCATGCCCAGCCCCTAGGAATGTTAACCCTAAGAGCAGGGACTGTGTCTCTGAAAACTTGGCACATTGTAAACATTCATTGATTTTTTTTAAATGAATAAGTACATAGTCTAGTTAGGAATGCAGAAATACCAACCAGTTGTTGAGGAACCCAAGATAAGGAGCTGCAGGGGGATGCAGGTCCAGGGCCCGCAGGCCTTATTCCCCCACACCCTCACCTGAGGCAGACATCACTAATCCAGCACAGCACCTTTGATCCCATGGAGCAGACGGGTGCTTCGAGCTCGGACCCTCACAGCCACCAGTCGTCCTTAGAGTGAGTGGGAAGAGGAGTCCGTGAGACGTGCCTGGCATGAGGGGCTGGCAGCCCAAGGGGCAGGCCCTTGAGGACACTCCAAGAATCAGGAAGACTTCCTGGAGGAGGTGGCAGGGTGGTGTCTGAAAGGCACTGGGGGCAGAGGGGAGGGGAGAGGGACAATTTGGAGGGTGGGTAATAATGTAAGTCTTGGAGGAGGGAGTGTGTCAGGTTGGTTTAGGGGCCCACTGCCTGCACCCATCAACTCTCTAGCCTGTCCCTGCCCAGCACCATGTGGGGCCTTCTGGTCGGCCAGCTGGAGGAAGAAGCTAGGGATGTAAGGAGGAGCGCTGGGGGAGCACCGCTGAGCACATGTCTTCAGGGGCTGAGCACACTCTGGGACATGTTCTGGGTGGGTGAGTCAGTGTGGGGGGCTCATCAGGTTCTTCACGACGGAGTGGAGAGACAGCCCCTTGGAGGACCGAGGTGCCCTCTGCTCATCCACGCCGCCCCATCTACCCTCCCTTCCTTGGCTACACTCTGGCATGCACACACAGGGTCACACACATGCACACGGGTGCTTTGTGCTCCTGCCGATGCCTGCCTCCAGGAGTGGCTTTGCCCCCATGAGTGCCTGTGGACACCTCCCTGCCGTCCATTCCTCCTTCTCCCACCAGGGGCCCTGGCCTGTGCCCCACACTCTGTATTACCTTTAACATTACTTTTGCAGATTTCACAGGTGAAAATCGATGATTCAAGGTTTTAACTTGCAATCTGTGTTGCTGTGAAGCAGTTTGCTCCCTGCTGATGGGCCCTTCCTGTTTCCAATTGCACACCCCCCTCTTTCTCAGCAGGGTGTCAAGGACGTGGGTTCTCCCAGGCAGTCTTCTGCTCCAGTGATGGGCGGGTGCCTGGAGCCTTGTGTGGGGAAGGGTCTCATTGGTCATGACCTGCTTCATCTCGGGGAAGTTTCCCATCCAGGTCCTGCCTTGGCCCTCACCTCTCCTGCCTGCTGGCTGCAGCCTCCTCTGGGGCTCCACCTGCCATGCCCTGAGTCCTGCCTGCCTCAACCTGGATGTTCTTCTCACGGTCCCCTGCGCACCTGCATTGGCCGCGCTTGGTGCAGAGGTGTCCCCAAGCTCCTGGAGTTCTGCCCGCCCTGAGCAATGAGTCCCCACACATCTATGGGGGGCAGGTAGGATCACATTGCCTTTTCAGCAAGTTCCGGGGTGAGCTGGTCCGGTTTGAGAGCCCCTCTCTGGAGGAAGACTCCCAGGGCCAGGGCTGTGGAGTCACAGCTGGACCAGGTACAGGGGAGCAGATGCACCAGAGTGGCCGTTTAGCAAGGGGTTGTGCATTCGAGGGGCCTCCCCCGGCTGCTGCAGGGTCTCCTGGAACGCTCAGGAGAAGGCAGCTCTGTGGTCAGTTACCTTGAGAAAGGCTCTGTCCAGTGCTCCCTCCAGAGCATGCCACACTGCCACACGTGGTGCCAGGCCGAAGGGCGAGCGGGCAGAGCCAGCCTGCTCTCTGCTTGCCAGCCATGCCCTTCAGGGCCGGGGTGCTGTTTCTACTTCCCAGGAAAGCACCGTAAGCCTGGATCTGAGGATGCTGAGAAGCCCCCTGTGGAGAGCCCAAGGCTCACCCCGCATGTTGTGCCTCACTTGACCCAGTGCTGCTCTCCCGCAGCTCTGGGGACCTGTACCCTCAGAGGAGCACTGGCCCCTGGGCTTGCTGGGCCTCGAGCAGGCCCCAGTCTGTGCGACATGTAGAGGCTGTGCCTGGACTGCGCTGCTGTGTGGGCTGGTGCCAAGCCAGACAGCAGCTCCCTTGCAGGGCACCCTGCTCAGTGCATGTCATCATGGTGACGACAGGGGTCCCGGGCACATGCACTGTCGAGAGTGAGGCTGGGCTGGGGGTGTGTTTGGGGTGGGGTGAGCGTGCCAGGCACCCGTGATGGAGGCAGAAGGGACTGGTCGGGTTATCCTGCACTCACAGCCTGGATACTGTGCCCTCCGAACCGGCACATCGTGCCCCCGTGCCTCAGTCTCCCTCCCTGTACAGTGGAGAGAGGGGCTGCGCCAGCCTAGGAAGGCCCTCTCTCCTCCCTCCATCCTCCCCAGCTCTGTTGTCCCTGTGCATCCTGTGTGCTTCCCACACCGGCCCACAGACAAACCTCCCTCCTGGGCCGTGCAGCCGCAGTTGTGCCCCAGGGCCAGCAGCCTGCCCAGCCTGAGGTCACGTGCCTTCCACCGGGCCCAGCCTTGGGGTCCCTGTCCTGGCTGCTCCTGCCCCCAGGCCCTAGCAACTGCCCCAGCTGGCCCCTGGGACCCCAGCTTCACGCCCTCAGCATTGACTGGGAGTGCAGTGTGGCCAGCCGGCAGGGGGGGCCACCCTCGCCAGCCTGTGCTACACACGCCTTGGCTCAGACGAGGAGAGCTGGTGCTGAGTGGGACATGATGCCCCATGCTGTGGGCTCCCTTGAGCTGGAGGCTGCAGATACCCCTCCCCCATTCCCTGCCTCACCCACCTTGGCCCTCTGTATACCTGCTGCCCACCGGGTCCCTATGCACGGTGGGGCAGGCTCTCAGGCGGCAGGAAGGGCTGGGCCTGGGGCATGGCAGCTGTGGCTGCAGGGACCATGACGATGTGTGGGCGTGAGGTCCCTTCCCCACAGGCCTGGCTCCTGGACTCTTGAGTGCAATGAGTAGCTGCTGCCCTGAGCGGCCAGCGCCTTAGTCACTGCTAGTTACCTGCTACTCACATGTGGTCAGTTGCACACCCAGGGTGGGAGGCACAGCCGGCCCTCAAGCCCAAGGGCCTGCGAGGCTGTGGGGAGAGGCCCGTGGGCAGCTGGCCGCCCCCTGGGTTGCTTATTCAGGCAGAGTGGCTGCCTCTGTGACGTGGGGGCCCAGAAGGGTCAGCTGCCCCCTCAGCCTTCTACACTTTTTGCTCTGGCGGTACCTAAGACCATAGTGATTCTTTTGCTAGGAATATTATTCTCCAAAAGGGAATGTTAATGGGGCAGTGTTGGGGAAATGCCGGAAGCCTTGGGGTCCCCAGTCGACACCAAGTCACCCAGGGGACAGGCCAGCCTCTGGACACACCACCCTAGAGCTTGGGCGTGAGCGTGCCCACGGCCGTCACAACCACTGCCCAGCGGTGCCATCGGGCCGCTCTCGCACGGCCTTGGAGGAGCTGGAGACGCCACCTGCAGCCACGGCTGTGCGCACGGGAGCCCGGGTCAGAGCAGAGCCCGGGGCAGCACAGGCCCAGGAAGCCGAGGGGAGCGAGGGGCCAGCTGACGAGTTTCAGAAGCTTCCTCGGGGCTTGACTCACTTTGCTTCACGTTTTCCAGATGGGCCCTGCTGTATACCCCGGAAAGCACAGGCAGACCTGAGGCTCCTGGCCTGAGGGTGTGGCCCAGTGAGGAGGCGGCACCAGCAGGGCAGGGTAGGGGCCAGAGCCCTGCTGTCATCTGAGCCCTTGTCCTGGAACCCAAGTCCCCCTGTGGGCTCAGCATTCTCAGTGTCTCTGTGAGCCCCAGCGTGACTCTTGTCAGCCCTGCTGTGGGGCACTTAGGGCCCTGCTTCTCTGCTCTGCAGGGTCTGTCACCCACCTCAGGCTACCTTCCATCTTCCAAAACCAAGTGGCTGCCTCTTGCCCCCATTGCCTGCCCTCGGAGGCTGTGCCTTTTAAAGGAGGGCGCAGGCGTTTCCACCGAGACAACCTTTGTTGCTGGGGGCATGAGGAGAGGGCGGAGAGGCCCCTAAAGTGCCCCTTCGTCTGAGTCGGCTTCGCTGAGGTGCAGCCAACAGCGGACCCGGAAGGGCCCTGGGACCTGGAAAGCTTCTACCTGCCCTGGCTAAGACGTTTCTTAGTGTTTTTCCTTCAATTTTTTTCTGAGCATAAATTGTTTTGAAGTGTGACATACACACAGAGAGGTGCAAAGTCATAGTGTGCCCTTGGGGACTTTTTGTGGGATGAATATGTGGGTCCACCCTGTCCCCAGGCCAGCACTGTCCTGACTTCAGCAGTGCTGGGGCTTTGCGGGCCTCTGGCCTGGGTATGCGAGGAGTCCCACCTTAGATGTTCTTTGTGCCTGGTTTCTTTGTCCCATTTGATGGTGATGAGATATGCCTTGCGTGTGGTTGTCTTTGTCCGTTCTTGTTGGTGTGGCGAGTTCCACCATGTGAACACATTGCCGCTCAGCAGGGATCCAGTCCTCTGCCGGGGACACCTGGGTGGTTTGCAGTTTGAAGGCCTCGTGAGTGGCGCTGCGGCAAACACTCGTGGCTGTGTCTTTTGGTGCGAGTCTGTAGGTATTTCTGCCAGGCCTCCACCTGGGTGGGGTTTCTGGGCCTCCATGTGCTCAGCTCTCGTGTGCACTGTTGGTTCATGTTCCCGTGTGGCTGCAACGGCTGATGCTGCCACCGCTGGCAGCTGAGAGTTCTGGCAGCACCGGGCATTTGTGCCTTTTCATTTTAGCCATTCGGCTGGGTGTACAGGGTACACGCCTGTATTGTGGGTTAATTTCCCTTCCCCTGATGACTGTTTCTTATGTTCATTGGCCTTGGGACATCCTTTTTTTGGTGAAGTATCTCTTTAAGTCTTTTGCCCATTAAAAAAAAAGTGGGTCTTCTGCCCTTTTTGATTTGTACGAGCTCTTATATATTCTGGAGATGCATCCTGCGCTGGAGATACGATCTCTAGCCACACACACCCGCATCTCTGAATCTGTTTGCACACACACATTCAACAGACAGGTGCCAAGTGCGTGTATGGCCAGACATGTCACAGTCGCTGGAGTGCAGCAGTGAACAAAACAAAGACCCTGCCCTCCTGGAGCTCACATCCCTCTGAGAGCAGACTGACAGATGAGACTGTGGTGTTGAGTCACCGCGAGGAGCAAAGTTCTGTGGAGAGGAAGAAGTGCTGGGGTGGAGGGTGAGATGTTGTAAATACTGATGTACAAGGTGACATGCAGGGGAGACCTAAGGGGGAGCCCACTGCAGTTGTCCTCACAGGGGAAAGGAGGCCCGGCAGGGGCGCTGAGGTCCCAGGTGGGGGCGGGTCCCCAGGGCCCACTGGCGTTTGTTCGGACTCTGCCTTTCCTTGGGAATGGGGCAGGAACTGTGGAGGTTCCAGGCAGAGGAGGGTTAGGCCTGACTCAGGTTCTAACAGGACCCTCCAGCTGCCGTGCTGAGACAGCAGGGTGGATCTAATTGGGAGCCCATTGCAGTTGTCCAGCCTCCTGTCCTCACTTCCCATTGGCTCCTAGGCGTCTGCACTTGTGAGGGTGTCCTGGTCCCTGTCACCCCAGAACAAAGCTTCCCTGCTCTGCTCTGTCACCCTGGGAGTGGTCTCTTATGGTCATGGATGTGCTGGTCCAGGCCACGTGCCCAGCCCCGAGAGGAGGTGTCTGGAGGAAGGGCAGGGCATCTCTTCCTTTGTGTCTTGTCTTTCTGGAAACCCCAGCAGATGTCCACTAGCCACACCACACCTGGCTTGTTCTCCCCTTTCTAAAGGGGCAGTGGGATCCTGTGTTGGTCCCCACAAGCCCTCCCTGCAGGACAGCCCCACCCACAGCTTTAAGCAGAAGAAACCCTGGCTGGGGTCAGCCCTTGGCGCGGGAGCCTGCCTCTGTCCTTGGGCACCGGGAAGGGTGGATCAGGAACACACATGAATGCTGAGGTCACGCCTGTGAGCGGAGGAGACAGCAGGGCAGAGGGTCTCCTTTCTCCTGGGGGGAGGACGGCATTCGCCAGGTCCTCGGTGATGCTGGTGCAATCTGTGGCTGAGCACGATGGCAAGTGACCCAGTGACCATATAGGAAGGCGGTGTGGGGTGTTTGCATCAGCCACCTCCTCTACACTGTTATGTCCAGGGGGGCAGAAGGGAAGGTGGCAGCAGGGCTAACTGTCCCCATGGACTTCCTGAGGCAAAACCAGGACCACCTCAGCACCTAGATGTCCCACAGGGCCACAGGTCAGGGCTGAGGAAGGTGGGGGGCAGTTGCCTGGCAGGCTTCCCCAGGGGCACGACCCCAAGCCTCATCCCTCTTGGTGCTGTGGAGGGGAGGGGTCTGAAGGGATGTGAAGGCCATGCAGGCCCAGGACCCCACGGCCCAGCCTGTTCTGATGCCACCAGTCACCCGCCGAGGCCACTGTGAGATATGCATCCTCCAGCTGGCCTAAAACGGGACACAGAAGCAGAAGGGGGGACAGTATGATGCTGGGGGGCTGATGCACCATTCCTGCCTGGTTGGTTGCCTGGTGCCCCCACTGCCCGCCCACAGGAGCTGTACCACGTAGTGATTGACAGTGCAGGCTCACGGAGAAGTGGCCCAGTCCAGGGCCAGCACTAACTGGCAGGGAAATAGGGGCTGGGGAGCTGCAGAAGGACGCCTGCCTCCAGGCCCTGCACCCTCCCAGGGGAGGCCCGAAAATGGATCCAGCACAGCCCCCAATTCCTCAAGACAGAAATAACTGTCCATCAAGACAGCCTGGCAGCTAACCCTGCCGCTGGTGAGAGGTAGGTGAGAGGAGAGGCTACTGGGCGGCAGTGGGGGGGGGTTGGGCATCCTGGGCCAGCAGGACACGGGCAGGGTCACCGCCATCCATCCAGGCCCAGCGGTGTGCCTGTGAGCTCTCTGGGGTTGTCGGAGCGACCCCGGGCAGCCCCGCTCCTCCCAGTGCGGTGCAAGCTGAGGCACCCCGCCCTCCCTGGCGGTCCCCAGGCGGCAGCGCGGCTCACCCCAGAACCTCCGGGCTCGCGGCCTGGCTCGTTCGCGATGCCCCGGAGAGGGCGCTCTTCCGCGCAGTCCCTCGTCTCCATCCGGTCTCACGGCCGGCGGGGTGGAGCGCTGCAGGAACGCGGCGGAGCGGCCCAGTCACCTGACAGGATTCCTCCTGAGCACTGGGGTTCTCGGGGCGGGATGAGCCGCACCGTGCCGCGTGTCCGCCCGCCCCTCGCCGTGTCTCGGATTAGCCCTCCCACAAAAGCAGCTACTGTATCCCCTGTGCTCCAAGGAAATGGAGGGACAGAGAGTTCCTTGAGACGCCCGAGGCCAGGGCCGTGTGGAGTGAGCGCCCCATCAGGGGAGGCATTCAAGCCAAACGCGGGCCGAGCACCTGCTGTAGCTCTGCGGCGGGTATCTACGATGAGGTGAGGCTGGGGCTGGGGAGGACAGGCGCCAGGGAGGAGACGGGAGTGCGAGGGGCCCTCGGTCGGCAGCATGTCACCAAACGACCGCCACCATCCGGCGCTGAGCCATGACCCGCAAGACGCCCCCTCACCGGCTCCGCGCCCTTCCGCCGGCACCGCGGCGCGGCCGCCCCCAGGACGCCCCGCCTCGTGCCCCCTGCACCTGCGGCGCCCCCAAACCCAGCGCCAGGCGCGCGCCCCGGGCTCACGCGGCGCCCCCCACCGCGCCCCCGCCCCAGCCTCTTCCAGTCCCTTCCCGTCCCCGCCGCCCCCCACGCAGCTCGCCGCGCCCCGCTCCCAGCCCCTGGCCCCGCCCCGCCCCGCTCTCGGCCCGCCCCCGCCGCCCCTCGCTCGGCTGGCCGGGTCCCGCCCCCGGCGGAGCGGCTGCGGGCCGGAGGCTGCGGGCGGGGAAAGTCCGCGGGCGGGCGCTAGCCGGGCGCCGGCGAGGAGCCGCCGTTTGGGGGACGCCGGCCGGGGTCCGGGACCTGCGCGGGGAGCGGGCAGCCAGGATGTTCCTGGAGCCCCAGGTAGGGCGGCGGCGCGGGCGCGGTCGCGGCGTGGGAGCACGGGGCGGGGGCTCTGCTGCGCGGCCGGCTCGGCTCGGGGAGGGTTTGTCGGAGAGGGGTACGACGGTCGCGAACACTCGGACCCGGCCGGGGAGGGAGCCGGTCCTCGGGAACCCTGCGACTCTCCGCGCATCCTCCCTGGGCACCCTCTGCCAGGTGGGCCGTGCCCTCCCGGCGTGGCCTGCTGCCCCCGGGGCCGCCCAAGGCAGAGCGGCACCCCCGAAGCGGGAGGGGCGGTCAGGCCTCTGAGGGTCCAGAGGGCCCTGAGTCCTTTCCCGGACTTGAGGTGCGCAGAGCCACCTGTTCGCTGCGAGGAGGTGTCGGCGACGCGCGGGCGGCGGGAGCGCGGGCGTGCGGCGTGTGGGCGAGCCCGCCGCGTGCGCCCGCAAGTGCGCGTGTTCCCAGAGAGCCGAGCCCAGCGCGGGCTTCTGGGAGTGCGGGGCGCTGCGGGAGGAGGCCGAGGCCGGTCCTGGGGTTCCCCTGCGCGCCGCGCCTTCTGGCCCCCCGCTGTTTATTTAGACGTGTGCTTCAGCCGCGGCCGGCCCGCAGCGCCCAGCCCCCGGCCCAGACGCGGCGGCCAGACCCTGCGCTGATGGGGTCTGGAAGAGGACTCAGCCGGGAGATGCGGGAGTCGCCTACCCCTCCCTCCATGACTTACCCGGCGCCACTTAGCGGGCATCCCCGTGGAGGTGCTGAGGTTCAGCCGGGAGCCAAACGCGCCACAGTCCTGCCCTCACGGCGCTTACACAGGGGCAGAAAGCACAACCGATAAGCAAAATACATGGCGCCAAGTGCTAAAGAGAAAAAGTAAAGTAAGAAGAGGACAAGGACGTATCAGGAGCGCATCAGCTAAGGGAGTTCAGGTTATTCTGGAGACAAACGTCCTTTTGTAGACAAAACAACTCCCAGTGCAGTGGCCTGTAACCACATGGTGTCGTTTTCACTCTTGCGGTGTCCGTGGTGGGTCGGCTCAGTCCTGCGCCACTCTGCCCTTGCTCAGGGACTCAGGCTGACAGGGTCACGTGGTGGGGGGAGAGGGCCCTGCGCTGGCATTTAAATGCCCCAGTCGAGAGGGACATGTCATTCCACTCACTGCTGCAGAGCCAGCTGGGCCCCAGGGCCCCACCCAACCTCTCCAGGACTGGTAATGACTGTCCTGCTCACCCAGCAAGCGGGGGTCCGACAGAGTCGGTGCCCAGCACACTGACCGCCAGCCCAGGGTGGTGTGTGTGCCTTAGGTAGGGGTGTGCGGGGCAGGCGTGTGCACAGGGCCCTGACAGGCTCAGGGCGGGGAGAGCTGGGGGGAGCATGCCAGGAAAAAGCCAGGGCAGGGCTGGGAAGAGGAAGCCACCTGCTTGTCCAGGGGCCATTGAGGTCAGTGAGGTGACGTGGCTGGTGGGGGCCGGCAGGGGTGTGCTCTCACTGGGGTTGTGATGGCACTACTGGCTACTGCGTGCAGGGGCCAAGGACAACAGGGACCACCACAGTGGTCCAGGGGCAGATCAGGGGCTCGGACCAGGGAGGTGGCAGAGGAGGAGGAGGGAAGGGCCGATGTGGAGGCATGTTCTGAAGGTGCCGCTGAGAGGCCTTGCTGGGGGCGGGCTGCTGGGTAGTGATGGGGGAGGCTCAGGAAGGAGGGTGCTCTCCTGGAGTGGGACAGGCTGCAGGTGCGGCAGGCGCAGCGGGTGGGGGTGGGGGTGGGCCAGAGGCGGGGACAGTTTGACACACCTCCACCCTGGGGATGTCACCTGGTGGTGGGGTGGGTCTACAGTTCAGGGAGAGGGCTGGACCAGATGTGCTAATTTGGAGCCTCAGCTTGCTCCATCCTGCAGGACCGTGCCACCTCCTGGCCACACTGCCTGTGCCTGCACCTGCTGCCCTGGGCCCACACCCCATCTTGCTGGGCCTTCCTGCTCGGTCCCCCTTCTGTGTGAGCTCCCCCAGGAGAGGCGGGGTGAGGACTAACCTGGGGGCACTGTGACCCCAGGGTACAGGGCTGGGGAAGGAGAGCAGCCTCCCACGTTGCCAGTCCCGTGTGTGCGCAGTGGGGTCTGGGGCTGGCTGGGTGCTGGGAACGCTGGAGACAGGACCACCTGCAGGGTCACATAGACCACAGCAAGAGGGGTCCGTGGGGGGCTGGGCAGTCAGGAAGGGCTGCTTGGGGGCCAGAGTTGGACGCTGGCTTTGGCAAGACAAGGAGGGTTTGAGTGGGTGCAGGGGAAGCTGCCTGCACCTCCACACCTCTGGGCTCTGGGGCCTTGCCCTCCGGGGGGCTGCCAGTGAGTGACCAGAGGAGAAGACCAAACTGTCATATCTCCCTTTCCTTCCTCCTCTTAACCCACTGGAAAACCCCTGGTTATCCTTGGAAGCCCATCTCAGAATTACCTCCTCCACGAAGCCCTCCCTGCCTTCTCCCTACAAAGCTAGTTCCCCGCCCCTGTGCCTGCCCAGCCCCAGCATGGATCCTCATCCCGAGGAGATGATGCTGTGCTGTGGTTTCTGTCTGTCCCCCCTGGTGGATGCTGAGGTCCATTCCCAAGTGTGCAGCAGAGGCCAGGAGGGCCTCAGCGGATGTTTGTTGACAGAATAAGTGAGGGAAGGAAGGAAGAAACAAACATGAGAGGTAGAAGTGGCCTGTCCAGACTGTCTAGTCCTGCCTCCTTGCTTTACACATGGGGAAACTGAGGTCCAGAGGGCCGTGGCTTCCCTGAGGTCAGCCAGGAGGTCAGGGGTCAGAGCTCCCAGGCAGAATACCTCCTGCCAGGTTCTGGGCTGCCCGGTCCCTGTGGGTTCCAGGACAGGGGGACCCCAGAGGTAGACAGGTTGTGGGGTCCTGAGGGCTCCCAAGGGAACCTGGGTGGGTAGTCAGGTGGGAGCGTATAGATGACAGCTGGGGCCCCACTGTGCTCCTCTGCTCCTCCCTCTTCTGGCACCCTCAGCTCCCCAAACTCTGGCCCTGTGGCCTGGTAGTGCTGGCTGGCCGAGAGGTTTTGCCGGCAAACCCACTGTCCTGCGGTCTCAGGCTCCCTGGAATCACCCCGCCCCTGCTGTCCGCTCACGTGCTTTCCTGGCCAGGGCCCAGCCCTCGGCATTTCCCAAATGTCAGTGTGGCCGCTACGCTGCCCCTGTCTGTCCTTGGGGTTGCTAATGTGAGTCAGAGCACCTCCCAGTGGGGGCCAGCTCACCCTCCTTCACCCCTTTTGGTGACAGATGAGGACACGGAGGCACCCGAGGTCCAGGGCTGCAGCAGCACTGGGAGTGGGAGGGGCCCAGCCTCCCTGGGGACCTCGGCCACGCACAACAGACATCCTTAGAAGAGGGATGAGCATGTTCCTGGAGTGCCCAGCTGAGGGCCCAGTGGTGTGGTGTCTTGGGCTGTGACCAGGAAGGGGGCTGCAGGGGAGCTGACCTGGTTGGCAGGGCAGGCCCACTGGGGATGGTGGTGGGACCTGCAGAGCTGGTCCCCGAAGACACACACACAGACACAGGCACATGCAGACACATAGAGATGCACACACGCACAGACACAGAGACACGCACACGGACATACACAGAGACACACAGATATACAGACACAGAGGCACACATACAGACACAGGCACACACAGACATACACAGAGACATACACAGACACACAGATACACAGACACAAACACAGAGGCACACGTATACACACAGTCACACACAGAGACACACATAGATGCAGACACACACAGATGTACAGACACATACAGACACACACAGACAGGCACACACCCAGACACACAGAGATACACCCCCTCCCCCTGCTGCCGCTGGGGTGAGCCTCCCAGCATCTGCTCCACGTGGACCTGTGTGTGAACACCTGTGCGCATGGGAGGTAGATAGCTAAGCTATTGATTTTTTAAAAATTTAAGTTAGATAATTGATCATTGAACTCTCTTATTAGTTTGAACAGATTTTTAGTTTGGCTTCCTAGAAAACAAGAAATTAATCATATTACCTGCACATAAGTAACATTCTGTTTCTTCATTTCTAATGTATCTTTTATTTTCTTACTGTGTTTTCTAAGAGGTGCAAAGTAACAGTAAATAATGGTCCTTATCTCTGGCTTGATCTTCCCTTTAATGAGAAGGCCTCTCATGTTTTACCAAGTCTGAAATTGGCCCCGTATGTCACATAGGTAACTGCATCGTGACCGGTCTGCCCACTCCTATGCTGACTGCCGAAGAGTGTGCACCAGGAATGGAACCCACTTTCAGCAGAGGCTGCCCTGGGTCTAGCACAATCACACAATGCCTTTCCTCCTCACCCTGTCAATGTGCTGACTTAGTAGCTTTTCTGAGCTGAGTTACCCTCCTGTCTCTGGAATAAATCCCAGTGGTCAGGCCCTGTTGTGCTTAAACATGCTGCTGGGCCCATTTTACTGGGGTGTCGCCGTGTGGCTTAGGGTATTTTTCATCCATATTCATAGGTAAGAATTTATACATACTTTTTTATTAGGAGATATATTTGTCACATTTATAAACCATGGTTATGTTAGCTTTATAAAATAAATAGGAAGGCTTTTCAATATGAATCGTGTAGCTGAAATACTTTATTTTTTATTATTATTATTATTATTTTTTTTTTTTGAGACAGAGTCTCATTCTGTTGCCCAGGCTAGAGTGAGTGCCGTGGCGTCAGCCTAGCTCACAGCAACCTCAAACTCCTGAGCGCAAGGGATCCTCCTGTCTCAGCCTCCTGAGTAGCTGGGACTACAGGCATGCACCACCATGCCCGGCTAATTTTTTCTATATATATTTTTAGCTGTCCATATAATTTCTTTCTATTTTTAGTAGAGATGGGGTCTCGCTCTTGCTCAGGCTGGTCTCGAACTCCTGAGCTCAAATGATCCGCCCACCTCGGCCTCCCAGAGTGCTAGGATTACAGGCGTGAGCCACCGCGCCCGGCCATATTTTTTATTATTTTTTTAATGGCAAACTATTCTTTTTAAAAATTTCTTTTTATTTCAGCATATTATGGAGGTACAAATGTTTAGGTTATGTGTATTGCCCTTGCCCCACCCGAGTCAGAGCTTCAAGCGTGTCCATCCCCAGATGGTGCACACCACCCATTAGGTATGAATGTACCCATCCCCTCCTCCCCCCCATCTGTGCGACACCCGATGAATGTTACTACTGTATGTGCACTTAAATGTTGATCAGTTAATACCAATTTGATGGTGAGTACATGTGGTGCTTTGAAGTACTTTAAATATTGTATAAAATTATTTTAGTCTCAAAGGCTTGAAATGATTCATTTTGAAAACTGTCTCAGCCAGAGCTTGCTTTTATTTTTTCCTGAGGTTTAGTTGCCTGTCAGCTGAATTTGTGCTATGGTTATTGGTCTTTTTGGGTTCCAAACGTCTTTAATCTGTTTTGGTTATTTACATTTCTAGCTGGTATCCCAGTTGAAAGAGCTTTCGAATCAGTTAGCACAGAGTTAGGTAGTTGATTCTTCAAAAGTTTTTTCTCCATATCTGTAGTTAGAGTCCCCTTTTCATGCCCAAAGTATCTTTGCATTTCCTTCCTTTCTTCCCTCCTTCCTCCATCCCTTCTGCTTTCCTTTGGTTGATTAGAATTGCCAGAGGTTTATATTTTTAATTTGTGTTTTCAAAGAATCAGCTCTTGAATTTAACAAGCGGTTTAGCTCTTTCTTTGATTAAATCCACTAATTTGCCTTTTAGCAATTTCTTCCTCTAGGTTGCTTTGCTATAAGTTTGTTTTATTTAGAAGCTTTTTGAATCAAGTGCTTTGTGTTGCTTACTTAATGCACTGAAGCCTATGAATTTTTCTCTGAGTATAGCTTTGGCCATATCAAATTTGACACAGTTTTCTTATAAGGGTTATTTTTCTGACATGTTTGTAATAGGAGTTTGGATTGCTTTTTTAGCACAAACATGATTTAGGGAAGTTTTTTTATGAAATGGGTAACATTTTTTGGTTCACCACTTGTTTATTAATATCATTTCATTACATTGTATTCATGTCATTCATTGTCATTCATGTCACCTGTACGTTTCTGCTTGGGGACTTCATTGGGCTTCACTGGTGCTATAATGTGTGACAGTGTGGGTGGAGACTCTGGACAGCAGAAAGTGCCTCTCTGTTTCTTGGGTCCGGTATTTTGTGCGTCTGCCTCCTTACCTTTCTGGTTCCCTGTCCCCAGAGTGTGCGCTGCAGTGTTTTCATCCCTTGGGCGTCTGCCACTTGTAGGGGACTGTAGCTAGTTCTGGTCATCTCTCTGGACCACGTGGAGGTGCTCACTGCACTTCCTGGACACAGCTTTGTGTTCTTGGGAGTTGGCCTTTAATAGAGACAGGGGAAGAAACCCACGACTCTCTTCTCTCACTCACTCCACACGACTCTGACAACAGATTCTCCAGGGCACGCCAGCCGCGTGTCCTATAATTCAATTCTCACACCGTCCACCTGGAGATAGCATCAGCTCCCACAGCTTGAGGGCTTGGTCCCACAAGACCGCCTCCACTTCAGATGCCGATCACAAGTCTCAGGTTGTGACCTGTACTTCTGACCAGCTGGATAAATGGGAGTTTCCATGACCCCCTTCTCAGGTCCAATTAGTTTGCTGGAACAGCTCACACACTGGCAGGAAGGACCAGCCTGCAGGCAGGAGGCCTGTCCTCAGCCCTACGCCTGCACCTCGTCTGGACAGGGGCGAGCAAGGCCTCAGCGGTGCCCTAGGAAGGTGGCGGGTGGCCCAGTAGGTGGAGAGCCCTCTGTTCACACTGCTCACTGGCAGCGAGGCTCCCGGGCAGTGCAGGGAGCACCCTTCGTGCTGCGGCCTGACCCTGCACACGTGGCTCCTTCCAGGCCAGGCCGCCTCTGTCCCTCAGGGCCCTGGCTGGCTGCCACCTGCCATCACTTTGCACCCTTCTCCCTTGCCCTGAACCCTGCACTGATGGCCCTGGGTGGCGTGTCAGATCACGGTGGTCACACTCACAGGGTTCAAATCTCCGCTCCGCCACTTTCGGGCTGTCAGGCCTGGAGCTGATGATGTAAGCTCTTTGGGTCTTTCTTCCTCATCTGGAGGAGGGGGTGGCAGGAGGTGAGCTGCCCTGTGTGGCTGGTACTTCTGGGGGCTGCCCAGGGTCTGACTGCCTGGTTGCAAGCCCCCAGAGCCAGGGGACGCAGGGCATGTGGCAGGAAAGCTGCTCGTGTATGCAGCATGGGGTGTGAAGGGCGGGACGTGTGTCCCGGTCCTGTTTCCGAGAGGCTGTGGTGTGGACAAGGCCGCGGCTGTCTGAGCCAGCACGGAGCCGACAGCTGAAATCCCCCACAGTGCGGTGGGGGCTTGGGGTGCCGCTCTGGGCATCTGCCAGGAGGATGACAGCTCAAGCAAGGGAAACGGATTTTTATTTGTTTTTAAACACAAAGGAAAAAATCTTTGCTCAGTTTAATTAGATGCCAATTAAAAATAAAAGAACTGTATGTTCTTTATTCCGTATTCTGGCACCCGCAGGCAGCTGCAGAGGGCGGAGGCTGCCTCTCACTCCTGGGAAGGCCTGCCTGTGGCTGGCCCTGTGGCCCGTCCCTCAGGCCCAGCCTCCCTACCTCCCGAGGACCCTCAGCCCTCCCAGCCAGCTCACTGCCCTCTCTTTTGCAGCCACATGCTGCTGCACCCCTGGCTGGCTCTAGGCCTGGCCCTGCTGCTGGCGGCGCACCCCGGGTGGGCCTGGGTGGGACACTGGTGTCTTCCTGCTGGAGCCCATGGGTGCCCGGGCCACTGCCCAGACTCTGATGAGCAGTCTTCAGTGGATGCCCCCGCTAGGGAGGGACCACAGAGGGTGGTTTCAGTTGGGATGGGGGTCTGTACCTGGCCCCCCGCCCACTCCTCCATGGCAGCCTGATGGCCAAGACTGCCTTGGTTTGCGCCCCCTGCCCCCGTGCAGGCCTGCTAGGCCCAGGCCACGCGCCCACCTGCAGGGGCTCCTGTAACCCTGTGAGTCCCGTGGGGTCAGCCCCGAGGGAGCCAGGCTGGAGGCGACAGGGGGAGGCCCCAGCCGGCCGGCGGGGGAGGCACCGGCCCTGCAGGAAAGGGCAGGGGCCTCTCTGAAATCCCACCTGCTCCATCCGTGGGCTCTCAAGTCTCCATAATGGGGCGGTTATTGTGCACAATGACCTTCTGTGCCCCGAGCAGCCACCAGAAGCAGCTGACTGGACAGAAAGGGAAAAAGAAAAGGAAAAAGGAAGAGGAAGAAACGCAGACTCGGCAGAATTTGCACTGAGGAGTGTGGAGAGGAGATGGCAGGGTCCCTTCGGGCAATTCCAGTGGTATTTGGGAACAGAAGGGAATTCAGAAGGAAAAAATGAGTCGTGCGTGGTAACAAAGCTTCACTTCTCAGCGCGGCCCCACGGCCGTGAGGTGCTGGTTCCGTGGCGGCCGCCCCCTCGCTGGGGCCCGGCCTGCAGCCTGCCCGGCCCGGCGGGCACACGGGCCACACGGGGCCTTCTCTGTGGCATCTGTGAATATGATTCTTGAAGCTTGGAGCTTGGTTCGTGTGAAAACCAATGTCTCGTCCCAGCCCTTTGGCCACGGGATGCCCTCCTGGCTTGTTGCGGGTAGGGGTGGGAGCCGCAGGGACGGGGCCAGCACGCGCTGCCCCTGCCGTGGAGGCCACCAGGATTCCGGGGGGGTGATGAGGACTGAAGAGGCCTAGCTGCACAGGACTGTCACCTTGCGGCCCCCACCCTGAGGCCAGAGCCAGGTCTGAGCCCCACGCCTCAGGAGGAAGGAGGACAGGAAGCAGGAGGCAGCTGCCCTCTGCTTTCTGCTGTCCTGGGCGTGGCTGGTGAGAGGGGACCTAGAGGCGGGGTCGGGGAGAGGGTGCCACCGGGCCCCAGGACCTTTGTGTCCAGGAAGGAAGGCAGTGGGGTAACCTGTAGGACAGGTGCCCATCAGTGTCCCACAGTTCTGGTGCCATCACAGCCCACCAGGTGCCGAGCCGGTCTGGAGCTTCGCTTCACACTCAGGGTCACCCATGAAGCAGGGGCTGCACGGGGTGGGCCCGGCTCACTCCCAGCCCGCTGGGTGCCCAGCCTGCGCTTGCAGCCTGGCCTTGCCCGTTGCCTGCCTGTTCCCAGGACACAGGACCAGGGCTCTCCAGAGTTAGGGGAGACACCTTCGGCTCAAAGTGGGGAAGGTCTGAGAGCTGGGGTTTGGCAAGGGGAGGAAGCTTCCTGGGCAGGAGTGTCTGAGTCTGGGCGGGGTCGTTGTGGGGAGGACCTTCCAGCCCTGGGGTTGGGGAGCCGGAGGTGGATGCAGCAGGTTAGGGGAAGTGGTTCTGGTGTGGGCCAGGAACCGCCAGCTGGGGTGAGGGCAGGCCTGGGCCCACTGGGGCAGACAGAGGCCGGGCGTGGCTCCAGGCCCCTCTTGCACTCACTGGAATCTCTAGAAATGATAGAGAACTAAGCTGCAGACTCTTTCAGGCAGGTGTCACCTGCTCGTGGTGCAGACGACGCCCAGAGGCGCTGGGCCACTTGCAAGTCACCTGAGGTTCTTCTGCAGAGCTGGGGAGGACCTGGGTGCAGGCTCCCACCTGGCCCCAGGTGGGGATGGAGAACCTGGGTCCAAGTCATCCGGCACCCGGGCCCACAGCCCTAGCTCTGAGAGACCACAACAGTCCCGGGGCAAGAAGGGGAGAGTGTGTGCAGCAGGGACACTGAGGTTACCGTGACAGGGGTGTTAGAGCAGAGACCCTTAGGAGAATGGAGAGGGGTGGCTCACTGCATGGGGCAGACCCCCCCAACCCGGCCCAGGGTGGCACCCCCAGGGCCAGGTCCTAGCCTCTCCCCTGCCAGCTGGGGGTCCAGCCACCCTGCTGCCCCACCGGCCACAGGCTGTCCCAGCCTGGTTTCTCTGCCAGTTAGTGGGATCCAGGGAGTGGGGGTGGCCCCCACAGTGTTTATCCCCTTCCCCTTTCCCTTCCCCCCAAGCCCCGGATGCAGGTGGGACCCTGGAGGACCCACCATGGCCGGGTGTCTCCTTGCCCTGTATTGTCTGGTCTGTGAGTCCAGTTTGGGAACAGCAGGACCAGAGAGTGGGGACAGTAAGCAAGGATGAGGATGGTGAAGGAGGCATGGCTGCTCTGCCATGTGACCAGTCCTGAGCTGGGCAGCGGCAGGCTGAGGCTGTGCAGAAGGAGGAGTCCCAAGGTTCCCGTGTGAGTCCTTGAGCCTCTGTCCAGCGGGAGGACACCCGGCCCCTCCCTTCTCCCTCCCTGACGCTGGCTGAGCCTGTAGGCTGGGTGGCCCCTCAACCTCCCACTCTCCCCACAGTGGGCAGCTTCGTAGTTATAATTTAGGGTCACCGCCAGCATCCTGATGGCGACCCTCCCTGCCCAGGTTAAGGTTGCCATCTTTTCTGCCCCCACTCTCCTGACCCCTTCTCCTGGCAGGCGTAGCCCCTGGGTGGTGTAACTAGCGCCGTCTCCTATCCAAGAGTGGGTCAAAAGCCTCGCAGGCACAAAACATCCACTAAAGGTTTGCCGAAAGGTTTATGTTCCCACGAGGAGTCCTATAAATGTAGTGTCCCCACCGTGCATGTAGACAAGCATTTCACTTACAAGTTGCACCTGCCTCGCCATGTCCTACAGAGCTCCCCGTGAGCCCTGTCAGGGGAGGGTCCCCACGGCCAATTCCTCTCCCTGAGACCGCGGCGTCCTGGGAGAGCCCCTGGGAACGGGAGCCTCGAGCCCACCCGGGAACAGACCAGGAAGAGCTGGGCCACTGTAGCCGGGCCCTGTGCACCGCGGCAGGGAGCTGTGTCCAGAGCTGTGGCTCTGGCAGGGTGGGGACCAGGCACCCGCAGACTGACACACAGATAATCAGTAAGTCCTCGTTTTGGAGGGAGTGAGCCAGACAGGAAGTGCTCCAGGGGAGACCTGCCAGAGAGCCAGTGGGAAGGAGGGCACGGGCTCTCCTTTCTCTCCTTTCCAGAAGTCTCCTTCAAGGCCACCCTCTCCGCCTAGGTTAAGGTTACCATTTTTCCTGCCCCCAATCTCCTGACCCCTTCTTCTCCCCTTCCGCGTCCACAGCACGGGTCCCCTTCTCGCCTGTAGTGGGTATCCGTGGTCCCTGTGTGTGCCAGCCTGGAAGTCTCCACCGGCGCTCTGTGCGGCCAGAGAGCCCTGCCTCCTTGCTTTGCGCATCCGCGCCCTCGGCAGGTCCTTGCTGGCGTTGTGACTGAATGAATGAATGAATGAACGAAGGGGCAAGGAGGGGGGCTCTGGGGAACACCCCACCCGCTACCCCACCCCAGAGCCAGCGATTCCAGAGAACCAGGCGGTTGGCCCTTGAAGAGCAGCTGGGCTCCCTTTCGTCGGGTCCCTGGCAGAGCTGGGCTCCCATGGCACTGGCCTGGGTCCAAGTAGCAGGCGGGCTTCTGCCCCGACTGTGCCCGAGTCTGCCCCCTTCGGTGCATGGCCTGCGGGGTTGGGGCGCAGGGCTGGCCTCCAGCTCCCTCCAGGAGCGTTTCTCTCTCCTCCCAGCCCACAGAGGGGAGACAGGCAAGATGTGTAATTTTCAGTTGCTAATTGTGATGCCCTGCAGCTTGCTGAGCTAAAAATAGTCTCCGTTTTTGTTGAGTAGTCTAAAAAATAGAAGCCCACGTGCTGCCTCAGGAAGAAGCCCCCTTACCAAGCCTGGCAGAGGCAGGGGGCTGGCTCTACCCATCTTCCTCCTCCTGGCAGATCCTGGGACGCATGCAAGATGGGCCCTGAGGGCTATTTTTGTCCCAGTTTTCCAGGAAGCTGGGTTTCTTAATTTGGGGTCCACAGATGAGTCTCTGGGATCGTATGCAGAGTATGATGGGAATTGTGCCTTTGCCCCGTGTCTGGGCAAGGGCTCCAGCCTCCCTCTGAGGCGTGGCAGAGTCATGGCCCTGCTGGTAACACTCGGACAATGTTGAGGAGAAATGACAGTCCAGGAAAAGGCAGGGCTGTGGGCAGGCAGTCCTGGGCAGTCCTGTGCAGACCTGCACTTCACTGCCAGCCTGAGTGGCGGGTCCTGTGACTGAGCCTTGGTGTCCCCATCTGAGAAATGGGCCTCTCTGGGTTACGGGAGAATTGCATTTACGTGAGATGAGATATATATGTGTGTATATATATATATATATATATATATATTATTTATTTATTTACTTTTTTTTGAGACAGAGTTTCACTCTCTTGCCTGGGCTAGAGTACCGTGGCGTCAGCCTAGCTCACAGCAACCTCAAACTCCTGGGCTCAAGCGATCCTCCAGCCTCAGCCTCCTGGGTAGCTGGGACTACAGGCACGAGCCACTGTGCCTGGCTAATTTTTTTCTATTTTTAGTTTGGCTAATTTCTTTCTATTTATAGTAGAGACGGGGGTCTCGCTCTTTCTCAGGCTGGTCTTGAACTCCTGAGCTCAAGCAATCTTCCCGCCTCGGCCTCCCCGAATTCTAGGATTACAGGCATGAGCCGCCGCGCCCGGCCCGAGATGAGTTATATTAATAGAATGCCCAGCACACGGCCCGGCTCTAACTCCTGATGACAAACATCTCAAATACAACATGCTAAGCCAAATGAAACCTTTTCTCTGCTTCTGCGTTTCTCAGACGTTTCCAGAGCTGCAGACTCCAGGATCCAGAAGGGGTCCTAGGATTCTGGCTGTGTGCTGGGAGCCGCCCTAGACAGCTGCTCCCTGTAGAGTTGAACACAGGCCTCACCCTGTCCCCTCTGGCTGTTGCTCCCACTCTGCTGTGATGGGGCTGGCCAGTTACCCCTAGGGGCCCCTTCTGACACTCCTCCCTCAGTCCCTTTGGGGCTCTGTGCAGGGTGGTGACTGCTCATCACATCCCTTTCCCAGCATGGGTCCCGGAGAGCCGAGGTGGCAGTGGGAGCAGGTAGCTCGGAGAACTGTCTCCCACTGATGGGGCAGGCCGTGGCCCTCCCATGTGGCTCCTGAGGGATGAGGCCCCTGCCCAGCCTGGTCGCTGAGTCTCTTCTTGCCCAGAGCTGGCACGGAAAGCCTGTGAGGCAGTGAGCTGGAGGCCCCGAGCCCTGTTCCTGTGCAGGGACCCTCGGCCATGGGAGTGGGGAGGTGAGAGCGAGGGCCCGTCCCCGGGAAAGCAGACCCCTCCTGGAGGCGCAGGGCTGCCCGGGACAGGCAGAGGAGGGAGGACCCTGTACAAGGACGGTCCAGTGCTGGGTGTTCCTCTGGAGTCAACATCACTTGTATTCTTCACCCACGTGCATTGAAGGACAATAAATTCCTTGCGGCAACTTCGGCTGTGGGGTCCTTCATGAGACCACTGGTGGAGTCGGGCCTGCTCTGCCCCGCTGCGCTCTCGCCGTCCCTGGGCACCCTCAGTGCAGCGGGAAGGGTTGCTGCTGTCACCCAGGCCTGGAGACGCTGGCCTATATGTGCAGACGGCACGCACAGCACGCTCTGGCCCTGGCCCGGAACCTTCTGGGCCTCCACTGCAGCTGCAGCTTTCAGGGGCCCCTGGGGCGATGGGGTGGGGTGCAGGGTCTCTGCCTGGTGCTCTCCGGGGGCACGTGCCCGGCTTTCGCACATGCGTGGCCAGAGGCAGACCGTTTCTCTATTTGTGCTGCCTGGGGGATGGGCACCGCTGTATTAGTAAAGCTGCAAAAAGGAATTTCATTCATACTCTTCTGCTTAAACTTCCTAAACCCTCTTTCCTATCTCTCGCGGGATGTCTCACTGCACTGGGGCTGCCTAAGATCTCTGCTCTTACCCTCTTAAAAGGCGAGAGTCTCTCAGATCCTGGCTCCCCCGACCTGGCCAACTGCTCTTCCCTCCCTTGCCCTGGGCCCCCTGTCCTGCCATGCTCCCTGCACGGTTTGGTGTGGTGTGTTCCTTAGACGGCGTGGGGGGTTGTGTGCCTGTGTGCACCTGTGTGTGCGTGTGTGTGTGTATTGTGGGGGCGCTGTGAGCACTCAGAAGCTAATGTTTTGGGTTGTGTCCCCTAAAAGGGGCCTCTCACCTAGGTTGTGCTAAGCCAGAGCTCCAGAATGTACCTGCCGGCCAGGATCCCGGAGGTCGAGGGCCATGTTCCCGCAGCCAGGCTGGCAGAGCCCCCACGTGAGCACTCGTCCTGCAGGCGTCTCCCTGCGCTCCCCACAGCTGCTGCCCAGTTCAGGTGTCAGCGCAGGTGTGACAGTGTGGCCCCTGCGGCTCACACAGAGGAAGTAACTGCCCCAGACGGAAGCTGGGGTAGGCCTGGCCCCTGTGTATGGGCGTGTTGGGCTTCTGACCCGTCACCCTCTGGGCACCTTGGAGCCATCAGCATGTGGCTATTCCAGACGTTGGGGGGGCACAGAATCAAACAGCTGCTCTTGTCCAAGCCCAGCTTCCCTGGAGGTCGGCTGAGGCGAAAGCTCGTGCGGGAGCACGTCACTGGGGCCCGCTGTCCGGGCCGCGGGAGGCCGAGAAGTGCGTGTTGAGACGCCGAGGGTGTGCTCCATCGGCTGGTCCCACGGACATCTCTGGGGAGGCTCTGTGAGGCTTCTGTGTCTCTGAACAGTCCGTCTGGGGTGAGGAACGGGATTTGCCGCTGCTCCTGTGTCCCGTGGGTGGGACTGTGCCCCCAAGGTGTTCATAGCTACAGGGTTGTGCTCCAGGGCCCGCGTGTCATCTCAGTGAGAACCTGCAGTTTGGGGCAGGAGGTGTGGTGTGTGCTGACGGCTCTGAGGCCCTAGATCAGAGGCCATAGGTCAGAAGCCAAAGGTCAGAAGCAGTGGCAGCTAATGCTGGGCCACTCGGGTGAGCCTGGAGGGCCAGGACAGCTGCAGTTGGGCACAGTGGCACCTGGGGAGAGGGCAGCAGTGCAGCGCAGGAAGCCCCTGTGCCTTGCTGCTTTGTCCTCCTCCCCCCTGGGCCTCATGGCACAGGGCCTCAGCCTCTGCCAGGCAGCTTCCCAGCACCCGCGGCCACCCACAGTGCTGCTCCAGCTGTGCAGGGTGGGGTGTGGCCTTCTCACCTGGCTGCTGCATCCTTGGGTCCCTCTCTGCCCAGCGGCCTGGACCTGCGCCCACTCCCAGCGGCTCTGCGTGGGAGGTGGGAGGTGGTGAGGCCCATCTTCTAGGAGACAGTGAGTCACTCTCACCCCCTCACTGTGAGCACGTTTTTCCCGAGTTGATTAGGTCTATAATTAGAAGGAGCCTGCCTTCCTGCCTGAATAGAGGAGGAGCTGCAAGGAGTCAAGAAGAGGCCGGCTGGGTGCCAGCCCGTGCCCCACTTCCCACAAAGGGGCTCCTGCTTTTGTCCAGGCCAGCCCAGCTGAACTTGGGACAGAGGTGAGGGTCCTCCAGACGCTGGGCGGGAAAGCTGGCCCACCCAGCCCACCTCTGCCTGGCCTGGGGGCTTCCCAGGCTCTGCACAGGGGCTGCCTGTGCTTCCTGCTCCCATTGCTCCTGGCAAACCCGGGAAAATGCCCGTGCCTGGCTGCGCCCTAGACCAGGTAGATCAGAGTCTGAGGGGAGCCGGGCATGGTCTTTGAGAAGTCCCTGGAAGACTGTGCCCACAGACGAGGGCTGGTGCCACTGACCTGGAGGCTGAAACTCTCAGAGGGGCAGGCTTCCCGGGCCCCCAGCCACCTGCACACTAATCACCCGCATGTCTCATTCAGATGCAGGTTTGACCCCGCAGGCCTGGCCTGGAACTTGAGACCCTGCATTTTAACAATTGACTGGGTCTTGCTGCTGCTGTTGGCCCAGGGTCTAGAACTCAGCTTGGAGCTGAGCCTCCTGAGGGGGTTGTGAGGCTCACTCCCGCCAGGGCTTCTGACTCAGAAAAGGTGCTGCTGCGTGTGCTCCTGGAACCACACTTGGCTTCAGAGCATCGGGCTTGTGTGCCTAGAACTCAGGGCACCTGTGTCCTGGCACCCCGTGTGGCCTGCATGGGGCGCTGAGCAACCTGGCCGATGGGTGCGGTTCCCGGGCCAGTAATGTGTCCAGTGCCCGGGCTCGTTTGATCCTCCCAGCAAACCTCTGAAGGAGCACTCCGTGTGCCCATTTTACAGATGAGGATCCTGACAAAGCCCGGACAAGTGGCTGAGCCAGGCTCAGACTCAGGCTGCCCTGCCTGCCTTGGCTGCTGGCTTGGCTTGAATCCCGGCCCTGCTGCGGTCTGGCTCCGTGCCCTGGGGCAGTTGTCAGCCCTCTGCACCTTGTCCTCATCTGCAGCCTTTGGAGAATAACGCCTGGGGAGAGGGGGTTACTGTGAGGAGAAAACAAGACCATTCTACTCGAGCCCTTATCATACTCAGTACTCTGCACCTCAGCTGTGGTGTGAGCTCCTGAGACTGGAGCCCAGAGAGCCCAGGGATCAGCTCTGCATGGCCCCTTCCTCTAGAAGGGGCCCAGTAGCAGGTGGGGACACAGGTGTGCGGCCACAGGCCACAGTTCCTGCTCTTGCTGGGATGGAAGAGGAGGACCAGTGCAAGAACAGAAGGGACCTCGGGGACCTCAAGAATGGGTGGAGGTGGCCGGTGACGATGCCAGGCAGGTGAAGTGCTGTGGAAAGTCGAGGGCTGGAGAGACCACCAGGAGCAAGGAGCTGGCCCGGGGCAGAGCTGGGATTCTGACCTTAGGGTGTGCTTCATCTCGCCCAGGAGCAGCCGTGTGGGGACCCTGCCTCTCCCGCCTAGCGCTCAGCCTGGAGACCCTCCTCAAAGTGCTTGGTGGCCAGGTGGGAGTCGACCCTGCTAGGGACTGAAGTTGGGTGGGGAGTGGCTCTACGTGGCCCCTGTGGGCTCTGCTGATTCCCTGAGAGGGTTCGGAGGCCCTGCTGAACCCCTGCATGCCTCAGGCACCCCTGCCAGACCCCTCCCCAGGCCCCACCCTCGAAGATGACCTGCTGCTGCTTGGCCTGCCTGTCCCCTCTCTGGCAGCTGACAAGTGGGCTGAGTCCCTGGGCTGGCTCCCTGCCACCCCCACCAGCTCCTGGTCTCCCAGGCAGGCCTCCCAGTGGGAGGAAGATCTCCTTGCCGGCTGGACCTGGCTGTGGGGCTGGCAGGGCTGTGTGAGTTAGTGGGGTGTTAGCACATGCTCCTCCTCTGCAGTGGGGGAGGCTGGCGGCTTAGAGAATGCCATCTCTGATGACCCCAGGAGCTTGGGGTGACCACCTGCCAGTCACCCTCTGAACCCAGAACCGTGTGACCTTGGGGAGGTTGCCCCACAGTGCACGGGCCTCAGGGAAGATGCTGGGGCCCTGCTGGGCAGCTGTGGGGTGCGAGGGTGATGAAGGCCAGCGAGCCCAGCTTCACTGTTTCATTGCACAAATGGTTACTGAGCCCCACTCTCAGCTGGCAAGAAATCACAAAGGCAAATGATACAGCCACTTCTGGCCTAGTGGGTCAGCAGTCTACGGTTAACCCAGGGAGGCTTCCTGGAGGTGGACACACCTACGCTGGACTTGGAACTCCTAGAATTTCCTTTGTTGAGTTCCTTCCCTCTGGGCCTCAGTTTCACCATCTGAAAAATGAAGGGTTTGCTCACATCAGTGGTTCTTGGGCCTAAGTGGTGGCAGAAGCCCCTGAGGGCTTGTAGGGGCATAGAAGCGGGACCCAGCCTGGGTATCTGAGCAGCAGGCCAGGCTGGGCCCAAGAACCTGCATCGTAACATGGTGTGCTGCAGCCACCCGACTTTGAGGGGAGCCTTCTGTGAGTCTGCACCACACCCACCCCCCACCCTGGGGTGAGGGCAGCGCGGAGCCTGGAGGCCTGGACATCCCATCCCCACCTCATCCTGGGGGCTTTCCTGGAGTTCTTGCCCTCCTAGCAAAGGATTTTCTAAGAATTCCAAGGAAACCTTCAGGTGTGTGGGAAGGAAACCAGTGTTGTCTGGGCAGGGTGTGCTTTTTCCCTGGTGCGAGGTACAGTGACGTGCTGTGGTGTGAGCCATCAGCTCTCTGCTCATAAGGCCCCGGAGGGCAGTGGCCCGTGGTCCTCTCAGGGCAGCGAAGTAACACGGTCACCATTTGCTCTGCACAGTGGGGAAGCTGAGGCCTGAATGGCTCGGAGGTTTGCCTGTCCAAAAGCCCAGCGCTGAGCACCCGTGGCCTGTGCAGGGAGTCACAGAGCCCAAGGGGCTGTGGGGGTCCTTTCCACTGCTGTCTGAATAATGCCCCATGGCAGTGGCTTTGGGCTGCACCTGGGAGCCCGGTGCTGGAGCAGAGCACCCGCTTGCCAGTAAGAGCAGCAGGGCAGCCTGCAGTGCAGACTGCGCCCCGCCGTGGCAGGAGGCCCGGCTCCTCCGCCTGACCCCAGCCGCCTATGCCCTGTGCCTGTCTGCCCTCCGAGGGTGGGGAGGGAGTGACTGGCCAGGATAGGCCACACTGGTCTCTCAGGCATGAGTTTCAGAGGTCCTGGCTGGCAAATGCCACATCGCCTCGTCCCCACTTGGTCCTTCCCAGGTGTGGCTGGCTGTCTGGGGCAGTGGGGAAACTGAGACCCAGAGGGTTTCGGACTCCCCTGGACTTCACGAGAGCTCCCAGCTGCAGTGTGAGGAAGGGACCTCGAGCCCTGTCACAGTGGGTCATGCATGCCACAGTGGGCAATCCAGGGTGAGCGCCAGGCCCATCACGCTGCTGCCCAGCTGCTCAGACATCTGCATCTCGGGGGCATTCAGATGCCACAAGTCCAAAAGCAAGTTCCAGATCTTTCCCCAAGCCCTGCCCTCACGCCCGGCCTCGTGCCGGTCAGTTGCCCAGCCTGGGACCACCAGTGTGGGGTCAGCCCTGCTCCCCGACCACCTGACCTGACAGTCTCTGGCTGGGCTGTGGCGAGACACACCGACTGGTCCCGTGTCTCTCAGAGAAGCAGCACGCCACACCCTCCCCACAGCACTCCTCATGTATGTGTCCAGCCCCCCTCTCTGCTCAGCCCTGCACACACACTGGGTCAGGACCTCGGCACCCACTGTCCCTCACTGTCCCTAGGATATTCCTTTCTCATCCCTGGAGCTGCAGGGCTAACACCAGCAGTTCAAACCCCACCGCATCCTGGGCCGCCCTGGCCACACGCTGCCTGCCGCCTCTTCGTCCTCCCGTCTTTTCTTCGTAGTTCTCCTCTCCGCCGGGTGGAACCCCAGGCCCCTGGACTGAGGCCTGGTGTGCAGGGAGCAGGTGTTGAAGAAACACTGCTTGGATGTGCAGCGCCTGGGGACCACCGTGGAGCCCGCCCCGGGGGTTGGGGTGCCCTTGGCTGGCACTGCTGGAGCTCACCGTACACCTCTGCCTGGGAGGAGGCCCGTGGAGGCGCCTTTGCGCCCTCACTGCCTCTTCCTTCTCTTCCAGGAAACTATGCCCCAGACGTCCGTCGTCTTTTCCAGCTTCCTCGGGCCCAGCTGTAGCGGACAGGCGCAGCCCGGCATGGGGGAGCGGGGAGGTGGGGCCGGCGGCGGCTCCGGGGACCTCATCTTCCAAGAGGGACGCCTCGTCTCCGGGTCCCTGGAGGCCCTGATGGAGCACCTGGTCCCCAGGGTGGACTATTACCCTGACGTGAGTGCCCGGGGCCTGGGCGGTGTGGCTGATGGGCGGGACCCAGGCTGCCGGGGAGGTTGCTTCTGGGACGGGGAGGGAGGCCCAGGCAGAGCTGCACAGCTGGGGGAGCCTGCGGAGGGGTGGGGCGGTGGGGCCCAGCCTCGCTTCGGTGCTATCTTGCCTTGTGCTCCGCACATACCCACCCACCCAGTCTAGGCGCCTGAGGAACCTGCAGTGACTTCCCTGCTGCTGCCCCAGGGCTGCAGGTGCAGGGGCTCCAGGAACCCGAGCTCTGGGCGGGGCCCTGGGGAGGAAGAGTAGTAGTTTAAAGGGTGCTGAGGAGGCAGGTCTGAGTCCTGGAGCCAGTGGCTGGGCTGGGAAGCTTGTTCTTTGCATAAACCCAGGTGGTCCAGGATGAAAAGGGGACGGCTGCCGCCCGTCTCTCCCATGCAGACCCCAAGACAGGGAGGAGCAGGACTGGAGAGCAGGTGGTTCTTCAACAACCCAAATCCTCCTCCTTGGCCTCAAGATGGCTTCCTAGATACATTCTCAAAAGAGAGAAAGCGTTCCCTTGTCAAGTGGGGCTTCCCTTCCTCTGACGTCTCTTAGTGACAGTGGCCTTGCTGCCTGCCTGCTCCCTTCTGTGAGCTGAGCATCCTTCCTCTGGGGGGGGGGCGTCTTGCCCCCCTGTGCCCCCTCTCCCTCCTGAGGGCAGTCATGCTGCTGGCCCTGCGAGTCAGCTTGGCTTCCCCACCTGCTGGGCCTCCTCCACCTGCCCAGGGTTGGGAGGACTTGGCTTTGCGTGGTCCTGTCCTCCATCCATCCATCTGTCCATCCCGTAAACCTGGCACACACACACACACACACACACACACACACACGCGCGCGCGCCCTCTGAGTGCTTGGGCACACAGCCAAGGGCTGGGCCCAAGGCCCTGAAGGAGGCCGGCCTGTGGGAGGAGCTGCCCCTCTCATCAGCCTGCCCCAGAGGAGTCCAGTGTAGTCCCCAGAACACTGCCCTGGGATCCTGACCTGCTTCCCAGGAGAGATCAGAGGGATGGCAGGGGCAGGAAGTAGGGAAGGAGCGTCCAGGTGGGCATTGGCTCTTCGGCTGAGCCCCTGGGTCCTCTCTTTCCCCCACCCCGCCCTTCCCTCATTGCCACCACCCTACATGCATGGGCAGCCAGATACTTGCTCGCACACGCAAATCAGTAGTTTCCGAGCTCCTCCTTAGAGTTGCACAGGCTTCTCCCTTGCTCCTGCCTTTGGCTGAGAGCTCCGTGGTGAGCCTTCCCTCCACATCTAAGCCGTTTGCTTAGAAGGGGTACCCTGAGAATCTCCCCTGCTGCCTGGGACCCCCGAGTGGCCGTGCTGCACAGCCTGGGGCAGGTCACAGGGAGTTTGTGGGAGGTTAGAGCAGCCCCGATGCTGCAGGGTTGGCTGCGTGGGGCCCAAGTCCCCTGAGTCCTGCTGCAGGAGGCCTGCGTTCCCACGGTGCGCGGGCCAGCAGCTGGAGCAAGGAAAACCTGGTTCTTCGGGCTGGGAGTAGCGGCAGAGGGTTCTGGCCACCCAGTGTACAGCAGCCATGTGGGGCAGAGTGAGGTCCGAACCCAACAGCGCCCCCCACCCCCAAGTCCCCCCTGTCCACAGGCTGGGCAGTGTGAACAGCCGGTAGGCACTGACGGCCGTGACCCCCATGGCCTTTCAGTCCAGACTGTCAAGATCCTGGAGAGGGGGCATGTGGACATGGTATGGAGGAGCCCTGGTGTGGCGGTTGGGGTCAAGGCCTATAGCTGGTCAGAGAAGGGGCGGGGTCCCACTATGTCCTGTCCCCGCTGGTGAGACCCACCCACAGGTCAGCTCTGCAGACCATGCCACGAACCCGCTGTTGAGGCCCCGCCCATGGGCCAGCTCTGCCCACCATGTCACACCTCCGCTGGTCAGGCCCTGCCCAGTTGCCACGCCCCCGGTCAGGCCCCTTTCCTGGCTAGGTTCCGCCCACCGGTCAGCTGCGCCTACATGCCACGCCCCCGGCCAGCCACTCCCCTGATCAGGCCACGCCCACTGACCGGCTCTGGCCATTCGCCACGCCTCTGGTCAGGCCCCACCCACCACGCCTCTGGTCAGGCCCCACCCAGTTCTCAGGTCCCGCCCCCTGGTCAGCTCCAGCCACTTGCCACACCCCGAGGCTGGCCGGATCACTTGTCAGGCCCCTGCCCACTGGCATACCCCTGGGTAGGCCAGTCCACTTGTCACGCCTCAATCAAGCCCCGCCTCCGATCAGGTCCGTTCCCTGCCCCGCCACTTGTCAGGCCCCGCCCCCGGGTCGGCTCTGCCCACCGTACCACGCTCCCGCTGGTCAGGCCCCAGCCCCACTCCTCTGATCAGCTCTGGCCGCCGGCAAGCCATGCCCCTGCCCGCTAGGCCCCTGGCTGAGAACCAAGCCCCGCAGGGTCCGGAGCAGCCGCAGGCCTGGAGCCTGGCGCAGGGAGTGTCGTGGGTCCCACGCACGCCCAAGGCTGGGTTAGCCGCTCGTGGGGCGCGGGGGCGCAGCACGACTGGGCGGGAGCGCGGGAAGGGCGCGAGGGCTCCGGCCCCGGACCGGCGGCGCCGTGAGCCCACCGGGCCGCTTCGCCCGTCTCACCGGCCCTTCGCCCTGTCCTGGCCGTCTGCAGAGGACGTACATCTTCACGTTTCTCCTGAGCTCTCGGGTCTTCGTGCCCCCGCGCGACCTGCTGGCCCGTGTGGGGCAGATCTGCCTGGAGCAGCGGCAGCAGCTGGAGGCCGGGCCTGAAAAGGTGAGGCTGCGAGGGGGCGCTGCCGCGGTCCGGGCCGCCGCTCGCGTGGGGTTTGGGAGGGCTCTGGCCCTCCCGAGGAGCAGGGACAGCGGCCCCACGGAGGCCCGAGGGGCGGGGAGGGGCCGGGTGGGGGCCGACCGGGGTGGGAGGCTGGCGGAGGGGAGGGGCGGGGGGGCCGGCCTGGCCTGGCCTGGCGTCGTGGGGGACGCACGGGTTGGTGGCCGGCCTCACGGCCGGTGCTGGCTACGCTGAGCTGGGCCCGCCGGGTTTGCTGGTGACCGCCCGGCCTGCTGCCGTCGGAGGTTGGCAGGGGAGGCCAAGAGTGCCGGCCGCCCGCAGCCTGCTCGGTGTTGGCGCCAAGCGGTGTGGCCGGAGGGGCGGCCGCAGGCTGGGCGTGCAGGGGCGGAGTCGGGCTCCGGCTGCACCTTGGGGGTCTGGAAGGGCTCCTGAGGGGGCAGGTGGAAAAAAGCGAGAACGGGTGCCCGGGGCGGGGGGGGGGGGTGCGATTCTAGGCTGAGGGTCCGGAGGAGCCAGAGAGGAAGCCCCTGGGCGAGCCCGCTGGCCTTCACGCACCGCGTGGCCTGAGGCGGGAATGCGGGTTCCGGTTCCTGCAGGGCGTGAGGCCGGGCCGGTGTGGAGATGTGGGTTGGGTCCGGGCTGGGCGCGTGGGGTCTGGGCTGGAACCAGGCCGGTCCGAGGCGGTCCGGCGGGGGCGCAGGAGCGTGCGGGTGTCGGGGCTGGGTGGTGCGGGAGCCGGGTCGCGGGGGTAGTCGGGGCCTACGGTGTGGGCGGAAGGGTCCGGGTGGGCTGGCGGGGTGGTCAGGGCCTGCGGGGAGCCTCGGCTGGCGCAGGAGGGTTCGTGGCCCCTGGGGGCGTCCCGATGGGTCAGTGGTGTCGCAGCAGCCGAGCGCTTGGCACCCTCTCCTCTCCCTTCCCCGGGGCAGAGGCTTCGCGGCTGTCTTCGGAGCATTTGGAGCCGGCGTGGCCGAGAGGGCTGAGCATGGACGCGCCGCGCCCTGCGCCCTCGGCCCTGTGCGGGGTGCGGGCGCCCGGGCTGTGCATGCATGGACTGGGCCAGGACTGGGTTCCCGGGCCGCCTTTCCTGACACGAGGTCGCCCATAGCTTCCCGCCAGGATCACACCCTCCACCCCTTTCCCCAGCACTTGCCAACCTGTTTTTAATGGAGAGGAAGGGGATGAGAGCCTCATCTAACCTGATTTTGCTTGGTTTTGACTGCTTTTTGTATGGGTAGCTATTACTACTAATTATAGCAGTTTTCTATGTCATGTGGTGATGGGGTAGGTTTTTTGAGAATGAGTTTAAGTGAGAAAGAAAGCCAACTTAAGGGGAACTAACAAACAGGAGTCTAGGTGGCTCAGGCGTGGCGAAACTGTAGGTGGTACCCAGGTGGGGGATGTGCCCAGCACAGGCCTTGGGGGTGGGGGCAGCTTGCACCACTTACTCTGGCCCATGGGGCCTCACTGTGTCCCACCCTGCCCCAGGCTAAGCTGAAGTCCTTCTCAGCCAAGATCGTGCAGCTTCTGAAGGAGTGGACAGAGGCTTTCCCCTATGATTTCCAGGACGAGAAGGCCATGGCCGAACTCAAGGCCATCACACACCGTGTCACCCAGTGTGATGAGGTTAGTGCTTCTTCAGCCCTGGCCAGGCTCCCTGGGTATATGAGTGGGTGAGAGGTCTGCCTTGAGGAGGGTGACATCTTCAGGGACAGCTCCATATGGGGTCCCCTCCCTGTCACTCCCCCAAGGGGGTTGCTGGGTGGCTTTATTCAACCTCCCTCACCCCTAGATGACAGCTCAGTTGGTCAGCTGCTGGCCAGACTCACCCATGACACTGCATGCAAGAACCCTGCAAGCATGGCAGCTGAGATCACTGCTGGCCCTTGGCACCCTTGTCCCTGGAGTGGGGGTGTATCAAGAGTTTGTAAGAGTCTGTTTGCCTTTCCTGGCTCCCAGCTCAACCTTGGCCCTTGGTGTATAGACGGGGGACCTGAGAAGCCTGGGCCAAAATTCCATGTACTCAGCAGCTCCTGTCCACCCAGAGGGCTTAGGAGGCCTAGGGAGAGCTTCAGGAGGGGACAGGGACCCCAGGCTGCTCCTGCTCAGGGGCGGAGGCTCTTGACCAGGGGTGAAGTTCTTCCCGATGCCTTGCTCCATTCTGGGGGCCCCTCCTCCCATGGGAAGGCAGTGAGAAGCAGCCTCCCCAGGAGCCCTCAGAGGAGCCGGTGCTGTACTCTGCTCTATCATCGAAGGCCCAAAGGCTCATGGCAGGTTTGGATAGGGGGTGTGGGCTCCTGTTGGTCAGGCACATCTCTGGAGGCGATATGGGTCTCCCCAGAGTGGTGGTGGCCTTGCTGCCAGGCCACACTAGTACCCTCGTCACCCCTGACACCCACAGGAGAATGGCACAGTGAAGAAGGCCATTGCCCAGATGACGCAGAGCCTGCTGCTGTCTCTGGCCGCCCGGAGCCAGTTCCAGGAGCTGCGAGAGAAACTCCGGCCGCCAGCTGTGGACAAAGGGCCCGTCCTCAAGACCAAGCCACCGGCCGCCCAGAAGGACATTCTGGGCGTGTGCTGCGACCCCCTCGTGCTGGCCCAGCAGCTGACTCACATCGAGCTGGTCAGTGCTGCCACGTGCAGGAAGCGGGGCATGCATTGCTGCTGTGCAGGGCCACCAGACCGTGGTGTCTCTCGCCACAATGCTGGAGGGCCCATAGTCAGATTGGGTCATGGGTGGGGGAGCCAGCTCCGCAGCCTCAGACGGGCGCGTCCACCTGAGCAGCAGGTGCCCCTGTGCCTGGAACGGGAGCACGGCAGCCCTGTGTGAAAGGGAGGACTGGGGCAGTGCTGTCCTGCAGTGGGGACCGTGGTGGCCCCAGGATGGAGGACTGGCATGGGAGGAGGCCAAGAGCCTGTGCCCTGAGCAGGCCCCGTGCTCCTAACACAGCCGGTGCAGCTCTGACCCTCCCCCTGCTGTCTCCTCGCCCCCAGGACAGGGTCAGCAGCATCCACCCTGAGGACCTGATGCAGATCATCAGCCACATGGACTCCCTGGACAACCACAGGGTGAGTGGCAGAGGCCTGTGGCATGCTCTGGGTCCCCAGCCAATGCCACATGCCTGGCCGGCCTGGTGCCTGCGGCCCATGCAGGGCAGGTGTGGGCCTCACCCAGCATGTCCCCAGCACCTGCAGAGCACTGGCTTGTGACCTGACAGATGTGGCCCTGGCCCCACGGGTACCTGCTTCAGAGGTCCTGGATGACTGCGCAGGTGACCCACAGGGGAGCTGCAGGCTTGGCCTGGAGGCCCAGCCTTGCCCCGCGCTGGGCAGTGAGGACTGGTCTGGGCTGCCATGAAGCAGGCCGAGCTGTGGCCTGGGGGACCAGCTAGCCATGGGGACTTCATTGTCTAAGCAGGGTTCTCCAGGTTCCCTGAGGCCTGCTGTGTCCCCACAGTGCCGAGGGGACCTGACCAAGACCTACAGCCTGGAGGCCTACGACAACTGGTTCAACTGCCTGAGCATGCTGGTGGCCACAGAGGTGTGCCGGGTAAGCACGCCCCACAGCAGACACGGCGGGGTGCCCTGTCTCCACAGCCCGTGAGGTGCTGACTCCCGCCTCACCTGAAGTTAGGTGAGGGGACTCTAAAAGTAAATGCACGAAGTCTTCCTTGCATTGCCAGGGCCTTGGCGGTGCCTCCTTCAGTGACGACAGACACCCTGTCCTGTGCTTCCTCTGTGCCCAGCGCTGCCTGCCCCTGTCGGGCCTCGCTGGGCAGACAGCCCTCCTCACGGCTGAGAAAGCTGAGCAGGGTTGGTGCCAGCACCCTGGTGGTGCCGTGCTGAGGCCGCCCTGTGCCTTTCAGGTGGTGAAGAAGAAGCACCGGACCCGCATGTTGGAGTTCTTCATCGACGTGGCCCGGGAGTGCTTCAACATCGGGAATTTCAACTCCATGATGGCCATCATCTGTGAGTGCCCGGGTGCCCAGTGGGGGCGGCCCTCAGCCTGCCTCCACGGCCCTGACCCCACCTGCTGTCCCTCGTAGCTGGCATGAACCTCAGTCCCGTGGCGCGGCTGAAGAAAACCTGGTCCAAAGTCAAGACGGCCAAGTTTGACATCTTGGAGGTAGGCATGAGCCCCTGCCGCAGCCTTGCCCTGCATGGCCTGGAAGGGTGCTGACGGTGGGGTGGGACTTCCCAGCGCAGCGCCGGCGGCTCCTGCTGGCCTGGCGCTGTCGTCTTTGAGTGGTGGGTACTCAGGCTCTCCTTGGCTAGGCTCTTGCTACTTCTGCTGGACCCAGCATCGCCTAAGGCAAGTTCCGGAGAGCAGTTAATAAAGAGTTTGACAAAAGTGGGGCCTTAAGTCATGAGGTGGACAGCACGAGTGAGCAGAGCCTGGCTGGCCTTTTCCTTGGTCACCTTCTCCTGGTCCTGGACGTCTGGGTGGCCCAGAGGCTGGCAGACAAGTTCCTCTGCAGCCTTACCTGGATGCATTTGATCCTGGAATCCATTTTTTGCAAAACACTTGTATCTTGTGGGGTTGCTCAGGTCTCAGAGGTGATACATGAAGAGGAGCAAAGGAAAGTTTTGAAGGCAGGAGGGAGAGGCTGGGCGCAGCAGGCAAGGCTGTGACACTTCTGTCCAGCTTTCCAGAGACACTGGGACTGAAACCTAGAAACCCCTGGCTGTGGGGCTCAACCAGGTACTTTTGGGCATTCCCCACCCTGCGCGTACTCCTGGGCTGCCCAGGACGAAGACGCCTTCTGTGTCTGCCGGCTCCGGCCCCTGCAGAGGAGCGTCCTGAGCAGGTCTGAGGGGCGCTGGCCTGGGACACTCACCAGAGCCTCCCTGTGCCCACAGCACCACATGGACCCATCCAGCAATTTCTGCAACTACCGCACGGCCCTGCAGGGAGCCACGCAGAGGTCCCAGATGGCCAACAGCAGCCGAGAGAAGATCGTCATCCCTGTGTTCAACCTCTTCGTTAAGGACATCTACTTCCTGCACAAAATCCACACCAACCACCTGCCCAATGGGCACATTAACTTCAAGGTGAGCTCAGCCTCCCGGGGCCCCAGCACCACACAGGGCAGGCAGAAACTGGCTGCGCTACTGTGGCTGCCAGGCGGTGGCCTTGGGGGAGGGTCTGTGGGCCTCCTGAGCCCTGCCTGAGGTTCGGAAGGGCCTTCAGATCTGAAAGCGGCAGAGGGGTCAGGGGTGCCGTTTGACCGTGGCGTGTGAGGTGATCCACCCTTGTCCTTCTGGGTGGATGACCTGGTTACAGAGCTGGGAGTCACAGGGAACCGTATTTACTCAGGACCGTGGCTACAGCCTGACCTCACCAGGGAGACAGAAGGAGTCAGGAGGACCTTGGGCAGAGGGGAGGCAGAGGCAGGGAATTCCAGACGAAAGCCAAGAATCTGCCTGGTGGGGCTCAGGGCACCTGGCCAAGGATGGGAGGGTGCGGCAGAGGTGCCTGGGCAGGTGATGGGCCATGGCTGTTAGATCCCACTTCACACAGGCGAGGATGGGAGCTGTGGATCCTACACAGGCCCTGGAGAGGGAGATCTGACAAGCTCTAGTTGGTGCTGATGGGCTGGGTGTGGCCGGGGTGCCTGCCTCAGGCCGGGGTCATAGATGAGGCCCTCTTCAGGCCCTGCACAGGGGACCTTGCTGCCAGCCTGATGGCCCAGGCAGAGGGCAGGACACAGTGGCCTTGGAGGACAGCTGCTGGCTCTAACACCACACCACGTGCCACCACTGCCATGGGTTCAGCCATGCAGGGCCACTGTCCCATCTTGCTGGGACCAGCAAAGTGAGCAGCAGACTGAGGCCAAGACTCATGTACCCTGCGCTGACCAAAGGTTTGGAGGGTAAGGCGACAGATGAACATCAGTTGGATTTTTCCCCTTCAGAAATTTTGGGAGATCTCCAGACAGATCCATGAGTTCATGACGTGGACGCAGGTAGAGTGTCCCTTCGAGAAGGATAAGAAGATTCAGAGTTACCTGCTCACGGCGCCCATCTACAGCGAGGAGGGTGAGGGACCCTGTCTGTCCAGGCCCCATACCTGTTGGGGGTTGCCCTGGTGGCTACTCCGTGCCACATGGGGCAAGCGTGTGTGATGGTGGGTTGTGGGCAGGGAGCAGAAGGACAGAGGATCAGGCTCCAAGGCCACTCAGAAGGGCCAGAAAGGGTCAGGCAGGTGCTGCAGGGCGAGGAGCCTTCCCAGGGTCCCTGACAGGCAGCCTGGGAGCCCCATGCAGCAGAGACCTGTGTACAGCCCAGCCCGCTCTGGCTGTCCTCCTGTCCTGGGTGCAGCTGCTGCCCTGGAAGGGAAAACTGGGTGTTCACAGATGCCATATGGGGACACGGGTTCTGAGGGCCTTTCCTGTCTCTCAGCTCTCTTCATCGCCTCCTTTGAAAGTGAAGGTCCCGAGAACCACATGGAAAAGGACAGCTGGAAGACGCTCAGGTAGGAGAGCTCCAGGAACACAAGTCTGCGGGGAAGGGGGAGAACTGCGGGTGGGCATGGGACACCTCGGTGGCCTCGGTGCAGGGCCGCTGGCCCCGGGCGCTGGTGGGCAGGAGGCCGAGGCCGAGGCCGGGGTTTGGGTCCAGGCCCTGCCCCTGCCTCTCTGCCTGCTCGGGGGCCTGAGCGCTGCCTGTCCTGTCCACCTTTAGGACCACCCTCCTTAACAGAGCCTGAGGCGCCGGCGCGGCTGCAGAGCGGATGGAGCACACGTATGCACCGGGTGTAAACCTTGATTGATGCAGGCTGAGCTGAGGTGGCCTCACTGGTTGGGGTCCGTTTTGTATATAACTTTTATGAGAAAAAAAATGGTAATTATTTCATGCATCAACCTTTGGCACTTACAAAGTTTTTTTGTTTATTTTAAAGAACAGGGCAGGGCCCTGCTTTGGGGAGGGTGGGGGAAAGAGTATCATGGGAGATGGCATCCATGATAGCGTCTTATTCTGATGAAATGTAGATTTTTATTTTCTACTTTTGATTATTAACATCTTACAAAAAAAAATTTTTAAAAACCCAACCAAAACCAACGTGAGCCCTGCCTGCTTGGACGCCTCTCCAGCCAGTGTCTCTGACGTCGGGGTTAGTGCCTTAGAGGGTACTGGGGCTGTCTTCCTGCTCCGCGCAAGGCGCCGGCCCTCCCGGGCCTGGGCCTGGAGGCTCCTGCCGGGGCCGGTGGCCCGGAGGTCTCATCTGCACACTTCTGGAAGCCCTTTGAGTGTGGGCTTTCCAAAGTTTACATTTTCATTTTCCTTTGTCAGGGATTTGTGGGGTCAGGGAGGGGCAAGGGCACCCGGCAGTATATTTTCTGTGAGAAAGAGTCTGGCAGGTCATTCTTCAATTACATTTAGAAATGAAGAAATCCAAAATGTAAGGGAGGGAGGGAGTTGTGGAGTCATCGATTTGAAAGACAATGAGCTTTGATGAAGAGAATGCAAAGCAGGCTCCGGGACAGTGACGTGTAGAGCTGTTCTTGAAGCCCACGTACAGAGGGAGGGACACAGCTCGAGAGGTGGTGGTCTACCGACTGTCCCCTCCCCGAATTGGAATCCGAGACACAGAGTCCGCCAGGCCAGAACTGCTGGAGCCCGAACAGCTAGAACTGCCCCACACTGGGAGGCATTTCTGCGCACCCAGCCTAGAGGAGCACATCCCTGTTCCATGCCTGACCTCCTGGCGATTGCCCTGGGCCTTACTGAACGTGGGACAGGACGGCCCTCCCTCAGAAAGCCGGAGGCAGTGCGTCTCCCTGTGGGAACTCCTCACCCTTGTCCCTCTCCACGTGCCAGGTCCCACTTCCCAAAGCTTCTGGGAGAGGCTGGAGATGCGCAGGCTGCCCTGGGGAGGAGGTGGCCTTGGGCAGAGCAAGAATAGTTACACTGTATTATCACAGTGTGTTTGCACTTTCCCACATCCTACCTAGTACAGACTGTATATGGATAGTACATATTGCTTTGTTTGCCTTTGAGATAAAGGCTTAAAACTTGAGAATATATATTTGGAATACAGTGTTAGAGCGTTTTCTGTACATGTGTTAAAGGGTCTTCACATCCACGTGCACTTCACAGGTGATAAGTTCTAGTACCTACTTGAAACAGTGTCTACGTCTGCTACTTTATTTTCCCAATTTGATACATGCCCTAACTTTGATGTTTTGGTATTCTGAGATGAACTCCGGTTATAAAGCTGTACCATAATGCAGGACGTCAGCTTTGGTGTGACTGGACATACTTGCATCAATAAAAGAACACATTGCTCCCCTGCCTTGCCTGCTGTGTGTGTGCAGAGATGCGGGCCGATGCGGGATGTGGGGACGAGGCTGCCAGGCCCGGCACAGCCTTCCAAGGAGGGGCTGGGCAAGGGGCTGGCATCTACAGCGGGCAACACATTCCGACAAAGGGCTTTCTGATGACTTAATGCAAGACTAGAAACAGCTATACAGGAGGGGTGTCTAGTTCTGCATTCCTCCCCAAAAGATACCATTAGTGTGTACTGCATGGTCACGTGAGTCTGGAAGCCCTGGTGAGACCAGGCTGTGAGGGCCCCTTACTGCGGGGCTAGCCAGTCTCTCCTGGGGCGCGGGGGGTGGGGGCCCCTGCTGACATCTTCCTGCACAGCAGTCTGCAGAACGCAGTCTAGATGGGGCCCCTTCTTTTGCAGTGAGTCGCACTTGAGCACTGACGGAGGGGGGTCTGAGAGAGCCGGGGAGTTGGAGTGGAAGGAAAAGAACTGAGGCACCAGAGGAAAGCCACCCCCCCGCCCCCCGCCCCTCCAGGCTGCCCATTCCTGTGTCCACGGGGCCCAGCGGGATGATGCCAGAGGTTCTCTTGTTACAGCTTTTTTAGACAAGCGCAGCAGTGAGGGGGAAAGAGTAGAATGAGGAGTTCCATCTGTAACCAACCGTGACCCATCAGGAGACAACTCGCCACCTGCCGACCAGCCTCCATACAGCCCGTAGAGCCCTGCCCTGCGTCTGCAGAGCCCACAGCTCAAGCCTGGCAATGCTTCGGCGCCCGCCGTTCCCACGAGGCCGGCGCTGCCCAGCAGAGCACTCTGTGGGGAGGGAACACCCGCCGTCCGGTGCAGGAGCCGCTATACACACGTGGGTACTTCGCACTGAAATGTGGCCAGTGTGACCGAGGACCTGGGTTTCCAATGTGAGCCTCAACAGCTATCGGCCGCTGGACTGAGCCGAAGGCTGGGCCTCAGGGCCTTGCCGCCTGTCGCCCCTGCGGTGCCCCGTGGAGCAGACGGTGCATGACAAGGGCTCAGGTGTCTGTGGGGCAAACCTGGACACCAGTGAGGATACCTGAGCTTTGGGTGAATGGCACCACTTTTTAGGTCTTTAAATCCAATGACATCCCTAATTTCCTGTGACGTTATTTCCAGAAGTATCCACCTGCCTCAGCTAAAGAAGGGGCAGCACATAATTTGGACTGTGCCTGGGACGCTGCCTTGAGCACTGTGAGGAGAGCGCTGGTGGCCACCCTTCCCCCGCAGGCAGTTCCTCCAGGGCCGAGGAACTTGTCTGAAAGCCGCATTTCAGGCCCCACCCTGGACCTGCTGAACTGGGAACTCAGCCCTGGGCTGCCGTCTCAGTGAGCGGCTCCGGCTGCCTGGGGCCTGAGTGGGTTCCTGTCCCCCTGAGACGCCCCCAGGGTCCCTCCTCAGGCACACTGACCTCACCCCCGGCAGCACGCCCCCATCCTGCACCTCCTCCGCCACTGGTGACCCCTCCTCACACACCTGGCAGCACCGGTTCCTTCCGCACGAGTCCCCAGGTCGTCCCCGGCAGTGGCCCCGTGCTCTCTGGGGCCTGCTCCTCCTTGCCCATCTCCTGCGGGGCTGCCGTGTCTGTCTCACGCACTAGACTCGGCTCTTTCTTTGCAGGAGCTGCTGTGTCCCACGGCCAGCCAGTGTACGGCTCCTCACAGCCCCATGTGACAGCTGAATGTCACCTTACACTTCATACGTGTTTCAGAACAAATACAGCAGAATGACAAGCTAAGGACCAATTCGTAGAGACACAATGTTCTGTGACAAACATTAATTGTGACACACACACCTATGACACCTATACATAAAAGGTATGCCACTTTCCTCAGGGAGACAGAACAGGCAAAAGCCAAGGGCAAGGAAGTGAGAGTTGTAACACCGGGATTTGAGCCCTGGTCTCCAGTTCCCGAATGGAGACGGCTGGACAAGCTACTCACCTTCTTTGGCCCCCATTTCCTCATGATTAAAATGGGAACTGGTGTCTCTCTCCTGAGGTTGCTGTAATGGCAGACGGAGCAGCGCGGCCCTGCCTCACGTCAGCGCAGCCAAGGTGTGTTGCGGACGGGCGGTGGCACCCGATGACACCGGGCAGCACTTGTCCTGCAGAAAGCAGCAGCTTTCAGGAAAAAGTGAAGCAGAGGCTTCTAAGCCCCCTTCTCAAAGGAACACCCGACATCCCTGTCAATACAATGATACGTAAATACTAACGTCACTGAAGAGTCACTTAAGTGTTCAACTAGTGTCTATACGTATATGGAAGAAAATCCCCACAAATTTGAGATTCAAAACTACTTTCTAAAGGCAAAACCTACAACCCATCTTCAGGCCAGATTAGATTATGTAAACACCATTTATATCTTTATTCCTAAAAAGGAAGTCACAGCACTGTGAGGAAGGTGAGGGGCTGCTAGAACTCCCCCACGCATACACCCCAACAGAACCAGGACACTCGGGTACGGATTTTCAGCAACAATGTTGAGTTGCTCAGCAACAATGCTGTGAAGGGTATCATAATAAAGTAAATTAGACACCTGTCCATTTCTGGTAGCATGAAAGACGAAGTACTCAGCTGCTGAAAACAACCAGGAAAGCTGTGTAAAATTAAAAAATCCAAGTGAAGGAAGAAGCCCAGAGAAGTCAGGGAAGCTCTGAAGCTAGCTTTTGCCCAAGGAAAGATACAATGAGCTTCCACTTTCAAGTCCAAGGGAGATAAAGAAGAAAGTCCAGGGCCTGCTCATGATAAGGAATCAAATATGGGAGACCTCAGCCCATAAAGCTGGAATCCCAAAGAACCACCCCTCGGTGCAACTGAACTTGAAATAAATTGCTCCACCTGAACCCCAAGGGGGTTAAGGAAAACTGCCTACTTTGAAGCTCAACACTGAATGGAGGCTGGGCATGGTGGCTCACGCCTGTAATCCTAGCACTTTGGGAGGCCAAGGCGGGAGGATCGCTCAAGGTCAGGAGTTCGAGACTAGCCTGAGCAAGGGCGAGACCCCATCTCTACTAAAAAAAAAAAAAAAATAGAAAGAAATGATCTGGACAGCTAAATATATAGAAAAAATTAGCCGGGCATTGTGGCGCACGCCTGTGGTCCCAGCTACTCGGGAGGCTGAGACAGGAGGATCACTTGAGCCCAGGTGTTTGAGGTTGCTGTGAGCTAGGCTGACGCCACAGAACTCTAGTCTGGGCAACAGAGCGAGACTCTGTCTCAAGAAAAAAAAAAACAAACAAAAACACACCAAACACTGAATGGAGGCAGGGAAATTTAACCCCTGATAATTTACAACCACAAGGCGGTGAGCTTCACAAAGTTTTGCAGCACAAATCACACTGGTCCGACAAACTTTCAGCTGACAATTTAGTTTAACATGGCCTTGAAATTGTACTGCTCCAAAGTACCCAGCAGAAGCAAACATTCTGACCTATACTCCAGTTTTAAAAATCTCTCCTTAGCTGGGTCTAATCTTGTTAAACGCACCTGTTGGACTTAAAAAAATTCAATTATTGTAGTTTTCATTTTTAGATGCTCTATTTGGTTCTTTTCCAAATTTGGTCATAATTCTAAAGAAATTACCAAAATCTAACACAAAGAAAGACTCGGAAAATAAGAAGCAGATGAAGAGACATGGAGGGTAGAACAGTTTTAACATGTTATCAGAGTCATAAAAGGAAAGAGAATGAGGCAGAGGTAATATGTGAAAAGATAATAGCTGAGAATTTTTCAGAACTGATAAAAGACAAGCCAGGAAGCCCACAGAATCTCAAGCTGGATCAGGAAAAAAAAAAAAAAAATCCGCACACAGATACATCATTGTGATGCAGGACAAAGAGAAAGAGACCTTGAAGACAGCCAGAGAGGAGGAGGCTGACTGCCTGCAAAGGAGCCGCAGCTGCTATGCTGGGAGTTCACAGCAGACACAACTGAAGCCAGGAAACAGTACAATAATAACATCAATGTGCTAAGAAAAATAACTGCCAACTTAGAATTCTCTACCCTTCAAAAACATATTTTTTAAATGAGAGAAAATAAAAATATCTAAAGACAAACTAAAATGGAGTTTGCTATCAGCAGACTCACTAAAAGAAAATCTAAAGGATAAATCTTGACTCCTACTGCAATTCATATACTAAAATTATTTCCAGGTACATCATAGATCTAAATATGAAATGTAATAAAGTGTCTTAAAAAAACACAAAAATTTCTCCTTTATTTTGGAGCAGGGCAAAGGTTTCTTAAATTGGACACCAAAATTACTAGCCATAAAAGAAAGAAAATATATGAAATAGTTTTTATTAAAATTTAAGAGTTTTGCTTATTAAGTGATACCATTAAAAGAGTGAAAAATAGGTCCTACCAAGGAGAAGATATTTGCAATATATAAATCTTACAAAGGGCTCAAATCCACAATAAGAAGTAACTCTCAGAATTCAATTAAAAAAAAAAAGATAAGCCAACTTTTCAAAAATAGGCAAAAACTTTAAAAGGCATTTCACAAAATAAGATAGCCACATGGCCTATAAGCATATGATAAGGTATTTATTTCTCTGATGATAAAGTAAATTAAAACCAAAATGAGATAGCTGTATGTACCCACCAGAAATTAAAATTAAGGAGTCTAAACTAAAAACACCAAAAATACCGTGTTGGGGAGGATGTAAAGCAACTGGATCTCTCACACATGGCTGGTAAGAGTCAGTTATTTGAAAAGATTGAAAAATACTTGCCAGCCCCTGGCAAGGCTGATCAAGAAAAAAACGAAAGAACAAACAGTATCAGGAATAAGAAAGAGAATATCACTATAAATCTTAAACATTTTACGCAGATAATAAGAGGATATTACATACAACTTTGGACATTTAATCTGAATTTTCATATTTATTAGTATAAATTTCAAGAAAATTATAATTTACCCAAAATAACTCAATCAAAACTGACTCTAGAAACAAACAGAAAATTTGAATAGTGCTGCAACCATTAAGTAAATTGAACCAGTGATCAAAAATCTTCCCATACAGAAAAGTTCGTGCCCAGGTGGCTTTTCAGTCAGTTCTGCCAAATATTCAAGGATAAAATAATTCCAGTTTTACAAAACTTTTCTAGAAACAGAATAAGAAGGAACACCTGTAACTTATAAGGTAGCGTAATTTTAATAGGAAAATCTGTTAATGATGAGAAAGGGAGGTTACAGGCACTCTTACTTACAAACATAGATGAAAAACACCTGAAATACATACGTATCTACATAGCCCCCATGAATACATACATAGATATATAAATGAATGTATATGTATGTGTCTGTATATATGCAAACCAAATCCAGCAACGTAAAATAATAATAATACATCATGACTCATGGGAGCTTGCTGCAGGAATCCAAGAGTACTTCAGAAAATCTATTAATATAATCCATCAATTTAACACACCCATTAGAGGGGAAAAAACATATGAACATCTCAACAGATGTAGTAAAAGTATTTGGTAAATGCTCTTAAGCATAAAAACTCACCAAATAATAATTGAAGGGAACTTTCTTAACCTGATAATCAGAGTATTTACAAAAACACCTCCAGCAAATACTACACTTACTGATGAAACACTGAAAAGCATCACCCTTGAGATCAGAAGCATGGGCAGGGAGCCCACTATTACCACTTCCAGCAACACTGCACAGCAGATCCTGACCAGCACAGGAAGATAGGAACAGAAATTAAAGATTTAAAAACTGAAAAGAAACAAAACTTTCACTACTCATAGATACATGATATAGACATATACCAGGAAAAATGCAAAAGAAACTAAAAATACACCATTAGAATTAACAGTTTTTGGCAAGGTTTCTGAACACAAAAACTAACATGCAAAAATCAATGATTTCTAAACACCAACGACAGACAATGAAAATAAAAGACAGGTACAATGGCATCAAAAAGCCAAAGTACCTAGGAAGAAAATAATACATGAATAATGAAAAATTACAGAACTTAATTGAAAGACAATAAAGACCTAAACAGAGAGATATGTCATGTTCCAGGATCGGAACATGTCATAACATAAATATAAGCATGTCAGTTCTCCCCAAAGTGACCTTATAGAGAGCCGAGAGATTCCAATCAAATTCATAAAAGTTTTTCTGAAACTTAACAAGCTTATTCTAAAATTTATATGAAAGTACAAAAGCTATGAATAGCCATGACAATCTTTAAGAACAAGGCAAGTGGATAAAGTATCTCAGCTATCAACTTGTATAGAGTTATGGTAAGTCAGACTGCGTGGCAATGGTGTGGTAACAGACAACCAAATGGAACTGAGAGAGCCCAGAATCAGACCCATGCACGTAGGGACATCTGATGGATGACAGACTGGTTTTGCAGATATGTGGGTAAAGTATGGACATAGTGCTGGAAAGAAGTGAAATGCAATCCTTACCTCACATCGTACAGAAAAATCTCTGCCACTTAGGTTAAGGACCTAACGATAAAAAGCAAAACTGTGTAGGAGATATTGAGAAGATAATATACAACAATATTTTTAAGAAATCCTTCCCTATTATGACTTCATAAGTCAACAAAAAGTAGTAACCAACTCCTAACCAAAGAAGATATACAGATAGAAAATAAGGCACAAGAAAAGATGCTCCACATCATATGTCATCAGGATATTGCAAATTAAATGCAGGATAATGCAAATTAAAACAACCAGTGACCCAATACACACCTATGGAATGGCCAAATTCCAGTACACTGACACCACCAAATGCTGGTGAGGATGTGAAGCAAAAGGAACTCTCATCCATTGCTGGTGGGACTGCAAAATGGTACAGCCACTTTGGAAGACAATTTGGCAGTTTCTTACCAAACACAACATACTATTACCATACAATCCAGCAATTGCGCTCCTTGTTATTTGCCCAAAGGAGTTGAAAACTTATGTCCACACAAAAACCTGCACATGGATGTTTATAGCAGGTTGTTTTTTTTTGAAGAGACAGGGTCTCGCTCTTGCTCAGGCTGGTCTCGAACTTCTGAGCTCCAAACAATCCACCCGCCTCAGCCTCCCAGAGTGCTGGGATTACAGGTGTGAGCCACTGCGCCCGGCCATTTATAGCAGTTTTATGTTTAACTGTCACAACTTGGAAGCAATCAAGATGCCCTTCAATTAGGCGAATAGGTAAACTGTGGTACATCCAGACAATGGAATATTATTCAGCGCCAAAAAGAAATGAGCTATTAAGCCATAAAGACATGGAAGAAATTTAAATGTATATTACTAAGTGAAAAAGGCAAATATATGAAAAGGCTACATATTGTATGATTCCAGCTATTAATATATGACATGGTAAAAGGATCAGTGGTTGCCAGGGGTAGGGAAAGATGAATAGTCAGAGCATAGAGGATTTTTAGGGCAGTAAAACTATTGTGTCTGACACTATAATGATGGATACATGTCATTATACATTTGTCTAAACTCACAGAATGTATAATACCAAGAGTGAACCCTAATGTAAACTATGAACTTTAGGTGATAATGATTTGTTAATAAAGTTCATCAATTGTAACAAATTTGTTACTGTGGTAGGGGATGCTGATAATGGGGGAAACTGTACATTTTTGTGGGCAGGGGATACAGGGAAACTCTATGTATCTTTTGCTCAATTTTCCTGTGAACTTAATACTGCTCTAAAAAATAAATTTTATTTTAAAAAGAATTACTAAAGAAAAAAGATTGTCACATTAAAGTTAATTTTTATTCATCAAAGAGCACCATCAAGAATGGGAAAAAGACAAGCCACATCTTGGCAGAAGATATCTGCAAACATTTAACCAACAAGAACTGGTAACCAGAATATGTGAAGAATTCCTATGAACTGGTAAAAATGGGCAAAAAGACTAGAAATGCAAATTATAACTACAATTCATGCCTAAAGCCCACCAAATTGGCAAGAATTAATAAGCCTGACAAAATTAAGTATTGCCAAGGATGCAAAGTAAACTCTCACCCAGTGCTGGAAGATGGTCCACTGAGAAAGTTAAACATGCACACAACATTTTAGCTCAGCATTTTTACTCCTAGAAAAATTCTGGCACACTTACAAGAGACATACACAGTGGTGTTCATAGCAACACTGCTTCTAATAGCAAAAGCAAACAACAAAAAACTACAAACAACCAAAATAGCTACCAACAATAGAATAACAACAACAAAAAAACTGGAAACAACAAAAATATCTACCAACAGAATTAATAAATATCATAGTATATTCATATTGAAGGTGTTAAAATATGCTATTCTGGCATATTGACTATTTATGTTAAAGACACCTGAGAAACAGCAGGTGCAAAAAGCTCACTTTGATCTTTGTGCTGTTTCTTAAGAACAGAAGAGGAATGTCCATGTGAAAGATACTCACTATACTAGGAGAGGCAACATCCTTATCTTCAATGATGAGAAGTTGAGACCAAGAAAATATTGTCCAGACTCTGTTAGAGTAACTCTTATTTTTTAAGCCTCCCCACATAATTTAATCATATTTTTAGTTTACCATTCTTTGTCCAATTCTGTATGTAAGTAACTGACTCTCAAGGCTCTTTGGGTCTTCATTTCTTTTAGAGGGCTCTGTATCACATAAAATTTGTATTAAATAAATCTGTATGCTCTTCTCCTGTTAATCAATGCTATACCAATTGAATTTTCAGACCCAGCCGGGACCCTAAGAAGATGGAGGGGAGTTTTTCTATCCCTACAATACAATGGAATACTATTCAGTAATAAAAATGAACTGATTTTGAGATTAACACAGGTGATCCTCAAAAATAACACTAAATGAAAGAGAATATATAATGATATAATAATGTATAAAAATTCAAAAACAGCTAAAACTAAACAGTATCTTAGGTAGAGATACATACACAATTGAGAAAACTATGAAGAAAAGCAAGTGAAAAATTATCACAAAAATCAGATAGTGACTACCATGGACAGAATGAGGGTATGTGATAGAGAAGGGGCACATGGGCCTGTCACTGGTAATGCCTCATATTTTAATATGGGCAGCTGGTGCCCTGGTGCATGCTTTATTCTTTAAAGAACACAATTACAGCCAGGCATGATGGCTCACACCTGCAATCCTAGCACTCTGGGAGGCTGAGGCAGGAAGATCACTTGAATTCAGGAATTTGAGACCAGCCTGAGCAAGACCCCATCTCTACTAAGAATAGAAAAATGAGCCAGGTGCAGTAACATGCACCTGTTGTCCCAGCTACTTCAGGGGCTGAGGTGGAAGGATAGCTTGAGCCGAGGCGTTTGACACCACTGCACTCCAGCCTGGGTGACAGAGCAAGACTCTGTCTCAAAAAAAAAAAAGAAAGAAAGAAGGAAAATGAAAAAGAAAAAAGTACACAATGACATGTTATATACTTTTTCTGTATTTATAATATTTTACAATATAATGAAATTAATTTATCACATTCTCATTTAACTTTTTGTAATAAAATACTTTATTGGTACCATTTACTGCCAAAAACATAGGAATGTTTGCATTCCTTAGCTTCCAACTTTAAATTAAAAGCTAGTTTTAAAAAAAAAGGAGCAAAATTATCATTTGATTCTCTCAAAAAACAAGCTGCAACTTACCTTTGCAAATAATTAAGTTCTCTCACTTTAAATACTGTAATTCACTGGTCTTCAAAATAAATAATTGTATATAAAAAGAGACAATGGCATGAATTATTTTGCAGAGAAGATTTTACATATCTTAAAAAAAAAACCCTAAATACTACCCCAAGTTAAAACTTGTAAGAATAATTAGTTAAGAGTTATTATAAAATTGAATTCATGTAGCACCTAGAAATTTGTAATATTTCAGATATTATTTACTGTGAAAAAATGTAATGATTTTTCCTTTATGAATTTCCAGGGGTTTATGTACACACTGAATTCAATATAGGTCCCTTTTAAAAGCCAAAGGTTGAAAAATTTATCCATGTCTTTCATCTTATATCCAATTTCTGGACCTAGCAACGGACCTGATGGTAAAAGATCCATGTGTGATAAATAATATAGTACAGTCCTATCTAAATATAATTTCTTATTCACTTTGTCTCATTAATATAATTTACATTTCAATTAAAACATTCTATATGCAAGCAATATGTTTCTCTAAAATATTCTGTAATTAAGATTTCCACTCAGACTACCTTGCTCTCCTCCCCTTTTCTCAAATCACAATGATCTGATGGATATCTCATCAAATTGTTTTTTCTCCCCACAGTGAAACTCTTTCAACTCAAAGTATTATAATACACATACAGATATAGCATATATTAACATATTAGAAAATAAATGATAATAAATACATATGTATCTATGCTAAATGAGAAAATACAAAGCAAAAAACAAAGAAAACCATGCTATGCTCGTCTTTTTTGGACCACCACAGGAAGGCCCTGATGTAGCTGGCTCACATAAACTGATGTTTCCAGACACAGCTAGTATCCTGTGCTCCACCATAATTAAATACTCTGTTAAAAATGTTTCCATGTTTTTTTGTTTGTTCAAAACGGTCTACAGCAACTTTGCTAATCCTGAACGTGATAATAATGCAATAACACATTCTCTTTTTTAATCAAGCCATCGGTTCTATTTTCAACTATTACCCATTTGCTTAAAAACAGACATTCAGGGATCTAAGCAACATTAAGTTAAGGGGTTTTGATTTCTGCCTTCTTTGATTGAGGATTTCAGATGTGTCATTTAATTATTCCCTGCTTCAGTGAAAAAGGATTTTTCAAGCTATCAACCAAAGCCCTTCATTTAAAAATCAAGCAGGGTGACAGTGGTTGGCAGGTGAAGATACCTGTCCACACACCATGTCCACGATACTCTGTCCCCTCTGTAGGAGTGTGCCACTCCTGACTCACCATCAGCCCAGCACATCGCATCTCTCCACCCAGATGCAATCAGGACACTGTGCAATCCCATATGCAGTCAGAACATGGGCACCAGGCAGAAACTAACTCAAAACAACTTTTGGGACAAATACCTGATTTCAATTTGTCAATTTTTCCATGGTGCAGAGTATTCTCACAAAACAGAGGCTTTGTGCTGAAACACTTGTTTTTTCTTCTCATATAAAGTTGAAATGCTAAAGTAAAGTAATGCCAGGAAGAATGTGAAAAATAAACACATCTTCTCTGAAGGAGGCACTGCAGTTGGAATTGGAATTAAGGCTAAACAAACAGTACTGGTTTGTGGTCCAGACTGTAATGCGTTAATGATTACATCAACCAACAGCTTCACTGTTTGTCCTGTATGCCTGTTTATGAAGGTGTGTCTCTATTTCCTCCCTGAAGACCAGCATTCCCAGGTGGGAGTGAGAGGCCTCATTCATGGCTTTGGACTGAATGCACATGCGGTACTGCTCAGGGGTCAGCTCATCAGCACAGCGCTTTTCATGCCAGAGGTGGAAAAGACCAGGAACTGGAGTCCGAATCACCATAAGGTCACCATGTAAGTATTTTCGATAAAGATGAACATCTTCTCCACCCCAACCTTTTACTTCCATGTCAAATCCACCTGCAAGATCAACATTGATATTATAAGTAACTGTCTGATAGCCAGAGCACAGAGAAACATCATAAAGATTTACATGTTCTGCTTCAAAGGAGATGGCACGGTACAACACAAAGACATCTGACGTGAAGGAGTGACTTCCCAGTTTGAAGTCCAGTTACAGGCTGACATTTAGACTCTAGGAGCTCAAGGTCAGTCATCAAGCATATCAAAATGAGATTAAATATTTGAAAACACTTTGTAAACTTCAAAGTTCTATAGAAAATCTATAGAAAGTCAAATAAAGGAGAAGAAAATATAAATCACCTATAATCTCACCACCATTAATATTTCATTGTATTTTCTTTCTATCTTTCTAGACACAAAGTTTTCTGGGTTACAGAAAACTTACCAGAGGGGAAATCAGAAGAATGGGCCATGCTGGAGATACAAAATTGAGAATGGGCACACAGATGATTTATAGCCATGGGAATGAATGAAATTATTGAAGAACTTTAGAAGGAAAACAGGGCTTAGGTCTAAACACTAAGAAATGCCAGTTTATAGAAGTTAAACAGAGGCAAAGAAAGATAAGTCAGCAAAACAGACTGAGAAGTGACCCCAGATGATGGAGAAAATTCTGGAGAAGGTGCCATCACAGTAGTCAAGTGAAAAAAGTGTCCTGAGGAAGAAGTTGTAAGGTGCGTGCTACTCAATTGAGAACTTAAAAAGAACTAAGTGGACCTGGCAGCACAGATGTTACTTATAATCTTACCTAGAACAATTCTGGTGGGGCCATGGGGCAGAAGGCTAACTAGATGACATGACAGGCGAGGTAGAGGGAGACCACTTAAAACTGGGTGCAAGCTGAGCAACTAACTTTTGAAAGAAGCATGGAGAACACAAACCATTTGGAGTTTTTGGAGTTTTTTGAAGAGCCAGAAAAAAGATTCTTAAAAACTGGAAAAAGGCCGGGTGCGGTGGCTCACGCCTGTAATCCTAGCACTCTGGGAGGCCGGGGTGGGTGGATCACTGGAGGTCAGGAGTTCGAGACCAGCCTGAGCACGAGTGAGACCCCGTCTCTACTAAAAAATAGAAAGAAATTATCTGGCCAACTAAAATATATATAGAAAAAAATTAGCCGGGCATGGTGGCGCACGCCTGTAGTTCCAGCTACTCGGGAGGCTGAGGCAGGAGGATCGCTTAAGCCCAGGAGTTTGAAGTTGCTGTGAGCTAGGCTGACGCCACGGCACTCACTCTAGCCCGGGCAACAAAGCAAGACTCTGTCTCAAAAAAAAAAAAAACAAAAAAAACCTGGAAAAAATAATTATTTAATTAAGAGCTAGGCTTCTAAATTATGTCTCCTGTCAAATAATTCTGTCCCACTTAATTTCACATTCACAGGATGGACAATAATCCTGAGAACTCCAAAAAGTATTAAACAATCAGAGCTAAATGCTACGTCTGATTCATCTCAGCTCTTATTCCCTACAGATATGAACAAGCTCTTCAAATATCAGAGATGGTGTAGATACTTTAAAAAAAAAGGGAGACTCACAGTTTTTGGTCTGGCATGTGAGGAGCTTGGAAGTCATCACTCCATCCTAACAAGTAAAAAGCTGAAAAATCAACAGGTCCTCTTAGATCCCTCAGAGAATTGAGGTCACAGGGCAAACTGTTGCCCTCAAAATTGGAGAGACAGACAGGTAGATATAAAGAACCATAACTTACTGGAGCAGAAATCTCTGTGGGAACCAACCAGGGTAGGAAAACCTGAATTGTAATTGACAAATTGCTGGAAGCTCAGTGTAGGCAAGTCTGAGAGTTAAAAACTCCAGGGGCACCCAGTCATATTGAGATCCCCCACACTCTTGTGAGTTTTACCTCCAGGAACTCTGTCAGGCTCTCAATAGTGAAGATCAGGGAAAAAATGCCCTAATGCTTCCAGCAGCAGGAAGGAGGAGGAAAGGTAATCATTTTGAAATATGCCAGAGCATTCATTCCTTATTAATAAGGCCTGATCTCAGAAGAAGCTATTTAACTAGAGCCTAACTTGCTGGGTTTCATCACAGCCTAACCGACCTAGAGGAAGGGAAATATCCAGCTCCAGCCCCTCCTAGCCATCCTGTCCAGGAGGGAAAGAGAGGGGACAGGAAATTGAGAAGAATGTGTGAAGTTCACACCCAGGGGCATAGGATCACCAAAAGACTGAGACCTTATCACAGGACTATAGAATGCTTACCCTCCCTTCACACCTTACCACCACGTCACTAAAGGCCTATTTATTGCAGTTCCCTCTACCTAGTATATCGAGTCCAGCTTTCAACAAAAAAAATTACAAGGTAAACTAAAAGGCAAAAAACTCCCCCAAACCCCCAAACAAACAATAAAACACAGCTTAAAGAGACAGAGCACCAGACCCAGATTCAGATACAGCAGGGATACTGAATTATCAGGTTGGGAATTTAAAACAACTATGGTAAATATGCTAAGGACTCTAATGGAAAAAGTAGACAACATATAAGATGAGTAATATAAGTAGAGAGATAAAAATTCTAAGAAGGAATTAAAAAGATACTACGGATACAAAACACTGTAAAAGAAACAAATGCAAGTAGATACAGTGGGGCTCGTGCCTGGAATCCTAGCACTTTGGGAGGCTGAGAGGGGAGGATGGCTTGAGGCCAGAAGTTCAAGGTTGTAGTGAGCTATGATCACACCACTACACTCTAGCCTTGGTGACAGAGAGAGAGAGAGAGAGAGAGAGACCGACCGACCTTGTCTCAAAATTAAAAAAAAAAAAAGGAAATGAATGCTTTTGATGGGTTCATTAGTAGACTAGACTTGGATAAAGAAAGAATCTCTGAGCTTGAGGATATGACAATAGAAATTTCAAAAACTGAAAAGCAAAGAGGAAAAAAAGACTGGAAAAAAAAAAAAAAAGAAAGAACACAATATTCAAGAACTGTGGCACAACTACAAAAGGTATAACATTTGTAATGGGAATACCAGCAGGAAAGGAAGAGAAGCTCCAAATGAAATTCCAAACAGGTGCAGCTCCTCTTCTTCTTACCTAGCCCACACTCACAGGGTGGAGGCTCTACTCCAGGTACAGCAAGGTGAAAATTTGGGGGGCCCTACTGCACCTATCCAGAGCCCTGCTCATAAAGCAGGGGTGTTACTCTGCTTTATCAGAAGTGTGCCACTGTCCCTGTCCTCAGCTCCAGAGCAGAAGCTCAGAGATTCTTCCCAAAGAGGCAGTCCGTAAGACAAAACTGCTGCAAAGCTCTTCCCAAAGGAAGTGACTTTATTTAAAGTGTAGAAAAGTTCAAGCCTCTTGAAAATAACGGAAGCCAGGCACAGAAGCTCACTGCTGGGGTCCCAGCTACTCAGGAATTAAGGTGGGATGATTGCTTGAGGTCAGAAGTTTGAGACCAACCTTGGCAATATAGTGAGACCCCATCTCTAAAAAAATAAAAATTAAAAAATTTTTTGCAAATTAAAAAAAAAGAAGATAATGGAGATTTTTGGTAGTAAGCAATTAAGAGGAGGCTGGTACCTCCATGAGGGTAACAAGCTTAACAGCAGACCAGCTAGTTTACCAGAGAGAATGAGGCAAAGAGACAGCTAAGAAGATCCCTCCTGGGGTCTGAACAAACCCCAAAGACTTGCCTCAAAAACTACCCCTGTAAAAGGGCCTAATTTAATTGAGTCAGACTGTGGAGCAATTTATGCCCCAGAGCACTGACAAAAACCAGACAGCAACTGGTAAGCAATCAGTAGAGCCTAACAGTTGGGAGCGGCACCAACAGAGGCATGGAGACAGTCAGAGAGAGCCCTGCTAAATCCAGCACCACCCCAGCACAGCTATACATGTCCTGAAGAACATCAGAGGCTTCATACTGTCAGAGGGCAGGGGGAGAAGGAACTGACTAAAATAGTACAGTCAAGTCAATAAATAAATGAAGAAAAACAACAAGTCCTAGAGGTAGGGGGGAATCAGAATCCAGAGCTGCCACAACATATTACCTAAAATGTCCAGTTTTCAAAAAAGAAATTATGAGGCATGCAAAGAAACAACGTGTGACCCACACATCACAAAAAAAGCACCAAAAACTGCTTGGGTTAGGGCACAGATGTTGGCTTTAATAGACAAAAATTCCAAAGCAGTCATTATAAATATAGTCAAAGAAATAGAAGAAATCATGCTTAAAGAAGTAATGAAAGGTAAGATAACAATGTCTCATCAAATAGAGAATATTAATAAAGAGAAAAATTATATATAAAGAACCAAATGGAAATTATGAAGTTAAAAGGTATAATAACTTAAATAAAAAATTCATCAATCAGTTCACAGTAGATCTGAATTAACAAAAGAAAGAATTAGAGAACTTGAAGACAGATCAGTAGAGATTATGTAATCAGAACAACAGAGAGGGGAGAAAAGAATGAAGAAAAATGAACAGAGCTTCAGAGAAATGGAGGATACCATTAAGCATAAGCATACACATAATGACAGTATCAGAAGGAGAAAACAATGAGAAAGGAACAGAAAAAATATTCAAAGAAAAAAAGCCAGCCTCTGTATCAGAGGGTTCTGTAAGGCTGGTGGCAGGCACCCCCTCCCCTCCCTAATGGAAAAAGAGGCCCATGAGACCTGCCGAGAACAATGCCTGCAAGACCCAGCTAAGTCAAAGGATGACCACACCTGGATGGTTACCCTGATAAGAGTCTCGGTTCCTGGAGTCCACACATACCACCAGCCCCTTCTATTTCTCAATACCCGCCCTAAAACTGCAACAAAGCAATTCCTCACTCTTCCTGCCAAAATTCTTCACACCAAAGAAACCCCATCCCCCAACTCTAAAAACATATATAAGCCCACTCAAAACTTCTGGGCAATGTGACTTCTTGGGCGCATCTCTCTCTCTCTCTCTCTCTCTCTCAGGGGCCGTGAACCTCACCCAGGAGCGCCCCAATAAAGCCTCGTTGCTTAACCCTTTCAATTCTGCTCGTCTTTCTTTCTCTGGTGCCGGCCAATCCAAAAAACCTTACAGGTTCCACATCTGCAGATTTAACCAACCACGGATTGATAATATGTGTGTGGTGGGGGGGAACCCCAAAAAGAAAAAAATAAAATAAAAAATAATACAAATTAAAAAACAATACAGTATACAACCATTTACATATGTAAACAACCATTTACATATGTAAACAACCATTTACATAGCATTTACATTGTATTAGGTATTATAGGTAACCTAGAAATGGTTTAAAGTATTTGGAAAAATGTGCGTAGGTTACATGCAAATACTAAACCATTTTATATAGAAGACTTGATCATCTATGGATTTTTTTTTTTCTTTCAGCATATTATGGGGGTATGAAAGTTTAGGTTATGTATATTGCCCTTGCCTCACCCTTCCCCCATCTATGGCTTTTGATATCCACAGGATGTCGGGGATACAGTCTCCCATGGATACTGAAGGATGACTGTAATGTCTGAAACTTCCCAAATGTGATGAAAAACATTAATGTACATATATTCAAGAAGCCCCCAAAACTCCAATAACCCAATTAAAATGAGCAGAGGATCTGAACAGACATTTCACCAAAGAAGATATACAAATGGCTAATAAACACATGAAAAGATGCTCAACATCCTTAGTCATCAGAGAAATTACAGTCAAAACCACAATCACATACCACTTCACCCCACTATAATGGCTAGAAACAGAAAGACAGATAATAACATTTATTAATGAGGATGTGGAGAAACTGGAACTCTCATACACTGCTGGCAGGAATATAAAATGATGTAGCCACTTTGGAAAACCATGTGGCAATTCCTCAGAAGGTCAGACATAGGGTTACAATGTAATTCAGCAATTCTACTCCTAGGTATATAGCCAAAAAAATTGAAAATCTATGTCATCAGCATATTCATAATAGTCAAAAAGTTGAAACAACACAAATGTCTATAAACTGACAAAAAAATAAACAAAATGTGGTATAACCATACAATGAAACATTTTCAGCTTAAAACGGAATGAAATACCTGATACATGCTACAACATGGATGAACCCTAAAAACATGCTGAGTGAAAGAAGCCAGTCACAAAAGACCCCATATTATATAATTCAGTTTATATTAAATGCCCAGAAAAGACAAATCTATAGGAGGTAGATTACTAGATGCCTAGGTTTGGGGGAAATGGGGTGTGGTAGGAAAGCAGGACAGACTGCTAACAGGTATAGGGTTTCTTTGTGTGGTGATAATGTTCTAAATTATTTTTTTTGAGACAGAGTCTCATTCTGTTGCCCAGGCTAGAGTGCTGTGGCATCAGCCTAGCTCACAGCAACCTTAACCTCCTGGGCTTAAGCGATCCTCCTGCCTCAGCCTCCCGAGTAGCTGGGACTACAGGCACGTGCCACGACACCCGGCTAATTTTTTCTATTTTTAGTAGAGATGGGGTCTTGCTTTTGCTCAGGCTGGTCTCGAACTCCTGAGCTCAAGAAGTCCTCCCACCTTGGCCTCCCAGAGTGCTGGGATTACAGGCGTGAGCCACCGTGCTTGGTCATAATGTTCTAAATTTGATTGTGGTGATAGCTGCACAACTCAGTGAACTGTACATTTAAAGTTAGTAAATTTTATGATATGTGAATTATATTTCAATAAAGTTATATAAAAAAGAGATGAGGAACTGCAAGTATCCATGGCACTGCAGAAAAAAATGTATAAAAATCTGCTTTTGAGGGATAGTGAATGGTCATTGTTTTACTAAGCAAGAAATCAAGGAAAAGAGAATTAGTTTCATTTAATAGTCTTTTTATCATTATTTCCTGATTTTCCACTATTCAAACATTACAATGATAAAGACACAAGGCAGGGAGATTTCCAAAACAATGGTTGATTGTAAAAATGAATATAATATGAAAATATGTTCTATGACTTCTATGCTGTGGAACGGTAGCCAGCATTAAATCAATCAGGAGACATGGAATTAGGTTTCAGCCTGCTTTATTAAACTGTTCTCTGACACTTTTAGTTTTTGCTGGGTAAGGCCAAAGCTGGGGTGGAGAAGTATGATTAGACAAGATTCTTCAAGGGCCGTCTTTTGGCTGAGGGGAATGGACAACTAAGCTGTGACTCCAACTACCAACTCCAACTTTAATCAGAGCTAGAAAGAACACCTCGTTTTTCATTTGTCTTAAATACTGGGATTTTGCATAATAGTTTACTAGACAACTAAAGGAGTTTTCATTTCAAAATAAAAAAAATTAAAGCCCTTAGTCTAATCCAAGATTACTCCCAGCTGTAACCACCCATGAGCACAACAGTAGAGTTACAGAGAAATCTTTTGTAAGAATACTCCAAACAACTGCAAATATGGGTAACAAGTCAAACAGGCGTTTTTAAAAACAAGTGTTTTGATTTTGAAGGAATAAGTAAATATTATATTATACTTTTATCTTTATGACCTCATTTTTGCTATTCAAAGACATTAATTATAAACTCACTTGGCCTTTTATATCTCCAGATTCCTCTTTTCAGCTAACTTCAGATCCATAATCTAATAGAACACTCAAATCTGAGACCTTTTAGCAAAATCCCATAAGCTCTACAGTAAATATGTAAAGCCCTATCCTTAAATGTAAGGTATACTTACCAATGGTCAGGAAATCTGATCGATATTGACAAGTCATTCCAAAGCCAAAATCTCTCCAAAAGCCAGAATCCTTTTTGTGAACCTAAAAAAAAAAAAATCAATTTATTCCCTTAAGAACTAGAAAATATGTTAATCGACAATGAAACAAATTAAAATATTTTCTACAGGATACTTTTTTCCTGTCATGTATGTGACTCATAAAGGATCACACACATTTATTAAATCCTGACGAAACAAACAAAACTACAGTAATCCACATGAGCAAAGGCTTCTTGTCTCTTTCAATGTAATTGAACTCAAGCTGTACAAAGTGCAAGCTGGGTTACTAATAATCACACAGTGTGGGGCCTGACCTCAAGGGCTTACGTTCTAGGACAACAGTTGCACGAGCACATACTGTAACACACCGTGATCAACTCTACACAGTAGTCGTCATTTAGTGCCTACCTAGCATTCACTCCCCAGGCCCCCTCCTGATTGGTACGGTTTTGTTCTGGTAATCACCTAGCCCCAGGCAGGGTGGGAAGCTCCTGTCACCAGTAACTTCAGAGTGGGCCATGAGTATACCAGTGAGATAGTCACACCAAACTTACTACAGGAATTGGTTCACCACTAGGTATTAGAAAAAATTCAGGCCAACAATCTAAAAGAGGAGGGTTGTTGGGAACTTTGGAAAACAAAGTCCCCTCATTCTTCTGGGAGAGACACTAGAAAGGCCACTTGCTCATAGGGAAGGGGTCAACAAACCACAACCTCAGGCTAAATCTGGCCTGCTGCCTGCTTTTGTAAATAATTTTATTGGAATATAGTCAAGCTCATTTGTTTACAAATTGTCTATGGGTGCTTTCACAGTACAGTGGCAGAGTTGAGTAGCTGCAATAGGAATGTATGGTCCACAAAGATTAAAATATTTCCTTTCTGGCTCTTTACAGAAAAAGTTTGCCAACCTCTCATGTAGGATGCAATTATGAAGCTTGGGATTGCCAAAGTCCTTTCCTACCATGAAGAAAACCAGCTTTAAAATGAAGCTATCACCATTGAAATCCAAGTATAGAAAGAAATATTAAAACCAGGGCTTTGACAACACTGAGCCTCCAGAATCTTAGAAGATGAAGCCTGACAAACCTCCTTTATTTTATTCATACTTTCAACAAGCGTTTAATCTGTTAGATATGGTTCTAGAAACTGAGGTTTAGCAGTGAACAGAGGTGACAAAGTTCCTGCCATCATAGAGCTTTTGTTTTGGTGGGAAAATAGCAAATAAATAAATAAATACACATTTTAGGTAGTGATACATGCTAGGAAGAAAAATGCAGCACGATAAGGGGAGAGCCTGACAGAGGAAAGCCTGTCTTGGACATAACAGCCACAAAGGCTTCTCTGAGGAGGCAAGTGTTGAGCAGGGAACTGACTGAAGTGAGGGAGTGAGCGACGCAAATATCTGGAGGAGATCACTCCAGGCAAGGGGGGCTGCTGCAAAATGGCTCTAAGGACAAACAGCAAGGAAATGATTGTGGTAAGAACAGAAAACATGAGGCCCTGGGGTCAAGACGAGGCTTACAGTATTTCTTTAAGGTAAGTGGTATTATAGCATTTTTGTATGCTTGTGGGAAGGAGTTAGAAGAGGCAAAGTGTAGTACAAGAGGGTGAAGAATGGCCGGAGGGCATCCCTGTTCAGGCAAGGGCTGAGCTCTAGTTCATTACAAAGGGGACCGACCGGCTGGCATCACGAAGGGATGTGGGCAGCTCTTCCACTGGGAATGGAGAGACACTGAGGCAGCGGGGCTGACAGAACTCATGAGAGAAGAATAAGGAAGAGAACTTCTGACTACTCTTTTCCAAATGAAATAGGAAAGCAAAGCAAGTGGAGAGTGAGAAGTGGTGAGGGGTTGCTGGGAGGGGTGAAGAGAGGTCCGAGTGGCCTGTAGGAAGGAGAGTAGGAGGGCCAGGTAAGGGCAGGACTCCAGGGCGGCCCAGGAGCCTCGGCCTGTGGTTGCATCTCTAAAGCAACGTCCAGTCTGTAGTCAGGCTGTGGTGCTCCACTGCCCTGGGGCCTGGTGAGAGTCGCCCTTGATCAGGTTGGGGTTCTATAGAGAACACCGGAAGGAGTGAGGGGCAAGTGAGGTGAGTGCACAGCAAAGAAGGTGTGGAAAATGACTAGCCATGGAGTCTGGCTGGGCAGGAGGGAAGTCAGGATGTAGACATGAGAAGGGTGAGAGAAGGCGAGAGAGATGCCTCATCCAAACTGCAGCATTCTGAGACAGCTTCCTGGAGGAATAAAGCTGGAGTTGGGATAGATAGATGAGGAGGACTGAGCCAAGTGATAGAAGATGTGCTGGGGAAAGTTCAGGCAAAAGAACAGTTTGTGCGAAGACCTGCAGATGGAGGAGAGAGTACGGCCAAGGATGGTGAGACTTGAGTCAGAAGAGGTGTCCACAAGGTAGGCCGGGGCTTGGCAAACTTTTCCTGTGAAAGGCCACGTAGTAAATACCTTAGGTTCTGCAGAACATATAGTCATTGCCACAACTACTGAACTCTGACACTGTGGTGTGAAAGTAGTCACTGATAATAAATAATTAAATGAACTTGCTGTGTTCCAATAAACTTTACGTATGGGCACTGAAATTTAAATTTCATATAGTTTTCATGTGCCATGAAATATTATTCTTTAAAAAAATATATATATATCTATGTTTTGAGATGGGGTCTTGCTATGTTACCCAGGCTGGAGTGCAGTGGCTGTTCACAGGCATGATCACAGTTCACTGCAGCCTTGACCTTCTGCTCAAGTGATTCTCCTGTTTCTGCCTCCTAAGTCGCTGGGACTACAGGCATGTGCCACCGCACCTGGATAAAATATATTTTTATTCATTAAAATTTTCCCATTCTTAACTCATGGGCCATACAAAATGAGGTAGAAGGCCAGATTTGGCCCACAGGCCACAGCTGCTGACCACTGGCCTCAAGGGACATGCAGGGCCACATCACAGACAACTGCATGTACCTGCGGTACTTCTTCCTTTTCTAGAATTTAAAGCTCTTTGAGGGCAGTACTTTTGTGGATTTTAATCATGGCTATATCCCTAGCTCCTAGAATAATACCAGGCACATAGTAGGTAAATATTCAATAAATGTTTGTTAAATAGATAAATAAATAAATGAACTTATAGGGGCATCATTTTAGTGTCAGAACCAAGGCTAGACTCTAATATTCTCTTTAGTCAAATATAATCCTGGTACAAAATATTAAAGCAAACCATCCACTTTGATATCTCTACCCCATGCCAATTCTGCTTTTATAAATACTGTGACTTTGTAACTTAGTTTCCTAAAAATTATTCAAATATTATCAGACTTAGGGAAAGGAATCGTTGGTTTTGTTTGATTTTTAAAGCAACAAATTTTCACTGAGGAAAGTAGAAGGAAATTAAAATCATCTGTAGTCTTGACTGTTAATATTTCATTCCAATGTTTTATCTGTCCTTCTAAGCATGTGGGAGACACAGTTATCCACATGTAACCTACATCCCCAGCCGCTGGCCCCTCACAGAATGCCAGGTTTATGAAGCCAACTAGCAACTTGGCACCTTCCCTTGGATATCTAATAAACAACACACACATACCATGGCTCAAGTTGAAGTCCTGATCTCGCCTCTCCCATTCCTTTCTTTCCCTCATTCACCACATCTAATCTACCAGGAAGCTTTGTCAGCTTTGTCTCCCAATCACATCCAAACTTTTCTCCACAATTACCACCCTGGCCCTAGACACAATCACCTCCCCTTGTCTACTGCAAAAGCCTAACTGGCTGCTTCCAGCCGGCGCCACACACAACCCACTCTCCCTCTAAAGGCTTCCTAACACATTGGCATAAAATCCAAACTCCTTCCAGGGGCGTAACAAGCTCTGCACAACCTGGCCTTTGCCTTCCGTGCTCCAGCCACCTTCGGAAATCCAGCAGCTGTTCCTACTGCCTGGAAGTGCCTGCCCCCAATCACTAGCTGGTTCCTTTCTGTCCTTCAGATGGCCCCTCCAACAGCTCCATCTCACAGAGATCTTTCTGACCAAACACGCCACAGAAACCACCAAATCACTCTCCACAGCTCAGCCTGTTTTCATGATTTGCGTGGCACTTGTTATCTGATTTTAATTTCTGTCTCCTCCTACCAGAATAAAGATCCTTGTGAGCAATAAACATACTTGTCAGGGTCAGGTGCCAGTGGTGAATAGTGACTGGCATTGAATGGACCCTCACTATTTGGTAAATTAATATAACAGAGGCAGTCTGTGCAGTGGAGGCTTTGGAGCCACACTGCCTGGGTGCCTGGCCTGACTCCAGCCAGCTGTGCACGGCAGGCACTCAACCACAGCACAGCTGTGTCCTCATCTGTAAAAAGGGGGTAATAATAGCACCTATCTCAGAGGTTGTTAGGAGGATTAAACAAGTTAACATGCAGGCAAAACAGAACAGTACCCTGCACATAGTAAATGGTACATAAAAATATTAGCTCTTACCATTAAAATCTCACCTAAAATAGATATACACATTTCCCATTTTTAGCTTTACATTTTCCTCTACATTTACACTGCTGTTTGCTTTATTTACATTTCACAAATGTTTTCCTCTTGATATACCATATTCACCACAGTATGACCCATAATTCAATTCATCATTTTACTATTAGAGTTTTGCTTGCTTTTAATGTTATTGATTTATGCATATTGCTACTGTATAGCTCTGATTATTTCTCCAGGAGAAACTGTTGGGAATGAAAATTACTGGATTGGGGGATAAACCTGTTTATTAATAAAACTCTTGACCCAGAGAGCTGCATTCCCACCAGCAGAGATGGAAGAGCTCCCATTCTCCCAGCCTCACTCGCATGACCGTGCTTTTTTAAAGAAGTCCTTTAACAGCAGAAAAAAAGTATTGTACTACTGTTTTAATTTATTCCTAGTAAGGTTGACTATTTGAGTATGTTTATTGTGAATTATTGTCAGTTGTCTTTTGCCCGTTTTTTCTATTGGGTGCATTCCTGTTTACTTCTAATATATATATATATTTTTTTTTTTTTTTTTTTGAGACAGAGTCTCACTCTGTTGCCCAGGCTAGCGTGCCATGGCGTCAGCCTAGCTCACAGCAACCTCAAACTCCTGGGCTCAAGCAATCCTTCTGCCTAAGCCTCCCGAGTAGCTGGGACCACAGGCATGTGCCACCGTGCCCGGCTAATTGTTCTGTATATATTTTTAGCTGTCCATATAATTTCTTTCTATTTTTAGTAGAGATGGGGTCTCACTCTTGCTCAGGCTGGTCTCGAACTCCTGAGCTCAAACAATCCGCCCGCCTCGGCCTCCCAGAGTGCTAGGATTACAGGCGTGAGCCACCGCACCCAGCCTACTTCTAATATATCTTTAAACATCAAAGAGGGCAAGCGTTTGTCTTTTAAGTGAGAAGACTGAAGCTTAGAAAGTTAAGCAATTAGCAAAGGTTTACAAGTGATGAAACTAGAACTTGAAGTGCTTATTTCGCTATGCAACATCTAGAACGAATCAGCATTCAAATGATTCTTCCCCCATAACCCTCCAAACCTTTAACCCTTCTATGTTGACTCTATTTGCCACTTTTTTTGTTTGTTCTCAATTAATTTTAACACATAACTTTTTACTTTTGGAATAATTTTAGATATACAGAGAAGTTCCAAAACAGTAAAGCATTCTGATATACTCCTCACCCAGTTTTAGCTTCCCCTAATGCTATCATCTTACATTGTTGTGGTACATTTGTCAAAACTAAGGAACCATCATTGGTATATTACTATTAACTCAGCTCCAGACTTTATTTGTATTTCACCAGTTTTTCCTTTAATACCCTTTTTTCCGTTCCAGGACCCAGTCCAGGGCACCACATTGCATTCAGCTGCCATGTCTCCTTAGCCTCTTCTTGGCTCTGACGGTTTCTCAGTCTTCCGGGTTTTTTATGATCGTGACAGTCTCATGGACAGGTATTTTGCAGAATGCCCTTCCATGTGTGCTTGCTGGAGCTTTCCCCATGATTAGATTGAGGTTATGGTTTTTGGAAGGAAGACTGCAGGGCTGAAGTGCCCTTGTTACATACCCTCAAGGGTACACGACATCATTGGTGATGTTAACCTTCACCACTTTGGTTAAGGTAGTGTCTGCTGGGTCTCTCCACCAAAAAGTTTGTTTTTCTCTTTCCATACTCTTTGGAAGTGAATCACCTAGTTCTACCTTGTGGAAAAGGGAATATCTACGTAAATTATCTAGGATTTTACAAGGAACATTTGCTTCTTCTTCCCTATCTTACTCTAATTTAGCCTATCCATTCACTTACTATTTATCTATTTATTCACTCGCTCATTTATACCACTATACTCATAGATATTTATTTTATGCTTCGGGTTACAATCCAGGTTAAAGCTATTTATTTTGTTGCTCAGGTTGTTCCAGCTTGGGCATTGGGAGCTCTTTCTTTTGGCTTCTGTGCCCTTTGACACACCCTCATCCTTTTGTCGTTTGAGTACTTTCTTACTTTCTGGAGCTCTAAGATGCTCCAGGTTCCTCTTTTATTTTTTTCTTCTTTTGAGACAGGGTCTTGCTCTGTTGCCCAGGCTAGAGTGCAGTGGCATGATCATAGCTCACTGCAGCCTTGAACTCCCAGGCTCAAGTGATCCTCCTGCCTCAGCCTCTCGAGTAGCTGAGACTACAGGCATGCTCCACGACACCCAGCTAATTTTTCTATTTTTTTGTAGAGACAGGGTCTCACTAGATTGCTCAGGCTGGTCTCAAACTCCTGACCTGAAGTGATCCTCCCACCTTGGCCTCCTAAAGTGCTGGGATTACAGGCATGAGTCACTGCACCCAGGCCCAGGTTCCTTTTGTATATTTCTTGCTGTAGCCCTAGAATCAACCATTTCTCTAGGGAGCCCTGGCTCCTTTGATTGGAAAATGGTGTTAGAAACCAAGATTTGGGAGTGGAGTGTGCTTGGGGACTACTGGGGTGTCACTGGTTCTAGGCCCTCTCAGACTAGTAAACTAGGTAATACAGATATGTACACCATATATATACCCTTTGACACCATAATTCCAAATTGCTATTCATTTCTTTTTAATTATGTCAACATAACGATTTATACTATTACATCAACAAATGTTTAGACTTAAATAAAAGTTTTAAGCCAGACATGGTGGCTCATGCCTGTAACCCTAGCACTCTGGGAGGCCAAGGCAAGAGGATAGCTTGAGGTCAGGAGTTCAAGACCAGCCTCAGCAAGAGTGAGACCCTGTCTCTACTAAAAATAGAAAGAAACTGGCCAGACAACTAAAAATAGAAAAAATTAGCCAGGCGTGGTGGCACAGGCCTGTAGTCCCAGCTACTTGGGAGGCTGAGGCAGGAGGATCACTTGAGCCCAGGAGTTTGAGGTTGCTGTGAGCTAGGCTAATGCCACAGCACTCTAGCCCAGGCAACAGTGCGAGACTGTCTCAAAAAAAAAAAAAAAAAAAAAAAAATAGTAATAATAAATAAATAAAAGTTTTACTGCTTATTTTGTTTACCATTATTTTATTCTTAGGTCTTCCTCTCTCAACATGTTCCTTTCTCATTTTGCTAAACTAGATAAACAGGTCTGTGAGAATAAACTTTTGAGTCTTTCTTTAAGGGACAGGGTCTTGCTCTGTTGGCCAAGTTGGAGTGCAGCGGTGCAATCAGAGCTCACTGCAGCCTCCAACTCCTGGGTTCAAGTGATCCTCCTGCCTCGGACTCCTGAGTCAGCTGGGATTACAGGCATGAACGACCACACCCAGCTTGAGTTCTTGAATGTTCAAAAATGTCTATTTTGCCTTCAAATAGTAAGTGAAATATAGATTCTAGAATCACAGTTTTCTTTATAATTTTCATGGTACTGATTTATTGTCTAATACCAATACTATGAAAAAGAAGGTGAATGCCGATCTGATTCTTATTCCTTTGTGGACAAGCTTGGATTTTGCTATTTTTAGTGTCTTTGGAAGCTATTATGATTAGCCCTTCAGTGCTATTCTCAAACACCAGAAGACTTGTCTTTCCTTAGCTATGCAAAGTTTTCATCCATTTCCAGCTTGCTCTCTCTCTTTTCTGGAATTCCCATTAAATAATTTTGGAGCTTCTGGATTGATTATCCATGTCTCAATTTTTCTTTCATATTATCTCTTGGTCTTTATGTGTCCAGTTGGCTTGTCTTCTAGTTTACAAATTTGTTTCAACTGTGACTACTCTGCTACTTATATTTTCTTATTCTTGTAGTCTTTATTTTTCTTATATTTTCACGATTTTCAAGTTCTGAAATAAATCTTGCTTTAGCAACAAATCTTGTTTTATGAATTTAATGTTTTTTCTGATCTCCCTAACAATATACTTTAAAGTTATTTTCTATCTGGATTCATATTCTCATGTTAATTTTTCTGCTTATTAATAAATTTGTTGCCTTTCTTTCAATAGTGTTGGTTTTCCACAAATGTTTAGTTTTGCTTAATTGCTACTCATTTTTTTTTTTTTTTGAGACAGAGTCTCGCTCTGTCGCCCTGGGTAGAGTGTAGTGGCATCATCGTAGCTCACAGCAACCTCAAACTCCTGGGCTCAAGCAATCCTCCTGTCTCAACTTGCCAAGTAGCTGGGACTACAGGCGTGCACTACAACGCCCGGCTAATTTTTCTATTTTTAGTAGAGATGGGGGTCTCACTCTCGTTTAGGCTGGTCTCGAACTCCTGAACTCAACCAATCCTCTTGCCTTAGCCTCCCAGAGTGCTAGGATTACAGGTGTGAGCCACCTCGCCCAGCCAATTGCTGCTCATTTTTATGTTATAAATCATTGTTGAAAAATCCATGGCTACTAGCTATAATTACAGGGGCCTATCCTGAGTCATAGAGTAGGGGCAGAACATGGTTTCAGGGAGAATGTGCCAACAGTAACTCATCTCTGGAGGCCAGGACCTCCCTATCTACCCTGACCTGCCTCTCTAGCTCCAGGGACTACAAGCACTGCCTGTGATGCCTGCTACTCAGCACATCCCCGAGAAGCACATATGCTCCATGCTCCCTCCACTCCCTGTCCGCTAGGAGCTCAGAGAAAGCAGGCAGCCCCATCTTCACTCACTGTTCTCCTGAACATGTTCTAGACTGCTCTCTCCTCCTGTAATCTTATGCCAACTGTTGCCAACTTACAGAAACTTCTGTAAATTGGCAAACTTATGTCTGCTAACAGCTTCCTCATTTTCCAATACTAATGTACCTTTTTCATTTTAATAATTCATTTTTACCAAGCATATGGGGTGTCAGATAAGGCAGATGTAGGTGCTCAATTTACCATTTTGATCCTATTTGTACCTATATTCCTAATACTGGCCTACCGATAAGATAGAGAGATGTGTATGGGTGTGTGTGTGGACGTACTATGCCAGATGTTGGTACCAAGCTAATGCTATCCTCATAAAATACATTAAGCAGATCATATGGTATTAATATTACCTATTCTTTGAAAGTTAGAAAAGCTCTTCAGGCCAGGTGCGATGGCTCACGCCTGTAATCCTAGCACTCCGGGAGGCCGAAGTGGGAGGACTGCTTGAACTCAGAAGTTCGAGACCAGCCTGAGCAAGAACAAGACCCCCGTCTCTACTAAAAATAGAAAAATTAGTCAGGCGTCATGGTGCGCACCTGTAGTCCCAGCTACTCAGGAGGCTGAGGCAGGGGACTGCTTCAGTCCAGCAGTTTGAGGTTGCTGTGAGCTAGGCTGACGCCACAGCACTTTCAGCCCAGGCAACAGAATGAGACTCTGTCTCAAAAAAAAAAAAACCGAAAGAAAGAAAGAAAGAAAAAAGAAAAGCTCTTCAATAAAACATTATATTTTTGTACCTACAAGGTAATTTTTAGTAACTATTCTAATTTTTTAAAAGGCTCTGAATTTTTGCAGAGCTTCCATCTCTTTTATTTATGAAACACTAACATAAATTTAGCTTGTGTTATTTTATAAAATTTCTTTCCTTTTATTCAGAATTTTTTAAACTTACATATAAAATTGATTTCTCTCAATGTTTTTATATTCTAATTTCCCATGTTATGGAAACTGTACAGATTACCCTGAATCTGATCACTTTATTAAGAAAAGATTTTTTTACACATAAATAATAAGCTCCTGTATTTGTCAACCTATTTTTGTTTCATTAATTTCTGCCTTTATCTTTACCTCTTTCCGACTTGTTTCCTTGGAATTATTTTTCATTTTTTTTAACATCTTAAATTGACTTAGCTCATTTTCATTTTTTCTTAATGTTAACAATACAAGATTATGCAAAATGCAATTTGGTATCCTGGACTGGATTTTGAAACAGAAAAAGGACATCAGTAGAAAAACTGGGGAAAACCTAATAAATCTAAAGTGTAGCTAGGAGTAACTTAACAATATTAATTTCTTAATTTTGACAAATGTATCACAGTTATATAAGATGTTAGCATTAGGGGAAACTGAGTGAAGTATGGGAACTGTCTGTACTATCTTTGCCACTTTTCCGCAAATCTAAATTATTCCAAAATAGTAACGTTACTTACATATTTTTAAAAGCTTATGTAAGTATAGTTTTGACAATAACTACAAGTTTTGATATACAGCATTTACATTCCATGACTTTCTAAGTAGTTTTCCATAGTATAATATTTCCTCTTATTTTGCAGAGCAGTTTTAATTTCTAGTTAGTAGAGGTTTTTTTTTTGGGAGACAGAGTCTCACTCTGTTTGTTGCCCTGGCAAGAGTGCCGTGACATCAGCCTAGCTCACAGCAACCTCAAACTCCTGGGCTCAAGTGATCCTTCTGCCTCAGCCTCCCGAGTAGCTGGGACTACAGGTATGCACCACCATGCCCGGCTAATTTTTTCTACTTCGGATAGAGACAGGGTCTTGCTCTTGTTCAGGCTGGTCTCGAACTTCTGAGTTCAAGCAATCTTCCCACCTCGGCCTCCCAGAGTGTTAGGATTACAGGCGTGAGCCACCACACCAAGCCGTTAGTAGAGTTTTAAAATTAAATTTTATTTTCAGTATTACTAAAAATAAGTTGGTAGAATGACTGTACAATTTCCACATTCTGGAACATGAGGTTTTTCTTTATGACCTAAACTCCAGCTCCCCCCCAACTTAATTCTGAAGCAATAAATGTGAAAGTATTTTACTGGGGGTGTGAAAATAGACTATGGAGAAGTGTTTACAATAACTACAATTTTTTACTGACAGTTTGTTTTCTACTTGTACAACAAATATGAAGTAATCTAAGGAAGATCTTTGGAGGCTTTCATAACTGACAATGTAAAAGTCTCACCAGTTGCTGCTCCACAGGTGGTGGCACGTCCTGGTTGGCATAAACGATGGCAGGGTTGTAAAGACTGAACACCACAGGGTAAAACACCTTCTTACCTATAAATGAAAATATATATTTGTGCCATACAGAGAAGTTACGAAGGATTGCTCTTTATTGTAATATCTCTTAAGGCTTTATTAAAGTCTTTCTATTATCACACAGGATGATTTTATTGTATCACTATTGTATTTTATCAATATTCAGCCTACAGAACACCATGTCAATTGATGAATATGATGATGATTTTAGGTCAGGCTATGAAACTACAACCTTGTAAAAGAACAGAGAAGAAAAAAGACTAGAAGGTGCTTACGTGTTTATTCCCTTTGACTTTGGGGAGCTAAACAAAGGTATTCTCTCAGCTACTCATTAGGGGAGCCATTCAATACTCATTATTTCATCTAATCAGCAGTAATAAATGTAGATTACTTCTGACAATCACCAAAGAAACGTAGAAACTTCTGTTAAATCTACCCTTCAAAATCCAAGGAATACTGTACAGTGAATAGATATGTAAAGAATAATTAAAATAGGGCCAGGCATGGTAGCTCACACCTGTAATCCTAGCACTTTGGGTGGCCAAGGCGGGAGGATTGCTTGAGACTAGGAGGTCAAGACCGACCTGGGCAACATAGTGAGATGTTTCTACAAAAAAATTTTAAAAATGAGCCAGGTGTGGTGTGCTGGTGTTCACCTGAGGCTGCAGTGAGCTATGCTCACACCACTGCACTCTAGCCTGGGCGACACAGTGAAACCCTGTCTCTAAAAAAAAAAAAAAATACACACACAAAAAGCAGATTTGAATCAAGATCTGGAAAAGTTGGGAAAACAAGAATTAAAAATACCTGATGTAATAGTCCTTGCAGAAGACCTTGCCATTAGTATTCAAACTGATTGCATTCAAGGGACCTTAAAGGCCAAGTAGCCCACCTCCCCTCAACAAAGAAACCCTTGCTGTGACTGGGTTCAATCACGTAGTAACTGTCAGGGAGTGTGGGAGCAACATGGTAGCCTTTCCATTACAAGATCCCTAGCAGATGTTCATTCTATCTTCTTTCAAATCCATTTAGGGAGGGGGAGCTTAATTTCCTGCAGGCAAATCTATCTCTGGATGTAAAATATTTCTTTTACACTGAGCAAATATGTCTCCTTTAATTTCTACATTTTGAATTTAATGCTGCCTAGAGTAACAAAAATAAGCCTAACCCTCATTTACTCAATAGGCTTTCAGAGAGTTCCTGACAACTACTCCTAACCAAACTGATTAATAAGAAGGCAATCATTTGTATACGAATAGTTCTACATAAAAAACATTTACTATGAGATTCTTTTTAAAAATTTATTTTAATTGACAAAATTATATATACTTATGGTATATAACATGTTTTAATATATGTATACACTGTGAAATGATTAAACCAAGCTAATTAACATATCTGTTACCTCACATACTTATTTTGTGGTAAGAACATTTAAAATCTCTTCTCTTAGCAATTTCCAAGTATACAATACATTGTTATTAACTATAGTTACCATGTTGTACAGATTTCCTAAAGTTGTTTTGTTCTTCATCCTGTTGAGACTCTTTAAAACAGAAAACTTCCTTTTTTTTATTTAAAATAAAATTTGATTTATAAAAATGTCATTTGTTCATTTTTAAAAAAATATCCACAACATGAAGCAAAATATACTAATAATAAATCACCCCAAAATTCATAGTCTGGAGACCAAGCAGTACCTTCATCTAGCCCTCTGCGTGAGTATGAGTATGTGCGTGCATGCATGTGTGTACACGTGTATTCGTGCGTGGGGGCCGGCACTATATGCCTGAGGCTGAGTGCTTCTGGCTCTCACATGTTCACACCATGGGCTTGGCTCTTTTTCTGACCTGCACTGCTTCCTTCTCATCAATTTCGAGACTTCCTATTCCTTTGCATTTCTTCATTTGGCTTCAAATGTAGTCATTGGAATTTGGCCCCAAGAGAACAAAGGATCTGAACTTCAGAGGGTCAAATTTTCAATTTCCTACTTAATATTCCAGTTAAATTAAACTTAATGTAATTTAAGAGAAAACATATTAGGGTTTAAGTAAGACTTCTTTTCCTTCAAATTAAATGATTCAAAACATAGAACATGCTGACACTGTTCTAAATTCTATACTCAGCTCATCTACCAATGTTGTACGCACCTGGCTCAGCATTTAACCGGCAGCTGTTAAGGAATTCGGCTGAGAAATATATATCAACATCACAGAAAAACATCAAGACCTCTCCCTTGTCCCAAGCTCGGGCACCCACATTTAGTCCTCGTCCACGATTAAATTCTTCATTCAATGAGACCAAGGTGTAATTGTGAAAATCAGACTCACTATGAGGAAAGCACATACAAAAAATGGTAAGTCCCATTTTATTTTATTTATTTATTTATTTATTTTTTTTTGAGACAGAGTGTCGCTTTGTTGCCCTGGCTAGAGTGAGTGCCGTGGCATCAGCCTAGCTCACAGCAACCTCAAACTCCTGGGCTTAAGCGATCCTACTGCCTCAGCCTCCCGAGTAGCTGGGACTACAGGCATGCGCCACCATGCCCGGCTAATTTTTTCTATATATATTTTAGTTGTCCATATAATTTGTTTCTATTTTTAGTAGAGACGGGGTCTCGCTCTTGCTCAGGCTGGTCTCGAACTCCTGACCTTGAGCGATCCACCCGCCTCGGCCTCCCAGAGTGCTAGGATTACAGGCGTGAGCCACCGCGCCCGGCCCGTAAGTCCCATTTTAAGTTAACTCTTTTCCTTCAACACAACTTACAAAATATCTTTTGCACTTCAAATATTTTATTATGTTGGTTCTACATTCACACAGGGAAAGAAAATGATCAGCTTCACAAGTATGATCATCAGGGACAGATATTCACTGCATGCCCACATCTGAGGCAGGATGCTGGTGGGGTGAAGTTCAAAAAGTGTTAGGAAGTGGCCACTGCCCTTTGGGATCTTAAAAACCTATTGGGGAGATAAGAAATACACACATGGAAAAATAGCCATAATGTCTGGTAAGAAAATAATGCACCTAAATGAATGACACACACACACAGAGTGCTCTTCTCTCAAAAAGCATCACTTGGATCTCTGTACAAATGTGCCCTTATCAGAGGGATCCACCCTGATACCACATGTGGAATGGCTCCGACTTCCCTCTCTTTAATCTCTACCCTCTTCCCCTGGCTGTTTTCCTTAGCACCAACAGACACGTTTGTTCGAGTGTCTCCCCTACTCCATGACAGCAGGTATTTTGTTTTGTTCATTAGTATGGACACAGTGTCCCTCCAATAGGAGTTCAATGAATATTAGCTGAATGAATGAATGAATAGCAGTTCTGAGAAAAGAGACTGCTTCTATCTGGAGTAGTTAGAGAAGATGTTGGAACTGGAACTTGAGTTACGCCATGGTTAAAATGCTGAATTCAGTGGCAAGGGCAAAGGTCATTTTAGATCATTATTCTCAGAGGCAAAGTGTTGAGAAAGCAGAAAGCAGAAAGCATTTTAGAAAACAGAGATCAGAAAAATCAGATTAGAACAAAAGGACCCTAAAATGGGAACAAGGAGAGAAGGGTCAGACTGAGGAATACCTTCTTCCATGCAAGGTTAAAGAACTGGGTCAGCATCCTAAAGGCAAGGAGTGTCAGCAGGGCTTTTCTGCTAGGGCAGTGGTTCTCAAACCCACAGCATCAATTTCCCCTGGCAACGTGTTAGAGACGAAATTCTCAGGCTCCACCTCAGATCCACTGACTCAGATGCTAGGGGTGGAGCTGCACATTTAAATTTTAGTAAGTCCTCTAGGTGACTCTGACAATACAGTTGGAGAATGACTCAGTGCACTAGGGTACAGCCGAATAAAAAAAGTTAACATTTTAGGAAGATTACTCCTGCAATAGTACAGAACAGGTAAGGGAGAGATGGAAGCAAAGGCTCAAATACTACATGATAGACTCCGAGTGCTCTGAGTGTCGAGGATGCACCTCCCCATCTTATGGGATATAAATGTCTCCGTTTTATGGAGGAACTGACCATTACCACCTCATATCCCCAGCACCAAGTGGAGGCATTGATCACAGAATCCCCCTCACTTTCTACCCACCCCAACCACAATAATTTCCTAGAGGTGGGGACCAGGCTTAAACTGGCCAATCCCAATAGCCCCCACCCAACCTGGCCATAGTGATTGGCTCAAGAATGGGCAAAATGTCCTTCCCTGGGATTTTCTCAACTGGAGCTGGGAGAAAGCTCTTTCCTCTCTGATGGCAAAGCTGAGAAGATGTGAGCCCAGAGCCGCCAACAGTCATATCCCTCACCATTGGAGGAAGCCAATCTGCAACAGGAGAATGATGTCAACATGCAGAGAAAAACAGACAAGAGAATGTTGATGGTATTCAAGTCTCTGATTCCAGTCCCTGAGACGCCAAGGTTGCTTTGATTTTCTTCCCCAAATCTGGTTGTAACAATCCCTTTATTTCTGGTAGGCACCCAAGATTCTTCAATACTGCTCCTATTTCCTTAAGCATGCTCAAGGCAGGTTTACATCGTTTGCCACAGAGGAGTCTTGACAATAGAGGGACAACTTCAGTAGTAACTAGTGTGAGCACTTGGCACTTAGTAGGTGACTGAAAGGAAGGAAGAGAGGAAGCGAAGAAATGGAGGGAGGGGGAACCAGAGTTAGGGTGGTGGCAGCAGCAAGGAGGAGACAGAGAAGAGGTCCTGTGAAGTAAGTAGGAACTGACAAATTAGAGGTAATTCTAAGTAAAGAAGGAGTAAAAGACTTTGGCTCTCAGATGTCAAGTCCAGGGTATTGTGAAAATGGTCTTACTCTGAAGTAAAAGAGGGCTGTCAGGAGGAGCTGGTATAGGGAAGGGGAAGAGATGAGTCATGTTTATACACCTCAGGGCTGTGAGGGTCCCTGCAGGGCAGAAACTGAGACCGCTCAACTATGCCCAGTCTTCTTCCAACTACCCCAGTCAGACTCCCAAGCAGTGTACCTGGAACACAGCAGGCAGGACTCAATGAATGTTAGTTGAATGATTTGAGAAGAATGGCTGGCCAAATCTGGACTCTTAGGGAATGGTTACAACTAGCAGAAAGGTAAAAAACTAAAGGACACAGAGTTGGTGTGGTTAGAGAAGGCAATTAACCTAATAATTTACATTATTTCATATTTACATTTACAAAATATTCACATTTTATAAACATAACATTTTAAGATGAAAGTACTGGTTAGGTTGTCAATGTAAAAAAGCAATTAAAGAAGATAACAGAGAAAAGGCTGAATTTGGAAGTTAGGTTGTACCTTTGGGCCTATCTTTTTGAAAAGAAAAGGCTGAGAAGCTAAAGAATTAATAATTAAGTATGAAGGAATTACCAATTTATTCATTTAAACCTCTGAGCACCTACGATCTGCCAGGTACTATATGGGTTGCTTAGTTACAGAACTACTATTCCGGGAAGTTTATCTGTGAAAGAACAGAAACACAACAGTAGCTATTGGGTACTGCAGAATCAGGGGGTTTCTTAAGGATATGGGAGACCTAAGCATTGTTTATAGGGGAAGAAGAAGGAGCCTGAGGAATTGGAAGGAAAGAAAGGTGACAAGTAAGAGATAAGCTCAGGAGATGATGGTATCAAAGTGAAAGGATTCAATTTAGAAAAAGGGAAAGAAGCAAATATACAGAAGATGAGTGAGCCATAGAGGGAGAGCATCCTGATCATGCCAGGCTGCCTGCTAAGCGGTGAAGGGAAGTTGAGTCATGTAGGATTGCATGCGAAATGAGGAACTTAATATCACCACCACTACTCACATGTTCAGCCAACTTTTAAATATTAGTTATTCAAAATTATTAACTTTTTTAAGTATCTGAAATTCTCACTCTACTAGTACTGTCTATATATATAAATAAAATTAAAGGACTTCACTGTGGACAGGGCTCACCAACCTTGTGACAGATTCTAGGATAGACTTGACTTTAGACAGTCCTTCTTTACCAAAATACACCACTGTGAGATGAATCCTCTTGTCCTGATGAATACAAACATCCCTAACAGAATTGAGAAATAAAGTTCGTTCAAGAAAATATATGAGGCACTACTTATTCAAAAAGCAATCAAATGAAGCTTTAACAACAACAAAAAAATGAGGCATTACTGATACAGAATGAAGTCACATGAAATAAACATAAAAGTGGCAATATTTCTGAATTACTGAAGCCACACAAAGGCACAAAGTCTATGCCTGAATGAGTACACATCTTGGAAGGTCATGGAAACAGTTCAACATTTTTGCCATATTTCAAAACAGTTTTGGAACGTTTGCTTTGGGATTGCTCTCGGATGCAAATTATTAATACAAGATATTCAAGGAAATAAATTCAATCAGTTCATCGCCAAATAAATAATATTCAAGTTTTGGATCAATAGTTATTTTGTCCTCAGATTGGCTAATTCCAAAAAGTATACCTGCCATTAAGGAATAAATATTAGCCATGACCGAGATTACTTACTGCAAAGAACAAAGTGCCTCTGAAAGCAATTCCAGGGAAGGCAATTTAAAAAAATGCTTTAGAAAATAATCTCAAGTGAACTATTATAACAGTAAAACTCATTTGGAAGTATGAGACTTCGAACTAATTTCAATATGAGAATAAAAACTAGAATCATAAAGCACTAAAACTAGTATAGTAAAGTATTAAGAACATTAAAAATATTACAGTATTAAAAACATGGTATTAAAAATATTAATGTATTAAAAATTTAATTGTTAAATTAAGAAAGTAATATTTTCCTCAAATAGTTATTCTAATGTGTAGTTATTACCTCTTTAACATTTCAACATTTTAAAACATCCAAATTTAACAACATAAAAAAGAAAAACTTTATACGTTCTCTGCTTCCCAAGATAGAATAACTTTTTCCCATCTTTAGTGGAATGTTTGTATTTCTAAATTTATTTCAATTTAAAAACTCAAATCATTCTCAAGGAGATTTCCTTGGAAGATACCAATGTTCTATATCTCAATTGGGGTAGTGGTTTGTGAGTGTATACATTTGTCAAAAGTCATGAAACCTATATTCTTAAAATACGTAGATATTGTTGTATGTAAATTATTCCTCAATAAAGTTGATTTTTAAAAATTTAACCTGTACTAAAATGAATTCACACACAATTATAAAGGCAATCAGATTTAGTTTCTAATAGCTGTCACTCTCAATTTATTTCATAGTTCAAATTATCAATAACACAATGTACTACATACACATGCTTAAAGAAAAAAGAGAATATAAAAAAATAAAGTTACCCTAAAGGCTATAAAAATTATTCCAAAATCCTAAGTAATTATACTCAGTGAAGATAAATTAAGTAAATCGCCATCTTTTTAGGAGCATGTAGCCAAATCATTAAGCCCTGACAGTTACCTGAAGTTCTGCATAAACTGTGCAAATGCTTCAGTTCTTTCAGCAAGTGGCACAATTATATTAATAATCGATCTAGTAATGTCAATCATCTCGCTCTTCACCTTCATGAGAGGTCCAAAAGGGCGGAAGAGGGTCACATGTCTATATTCCATAAGGTCTGCTTTCTTAAAAAAGAGTTCATACTGTGTGCCCTTATCTCTCTCGGTGCGATAATAACCTAAAGAAAAGAGTTAGGAACAAAGATGTCTCCATGTTAATGTTTACAAATTCAATGAGAAGAAGGATTTTACTCAAAGATCAAATGTATTAAACCAGACCTGTAGGGTTTTTACCTATTTGTGAAAATATTTATCACCACTGCACAGTCAGTAACAACTATCCTTTAAAAGAAAAGGAGAGGTTGAAAAAAAACGTTCACTGCTCTGCTACATTATTCAATCCATAAAATATGTTTTAAATGACAATTATTCATTTTTACACATGACTTTTTTAAACACTGGAGCATATCAACAAAATAACCATATGACAAAGAAATTACTTCTAGCAACATTAAATTATGGACCGAAGAGTGAAAACTTCTATTGTTCAGTTCAGCTCAACAAAAACAAATCTAGTGCCTTCGTATCAGTCACTGGTGATATAAAGAGGACCACATGGTCCCAGTTTTGAGGAAGGGCTAGTCTGGTGAGGGTGACAGAAAAATAATAACAGTATAGTTTTATACACACACACACACACACACACACACACGTATATATGTTTTTACTGAATAGATACAGATTTAAACACAGTGATTTGCGATACCTTCGTGAGAAAAGAATGGAAGTCTACCAGGCAATTTGATTTTTAAGTGTCACACTCAGGAGAGAGATGGTTAGACCTATAGATGTGTAAGTCACTCAGTTAATATCTGGGTATAAAATGGTGAACAAGATTGACTTGGTTCCAACCCACCTGAGGTTAATAGTCTAACAGGAACTACAAATCAGGAAGTGGGCAACACCACATACTGTGACAAGTGCTATGGGTGTCCAGGTGACAACAGCTATCTCAGACTTGAGGTTGGAGATGACTTCTCTGAAGAAATGATACTGAGCTAAAGTCTAGAGGAATAGTAATTACTCAGTTGTTGTTAGTAATCATTTTGGGAGAGGGAGAGCAGTAGCCCAGCACAGGAAAAGTGAAGGACTGAATATGTTCCATGCAGAGAAAAATCCTGACAGTAACAGAATCCAAGGGAGTTATAAGATAAGCAGAAGCTGCAGATATAAAACTGGCATAGCTCCCCTTCTTTTTAGGCAGAGCTGATGTGAGGACATTTTATATGTTACTTAGTCATCTTATCTCCTCTGTAGTTTTCAATTCTGCCACAAACTACAAACATAGAGTAAGAAGACAAAAAGCTGAGCTGGCAGAAAAAATAGAAGTTTTGAGAAAAACAATCCTTCAAAAATGGCAAGAAGTGATAGCACAAAAAAGAACAGGCCGCAGGGAAAAGGCAGCTGAAATGCCACAACAAGCACAATGCCCCCACCCCCCATGGCCTCCAAAGGCCTCACTATGGCACAGCAAGTGACAGCCACGATGATTTGGAGTCAGAAAACCTACATGTGGTTTACTGTTTACAGAATCATGCAAAAAGAACTTTTAAGAAAGATTTATATCCAAAATGGTTTAAAGTCTGCAATTAAATATCTAGCAGGGGGTGTTAAGATGGAGATTAGTAGGAATCTATAATTATTCCTGTTTTTATATATCAATCAACAAATATTATCTTAAATTTACAGCAGTGTTCCTTGACCTCTGAGTCATGTCCCATCTTGATATATAAAAATCCCATACCCTTTCTGCACTCTGTATTAGAAAAATAGGTTATTTTCTTACTTTTCCAAATGCCAAAAATGCTTTTTAAAATCATGTATGCCTCCTTGATGTTTGGACATATACTTCTCCTTCCTCTAAAATGGAAAATAACTATTAGCCTACTAAATTAGTTTTTTTTCTTTCCTTTATCAAATTTTGAGCCTTAGTTCATACATTTTTAAAAACATAAAAAAGGAACATCTAGACAAGAGAGGAATGCAAATCATACACACATGCAAATACAAACACAGCCCACAAGAGCCCTTCAACCGTAGTAGTTAGTATTCTTCTATATAAGCTGAGATTTATTCTATTTCCCTGGTCCTTATTCTCTATTTTTATTATGATCTCATTATAACTTTTTCCAGAAAGTCACTTAAAATTCTTGGCAGAATGAAGTGGGTAAAAACTTAAATATGCTAATACGATGGCTAATGACTGACTTATATTACCAGGATACAATACTAGCATTTTGTCTTACTAACATAACTATTGGCCAACATACTTTTCACATTACCTTCTACGAAGTCATTTTCAGTAAATATCAGTTTCTCTCCAAGGGGACCCTCCTCATCGTCCTGTTCATCATCTTCATCAGGATTATTAATGACCTCCAAGCCAGCTTCAATAACTTCTACCAATTCATCTCGTTTGTCTTTTCTAACTGGCTTTTCTTCAGGATGGCGAGTGAGACCCATTTCCAACTGAAATACTTTCATTAAGGTAAAACTTTCAAAGGGAATGACCCCATATTCACTGGGTAGTTTGGCTCCTATGCTAACTTCAGCTTTGTCAATTTGGGAATGAAGAAACTCTAAAAGATCACTAGGTGCTTGCTCTTTGTTGCCTTGATAGCCTATGCCATTAGCCCCTACATTCTTTCTCTCTTGCAATGATCTCATCTTCTCACTCATTTCTTGTAATTCTTGTTTTAGTTGGGCAATTTGGCGTTTCAGACTGGTTGCCCTGGTTTGATAATGTTCTTCTTGCTCTTGTAGGAGGGCTTGATAATACTCTTTACCATAACTTTCCCCAACAACACCAGGAAGAGATGCATTTCCATCAGTCTGGGGGGCACACTCCAAAAGGTACATAAATAATACCAAAGTGCAGAGCAAAGCAAGGCCCAACAGCAGCCAGTGGGTCCGGGTCTGAAGAATCAATCCTCTTCTAGGCATTCTTATTAATGTGTACTTGCCTAAGCATTAGATAAGCTCTTTGCTTGTTCATACTATTAGCAAAAAGTTATCAAAAATTAAAAACAAAATCAGGATTTCCATAAAAGGTACCAAATGAATCCTGCTGTAGCTTAAAAAATTTCTTTCTTCAGCCGTCATGACTACTTGCAGAAATGAGAAATTAAGTATACTTTCTGTATTGTTACCATGATATACAGAATAAAGAAATCTGATCTATAAAATCCATTATATGAGTGGTGATTTTTCTGAAAGAAACAGATCAGAATCAATCAGAATTTTGTTTCCTTAAGTGTATGTATCAAATTGTTTGCAGCTTCAGTAAACTTACCTATGTGACTACTACATGTAGAGAACCATAAGAGATGCTAATGTAATTTAGAATATTCAGTAAATACTGGAGAATTTTTAAAAATACATTACAAAATACTAAAATATTATGTATAATACTTGTAACTAGTATGCCTACACACCAATAACCTGAATCAAAGAAACATTAAATTATGTTCAGCATAGTTTGTGTTACATAGACTCTACTGTTCTCTAATTATTTGAAAATTATATTGCTTATAACTCTTTATTAACATAATATTTCAATTAATGCACTATTTCCCAACTATAGCATATGACCATTTGGGAACTGAGTTTCTATAAACTGCTTCTGTTATAGTAATAATGGTCTACTGGAGAGAGATATTTTCTTCTAGTTTATTCAGTTCAAGCATTCTACCTCATTAATTTCTATTGCTCAACTCAGCCATTCTAGAAGCCTTAAAATTAAGTGGGGGGAAAAACAATTTCAAAAGGTCACAGACATCTGGAAAACACATTAAGAAAACATTTTTATATCCAAAGTCCTCCAGTACATTATTTGCACATTAGGTCACATAATTCTTTCTACTGTATTATACATCAACAGATTTCCTACAAGTCTGGAAAGGTTTGGGGTCTATATAAAAAAACATGAACATATTAATCATGTTTATCTGCAGAGAAAAAAATTCAAAAAACATTTGTAAATTTACAAAATTACATGCTATCTTTTATGCTACAACCAATTGTGTGAGTTCTTCTGAGTCTCTAAACTGAGGATCCTTAACTCTAGAAATAGAGAAGGTTAAACTTAGGAGAGGGAAGGCAGGGAGGCCTCCATTGCAAAGAGGAGTTCCATTCTTTATGGTTTTTGAGAAGGACAATGTGATATGACAGCAGGTTTTCAATAGTAATGGTTTTCTTGGCACAGCAGAATCTATGAAAGATCCCTAGGGAATATCAATCCCAGTCAACTTCTTAGTGATTAGAAAAGCCTGGATGTCTTCCGTGGAAAATGCTGCAGTGTGTGTTTTTTTGTGGCACGTGTCTGTATAAAATGAAGGACAGATTAAAACTTCTTATGGCTAGTAGACCACAAATAGTGGACTAAACTCCCCTTAGCTATTTATTACTTCAGTAAACCACGTGATAACCAAGTATCTTGAAAAATTTAATTTACTACAAGGGAGTCTTTTACTATGACAGCATCTGTCTTACTAATTATAAATTTTGTTTAAGTGATGTAGAAAAAAACAGGAAAAAATTTTAAGAAATACTATCTAAAAAATAAGAATGCAAAGCTAATATTAGTTCCAGGACTTAATGACGCCTCAAACCCATAATCATTAGCATAAGAAACAACTTGAATTTCATCATTTAAAAGATAAATTTAGAGGCATCTCTTTTAATTATTTATAAGTTGTTACTAGCCCACTTATTACAGAAAAGAAAGGCTAGAACTGAAAATGTAGACGTAATCTTGTATAAATTATTAATAAATGTATACTTAACCATACTAAAACTGTCTTGAAGTGAAATGTGATAATAGAACTAACAGTAAGTAGTCTAAGTACCATTACCTTTTATTAATATGGTAACTCGTATGTTTTTCTTTATGTAAACAATTATTTTTTATTTTTATTTATTTATTTATTTATTTTTGAGACAGGGTCTCACTCTGTTGGCCTGGCTGGTGCACAGTGGTGCTAATGTAGCTCACTGCAACCCCGACCTCCTGGGCTGAAGGAATCCTCCTCCCTTAGCCTTCAAAGTAGCTAAGACTACAGCCACAGGCCCCCACACCCAGCTAATTTTTTTTTATTTTTGTAAAGATGGGGGTCTTGCTGAAATACCTTTCACAATAGCAACAAAGAAAATAAAATATTTAGGAATATATTTAACTAAGGAGGTGAAAGACCTCTATAGGGAGAACTGCAAAACACTGAGGAAAGAAATTGCAGAGGATATAAACAGATGGAAAAACATATCATGCTCATGGATATACAGAATCAACATTGTTAAAATATCTATACTATCCAAAGTGATTTATAGATTCAATGCAATCCCCATTAACATACCATCATTATTTTGTAGCAGACCTTGAAAAAAATAGTTATACACTTCGTGTGGAACCAGAAAAGACCTGAGTAGCTAATGCAATCTTACATAATAAGAACAAATCAGGAGGCATCACTTTACCAGACTTCAACCTATACTATAAGGCTATAGTAACCGAAACAGCATGGTACTGGCACAAGAACAGAGACATAGATCATGGATCAGAACAGAGAACACAGATATAAAACCATCCTCATATAGCCATCTGATCTTTGACAAAGCAAACAAAAACATACACTAGGGTAAAGAAGCCCTATTCAATAAATGGTGCTGGGAAAATTGGATAGCCACAGGCAAAAGGCTAAAACAGGATCCGCAGATCTCACAAAAATTAATTCATGATGGATAACAGACTTAAACTGAAGGCATGAAACTGTGTGAACTCTAGAAGAAAATGGTGGAAAAACTCTTCTAGATACCAGCCTAGGCAAAGAATTTATAAAGAAAACCCCAAAAGCAATCACAGCAACAAGAAGAAATAAATGGGACCTGATCAAATTAAAAGCTTCTGCACAGCCAAGGACACAATCAATACAGCAAATAGACAACCTACAGAATGGGAGAAAATGTTTGCATGCTATACATCCAATAAAGGGCTGATAACCAGAATCTGTATACAAAGAACTCAAGCAAATCCACGAAAAAATCAAACGACCCCATTAAAAAGTGGGGCAAAAGACATGAACAGAAATTTTTCAAAAGAAGATAGAATAATGACCAACAAACACATGAAAAAATGCTCAATGTCTTTAATCATCAAGGAAATGCAAATCAAAACCACAATGAGATATCACCTAACTCCAGTGAGAATGGCTTTTATTAAAAAGTCCCAAAACAACAGATGCTGGTGAGGATGCTGAGAGAAAGGTACACTTATACACTGTTGGTGGGACTGCAAACTGGTACAACCTCTATGGAAAGTAGTATGGAGAAACCTCAAAGAACTTAAGGTAGACCTATCATTTGATCCAGCAATCCCAGTACTAGGTATTTATCCAAAGGAAATAAAGACATTTTATAAAAAAGATACTTGCATTCCAATGTTTATAGTAGCACAAGTCACAATCTCAAAGATGTGGAATCAACCCAGATGCCCATCAATACATGAGTGTATTAATAAAATGTGGTGTATACATATAAATGCTATCGAGCACTACTCAGCCATAAAAAAAATGGTGATCTAGTATCTTTTGTAATAACCTGGATGCAACTGGGGGGCCATTCTTCTTAGTGAAGCATCACAAGAATAGAAAAAAAAAAAAAAACCACATGTACTCAATACTAAATCAGAACTAATCAATCAACACATATATGCACAACTGGAAGTAAAACTCAAGGGAAATCAGGTAGGTGGGAGGGGAGAGGAGGAGATGGGTAAATTCATACCTAACAGGTACAATGCACACTAATTGGGTGACGGATACAGTTATAACTTTGACTCAAACTGTACAAAAGCAAATTATGTAACCAAAACATGTGTACCTCTATAAAATTCTGAAACATAATTAATTAATTAATTAAAAAGATGGGAGTCTTGCTATGTTGCCCAGGCTGGTCTCAAACTCTTGGCTTCAAGCCATCCTCCCCTCTCAGCCTCCCCAGTACTGGGATTACAGGCATGAGCCACTGTGACCAGCTGACAAAGTATTTTAAACTATGAAATATGATTCATAAATGGGTCACTACTAAAGGTTTACTTTTCAATGAAATAGAATAGAAAATAACAATGTCAATTAGCCCAGAGCCCAACCAACCTTCTAAACATAAATGCAGATTTAGTTAAGTGTTCTGAGGTCAGAAAGGGATAATGTGAAAATGAACTGTTAAAAGTTATATAATGCAAAATCAAAGATTTCAGAGTTGAAAGAAACCTTAGAAGCCATCAATTCTAACTCTATAAAACAGACTAAAGTGACTTCCTCTTGTACCCAAGATGGACTAAGAGAGAGGTCCGATTTACTCGCATGCTTGAAAGAACAAAAAACAAAAACAAATACCCTCCCCGCCAAAACCCTAAAATACGAAACAACAGTTTTTTCAAGATACTCAACATCAGGTAACAAAGAACACTGATCCCCAGAGAAGCAAGAAACAAGTGGCTGCCCAGCTTATTGCCTTAGTTTCTAAGCCATACGGGGAGGGAAAGCTAAGTAGAGCCCAGCAGATTCCCTGAGTTGATGGGATGGAGGTGACAGTCTGAGGAAATTAATGCAGCCAGGGTTCAAAGGATATAGTACTAGAGAGGAGAGAGCTGTACAGAAAGACATCTCCAGAGATCTGAAGAAGACACCCTCTAGGTATTCAGCAGAGCACTGATTAGCGAAGGCTTATGAGGAAACTAACAGGTTAAGGAAAGGACCACACAAAAAAATTTAGAGGGTACAGAACCAAGCATTCATACAGGGCCAGAAATAGCGCATGTTTCCACCAGACAGACTGAAAAACCTCAAACATAGGACACTGGGTAGAGTACTCAAAAAAAGTCTTGGTTCAGAGTGGGAAATAATTAGCTCTAGACTAAACATGGCTCTGGTCCTGCCAACAAATCTTAAAAGCAAGACCTAAAAGGATCAAATTGTTTCCAAGTAATAGCACAATAAGCCTCAAGAATATTTACAGGAATACAAAAATATCTAGTACTCAGCAAAATAAAATTCACAATATCTGACATTCAAACAAAAATTACCATGCATAAAGAAAAACATGATCCATAATGAGAAAAATCAATAATTAAAACTGACCTAGAACTGACATAGATGTGGGAATTTGCAGAAAAGGACATTAATACAGTTATTTATAACTATATTAAAAAATTCATATTCAAAAGACTAAGTAGAGGCATGAATAACATCAAAAAGATCAAAATTGGCCAGGTGAGGTGGCTCAAACCTGTAATCCTAGCACTCTAGGAGGCCGAGGTGGGAGGATTGCTCGAGCTCAGGAGTTTGAGACCAGCCTGAATAAAAGTGAGACCCTGTCTCCACTAAAAATAGAAAAATTAGCCAACTATCGTGGCACACGCCTATAGTACCACCTACTCAGGATTCTGAGGTAGAAGGATCACTTGAGCCCAGGAGTTTGAGGTTGCAGTGAGCTATGATGACACCACTGCACTCTACCCAGGGCAACAGAGCGAGACTCTTGTCTTTAAAAAGAAATAAAAATTCCAAATTAAACTTCAGGAGATAAAAATTTCAATGTCTGAGATGAAAAATATACTTAATGAGATTGATAGCAGATTAGATATTTCAGAAAAACATATTACTGAAGACATAGCAATAGAAATTATGAAAAATGCGGAAAGAAGAATGAAAAATATGAACAGAGCTGTGTGACAACTTCAAACAACCTAATAAACATGGGATTAGAGTCCTCAAAGAAGAAGGAGAGGGTTAAAAGAAATACTTAAAGAAATAAGGCTGAAAATTTCCCAAATTTGATGAAAACTATAAACACATAAATTTAAGAAGCTCAACCAATCCCAAATACAAGAGCCACAAAGAAAATTATAGCAAGGCACACGCTATTTAAATTGCTCAAACCCAATGATAGAAGAATCTTAAAAGTGGCCAGAGGAAAAATGTACATCACCCACAAGAAGGAGAAGATTACTCCTTGAAAACAATGCAAGTGAGAAGACAGTAGAGCAGTATCTTTAAAGAACTGAAAAGGAAAAATATGCCAAACTAGAATCCTATATCTAGAAAAGTTATCTTTGAAAAAGGCAAAATACTTTTTCAGACATAAAAAACTAAAAGAATTCACCACCATCAGATCTGTGCTACAAGTCCTTTGGGCAGGGGAACATAACACTAGATAGAACTATGGATCTGCACAGAGCAATGAAGAACTTCAGAAATGTTAACTACATTAGTAACACAAGATTTTTTAAATTATCTAAATCCCTTTTAAAGATAACTGAATGAAATGGACAAATTCCAAGAAAGATACAAACTAACGAAACTGACTTAAGAAGAAACACTAAATATGAATAGACTTATATGAAAAGAGATTGAATTAATAATAAAAAATAAAGTCCAGGCCCCAAAGTAGAGTACTGCATATTACTCTAAAGGTCTCCTGTTAACATCTTTTCTATTTGCCTTGTGACTTTGAGAGAACAGAAATGTTAAAAGATAGTTAATTCCACAGCACTGACCCTTTACATAATAATATGACTTTAAAGCAGTTTTTGATCTTTTGATTCCACAAGTTTTGGTACTAGCACATACACTATGCATCATTTCCAGGAAACTTACATTGCAGTGTGCCAAACTAACCTGCAATAAGAATAACCTCTGCCCTCTGAAAAGCACAATCCATTTGGATCAGTCAATCTATCTATCTATTTGTTTAGAGACAGTCTTGCTCTGTTGGCCCAGCTAGAGTGCAGTGGCATGATCACAGCTCACTGCAACCTCAAACTCCTGGCTCAAGCAATCCTCCTGCCCCGGCCTCCTGAGTGTGGGTCTACAGGTGCACACCACCATACCTTGTTAATTTTTCTATTTTTTGTAGAGACAGGGTCTCGCTCTTGCTCAGACTGGTCTCAAACTCCTGACCTCAAGTGATCCTCCAGCCTTGGCCTCCCAGAGTGTTAGGATTACCGGAGTGAGCCACGGTACCCTGCCTGAGTCTATTTAAAGTTATATTCTGTATAATCTTTCCAAATTTTCTGCATAGAATAGTATCTTATTGAAGTTTTCAAAAGCTATTAATAAATTTATAATTTTAAGTTCATTTTTTTACACAGCAAAAACAAAGCCACAAAATGATTTGGAAAACAACCACTGTCAGAAAACTAAAACTAAAATATTATGAATCTTGATTACTTAATGAGTATTACAGTGACACACTGATTCTTCAACATGTTATTGAATAAGAGGCAAGTAATTAGAAATAAAAGTACTGATCACCAGAAAGCAGCACTTACTCAACAAATACTTGACTACCTACTGTGTGTCAGGCACTGTGTTGGGTACCAAGGACAAGTAATACCAGATGGATCCTTTTGATAAGGTATTTCTGGGGAAAAATATACTCCTGGTACCTGGGTTTCAGCAAGACAAATTAATATTCATGATATCATTATAGGTAAAGCAGAAAAATGTGCCAGCCTATGGCACAGTAAAAACCACCTGAAGAGTCAAGAGTAACAGCTATTGAACAGCTATGTAATCTTGGGCACAATACTTAACCTTTCCGGGCTTCCTCTATAAAATGAGGCAGTTTGCCTGGATAGCCAATGTTCCTTCCAAGATGTTATGATTCCTTTAAGTTAAACTAACCATACACACAAACTTCTGGAGGGCAAATTTGATTTAAATGCACATGCCCGTTAATACAGTAATTCACAATTCTACTTTTAAGATTCTATACCTCAGAAATATCCACACTAGTATAGTATATAAAGTTGCATGCATAGGATGTTTATTAGTGTTATATGTAACACCAAAATAAAAATAAAAGCAATTTAAAATCCATCAATAGGGGAAAGGGTAAATAAACTGCAGACATTTATACAACAGATTTAAAAAGGAATGAGGTAGATCCTTATGTGCTAATGTAGATAATACCTACAAAATGGTGCCAATATGTTGCAAATATTTTGTTTTCTTGTCTATATAATAGGCTTGGGAACCAGATGGCCTAAATTCAAATATCTGCTCAATCATTTCCTAATTCTTCATCACAGGCAAGTTCTTCAATGTATGTAAACTTCAGTTTCCTCACCTGTTAAGTGGGGATAATTACAGAACCTACCTTGGGGTGTAATTTTAACAATTAATCAAGTACAACCTGTTAAGCATTAAGTGCTCAGTAAGTGTTAGGTATTATTTCCAATTAAGCAAACTTTTGTGTTGCTGTTAATAGAGTCAAATCTATCACTCTCTTCCTGTATGACTGCTCAATTTTAGCTTCCCTATCGGAAGTAATCCTAATATAAGAATTTTTTTTCCTTAAATAGATAGCTAATTCTTACCATTTATTATGCAATTCATGTTCTTGCTACTAATTTGAAATGTTACCTTTATCATAAGCAAAATTCCTATATATGTATAGGTCTATCTCTGGCCTCTAAACCAGAGGTCAGCAAACATTTTAGGTCAGACAGTAAATGTCACAACCAATCAACACTGCCTTTGTGGCATAAAAGCAGCCACAAACAACATGTAAGTGAAAGAGCATAGCTGTGTTCCAAGGGACACTGAGATATGAACTTCATATAGTTTTCATGTGTCATAAAGTGTTATTTTCTCCCCCCCACCCCCACAAGCATTTAAAAATGTAAAAGCCACTGTTAGGTCACAGGTCATACTAAAATAGGTAGCCAGCCAGAAATGGCAACTAAACGCTGCTCTAAACCCTTAAATTTCTTTTACTACATGTGATAAAAAGATATAAAGGCATATAGTAAAAAGTCTCCCTTTAACCCAGAGGCCCAGTTTCCTTCTCGAGTTTTTGTGTATCTTTCCAAAGCTAATGCCACTGTATTCTGAGCTGCCTTAGTATAAATAACTTTGAACATGTTATTTTATTTATAGGGTAAGTTCCTGGAAGTGGAACTGTTGTCTGAATTTCCTTATTCACTATAACATGTAATTGGTCAGTATCTATAGCTTCTCTCTAGATAAGTGCCCAATATGACTTTACCTACTTCCCAATCAACTTTAAAATCACAGTAAATTTTTGCTCCAGATTATTATAGACTTTAAAATTATGCCTACTCTGGTTTATGAATCCTTTCTTAATGCTGCATTAAATTTCTTAGCTATGGTTATCAATGACTTGGGTTAAGAAATAAATTTTATTGTTTTCTTTACTACTAATTGAATTCTACATCCATTTTTCTTGGATTAATTTTTCATTTTGATATAGTACATCCTGGGTATTCCTAGTGGGTATGGGTGAAGATGGCTTCAGTTTGCCCCCAATCTGAATGACACTTTGACTAGACGTAAGATTCTGAGTTCAAAATACGTCCCACAAACACTTTTTAAACATTATTCTGTCATCTAACATTTCATATCCAAATTGGAAATCTATTTGCAAGTCTGATTTCCATTCCTTTATAGGTAACCATATATTTATTTTTGGAAGTTTATGAATTGTGTATTTATCCATGAAGTTCATAAGTTTCACCAGAATTCATCTAGGTGTATCTTTATCAACATTCTTTTAAGACTCTCAGTATATCTATTCCATTCATAAACTCACATAATTCTGCTCAAAGAAATATCCTTGTTCTCTTGATGCAATATTTTAATTGTTTCTATTCTACTGTGAGATGGAAATGGGAAATCTGGCATCTGTGAGTTGGTAGGGGAGGAGAGTGGCAAACAGGAGCTGTCGCACATCTAACATGTCTTTCCACAGCTCTCTGAAAAGGCATAGCTCCTGATCATCCCCATTGCACGGATGAAGAAACGAAGACCAGAGAGGGAAGGGTTGATCCATATGTGCCAGTACTTTGTCCCCTGATACTTATTTTTGTCTGGCTTAGGCTGCCCAAGACTTTGCCTTGATATTCCTACCCTCAGGATCTCTGTTATCTCTGTGGTTATTTCTTCTCTTTCAATTTCTATTCCCTCCTGGAACTCCTATTAGATGTACGTGGGCTCTTCTAGATCTACTTTCCACATCATGGTAATTCTATCCTACTTCCCATGTTTCAATATTCAAGAACTGATTGCTTTTTTTCGAAGCAGCCTGTATGTGTTCAAAAGGCATGATACCCTACCAAATATGAGGATGCTAATATTTATTTTAAAGCTTTCTTCTATTTCTTATATGAACTCCATTGCTTCAGGGCCCAGTTCTTGTTTGTTCAATATTGGCTCCTTTTACATGCTACTGATTTCTCATAAATGTTTAGTGATTTTTGTTGTCTGTTCACAGTATAAATATACTAGTATTTCAGTCCATGTGGAAATCACTATATTCCTGCAGTAAATTCACATTTGTAACTAACCCTATAATTCAATTTTACATTTATACCCAGTGCTTATGCAGCATGACAATAACAATGTAAGTTCTTTGACTTGTAGTCTCATGATTCTTTAATTCATTTAGTCATATCCTTTTGGTATTTCGTTTCCCCTAACAACCACTAACTTGAGCAACACAGTTCTTATGTAAGTGTTACACCAAACTTCAGAGTCAGATGATCACCAGCTCTAACAGACTTGTCTAACAGTTAAACGAGTAACGACAGTCTCACAGAAGGCTGTCCTAGATGTGCAATCCAAAGGTAAATAATGTGGTAATGAATGAATCACTTAAGTCTTGAACTCATAATAGTGACGCTTTTTACCAACCTTTATCGTCATATTAGTTAAAATAACAAAATCTATTATACTAGAAAAAAGACTCCACGTTAGTTAAAATGTAATTTTCTGCCTACGTTATGACTCAGTCATTCTACAGCTGACAGAAATGCATATAGATGCTCACCAAGACATTTACAAAAACGTTCACAGCATTTTTAATATTCAAAATACATCATATACAAAAATTGGGAACACAAATGTCCATCAACAGAATAGTCAGAGATCATACAATGGAATATTACACATCATTAAAAACAAAGAACTACTGATACCATACCATAATATGCATAAATGATACCATACCACGAAGTATAGGTGAATCCCACAAGCAATATGCTGAGCATACTGTATGATTCCACTAATGTGAAGCTCAAAATAGACAAAACTGAAAGCTGATGAGAGAAACCAGAATACAGATTGGACAGCAGGGGTACAACTGCCTTGGAAGAAGCGGTGGGAAACTCTTGGGATCATGGAAATGCTCCACAGCTATAATTTGATCTATCTGGGGGTCACACAAAGTAATATGTAAAAAATTCATTGAGTTGTACAATTAAGATTTATGTACTTGTTGACTTCATATGTATTTTATACATCAATAAAAAAGTTAAGAAAGAGAAAAATGTAATATCCAAACTGGAACTATAACTGTGCCTATTTAGGTCAAAATTCTCTGAGCCATACATATTGGAAATCCAACATCCTTTCTGCATTTTTTTAGTCACATGACAGTTTTAAACAAATGGTAGCAGAATCACGATACAAAATGAATGTTAACATTCAGTCATAAAATATTTGGTTTCTCACTTCCAAGATCGAAGCTACTATTTTAATACAACATTAAAAAATATTAATTCCACCAGAAATTAAGGCCCAGCTCCTGTGAACCTTGAATGATGGTGAAATTGCACATCTCATCTATATCTCGAAAGCAAGCGAGAAAATGCCTCCAACTTTAACAAGTCAGGGGCTTAGGAAGCTCCAGATTATAGTCAAATTGTCATTCTGTCAATACCATCATCACAAACAGAAGTATCACTATCGTGTTTTATAAATTACTGCTCAGCCACTTGTTCAGGAATAAAGTAATTTTCAAGATGAATTCTCTGACAGCTGCCAGAGGCTCCCCGTCCCATCTCCTCGGCCCCACAGATTCCTCCACAAACGGGCATCTTTTAAAGGCATCCGTTCTGGTGTCTGTCAGATAAAGAGGGGCTGCTGTCAGAGAAAACTATTTTAAAGCAATAAAGACTAACTAAAAAGTTTATCCACTGAGGGGAGGAGAGACGGTGGTGAGTTGGCTAAAAAAAAAAACAAAACCACTGACACGCAAACCAACAGTCTCTGGCAGCACCTTTCTCAGAAAAAAAACGCTGCTTTTCCCTAAAACCGGAGCGGACTCGAGGGCTCCTCCGTAAGGCGGCCCCATGGGGACAGGGACTCCGAAGCGCTTATCTGAGGGGCGACCCCCCAGGGACAGAGCTCCCGAGGGGTTCGTCCGCGAGGCTACCCGACCCCGACGGCCCCCGCAGCCCTGGCCCGCGCCTGCGGTAGCCGCGGACGAGCGAGGCCGGGTGGGCCGGGTACTCACCGCGCTTCCCGCTCTGCGCACCGCGGCTGCCGCCTGCTCCCGGCCGCAGGCACACCCGGGTAGCGCCCTTCGCTGGGGCAGCCGCCGCCCCAGCCGCCCAGCCTCCGGCGCGCAGCCGCGCCGAGAACGGCCACTTCCGGCGCGCGCGAGGAAATGAGGCGGCCGCGCGCCCCGCCCACTCCCACCAGGCCCCGCCCACCCCCCGTGGAGCGGGTGCTCGGCGTAGGTCCCCCAGAATCTGGCACGTTCGTATCCTTTAACCACTTAATCTGTTAAAAAGTGTGTGTGTGTCCCCAAAAACGATCTGTGGAGGCCGCAGCATGCCGAGGCTCCTGCCTGAGCCAGCGCCCGCGGGAAAGAGCCGGCCGCAGGCTGGCTTTGTGGACACCCCTGTCGCGGGAGCGGGCGAGGCGGCCGCGCTGGCCTGCCCGGGCCCTGTCCCCGGAGCCCGACGGGCCGTGAGCGCCCGCGTGCGCGCCGAGTTAGGGCCGCCAGGTCCCCAGAGGTGTCCGAGCATCCTCGGGCGCGCCGGGCCGGCAGTGACCTGTGGGCTGGTCTCTCCATTTCTTAGGACCTGGGTTTCCTCACATGTTAAATGACGGAGTTGAGGGGACGTGCTGGAAATTGTCTTCGAGGTCGGACATTGCACGATTTCAGTGAGTGGGGGCAAAAGAGAAGCCCTTTCCCACCCCCTCTACTCAACCGACGGTTCCAGAAACGTCCCCAAGGCCCTTCGCCGAGGGCTGCAAGCCCTCCGCGGAGATAAGCCCCCGTCCCTGCTCCCGAATTCAAAACCGCCTCACTCCCACCGTGGGCAATGCGCGGTAGAGCCACTCTCCTCCGCGCCAGGCATTTTCTCCCGTCTTTGCCCTCCTCCCCCTGGGTTTCCTTTCTCTCTCGCCGCGTGTTTCCTCCCTTTATCCCGGCTCCGACGGGCCGTCCCGCGCAGCCCCGCGCTCCGAGCCCGCGCTCCACGGTCCCGGGAACAGCGGAGAAAACCCAAACCCGGAGAGGAGACCGCGGGGGCTCTTCCGGGCCGGACCTGCCCTGAAATCGAAGCAGCAGGGTTCGGGGTAGTTGTCACATGTTTTAAACTATTTGACTCCTCCATTAGACTTGTTTTAAAGTAACTGAGGTTTCCCCATCAATGGGCTTAAATTGTCAGCTTGTTATCATTTTAAAAAATAGTCAAATCAAATACTGAATGTGTGCAGTTTTAATTTGGAGAGAAGATAATGTGTGATTCAAATTCTGTGTCAGCTCTTGGGTAATATAGTGAGGTTTATAAAATAAGTATTTCCCAGCAGGGCCGGTGGCTCACACCTGTAATCCTAGCACTCTGGGAGGTCGAGGCGGGAGGATCGCTTTAGCTCCGGAGTTTGAGACCAGCCTGAGCAAGAGCAAGACCCCCCCCCCCCCCACCCCGTCTCTGCTAAAAATAGAAAAAATTAGCCGGGCATGGTGGCACATGCCTGTAGTCCCAGCTACTCGGGAGGCTGAGGCAGGAGGATTGCTTGAGCCCCGGAGTTTGAGGTTGCTGTGAGCTAGGCTGACGCCACGGCACTCTAGCCTGGGCAACAGAGTGAGGCTCTGTCTCAAAAAAAAAAAAAAAAAAAAAAAAAAAATGCTTCCCTAAAAATTCTCTAGTCAAAGCTAATGAGCAATTTGGCAAATTTAAGCAGCAATGAATGAAACTCGTGTTCCTAGTAAATCCTCCCCTACTTGCCCCCCCAAATCCTGTTCTCCCTCTTCTCCCTTATCCTTCTGACCTCTCTCCTTCCACACATTTGTCCACTCCTCCCTTCTCTCCCCCTGTCCAGATCCAACAACTCTCCTAAGACCTGAAAATGCCAGTTGCCTCTGTAAAGACCCTTCCCTCCCATGAGCCCTATGCAGGCAACTGTAGAATTTAAACCTTAGACCCAAGCTGAATTAAGAACCGTAATTAAGGACTTCCCCAAACCCAGACAAGATCAGCAACTATTCATGGAATAATCAAGAATATTTTGAGGGGCATAGAAGCCAGGGTTACCTGACCTATATCAACTTGTACACATATTGATCAGAACCTCAGATGCTAAATCTTGAATGGCAAAAGCAAACTGGACTCACCGGGAAAGAGACCTCTAAGATTCCACTGTCCACAATGAACCTGAGAGTCCACAAAAAGGCTCAAAACACAAGGCAAAGCCTCCTAAAAGTCATATCTAAAATTTTCTGATTAAAAGATTGGACCATGACTCAGTCATGCAAACAGAGAAAAGAGGAATCTGTAGGAGATTTTTGGGATAAGCTAGAAAATACATCGCAACATTTGGGAGTCTAGGAAGCACCCCTTTCATCTCATTTTGTCAAGGAATTAAACCTAAAATTGGAGACTTAATTTGAAAACAGAAATTAGAATGGGAAATAACATCTTTACCTGAACTACAACACGTGGCAGACATTTTGAAAGGGATTTAGAACGAAAAGAAGACAGGACCCAAATTAAACTTACGGCCCTGTAGATCAAACAGCTAGGTGTCGGCCCACTCCCCAACCAGGCAGCTACTGACAAGGACACTTGTGGATATTGTAAACAGATGGGGCACTGGAAAAGGAGATTGTCTCATCTTATGAAAGGAAAACCAAGAGAAAAAGAAAAGACCCTCATTTCAGATCAATGAGGTGATCTGAGGAAGGGAAAAGTGCCAATACCTGTAAGCACTCAAGGGGCATTAACATATGCACAGACAGTGTGTTAGTTTCCCAGGGATGCTGTAACAAATTGCTACGAACTGTGTGAACTGAAACTATAGAAATGCTCTCACAATTCTGGGTACTAGAAATCTGAAATCAAGGTGTCAGGAGGGCCATGCTCGTCTGAAGGCTCCAGGGGAGGATCCTTCCTGGCCTCTTCCTAGCTCCTGGTGGTTGACAACAGTCCTTGATATTCCTTGGCTTGTCAATGTATCACTCCAATCTCTGCCTGTCTTCACACAGCGTTCTTACCTGTGTCTTCCCTGTGTCCAAATTTCTCTTTTTCTAAGGATACCAGTCATTGGATTAGGACCCACCCTAATCCCACATGACCTAATTTTAACTTGATTACATCTACAAAGACCCTATTTCCAAATAGGCTTAAATTCACAGGTTCCACAGGTGAGGACTTGAACATATGTTTTCAGGGGACACAATTCTACTTATGCAGATGGCAGCCTCATCAGTTTCTGGCAGTAGGTACAGGCACTACTGTTTCTACATTAAACCCTGCCACCTGTACTCAACCTTTTCCTTGGTGTAAACACACAACACAGGTGGTAAGCCTTGCAGATAACCCACAGATTTCCTCCATTCCCCAGCCCTTAACTGCAAGCCTTGAGCCATTGACTGCAAAACATTCCTACCTGCTCTGTGACACCACCCCTGCAAGTTTAATGGGGAGAGACTTACTTTTCAAATGGAACTGTAATAGTAAATGCAGAACAGAGCCTCTGGGACTATTTGGGAGGTCCCTGAGGACTCCTCCACCCATAAGCAAGCTGAGTCTGCTTTGGACAGACTGTTGCCTTCTCCATTACCTTTGACACGTGCTCCCACCGGATAAGGAGCATAATGCTCTACCTGGTACTCCCATGGGGCTCAAAATTCTACTGATATGGGAAAAGTGATTGGAGCAGAACCTATTAAAGATCAGATAGATCCTACCAAATCATTAACCAAATCCCCCCACCATCCCTTGAAGCCAGGGCCAGGGAAAGGATTATACCTGCAGCTGAAAGCCTTATATCCAAAGGTCTCCTCACACCCTTGCAACACCCCATTCTGCCAGTACAGAAACCAAGCGGACAGGAATATCTATTTGTTCAAGGCCCAAGAGACATCAGCAGAATTGTTCTCCCTCACTTCCTGGTAGTACCTGCCCCAAATGCCATCCTGCCTTTTGTCCACCAGAAGCCACCTGCTTCATTGCAGTGGCTCTTTGCTTTGCTTTTCTCAGTGTGCTTCTAGACTAGAACAGTCAGTATATTTTATTGGAGTAAAATATACACAAAATAAAATTTACCACTTAAACCATTTAAAAGTGTACAGATCAGGGTCATTAAGTATATTCACCTTTTTGTGCAATCATCGCCACCATCCATCTCCAGACGTTTTCGTCATTCCAAGCTGAACCTCTGTACTCTCTAAACAACTCTTCATTCTCCCCTCCCCACTGCCCCAAGCAACCTCCATTCTGCTTCCTGTCTCTATGAATGTGACTACTCCAGGTACCTCATATAAGTGGAATCGTACAGTACCTGTCCTTTTGTGACTGGCTTATTTCACTTAGCATGAAGTCTTCAAGGTTCATCCATGTTGTGGTATGTGTCAAAATTTCCTTCCTTTTTAAGGCTGAATAAAGACAATCAATACCGTTTTGCCTTCATCTGGGGAGGACAAAATACACTGGGACACTCATGCCCTAGGGGGTCACTGAAGGCCTTGCTATTTTTCCCAGGTCTTTAATCAAGACTTAAAAGGTCTAAATTTCACTATTCAGTTCTGACATAATATGTAGATGATCTACTTTGTTCAGAGAAAAAGGATTCTATTTACTTGTTCTCAGCCTTAGCAGAAAAGGGACATAAAGTTTCAAAAGATAAATTACAGTTTTTCTAAGACAGTGCATTATTTAGGGTATGATCTAACTAAGGCAGGGAAAACTCTTTCCTGATAGAGTGGAAACTATCTGTATCTATCCTAGGCCCCTTACAAAACAACAGTTGAGAAGATTTCTGAGTTTAAATGGATACTGTAGATAATGGATGCCACATTGTTCTGAAATTGTGACATCTGTTTATGAATTGACTGAGTTCTCAGTAAGAGATTCTCTCCTCAGAGAACCGAGATGTGAACAGGCTTCCTGGAACCCGCAGAAGGCTCCTCAATGGCTTCCTTCCCTAGACATTTGTCACAGCAGAAAGCCTTTTGTCTCTCTGTGAGTGAGTGATCTGGGCAAACTCTTGGAGTTTCATGGGAACCATCTAAACCCATCACTTACTATAGCTTTACCTTTGACCTGAGTGCAAAGGTTATGCCCCTTCTCTTAGGGCATGCTATGGTTTGAATGTCCGCTCCTAAACTTGTGCTGAAACTTAATCCCCAATGTGGCAATATTGAGAGGTGGGGCCTTTAAGAAGTGACTGGATCGAGAGGGCTCTGCTCTCTTGAATGGATTAATTCATTCATGGATTGATGGGTTATTATGGGAGAGGGGCTGGTAGCTTTATAAGAAGAGAGAGACCTGAGCTGGCAGGCTCAGCCCCCTTGCTATGTGATACCCTGTGCCACCTCAGGACTCTGCAGAGTCCTCCCCCGCAAGAATGCTCTTAGCAGACATGGCCCCTTGACCTTACATAACTGTAAGACCCACCCCTTCTTAGCCTCCATAACTGTAATAAATAAATTTCTTTTCTTTATAAATTACCCAGTTTCAGGTATTCAATTATAAGCAACAGAAAACGGACTAATACAGGCTACTAGCTCTGCTGCAGAATTTGTTGATGCTTCTGCTGAACCACTTGTAGGCTCCCTGCTCAACCTCATGCTTCCTGGTGCAACACAGACATCACCACTGATGGAGCACACTTTTCAGCCAGCTCGTTCATCTCTTACAAGATCCTGTCACTGTACTCGCTTCGTCTCACACTACTGTTCACCACTGCAACTCTGAATCCTGCCACTCTCCCACCCCAACAGCACGGGAACCGCATGCTTGTCCTATCGCAGAGAACTCTCTGCACCTGCTCAGGTTTATTAGTGACTCCTACTGAGAACCCTGACCTAATACTATTTGTTGATGAATCGTATCTTGAAACAGAAGCTGGAAGTTACCAGTGTGAGGAGGGAGCTCTGTGGCTAGCACGTGCTCCAGCGCAGGCTTTGAAAATTGGAAGAAAAGCGAGTGGCAGCAGGCAGGTGAGACATGCTCTTTATTGTCAGGGGAGGGGGGGGGGGATAGAGCAGCGGTGAAAAGCATGGCCGAGAAAATGTCAAACGCTTATATATGGCTTTGAACAATAGTGGCAACATGCCATGGGAAAGCGCGAGTCCATGGGTTCACATAGGAGGTAACACCTTGGTTACACGAGTGTGCTGACTCACGCCTCCCCAGAAGGCCAGCTAGCCAGAGGGCCGGGCCGGAAAAAGCACTGCGGCAGTCATCTTAGTTTGGCCTCAGAAACCTATACCAATGCATTTTCCCTTACAACCAGGCAGGATTTGCTATCACTAACTGAAATGCTCCTTTAGAATACAGTCCTCTACCTCAGCTAAAACCAGTCCGGATGACTGCTTGCATATACTGCAGCTTGTCAGCTAGCCAAAGACCAGAAAGCAAACATCTAAACATAGGAAGTACGCTTTTGGAGTAGAACATGACTTTGGGATGCTAGAACCCCCACTAGAATGGACAGCGTTGGGCAACTTTTAAATGCACTTCTGCTCCTTGAGAGGAGACTGTTACAAAGGCAGAGCATCTTGCAGAACGACATAAGATTCATGCTCAAGGACATGTTCCAGCAGCAAAATATAGAAAGAAATTAGCTGGACAACTAAAAATATAGAGAGAAAAAATTAGCCGGGCATGGTGGCGCATGCCTGTAGTCCCAGCTACTCGGGAGGCTTAGGCAGGAAGATTGCTTGAGCCCAGGAGTTTGAGGTTGCTGTGAGCTAGGCTGACGCCACGGCACTCTAGCCCAGGCAGCAGAATGAGACTCTGTCTCAAAAAACAAACCAACAACAAAAAACAAAACAACAACAACAAAAACAACAGGATGTGGGGGTGGTGGACAAGCATTCAAAACATGCCACTACCCTTGATTATCAGCACTCTACCTGGGGGAATTACTGACTCAGTGTTTACGCAACCAATCAGAGCAGTGTCCTCGTCTGTGGGAATCATTGTAAGAAACTTACCACTAACCCTCCAGAAGTCGTTAACAATGTTCCCCAGGTGGAACACGTTATCAGTCTCACCTCATTGCTCAAGATTTCTTTTGGTTAGTGATGGTCTTTGCCCTTCCTAATACCACACCTGGATCCGTAAAACAGGGAAAGGTAAAGCAGGCCACATGTCCCCTTGAGACAAAAGCTATTTGGTTCTCTGAGGTTGGTCCCCATGGCCTATATGGGATTTGTTCTTGGCTTGCATTGGTCAGTTGAAGTTCTTGGTTCAAAGCATCTTACAGGGACTATTAACTGCTCTTGTTTCTGTCATAGTGGTCATGATGCTGTTCCACTGCATCCTATTCTTGTCAAATGAACACCATCATGATACAAAAACAGAAAGATCAAGATCTCACCAGACAGTTGACCAGGGAGATATGACTAAATAATCTCTGAGTGGTGAGGGTCTGGATCTCTAGCCTTCCTTGAATTGGGCAATCTTTTACAAGCAAAAACTGACCAAAAGTGGGGCTGAGAGACTGAACATCCAAACAGACAATGGCCAGTCCATGTATGACCAAAGGCCTCAGACCACAGTCTCTGTAGTGAGCAGCCAAGGAAACCAAACCATGATCTCTGCAACAATTACCCCAGAATGGTCAGGACTTGGTCAGTAACTGCCAGCTTCCCTACTTTTTGCCCTCTGTTTCCAACTCAGAACCAACCAGAGAAAGCCAAGGATGTTCCCCAAGCCAATCACACAAAGATGCCCTGCTGCTGGTTGGCTGCCTCCAGCTTACTCCGGCCAAGAACCCCCAATCACAGCACCCCTGAAGCCTTCCCTCTGCCCGCCCCCCTTTTACTATGAAGCTCTCCCGCTCTCTGCCTACCTTTAAGTCTCTGCCAAAGCAAGTGATGCTGGTTGACTCCCTTGTCTAGCAAGTTCAGAATAAATAGCGTCTGCATATTCTCATATGGGTGGCCTTTGTTTATTTCTACAAAGTTAAAGATTATAGGTAAGTTTTGGACATCTCTTTAAAAATACAATTTTCTACAACACACTACTTTTCTAGTGACTCTCTTAGGAGACACCAGAATTCTCCTATCTTTGGTGTCATTCCTATTCCTAGAAATCACTTGCTATTACCTCACTTTTCTTTCCAGACACTAATGAAGTGCCCCAAACCCTTGGTGTGCTCCTTTACCCTAGGTCTGAGCGATCCAAGAGCTTCAGTTTTTCAGCCCTGTGGCCACAGTGTCTCCAGGAAAATTCTCAAGCTCTTTAAAATTCCCAGAAGAAAAGCACAAAATACGGAGTAAGTGGTGTCTTGGTGAGAGAGGAGGTCCCAGGACATGGGCTATAATGCAGGCGCTGCCCAGCTCCCTGTAGTCCCTTCGCCACAGTGCCTTGCCTCAGGGAGCAAAGGCAGCCATAAGTTCTTCCTTCACTTGGACTAGACCCTTCCGGACACCCAGAGACTCCTTCCCCAAGGGAAGTACAGAAAAGGATGGCAGTGCAGGTGAGACATGTCCTGCTTATGACACTGACAAAGATCCACAAAAACCTGGACACTTAACATGAACTTCATATTTTTACTCAAGAAATGGAAAGTTCACATAGTAATATTGTCTGCATATGAAATATCAAAATTGTTTCCTTCTCAAAAATGAAAAATGATTTATTTCAGCTTTAGAATTCACTTACCTTACTTGCCAAGACCAATTTCTACCTTGAATGGCTCAATGTCATCAGAGAGGATGAAGGTTTATGAGCTCTCCCAGTGTGCTAGTCACAGTGGTTGGGTGGTCTCAGGCCTCGGGCTCCCTCCACGCTTGCTGGCCCAGTTCCCTGCCACGTTGACGTCCCCACAGCCCCACAGCGAGATCCCCTCCCCCTCTGCTATAAAGTTCTAGTCAAGGCAGCTGCACAGACACATGGCAGGCAGCCCCAGTGGAGAGGGTGCTTCTGCTGTGTCTGCACGGGCAGAGAATACACCCCTCATGCTGAAGACCGGAGGGGCACCCGCCCGCTGCTGCATGGCCATACGCACTCCCATACCTTTGTCAGGGCCAGAGAGGTAAGGATTTCTTTGTTTTTTTGGAGACAGAGTCTCGCTCTGTTGTCCAGGCTAGAGTGCCGTGGCGTCAGCCTAGCTCATGGCAACCTCAAACTCCTGGGCTCAAGCGATCCTCCTGCCTCAGCCTCCCGAGTAGCTGGGACAATAGGTGTGCACCGTCTTGCCCGGCTCATTTTTCTATTTTTAGTAGAGACAGGGGTCTCGCCCTTGCTCAGGCTGGTCTTGAACTCTTGAGCTCAAGTGATCCTCCTGCCTCGGCTCCCAGAGTGCTAGGATTACAGGCGTGAGCCTCTCGCCCGGCTGGTAAGGATTTCTTAGGATTTCCTAGAACCACCCTCCAGCTGCGAGGGCAGCTAAAGACAGTCATAGCTCAGAGAGATTGTGAGTTCCATTCGAGACAACCTCAACAAAGTGAATATCACAAATGAGTGAATCACATGAATTTTTTTGTAGTCTATTACGTATACAATAGCATTATGTCTAAAAAACAACACATATACCTTAATTTAAAATTATTTTATTGCTAAAAAAAGCTGACACAGAGACACACAGTGAGTACATGCTGTTGGAAAATGGCACTGATCGACTTGCTTGACACAAGGTTGCCACAAACCTACAATTTGTTAAAAAAAAAAAAAAAAGGCAATAAAATGAAGCACAAGAAAACGAGGGGTGTCTGTATACTATGCATGAACATGCTCCAGGGGAGGCGGAGAACTGCTCACTGCTCTGCCTGCCTTGGGGAGGGGGGAAGGCTTTCTTTATGTTGGTGGAAATTATGCTTTCCCTTCCAGTTTTCTTTTATATAGTAAGCACTTATTCAAGCCCTGCTCCCAGACACATGTAACTAGATTTCCACCCAGATAAGCTGGCCTCATGGTGGGAAAGAATTCTTCATGGAGGTTGGTGGAAAATGTGTTTTTTAGGGGGAAAAAAAACCAACAAACATATGCACACAAATACTCCTAAAGGAGAGTCTATGCTCTTGAAAAAGGGACTTTCAGTGTTAGCTTTTCTTGCCATGGGTTTCTAAACATTCAGAGGTAAAGTCTAAAGCAAACAACTGGTCCTGGAGATGACGGTGACTCCCAGCCACTGCAAGGTGCGGGGCAGCTGTGGGCAGCACGGGCACCCAAGGCCGGGAGGTGTGGCCTCAAAGGCCTGGGGCAGCCACTGGGTGAAGCGCGCACAGGCCTGTGTGTACACACGTGTATGTATGCCCCAGAGATGACACCAGCCCTCAGCACCTAGTGCACAATTCCCGTCTGCCAGATGACTCACCTGCTCTGTGCCGGGCACTTGAGGAGGGCTCAGAGGATTCCCACACAATCCGAGAGGAAGACACAGACAGTTAGCACCTTAAGCTTACAGCAGTTCAGGACTCTGTGTTTTCTCCTGCAACTCCTAATGGAACTTCATTCAGGACTCTGCATTTTATTACACATTCTGTCTCCCACAACTCCAATGTCAGGTTCCAGAAACCACAGCAAGCAAATTGCTAGAGAACTGCGAAGACCTAAACTCCATGTTGGCTGTGCTTTGTTCTAGGTAAGGACACCTGAAGGGAGGAATTCCTGAACAGGTAGCTAAGTTGTTAACAGTTATCATCATGTGCCTATTCACATGCCAATCGTGCAAGACAAGCCAGTAACCTCGCCAGAGCTCCAGTCCTCACTACTGATCCCCAGTGGTTATCACGAGAGATTCCCCTGTGGCACTTTCATTCTTGTATGGCAACTTCAAAATCAGAAATCTGATGTTTCCAACTAGGAAGTTAAAAAGAAAAAAAAGTTTACACATTTTATGATACATGATTTTATTTATACAACTGAAATTATTTTCTTAGTCACCTTGATTACAAAAAAATTAACACGGTATGACTTAACTTTTCACAAATAGATTTTACAAATTTTACTAACTGACAGATTGCTACTTGATACTCAGTAATACTTAGTATTTAGTAACTTCTGCATATATGTCTATGAAAATTCTGATAGGACTACTAAGTATGGGTACTTTTATAACTCAGGAATAGGCAATTAGATTATTAAAGGTTAATTCCCCATCACTGGGTCAGCTGCTTAGACTCGGAGTTCTTGCCCCGCTGAGAACGAACCTGCTGTAGCAATTCATACTTACTGTGTAGGCTTTTTCTTAACAATTTGAGAGAGTTTATCCTTATGTATGCATTTAATAACATTATCATTAAACACATCTGAAAAGCAAAAGTTTACCACGTCTATTGATATCTGTAGAACTTATCACAGTGTATCTGAAAAATGGCCCAAACTAAAGCCACGTTACATGTCCAGGAAGCATTTTTCCAGCTCCCTCTCTGGATGTGTGTGCTCATGTGTGCACACACACACTATAAGGCTCCGTCATATGCTCATCCAAGCCTTCTTGGCCACACAAAATACCACAATTTTACTGCTTTTGTGAAATGCCTATAAAATACAGTATTTTAATGAGACTGTTTTAAGTCCCATCACAGTGCTTTGAGTCTGAGGACCAGGCAGTGTTTTGGTAATCTGACCCTTTTCTGCAAAGTTACAGTGCTGAGACAGCCAGAAGAGCTGCCACGACTTCCCAAAAGCCACCCCCACAAGACAGGAGGGGTGTTGAGTGTCTGTGTCCACAAGCAGTGAAGAATGACAAGAAGCTTATGAGTCATGGTCAGAATCTAAGAAACACAGATGTCTTGCTATAGCAGCATTAAATCACAAACCCAGGAAGAGTTGATATATGTGCCTTTTCACCGAAGCTCTATGAGAGCCAAAACATCGTCTTTTCCACGTCAGAATTGTGATCGGAGGTGTAGCCGTCCTTGGTCATTGTCGATGCTACTTCTAACACAGCTAGCTGAACTGTCCCTTTGTGAGCAAGTTGATATGGTTTGAATGAATGTGAGCACAGGTCCCACCTACTCCTACCGCGTAAGATGAGCCGCTGCTCTGGGCTCTGCTGGCTGTTGGTGCGATGAAGGTTGGTGGCGGGTGGGATTCGCAGCAGCAAAGCCTCTGCCATCAGCAGTCCTGGGAATGGGGGTCCCTCCACTCCAGAAGCCCCCTTTCTTCACGCTGTTCTGGTCAGGGGTAGTGGTCACTCAGTGCTGAACACGTGAGGCTGATATGGTGGGCCCAGTGGAGACAAATGTGTCTTGTGAGCCCTCTTCCCTCACGCCACCATCGACATAGTAAATATGACATCGAATCTCTCCATTGTGCTAAATCTAAGAATCATCTTAATCATGATAAAAACCAAATGTCTTCCTAAGAAAAGGTTACATGATTTTAGAAAACCATTCTCAGGATCTTGAACGCTGAGCCAAGGCCCATCCCGAGGTCCCCTCTTCTCCTCTAGCCCTGGTGGGGCTTTGACACCACCACCAGGCCCCATGGGGCTCTCATTCTGAACAAGGACAGGTCACTTTAGCCACTTTTTTCCCTACTGCCTTTTGTGTGCGTGTGCTTCATGTTTAGATCTTGTTGCCTTATTTGGTGGCAATCAGAAAAATCAAGTTCAGGTACAATTTCATATACAAGGAAGTGAGTGGTGGACCCACACATGTGAACACAGAACTGTGGTGGTCACTGATGGACACAGACCAACACTGGGTGCTGCTGGGTGCAGAAGAGAAAGGAATATTTAACCACTAAGACTCAGAACTCTTACCCAGTGTGGCATGTCTGCTAGGAGGGAAAATCACTGGCTACTGGAAATAAAACCACTTTGGAAAGCAGTTGAAACAAACCACCAAAAACGAGTCTGCCACCTGGGAACAGAACTTGGCTTGGCCAGAGTGATGTGCACAAAGAAAGGGCCAGTGGACTTTCCATTCTTGGCATGTTTCTTCCCCTTGTGAGTCCATTACCTTTCACAAAGAAATGTTAACTATCAAACGTGTCCATTAATTTTGCCGCTGAGGGTGAAACCATCCAGTTAGCATATACACTATCATTTGCATATCTTGGAAACCCAGTGTTAGTGCCATCGGCTCTCGTGAGTGGTACCGGACTCTCTCCAGGCCAGTTCGGGTCTGACATGCCTAAAAATGAAAACAGATAATTTGTTCTGCACTGAAGAACCAAAACTTCATGTGCAGACAGTAAGGCCTTGGCAAAACTCCCTTTGATGTTCAAACCAAACTCATGGTTTCTGTGCCAATTACATTAATGGTTTTGTGCTCCAGGTTTCCAAAACATTGTTACATTTAGGGGAAACATCATGTGCTCTCTTGGTAAATGTAACTTAACAGACACTACCAATTTTGACTTTCACGAGCTTTAGACTCTCAGATCTGATGTCCAGTTGTTGAACTGTTTAACTCTTTTTCTATGGCTGTGTAAAGCGGCTCACCACAGCAGAACGTTCTATAAAACGTTCTCTACCGTCAAAGAGGCACTTGACTGTCATCCAAGCCTACAGCGGGGAAGAGGACCTTCCAAATTGAGGGCACACACAGGCCAGCCCCACAGCAGTGTCAGCACACATGGAGTGTAGCACCAGACCCAAAGCCAGCGAGGAGTCAGTGAGTCGGGAGGCATGCAAAAGGAACAATCTCAGCTTGAAAAATGCTTCAGACTCCAAGAGTTCACAACAATCAATGATGAAGTTAGGAAACAGAAAAAATTTCAAGTATTTAATCGAAGACAAAAGAAGGAGTTTTGGCAAGAACCGTATTTACTGTCCATTGCAAGACCACAACACCACAGACTACGTTCTTTCAAAAAGCACTCGCTCCAGCTTTCAGCACTTTGTAAGTGACAACAGTCCTGACAGTGAGTAATGCAAAGGATGTGAAAACAGCAGTCTGGGTGTGTCCTCCCAGGCCTGCCCGGCTCCTGCCGCCTCCCTGCCCCTGCCGGTGGACACACAGCTGGGACATGGGCCAAAGCTGGGCTAACCTCCACTTCCAGCCCTGGGCAGCCTCCGAGACACCCGCCCACCCAGGATGGGGGGCCTGGCTGTGCTCCCAGTGTGGGCCAGTGGGTGCTGGCTGCTTCTTTCTCAATTAAATACCTCCCCAGATTGGGTAAATTTATCCAAGTAGTTAAATTAGAAGTACTGAGACTTGATTTCTGTCCCGGAAATGACTCATTCGTCAAGTTCTCCATCTCCCCTGAAAGTTCTGCCCTATGTGTTTTCTCCTCTATCATCATAAATTGCTGGGCGGTGTGGTAATTGCACTTATTTTCACATCCTTTTAGAAAAACAGTTGCAAAAATGCCTGAATGTAAACTGGATGCAAAGTCAGACATTTACAAATAAAAAGGTTCAGAGCAGACTTTGGTTTCTTTCAGATCAGAAACACCTTAAAAAGCATCACCAAGAGTAAGGATAGAGCAGGGGAACAACGGTGCTAGAATCTAGTAAATGCATGGGAAATTCTACCATAGAGTTTGTTTTCAATCCATGTGGAAGGGAGGGCTCGAGGGAGGGGAGCGCTATTACAGTCCACCAGGGGCGTCTCCTCTTCCGACAGGCCGTCGTCGTAAAGCAGGGAGTCGGACGGGGTGGACGCAGCAAGGTCCAAGTAGTCCTGAAAGAGACAGGTGGCTCGTCAGCCCCTACCATGGGCCACCACTGGACACACCTTGGTCCCCTGGTCGCTTGAAGAGGGGCAGAGGTCCTGGCTGTGCCCCCACTCTGCACTGGTCTCTTGGTTTCTCTGAGCTCCTGTGGCTGCTGCCTCATCTGGTCCTGCTCAGGGATCCTCATCACTCCCCTCAGGTGTTATCTACTCTGTCTCTCCCCCTAGAAAGTCGCCTCCCTAGGGACAGAAATGTGCTCCCTCAGCATCCTATCTCCAGGGCCTGGCATGCAGCAGGTGCCACGCCCACCTCGAGAAGAGCACGGGAACCGGAACCGCCTGTTGACAGCCCTCAGGCCCCGGGAGAGCTTGCTGCAGCCACGTTACTCACACAGAAGCAACAAGAACCAAGAAGCAGCCCCAACCTATAGGACGCTTTTCAGCTTCCTTCCAGGGACGCCTGCCGTCTAGAACACCCCGCCAGGGCTCAGACATCTGAAATATGACACTGTTGTCAGGTCTGTGCAGGACGCTGCTGCTACAGGCTGCAGCTGCCAAGCACGAGGGTTCCCATGTGCCTGCCACTTCCGCTGCCCTGGCTGAATGTGCCCAGAAGAGCTCTGGCATTTTTCTGGCTGCTTCTCAGCACTGTTCCAGGAAGGCCAGCTCTCCTTGGCGTCAGCCATCGCTTCTGTTCAGGACAACCCTGCATTCACAGGATTCAGAGGTTTTCGCCCAATCGATACCATGACATCAAGTTTTATTACAGGCAGCCTAGATCCTGCATCCTGCTTTTTGTGTCAGAAGCAGTCACAACTCTTAGTAAATGTGCCAGTGTTAAGGTGAAGCCTCTACATAAACACCCTGAGGGCAGGGCCGGGAGGTCTTGCTTACTTGCATTTCCAAAATCTGAGACAGAATATGGTTCCTCACAGTTGCTTGATAAGTATCAGTTGAGAATTTGCTGACCTTCTCATGTTCTGCACTTACAGAGTTGCAAACTGAAGGTACACGGGCTGACTCTGGACCCCCAGATATGTTCTGTTTGGCCCAAGTTGGGCTTTTGAATATTTAAATGAGTTGTTAACAATAAAAACTGGGAGACTTCACATAAGCCTTGGAGAATTCAGAAGACCTGGCACATTCCTGGCTCATCTTCCTGCAGGCCACCCTTGGGCACAGCGAGGAACCTTGTGAGGGCAGCGTGCTCCTGTGTGCCACAGTCCCCACCACTCCCTAGTCTCTGCCCACCCCCAGCAGCACCCTGTAAGCGTCTGCATTTAGGACATCTGATTCAACTCTACTTCCTCAGGTTCCATTACTGAACATGCTTTCCTTTGGCTTTGGAATATTTTCCTCCCTCGCCTGTCTGTGGAGAGCTGTTCCTAAGTGTCAGGCTAAGAATCTTGGATTTTTCATGATTTGAAAGGAAGCCCGAGGGGCTGGCTCGAGCAGAGTTCAGTCCATTGCCTGCCCTCAGGGGACAGCATGACCTTCTGCATGGCCCCAGCCTGGCCCCACATTGGGAACTCTGAGGGCTGTGGGGTGAGGCTGGAACCCCCATGCCACGTCCCGCCTGTGGGAACCAGCTCTGGGCACTCACTCTGCTCTTAACCATCATCTTCTCCAGCTCTTTGCTGATGTCGGCAAATACTGGCCTCTTGTCCGCTTCCTGCTTCCAGCACTGCAGCATCAGGCGGTACCTGGTGGGAAGAGCAGACGGGCCATGACTACCTGGCAAAGCCAGGCCTCGATAGCCCATCACAGCACCATGCCCAGCACTGTGCCTGGGCTGAGGGCACTCTGTACCCAAGCCTCAAAGCTGTTTCTGCATCACTGACATCTTGTCTGAGCCTTGCTGGGAGCTGGGGTACAGCCTCCCTGCAGGACCCCCGCCTTCGGGGCCACTGTGGGCTCAGGCACCTAGCACCACAATCCAGCATCCTGTAGGCTTCCCTTTCCTCTGGGAGGGATTTATTTTTACTTCCTTTGCAAAGACACTAGTAAACAGCTGGTCAGGTGCTACACCACTGTGGCAACTGAGCAGGAAGTTCCAGTCCCTGAATCTCTTAGGAAGGATGAACTGACTGATGGCTTTAAGGTGTGGAGACAAACAAAAACCTTTGGCAATCACACCTCTGTCTTGCACCTTTCCTGCTTCCTTGGGTGCCCAGGTGGCCCACCTCGCCCTGGCACACCCCACCTTGCCGCAAGCTCTGTAGAATGAATGGACCACTGCATCTCCACCCTGGATGGCCCCTTCTCCTCTGTTCTTGACCTGGCCTCCTAGGACCAACTCATCCAACAGCCCAGTGTCAGGTGTGAAGGCTCCAGTGCACTAAGGCTGAGGTCCAGGCTGCCCCGGCACCTACACTTGGACACTCCCCACCCCACACCCCTGGGCCTTTCTGGACAACGTACCCCTCCCCAGGCAGCGTGCACCTCAAGGTCTCCAGGTCTTGAGCTTGCACTGTTCCAGGCCCTGCTTCCACTTATTCTAGTAAGGCCCCCCAGGAACCCCCATACCCCGCAGCTGGGTCAGGGGCCCAGTGTCTGCCACCACACCAAGGGTGGCCCTCTGACCTCCATCCTGCCATTGCCCACCGCCCACCTCTCCCAGGGCAGCAGGCTGCTAGAGAGCGGGAGGGAATGGGTGCACATGTCCCCTCCCCTCCCAAGCGAGGCTGGGCCAAAGCAAACCCCACTCACATCTCCTCGCTGCAGTTGTCGGGCCTCTCCATCCGGTGGCCAGTCTTCAGAAGGTTGAAGAGCCGCTCGGGAGGAATCCCAGGGTAGGGGTTGCCCCCCAGGGTCACGATCTCCCACAGCAGGACTCCAAAGGACCACCTGCAGCAATCGGGTGGACCACTGAGGGGCTTTACCTGGTTCACTGGTGAGCGCCCCCGAGGCGCCCTCTGCGGAGCCCAGACGCCCATCCCCCAGCACCTGCTGACCCTGTTGGCCCCCAGTGTAGAGAGTGGCTCCCAGACTGCAGCTGGGTCTGGCTGCACTGAGGGATGCCTGCCTACCTGGCCCCCACCCCCGTCATGCTGAAGTTCCCGCCCCAGAGAAGTCACTCCCACAAGGGGGACAGGCAGCTGGCACCTAAAGGGGTGAGAACCTATGCGAGGGACTTGGGCGCCCTGGGCAATTCTTTCACTTTTTCTGTGTGCTTGGAAATCTTCATAAAATCTTAGAGGAAAAAAAGCTTTAGAAAAAATATACATTTTTTATTTTTTTAAATTTTACAACTTTCTTTAAGCTAGTCAAATTTAGCAGTGGGGGGCTGTATACCAACTTTAGTGACACTAATGTCAATAAGTTCTGATGACACACTATTATCGGACCAGCCAGAAAAATAACTGTGAAGGAAAATTTACTGTGAAGTGGGAACAACGTCATGTCACAAAATAGCATCATCACACAGGCCCACTAGGGCAATATATACACACGTATACCACAGAACACACGAGAAGGCTGGCAGGGGCCACCGGGCGTGTGTCAGGGACTTCCAGCCTCTACCTCATGCTTTTCTCTGCATTTTCCAATCATCCTACAGGCAGCTTATGCAATCAGAAAACTGTTGTCTAAAATTACTTCGAACTTCTTTCTCACAGCTGACATTATTCAAAATATGCAAGTCTGTTGATTGCTGAATACTTCAGAAGCAAGTGTGCTGTGTTTTTAAAAACTATCAGGTCTTATAATTTGACCTGGAAGAACAAGTTTTAGCTCCTGCCTTGCAGCAGTTTGGGGCGTACCAGCCTACAAAGTGACATGAGGACACCTCCCTTGGGGACCCCAATCCCCACCTGCGGGTGGGGGAACAGTCACACTGTTCAGGAGGCCTGAACCGACCTCCTGCTCAGGACCCGCAGGAAGGCAACTGTTGGCTGGGCCTGTGAGTCACTAGAGGCCCAGAGATGGGGAGGGGTGTGGGGGCGGCAGGTGGGTTCTCGGCCACCTGCTCTGTCCTCACACGTTCCATCTAGGTCTCAGAACCACTGCCTGGGCCTGGCCACTTGCTGAACAAATATGTCGTGAAGGCCGCTCAGCGTGGGGGTCAGTGCAGGTGGCAGCATTGCAGATAGGTGTTCAGGGACAGCACTGTTCCCTGGTGACCTCCACAGACAAGCATGGAGGCCCTCCATGCACGTAAGGAACCCTCACCCCAGGCAGGCAACACCCACACTTACACATCACTTTGGGTGGTGTAGATATGATCAAAAAGGGACTCAATTGCCATCCATTTGACTGGAATCCGACCCTGAAGAGGGGGAGAAACAAAGGCACTGTAATTACTCTGATGCCCAGGGGAGCAGGGGTGAAGCAGGTCAGGCTGTGTCCCTAAGCTTCCAGGTCTAGAAGGAGTGTTGTGGATGCTCCTGGCACACAGCTGGCTGTGCACAGCCTCAAGGGGCCGGGGCCCCAGCCGGCACCTCCCAGGCTTTGCTGAGATGCTGGCAGGCATCAGCGTCCACCCACAGCCACACAGGGCCAGCTTGTCACGTGCCATATGCTTGCTGGGTGGCACAGAGCAGTGCTTCTCCACACATGGGCCAAAGATAACCTAGAGCAAGATCTCTCTGGATGTTCTCAGGGCAAATGTGTTGGGGAAACCAACATCTAGTGTTTCCATCTGGGGAATGTCTGACACTAGCTGACACACTAAAGGCTCCTCTGAAGAGCACTGAGGGACGGAACCTGTTTAGGTGTCTTGAAGCTGGTTTTTCCCTCCTATTGAATCCCACGGGCCTTTTAGCACCTCTGAATAAGTGCACAGACAGGCATTTCCCAGAGGCCCTGCTGGGGTCTGACCTAACAAATCCTTTCCAACGCAACTTGAGAAATAGCTGTTCCACAGGTAAGTCTTAAGGCACAAAACAATTTAAAAAATACATGTCTTGGATTGTAACACAACATTTACTATAATTTCTTTTTCTTAAAAGTATTCTTAAGGACGTATGTCCTTAATGAAGTGTGACCTGCCTTGGGACTGTGTGAGTGACAATGTGTCTGCAGTCTGGCAGCCTGCGCTCCGCTCCGCCTCTCCACCAGGACTCAGGCCTCCCTGGACGACCAGGGTGTCAACAGGAAGGCTCTGCCCACACCCTCCACTGGGAGGGGGAGCAGCCCCTTCCACTTCCCCTTCAGCAGTTCTGAGATCTGCTGTCACAACGGAAACCCCAGAAGAAACGAAACCTTGTCCTTACCAACCATGGCAACACAACTGGCTTCTCTAGACCCCTCAGAGTAAAGCTGTATTGTTTTTTTTTTTTCTTTTTTTGAGCAAGTTTGTTCTGAATGTCTGGTCAGTGTGACCCTTGAACAGCTCCTGAACACACACCGCCTGGGCTGTCACTTGCAGGCTGCAGGACAGGGGCAGGCTGAGACAGGTGACCAAACTAAGACATCAAGGAAGTTGCACAAGAATAGGACCATGTTATGAAACCAGATGTCCCCAGAAGGGCACTGGCCACCTGTTTCATGGACTTGGACAATGGGAGGCCCCTGAGCTGCGTCTCTGGATCTCATCTCCAGGAGGCTCCTGCGTGGCCCCCAAACTCACCCAGCCCAGGAGTCCCAGGCCCTGCTGGGAGAACCCCCACTTGTAAAGCAAAAGCAGTTCATCCCTTTCTGAAAAGAATGACCGCCACGTTCCTGCTTATTTCATTTCACTCTCCTCTGACCAAAGAGCTAAACTTACACAAAATGGTGACCTTTTATTCTGCAGAACCGAGAGGAACGACGATGAAGGGGGCTGTACTTGTGCAGCACTAGGCGGCCTTGGGAAGTGAGTTGAAAGCAGGGGACCGCCTGCGGGGGGTCCCGAACTCGGTCTCTGGGGACTCAGGATTGGGAGGGGTTGGGATGATGACCACAAAAAGTGTAGCACTCTAAAAAGTGTGCCTTATCTTTTACAGATGTCCTAAGGGCGACGCCCCCACCACTGCGCCAGGAGCCCCGCATCACACCCTGGGCCTGGGCACCTTGCTCCTCTTCACGTAGGAATCCTCTTCGTACACATCTCGCGACAGCCCAAAATCCGAAATCTTCATCTTCCTCCCCTCGGCTACCAGGATGTTTCTGGCGGCCAAGTCCCGATGGACGAGCTTCGAGAAAGAAAATAGAAGACTCCTCAGGCGGGGCCCGGGCGTGGGCGTGGCCAGGGCCGGGCGGCGTGGGCGGGGCGGCGTGGGCGGGGCGTGGGCCGGGCGGCGTGGGCGGGGCCTGGGCGCGGCGGGAGGAGCGGCGCCGCCCCGCGGCACACACCTTCATCTCCGCCAGGTACTGCATTCCCCGCGAGATCTGCCAGGCGAACGAGATGAGGTCGCCCATGGTCAGGGCGCGCTCGTCCGGGTGGTCCAGGGAGCTGGAGTTGCGGCTGCCTCCGCTGCCCACGTAGCCGGGCCCCACCTTGCGGCTCTCGCGCAGGAAACCCCGCAGGGAGCCGTACTTGGCGTACTCCACGATGAGGAGCAGCGGCCCTGGGGGCAGAGAGGGGCCTGGGCGTGCGGAAGGAGCGAGGGGCAGGCGGACCCGGGCGAGGCTCCGTGCGCGCGGGGCCCCGTAGGTCCCAGCGGGCTCTCGAGTCCTGTGCCTCCAGCTGCCGTGTAGATGCCGCCCTCTGGGGGTGCCCGAGGGAGGCGACCCCAGCGCTCAGCCTTGACCTGGGAGGCACCCTGCGCTTCCGGGACCTCCCGCATCCCGCATCCCCGCATCTCTGCGGCAGCGCGGGCTGAGGAGGAATGACGCAGGCAGAGGCTGGCAGCAGATGCCGCGGCTCTGCACACAGCCTGTCCTCACCAGCTCCCCGGGCTGCAGTCCTGCCCGGGGCCCAGCCCCAAGCCCTGCTGGTGCTGACCAGGGTGCCTGCTGCCTCTCCCTGTTGTTCCGTGAGCCCCTCACACCCCCAAGACAGACAGACACACACACACCCACGCCCACGCCCCTGCCCCTGAGCAGCACAGCGGGTTTGGAAAACCACTAGACCAGGCCCGTCTTCTGTGTCCTTATCTGAGAAATGGTGACAATGCTCCTGCCATGTAGAGCTGAAGTTGGGGTCACCCGGAGGTCATGGCACACCTTGTGTCTGTGGGTACCCAGGATGCACCTTCCATTCCTAGAGCTCCCTGCCCTGGGGGCTCGGCCCAGAACGGGGTGCTGACAACTGGGATGTCACACTGGAGCCCTCTGAGCAACCCCAGCAGGCCCAAAGAGTGCCACCAGCAGGTGCCCCCTCTGACAGGAAGTGCCTGCTTGGTCAGTGGAGAGCTAGACACAAGCTCCAGGCTGAGACTGGAGCCAGAAGCCCAGGCTTCCAGGAGGAAGGAGAACAAGGGACAGAGAAAGAGAGGACGGGAAAGCAGGGAAGAGGGAAAACAGGGCTGCCCAGAGCCTCCACCCTGTGCCCGCCCCACCCCACGGCCAGCCTTACCATCCTGGCTGCAGGCCCCATACAGCTTGATGACGTGAGGGTGGTTGACCTGCTTCAGGAGGTTGAACTCTGACAGCAGGTCCCGCAGCTCACTCGGGGAGGCATTCTCTGAAATGGACCACAAACAGCAGGTTGCAAAGAGTCCCTCCTGGAAGTCCCTCTGTGGCCATGCTGGGTCAGGAATGGACCCGTCATCTCCTTCACAGACGTTCTGCCCAGGTCCAGACAGAAGCCCGAAAGGACTCCAATGCTCAAGGCTTCTCCTGGCCCTTGGGGTCAGTGGACAGGGGCCTCAGCTGCCCTGGGGAATAAGCGCCCGAGGACCCAGCGTCCACAACAGCAGGATCTTTCCCTGGAAAGTGTCCCAGGGCTGTGCTGCACGTGTGAGTGGCATTATGTCCCTGCAGTAGCCATCTTTAGAAGATAGCAGTCTATAGAGAACCCCCTCATTAATCCTCCTGGGAAGGTGAAGGGACTCCTCAATGTCCTCACACACCTGCTTAAGGGGAGAGGCCCACCAGGGAGGACGCCACACACGGAGATCAGGCTCCCTTGCTGTCCGCTCCCGCCTGAGACAGTGGCCTGGTGCCCTTCTAATGTGCTGTAACACGTGTGCCAGCAGCTCATGCTCCGTTAGTTGTCACGGAAAACCCATGTTCGCGCACCTCAGATAAAGCAGTATTGTTTCACTGCACACCTGACATTTTGGCTTGGGACTCCTGGATGACTGCCACAATGCCCTATGAGAGTCCTGTGTTTGGTGCATCATAAAGGCAAGACTTCACACAAGTGGCCTGCTGAGCACACGTGTCCTGAGGGCAGCCAGAGCCGGGCTCAGGCTCCCACCAGGCGCCTGGGTGTAAAGGTGTTTTAAGAGTCAGGAGATGCGGCTAAGCTGTCCCTCCTGGGTTGGCCCACTGCCCAGCTGTGCCATGCCACCTCCTCTGTCCTACAGACTTGTCTGGAAGGGAGAGAACAGCTAGGAGTTGGGGCATCAAGACCCCTCAGACCAGGCGTGAGTGAACCAGAGCTGTGCTTGGCTGCACCAGGAATCCAAGGGGCTCACTTGCCCCCTTACAGCTTAGGGTCTTACTGGCTTGGGGGCAAACCCAGTCTGAGGATCTGGGCAAGCATCTGGAAGCACCCTGTGCCATGTGGCGCCTGACTGCTGTAGAGACCTCTCATGCACACCAATGACTCTTGCTCACTGCCACACAGCCGGGCTGCCCCCAGGCCCCAGGAACCCACCCACCCAGTGCAGGCCCCAGCCTCTGCTCAGGGCACGCATGCGTGTGCAGGCAGGTACTGCTGCCCGTGGAGCCAAACTCAGGGCATGACTGGTTATGGGGTGGGGCAGGCCGACAGGGGTCTGCCTGAGACTGAGGGCCAGTCCTTACAGGTGGTCTCTTTACCAGGACCCCAGGGGACACCTGGCTGAGAGGAATGAATGGGGCAGATTGGGGGAGGCAGCAACTGTCAGCTCAAAACCAAAGGGCTTTTTAAAATTTAAAATCCCTGGGTCTTCAACACTGCTGCAGCAGCAGCACCGCTAGAGGCTTCCAAAGAGGGCCAAGTCCTCATTCTGCCTCTCCAGGACCAGCCCGTGCGCCCGCAATGGGGGTCCCCAGATTGCAGCCACTCAAGAACAGCCATGGGGCTCTTTAGGAGGTCCCGAGCTGGGTGGGAGAGGTCTTGCCCACCCTGGGGGCTCCCACGGGCGCTCTGTGCATGTGCCTGGACAGGTACCTTTCAGCATCTTCACAGCCACTGTGGTGTACCCTGCTCTGCCTTTCAGACGGAAGGCTGTTGCCTTGACCACTTTTCCGAATTCGCCTTCTCCCAGAGTTTTTCCAAGAACCAAGTTCTTCCGAGGGAATTCCCACTTTGGATCCTCCTGTGTCAGGGTTGAGGGAAGGGAGAGATGGGAGAAAAGTGTGAGAAGAAGAAGGCAAACCCAGGAGGGAGCACGCCCCACCCCTGGACCAGACCCAGTGTGCAGAGAACTGGCCACCACCTAAACCACAGGCAGCGACGCCTGCCTCCACCAAGGGCAGGACCCACAGCCCAGGGAGCCCTTACAGTCCCCTCCCTGGGGGAAGCCAGGCAGTGCCACAGAATGGCCTGAACTCGGTGCCCTGACCCTTGCCAGCCCCTGGCGTATGGTCTGCCCTGACCCCCCAGAGGACTGAGTGGGCACCAGCCTGCCTTCCAGCCCAGGACCCCCCACTACGATGGGCATATCCAAGGCAATTTCCCTGCACGGCCACCCCCAAAAAGACAGACAGGTGCCACTATGCTCCTGTCTACTCCTCTCAGGGGTTGTTGCCCGTCCTGCACACACCAGCTTGCTGTTCCCCCCGCTCGGGCTCTGGCTGGTGCACCACCCGCCTGCCCTCTCACCGAAGTCCCACCTCCACATCAGGCTTACTCAGAGCCTATGTGGACGCCTTCCCAGTCCCCCCAGCCCTCTGAACTTGAACTCCGACTGGGGAAGCCAAAGGCTGCCAGGAGCCCTGCCCTCCTGTGCTGGCACCGGGCGTTCATCACCCCAGGTCTCCTGCAGCCGGGTGTGGGTGTAGCCTCGGGGTCCTGCTCACAACGGCCCTGCCAGGCTCCCCCGACCACAGAGATGGTACTGATGGGGACCTGCTGCCCCAGGCCAGGGGCCACCCTCTGACATGTGTGTGCACTTGGGAACGGCTTCCTCGCAGTGGCATAGCCAGGCCTTCCAGCGAGCTCTTGGGCCCTCAGTCAGGGTCAGTGCCAACATTGCCATGGCTGCCCCCACCATCACCGCCACTGCTGGTGCTGCAAGCCCCTCTCCTGTGTTCCGGAGACTGCGCTAAGCATGTGCACACAGCATCAATTCGATTCTCTCAGAGACCTGAGAAAATCATTCTCCCCACTTCATATAAGAGAAAACAAGCTGAGCGGTTGAGTCACGTGTCCGAGACTTGGAGCTGGTGTATGTGGGCATGGAGCCAGCTCAAGAGCTGCCTAGGGGTGAGAGTGGTCTGTCTCCGCTGGCAGGGGCACCCGCCACCCCGGCCTTCCTGTGTGGCCTCCCTGCAAACTGAATGGGTTTGTGAAGGACTCTGGTGGCTCATTTCAGAACCCTGCTGTGAGGCTGATTTCTGCCAGGATGGGGTCACAGACCAGGAAAGCCAGAGGGAGGTGGCAGTGGCCACACTTGGGAAGGGCCGCCTTGGCCTACACCCTCACCAAGGTTTTGGGCTGGGTGTCACCCAAACCAGGCCCCGGGGCCAAGGCCCCAAGGCCGAGCTGCCCTGTGAGATGTGGCACCTCCTAAGAGAATCCCAGCCCACCTCCCAGCCTGAGTTGGGAACTGCAGGCGCTGTGTAGCCACCGAGTGCTGAGCTTCCTGCCTGGTATTGCCACCTAAGCCTGGTGGTTCTCTGTTCACACACACCCTCGACTCTGAGCACTTTCCTTGGTTCCTCCTAGAACCTGGCTTGGCTTCCAGCTCCTCAGATAGCGCTCTCGGGAATGCCGAAGGGGCAGGCCTGCTGGCCAGCACATCAGCCAGGGGAGGCCTGGCCGGGACGGAGAGCCCTGGCGCCCTGCCATAGCCTGGGGCTCTGAGCAGCAAATGCCAACCTGCGGGCTGGGGAGGCCTGCTGGCTCTGGCTGGCACCCTCCTCTATGTCAGTGCCCTTCCCCCTGCTGCCAGCCTGGCCGTCCCCTGCCCCCCATTGCCTCTCACCTGGAGGGGGACAGCCCACAGACTCCCCCCAAAAGAGCGCCTGCAGAAATGAAGGCAGAACATTGGCCTCCTTTGCGCAGCCCCTACCCCTAGAGCTCTGAGAATAAAATCCTATGCCTCCCCCAGTCCCTGGGGCCCTTGCACAGGGTCCTCTGGCAGCTGCCTGGCCCACCCTCCCCATGGGCCTCAGGGCCCAAATCCCAGTGCGTGTAGATCGGCACCATCAGCTGCCACCCACATGACAGCTTCTGTCTCCACACCCTGCCTGCTCCTGGAGCCAGCTGGGCTGCGCAGGGCAGGGGTCTTCTGGCCACAAGGACCCTCACCGGGATCTTGAAGGCGTCCACAGAGACTTGGTTCTCCATGGAGTCAAGCGAGGGCCGGCGGGCGCTGGATGAGGAGTAGCTGACGGGGAAGGCCTGGGCAGGCCGGCGGAAGGTCATCTCTGCCGAGGGGATGGGCGGCTTGTGTGCGTTCTTGTGGTAGCGGTGGATGCAGAAGGTGGACAGCAGCACCGAGACGATGAAGGAGAAGAGGACGGCTGCCGCGATCACTGTGCGGCACAGCTCATCGCACAGGGGGTCTGCAGGCAGGGGCGTGTGAGGCACCACCAGGCAGGGCTGGGCATGCTCCCCTGCCCGTCCTCCAGCCCACTGTGTCCGTGCCAACTGGGCAGTAGCCGTGAAGGCGAGAGAAGCCCTGAGAACACGCCAAAGAGGCACAGTCGTTGCCATGTGTGTTTTCCCCTTCTACACTGCCATTGCCCTTTTACAGATGGAGACAGAGGATCAGAGAAGGTGAGCAGCCTGCTGAGGTCACACAGCAGAGGCCATGTGCCTGCTGCATCAGCAGGCCCCAGAGGGCAGGCAGGGGAGCTCAAGATTTTCTGCTGTTCCAAATGCCTTTGGTATTTTCTTTGTGAAAAACGAAAGTGGCTTGGGAGCTAGGACCATCTAATGGCTCAAATACCAGAAAAACATCCCTGGGCTCAAGCAGGACAGTTCCCCCCCAGCGTGGTCAGTGTGGCTCCCTTGAGCCACCCACTGCACCTGCTGCCCCCGAAGGTGTGCCTGGTAGGGTGGGTCGCAGGTGGATGTTGCCTGGGCCCCATACGGGGACAGGCTGATCAGCCCAACAACTTTTCTGGTGGAAGAATTGCTTTTTTTGGCTCATCCTTCATCACAGAACTTGGGGCCAGAGAACACTTCATAGGCGCCCTTGGCCCCTCTCCTGGGCTGCACTGATGGGGAGACTGAGGCCCAGAGGGAAGGGGGAGTGTCTCATGGGGCATACTTGCTTCCTTTCAATTTCCTCCCTGCTGGGACCTCAGAAGTGTGGTTGAAACCTCACTGGGGTTCAGGGAGGTGTGGGGAGCCCTGGGTGGTGGTCCTGGCCCGCCCACTCACCCTGGCTGTCTTCGGGCTCGCAGAAGCATTTCTTCTCCTCAGGGAAGCAGTTGCAGATGCCATAGCCAGCTTTAATGCCCCGGCGCTCCCCTGGCTCATGCCCCCCAACAATGCTGCCCCCTGAAGACAGACACGCCCACTCAGCCTGCTGGAATGCCTAACAACCCAAGGCCCCCAGACTGCAGGGCAGTGTGCCAGGGAGGTGAGAGCCCCCGCTTCACCCAAAGGAAGTGAGCTCTGAAACCCCCCAAGCCATGCAGTAAGCCCAGCCCTCTCCTGACGTTTCATCTGAACAAAGGGCTCTGCAGCGCCCCCATCCTTGAAAACCGTGGAGCCTGGGGCCTGACCCACACATTCCAGCCTCCTGGCCAGCCCTGGGGCACACCCCCCTTCTGCTGGCCTGTTCAGAGCCACACCTTCCTTTTCAGCTGCCCCTGAAGAGTGACCGTGTGGGGCACTTTCTGGGGCCTCAGCAAGGGCTCTGGCCAGTCTGGGTCTCCCCAGCCCATGGCCAGGGGGACGTGGGAACATGCGGGAGGCTCCGCTTGATGCACAAAACTGACGCACACACCGCAGCTCTGGCTGAAGTACAAGGGGCGTCTGGCCTCTCCCTCTCTACCCCCACAGGTTCCTGCACCCTGATTAAATGCCGCCATGGCAGGTCGATTGGCTGCTTACGGAGGCAATCCTGGGGGCAGATGTGGGCGTCACGGCTCTCCACGGCGTCGCAGTGGCCATCGGGGCAGGTCTTGGTGCTGGGGGAGCAGGTGGAGAAGTTCCTGGTGATCCCTGCACAGGACGCACGGCAGGCTGTCACCCACGGGGCAGCCCCGCCAGACTCCCCATGGCCACGTAGGCCAGCCCTGCCCCTCGGGGAAGGGGCATACTAAGCCAGAGCAGGCAAACACTGCACACGAAGCCCTGCCAGGCGGAGCCGCCCACTCCAGGGAGCTGGGGGGCCTGAGTGCACACGCCAGGTAGCAGGTGAGGGGGCTGGCAGTCCCTGCATGGAGGAGGCCGGAGGAGGCCAGAGCCTCTCAAGCCTGCAAAGTGAGTGGGGGCCCTCATGGTAGCTGAAGCAGACAATGGGCCCTCCTGCCCAGGGCCACATCCCCTGACCTTGACTCCCAGGAAGAGCCACTCTGTCCCCTGCACATCCCAACTTTGACCTAGACCCTCTGGGGCCCAGAGTGAGTCCAGCCCGGCAGACCATTCACTGGGCTCCTGGCCTGGTGCCCTGCATCCCACTCTCCTGCCCACTCTCCCAGCACTGGGCGCTACACGAAGGGCAAGGTGCTGGGAAGCTTATGTGGAGTGGGCAGGGCCATCCGGGGACAAGACCCTGTTTTTCCCCGGCACCCTCACCCCTGGGCATCCCTTGGGCTCCACGGGGGACCTACCTTTGCCATCTCCCTGCCTCCACTCACACCTGCCTGTCGGCGATCCCAGGCCGCCACACTCCTCGCACTCGGGTCGCCTCTTGCTGACCGCACAGGACAGGGGGCAGCCCACCTCTTCGGCCACATCTGGGGGTAGCAGACAAGCAGGTCACAGGAGGCAGGCCTGGGGCTGGGCCTGGAGGGGCAGGGGTGACTCAGCCCCAGGGCAGCAGAGCCTGGCCAGGAGCACAGGGATAGGGCGCCATGGTCCCAAAGCGGGGGCAGCCCCTGGGCTGGGGTGAGTGCGAGGGAAGGCTGTGAGTGCAGCCAGACTCGGCAAATGACAACCGGAACGCCCAGTTAGACCTGAGTTTCTGATGATGAAGAGCTGTTCTGTGCAAGTCTGTTCCTAATGGTGCCTGGATGCACTTGGAGGTTTGTCTCCCAAGTGTGCAAATTTTTTTTTTAATTTCAGCATATTATGGGGGTATAAATGTTTAGGTTACGTACACTGCCTTTGCCCCACCTGAGTCAGAGCTTCAAGCCTGTCCATCCCCCAGATGGTGAGACTTTGCAAAGGTTGTGTGGGACATACTTATACCAAAAAACTGCCTGTTGTTTGCCTGAAGTTAGAGCTTAGCCAGGGTCCTGTACCTTATCTGTACATGTGCAAGGTGTGTTGCCAGGTGCTGGCAGTGGTGACTGCTTACTGCTGGGCTGCTCTGGTTGAGCTGGCCCACACCCTTGCCTCCCTCGCTGGGCTGTGCAGGCTCAGGGAAGCCCCCAGGCCCCCGCCCATCCCTCCCTGGAGCCGGCACTCACACGACCCCTCCATCGTGACGAGTAGCGGGGCCTGGGCCTGCTTTCGGGTCTGTCGGTCGGCGGCCACCACCGTGTACTGGAGCTCGGCACATGCCGGGCGCCGCAGGGTCTCCGTGTCGTTCACGAACAGGGTCCCCGAGGTGTCCTCGGCTGAGGTGACCACCCCCAGGGCGCTGCAGTTGGCGCTGGAGGGCTGCAGCCTGTACTGGATGTGAACACCGCTGAGCTCCTGGCAGTTTTCTACACAGACTCTCCCGATCTAGGCAAGGGGCACAGGGAACACTTCAGCCAGGCAGCTGGACCTGCTGCGACAGCTGCTGGAGGCAGCTGAGTCTTGTAGGGGCCCCCAGCTTGGCCTGGGGATGGCAGCCCTCCAAACACCCTCCTCTGTCCCCTGGGAACCTACAGACCTGCCCACCAGCCCTGGCCTTGGCCTGACCAGTTCTGCTCAGGCCACCACATCCCTGGCCACCCCTGTTCTTGGGAGCTCAGAAGGTTTGGTCTAGTGGCAGGAAAACACCCCAGGCAGGCCGGGGGTGGGGGAGTGCTGACTCACTGCCTTACTTGTCACTCACTGGGCACAAAGGCTGACTCACTGTCCCCCATGTACCACCCTGGCTGCTTCTGGTGGCTCCAGCATTGCTCTGGGGACCACTTGTTCTTGTTCTCAGGGCACGGGGCTCGGTGGACCACTGCCTACCCCAGTCACCTGCTTGGTCAGAGTACTGTACCCCAGCCACATGATTCAGGCAGTGAGGTCACTCAGGCCAGGCGGGACCAAGGGGCCTCCCTGGGACTGTGGCTGGAACCCCTGGTAAAGAGCGGCCTCTTCTCCTGGGGATGCTGGGAGTCCAGGCTGATGCAGGTGGGCCCAGCCTGCAGGCAGAGCACACCCTTCTCAGGCCCACACCTGACGCCACAGCAAAACTGGCCTCCTGGCCTCCTCATCTCCCCTACAAGCCTGCTCACTTCCACAGCCTCATGTGATCCTCAACTGTCCCAGATCCCTGTCCCCAGTTTATAACTTCAAAACCTGGGGAAGGAGTGGGAGAGCACAGCGCGTCCAAGGTGGGACTGGGCCCCAGGCCTCTGTGATCTCTGCCTGCGTCTGACAGAGTGCAGGGGACCCACCTGCCTCCAGCAATGCCTGCTCCCGCCCAGCCCCCTGTGAGACCCCCCATGCCTCTCTGCCTTGCCACCCCTCCATCTCGGACCCCTCCCCCATAAAAGGCCAGCAGGGGCAGCAAGTCAGGGAGCTCGGATATGTCCAAGGATTTGTCCCTTGTGTGCTGGACCAGGTGGCTGCCAGAAGTGGATGGGGGCACAGAACCAACCACAGGAACCAGCAAAACCACTGGGACAAACGGGACTGCACTTAACATGACATTCTGAAGAGGAGGTGCCCACCTGCAGCTCCACTAGGGGAGTACAGTGTGTGATATCGTACACACTGCAGTTTCCTTAAAAAAACATGCGAGAAAGACACCAAGATGCCAACACGTGGGGTGCATGTGGAAAAAGGGATCACTCCTCCACATTCCTTATTCTCTCTAATGAGTATTTACTGCTTTTATTTTTTTCCGTGTCTAATTGTTACTTTCCAAAAATATAACATAAGTTCTATAAACAGAAAGTAGAAAGTAGAAGCGCCCCCTACCTTCCCCCAGAGGGCGCCACTGCTAAGCATCTAGGTTTGCACACTTGCAAATTCCTATCAGTGAAGATTTGCTTTTGCACAAATGGAGTCACGTAAGACCAACAATTCTGCCAACCACTCTTTCACATAGTCCCCCAGGAACATCTTTCCAAGTCAGCATATGTAGATGTACCCAGCATTGCTCTTATATTAGCACAGAAAATGTTTTAAGGACACCAAGAAGCGAGGAGAAAAAAAGAGGGGCCCAAGGAGCCCCCAGCCCTGCCTGCTGTGAGCACTCCCAGGCCTCCCTCGCCTATGCTGGTGGCTCCACTGGGCAACTCTGTGCTGCTTGGGCCAGGGAGGGGGTGGCGTCACCCCCAGCGTTGACTCAATCTGCTAAAAGTGTGCCCTACCCTGGAGGTCCCCTGGCACCTACGTCCCTCCTCAGGCAGGCAGCAGGCCTGGGCTCACCTGGGCAAAACGGCGGGCCCTCCTGCTCACGGAGAAGGCATAGGCGCTGGGCAGGCGCAGGCTGACGGGCAGCACGGACACATTGAAGTGGAGGAGGAGGACGCCCGGCCCAGGGCCCTGAAAGTCCGAGTCGTTGACCAGCACAGCCAGCTGCAGGACCCGGCTCTCAGAGATGGGGAGGCTTCGGTTGAGAACTAGCCCTGCGGGTTGGGGCATGGCGAGGACAACTGAGCTGCTCCTCCCAGACACACAGCCCTGCATGCACAAGTGTGCAAACACGTACTTTCACACTTACGGTGCCCTGTAACAGGCCTGGGTCCTGGCCCTGCGTTAGAACTGACATTTAAATGTTGGCCATGGTGCTAAGCTGGAGATACAGAGAATCCTTCTCAGCTGGGGGTAGCCTGTGTGTGTGTGTGTGTGTGTGTGTGTGTCATGTATGGGGTGGGTGGTCTGTTTGTGGGTGATTGTGTATAGGGGGTGTGTGTGTGTGGTGTTTGTGTATTGGGTATTTCTGTGTGTATGGGACGTGTGTGACGTGTGGGCACACAGGAAGTAAAGAGCTGCACCTTCTCTGAGGCCCTGGGAGGAATGTGCTAGAGCCCTCCAGACAGTTCCCCCAGAGAATGGCAGAACTCTCCTCCATAGCAGCAGCCTCCAGCGGACCCAAGGACCCCTGAAGCCTGGACCCTGGAACTTGTACCTTCTGTGTACCCACGATGTGTGTAGCTGCAGTTCTAGTTTAGCAGACACAGAACGGTGGGAAGGGTGTGCTGGCACACAGGTGTTCACAGTGCCATGGCAAGGACAGGTGGGGACCTGCAAAAGGCTTGTAGGGTGAGGAGGGCTGAGGAACGAACAGGACCTGGCCAAGCAGAAAGGGATAAAGGCACCTGTGACCCTGGGTCCCTGATGTAGACCCCAAGTGCAGGACACATGGGTGGGAGGTGGGGAGGGAGGCAGGGAAACAAGGCAGCTGCACAAAGGTCTCCCACAAGCAGGTGAGTACTGTGGCACATCCCAGGAGCTGGCAGGACAAGGGTTTCTGAACCCCCCACCTGTCCAGGCTGCTGTACACCAACCCATTCGTAGAGAGCTGCTGGGGCGAGGCAACAATCCCTGCACGCTTGGGTCACCCCAGGGGCAGCAAAGCAGGTGCCAGGGGCTGGAGGAAGGCCTCAGGTGTCAGGTATTCCCAGTCAGTGGCGAGACCTAGCAAGGGTGGGGTGTGGTACGGCCCTGCTAGAGTCACCCACGGGCAGTTCCAGTAGAGAGGGCAGGCTGTGAAAGCCCAGCCGGGGGGCCCAGGGTAAGCCCAGAGGACACAGGAAGGTCTGGGCAGAGGGTGAAGGGAAGGTGGCCTGGGCTGCAGAAGGCCACGCCAGAGGTGTGTGTGTGGGAGGGTGCTGCCCACCCAAGAAGAGCCAGCGCTTGGGTTCCCGGGGGCCCCTCTTACTGTAGTCGTGCACGGTTGCCCGCACAAAACTGCCATTGGCCTGGGCCAGGGTCTCGTTGGGCCAGTGCTCCACGCGGAAGGTCTGCTGGGCCCAGGTGTCCCCGGGGAGCAGCGTGCTTGTGTACCGCCTCACCAGCTCCCCAGATGCCGGCACTACATCTGCGTCAAAGACACGCAGCGTAGCCACCACGGTGCCCTGCAGGGTGCAGAGAGCACTGGTCAGAGCAGGTAGGAGGGACCCCTTGGAGACCCCAAAGGCATGCCTGGCACAGCCCACAGATGGGCCAGGTGTCAAAGCCAGCTCTGGGTTCAAGCCCCTGTGGAGTCACTCGCCAGACTGAGCCACTTGCCAGTCACCCTCCCTGAGCCACTGTGCCTCACCTGTGCAACAGGTGTGAAAAGCATCTCCAGAATTCCCATAGGAGAATTGGGGCAGATGCGCAGACACTCTGCTGACAGGAATCCGGATCCCCACAGAGCAGAACAACCACCCCCACTCTCCCCTAAGGAAGCCACAGTGACAGGTGGCAGAACAGAGATCCAACCCAGGTGTACATCAGCACGCTCTCCAAGCACCTTCTTACACCAAGTGGATGGGGGGTGTGAGCAAAGCCACGAGGCACCTCCGATGGCTCTGCTCGCCAGGCCCCTGCTGCCACCACGGGAGGGCTCAGCCAGGCTCACCGGCCTTTCCCCACAGACGTGCTTTTCTCTCAGCCTCACCACAACCCTTACCAAGCCGGCACTTGGGGTGCCCAGAAAAGCAGGAAATGGCAACGCATCACTCGAGGGCTCTGGGCTCCTGCCACCCGCCTCTGCCCGCTGCGCCCTCGGCCGGTCCGTCCCCTGCAGGGAGGCCGGAGGCCCAGCAGGCGACGCCAGGGACACGGCCCGCCCGCCCCGCCCCTGGCTCTCCAACCCCGGGCTCCTCCCCTTCAGCCTGGCGCCCTCCGCGGCTGTCTTCGCCGGTGTGCGCTCAGACGCGCTCCCGGTCAGACCCGGGTCGGGGCCCCGAGGAAGGCCCACAGGTGCGGGCAGGACTGGCCTCCTCCCCTCCGCTCCGGCTAGACGGACAGCGAAACAGACCAAGGACTAAGCTGCGGACCGAGACAGATAGCGAACCACAGACACTGACGAGGGCCGCGGACAAGCACCTCCTTCCGCTTGAACTCCACCTCGGCGCTGGCGGTGTCCACGCCCCCGGGGCAGGTGGGCGGCGAGTCGTCCTCATCGTACACGGTCACCGGGAAGGGCACCATCACTGCCTCCTCGCGCGCGCCGGCGCGCACGGTGCACTGGGCCACCAGCTCGTACTTCTCCCGCTGCTCGCGGTCCAGCGCCCAGCGCGTGCTCACCTCCAGGCTGTCCGGGGCGCAGCGGAAGGGCAGTCTCTCGCCTGCGTCAAGCGGACCAGGAACCCCGTGAGCGCCGCAGGCACGTGCCGCCTTCCTCAGGGGCCCGGCAGGAGCGGCAGCATGCCAGGGGCTGTGCCGTCAGGGCTGGGCGCATACCGCCTGCAGGCCGGGGCCCCGCGCCCCCTCCTCAGCTCCACAGGGGCCCAGGACTCCAAGCACCAGTTGTGCTTTTCTATGGCTGCGGCCCTCACTCATGCTGGTGGGGAGGAGACGGGACAGGACACTGGCCGCCCAGGGAGGGCCTGGGCGCCCCTCGGCCCACCTGGCCTCCTTCTGGAGTGGGCTTGTGTGGGGAAGAGTGGCTTCAGCTGAGCCCAGGCTGCAGGGCCAGAGAGCCAGCTTCCGGCTTCGCTGGTTTTTAAAAAATGTTAGGATTTTTTGTTTAATTTTGAAAGCAGTATGTGCTCATTTTAGAGAATATGAGAAATAAAGCCACAATTCTACCATTTGAAAACAAACACGGTGGACATCTGGTGGATGATTTGACATTAACACAAATATTTCAGACTGCCTGGTGTGCATCCCTGCTCCACACGAGGCAGGTGCCTCGGTTTCCTCCCCCAAGGTGGGGTGATGACACTGAAGAGCTTGCTCTGCGCCTGGCACTGGGCAGGTGCCCACAACACCTGCCGAGGCAGGCCCAGGAGCCACACACTCTTCACCCTGAGCCCGGCCTAGCATTGGCCCTCCAGGAACACCCCAGAAAACGGGACATGCTGAAGGTCACTCTGAAGACCCCCACAGCCAACCACAGGGAGGTTAGGGCCACTCCACCCACTTCCCAATCAGAACCGTGAGTTACATGTGAATTACACACATGGGAAATGCTTACTCTATGATCTTTCCCTTTATTGTTTGTGATTACAAGAAAACACACTAAACAAAATTGAATTATATACTTTTTAGTGGAAAAGGGCAGCATGAAAAAATCCATGTGCTTTGCCAACCATCTGGTTCAAAGGTATCTATCCCTGTATGGAAAATGGAAGGACCATGCTGAGGGACAGCGAGTGATGGCTTTTCTTCCTCTTGAGAGTTTCTTTAACATCATTACCCCGTTTGTGTGCGAGAAGCCTGGTGAACGCAGGCTGCACTTTCTAGCAGTGTAGCCTCTGCAGCCCTTTGAAATGGCTGAGTGCACCTCCCTGGGGCTGTGGCGCTGCCGTCTCTCATCTCCGCCCCACGGCCGCCTCCTGGCTAGGTGGGCAGTCCCTAATGCTGCCCCATTGGCCCCTGGGAACCACGCTTGGTGCCCGCTTTTCCTCAACACCCCACATCAGCCCACGAGGAAATCCTGCTCATCTGCCGCCCAGGTGTGCCCAGGGCTGCCTGCTGCTACGCCGGCCGCTGTGCTTCCGCCCTCATCCTCACCCCTGTTCTCTCTGGAGGGGGTTCTCTTGTAGGTTTCTAACTGTCTTCCTGCTTCCCCAAACTTCCCCAACCCAAATCATGCCTAACACAGCACTGCGACTAATCCTTAAAGGTAAGTCAGGTCCTGACAACAGCCCCCACCAAGCCTTCCATGGCTCCCCACCTCCCTCGGCAAATCCCTGAAAGTCACTCCCAGACCTGCCCCCTCCCCAGGAACTATTCTGCTCCCTTTGGCCTCAGCTCTCCCCAGGGGCTCACTGCATTCCAGCCACACGGGGCCCTCCCTAGACCTGCATGCCTGGCACCCTCCTGCCTTTGCTCTGGTGGCCCCTGCCCTGCCTGTGGTCTCTACTCCTTCTCCTTCCCAGCTATCTCCTCCCAGAAGGCACCCGATTTCCTTTGCACATGCTGCTCTCCTTCCTCCACAGGAATGGAAGCTCCAGGCAGGCAAGATTCCAGGCTGGTTTTATTCACTGTTACATCCTTAGCTACTGCAACAGTGCCTGGCCCATGGCAGGTACAAGAGAGATATTTCTGTAATATTAAATGAGCAGATGGCATGGTAGTGAGGAGTAAACCAGGGGGCTCATGCCAGGGCTCACAGAGCCATGCTGGGCTTAGAGCAGGCATTGAGGGATGGCCCCATGAGGTTGGCACTCACCTTCCAGGAGCCTGTAGGTCACGCTGATGTTGGGGCAGAGGAACTGCACGGGCAGGAGGCGGAACTGGTGGAAGGTGCCTGGGGGCCGGTTCTCTCGAATGCGAAAGGAGAGGCCTGTCTCTGGGAAGCAGAGCTCCCGGGGTTTCAGGGAGCTGCAAGCCGGGAAGGAGGCATTGATGAAGGAGAAGTACACGCGGGCACAGCCTGGCCACTGGCACTCGCCCTCACGCAGGGACATGGGCAACAGGAAGACCTGGAGGTAGACCGTGAGCAGGGGGAAGCCGCCGTCTGCAGAGAGAGAAGTCAGGCCCATGGGGGCATTGCCACGCCCACCAGACCGAGCTCCAGGATTGGTGTAAAACCCTGTCCTCACCCTCGTCTGCAGGCTCCCTCCACTGGGCCCTCTAGTCCTGCCCACCACCTCCTCCCCGCCCCCACAGGCCTCAGCTCAAAAGCTCCCTCCTCAGGGAGGGGCCCAGAGCACAGATCGAACAATCCCCCGCTCCTGGGCTGCCTTCTGCCCACCACACCCTCCCCCAGGTGATATTGTCACAGACTGTCCCTGCAGAGAAACACCAGGAAGACAGAGTTCCCCAGCACCTAGGGGAACATTTCCAGCAAGTTCCATCACTAAGGCGCCACAGCAATGTCAGCGAGTCTGGATCCCAGCTGGGGTGGGGGCTTTTCCTGGGCCTCCATCTCAGCCCCGGGGGAGGGCTGTTCCTCACACCTGCTTTCCTGTACTGTTAGTGTTCCGTTTGCTCCTCACTAGCCTGGCCTTCACTGCTCCAATACCGTTATGGTTAAGAATTCTTTGCACAAACTTTCCCTGTTCAAATCACTGTGTGGTTCCTCCCGCCTGGACCCGGCCAGTGCAAGAGGCCTCCCTCCAGTTGCGATGGCTCAGGCCTCCCAGGAAGCGCAGGCCCGAGGCAGATTCCACGCTAGCACCCCGCCCCCCGACCCCCACGGACTCCAGTTCCTCAGGCTCCCCACTGGGGCTCAGGATGAAGCGTGTGGAACCAAGACCCTGCTCAATGCCACCTTCTCCAGAACCGTCTGGGCTGCCCTGGGAGGGAGCTACCCACCCAAGCCCCTTCCCTGCCTTGTGGCCCTGGCTTTCCTTGGCAGTCGGGTCAGTGTGCCTGTGCTGGGCAGGACTGCCCGTGGCCTGCCTCTTGCCTGCAGATGGGGCTCAGGGCCGTTTTGAGGGCAAGTGAGGCTGTGCCGCTGGAGGGGTGCTCTGTTCCTCCCCCACCCCACCCAGTACCAGCGTCACACGGGACCCTGACCCCAAATCTGTGCAGCTGGCCACGGGCTCCACCTCCCTACCAGGCCGAGTCCCTACCAGGTACAAGGGCACCTTGCTGCCAATAGGCAGTCGGCTCTCCTGGGAGCTGCTTCTTCTCCAGCAAATTCCAGGTCATTTGCTAAATCAAAACTTTGGGATTTTTTTCCTGCTCCTCTTAATCCTTCTCTTGAAACCTCCAAATCCTTGCTAATCCCACTGGCAAAGGCATCTGGGTCCAGCATGGAGAGAGTACCCAAATCATTCACAAGGGTCTCCAAAATCCCAACAGCCTCAGGAAACCCAAGTGTCATTTATGGCCCCCAAACTCGTCCTGGCTCCCTCACCAGGCTGGACACAGAGGCAGGCTGCTCTCACCTCGACCCCTATCTCTTCTGCACCAGGTGTCGGGGGGAAGCCATGCTCTGAGCCTGTGATGAGGATGTGATGAGGCTGTGTGAGCCTGTGACGGCAGCTGTGACGAGGGTGACTGAGGATGAGGTGGGGGTGTTGGGGCTACTCCCTTACTGTGGACGCTGAGCTTCTCCCAGGAGCTGTGGTCCAGGCTCTGGTTAAGGTAGAGAAGGCCAGTGTCCTCCTGGAGGCGGATCCAGTAGTTCTCGTGCAGCCGCGTGCGGTAGGCGCCGTAGAGGTACAGGCCTAGGCGGAAGCTGGGCACCTCCTCGGGGGCGTCCCGCAGGGCATGGACATACAGCAGGGGCGTGCCGGCCGGCTGGTCCACGTACAGCTTCTCCCAGTAAGCATCCCTCGAGAAGTAAAGGCCCAGAGGGGCTGCAGGAAGCAGGCAATTGTGTGAGGGAGAGTGGAGATAAAGGCTTCCTCATGGATACAAAAAAGTATCATTAATTCAAAATTCCAATCTCAGCAGAAATTTCTCATCTCTAGTCCTGAGAACGTGAATACATAAGTATTTGTATAGCTACACCCTGGCTGAACATGCACTGCTTTAAAACAGAAGAAGAAAAAGGAGGGAGGAGGGGGAGGCGGAACAGAGCAGCTGCAAACCCCTTCTCCATTACCCAAGTCTGGTGACACCTGAGCCACACCCGAGCCGCCAGTTCACGCGGGCTCCAAACAACTCACCCAGAGCCAGGGTGTTCAAGGGCATGAGACTGTTGCGCCGGAAAAGCAGGGCGGGCAGCAGTCCTCAAAATGGAGAAAGCACTTTGTGAGAAAGGTCATAAATCTTTATCTAAACATACTGCCGTCACCTGACCCTGATATTCCCTCCATTCATCCAAGAGAAATGAAAACCCACGTCCATCAAGTGACTTAATCTAAACCACAACAGCCGAGAGTTGGAAACAGCCTAGATGCCCTTCTGCAGGGGGACAGACTGGCAAACTGTGGTCCAGCTACACCACAGAATCTTACCAGCAATAAAAAGGGGTGATCTACTGACACACACACCAACCCACATTGGTCGCACAGACATCACGCCAAGTTGAAGAAGGCAGGCAGAAACGAACACACAGCATCGTTCTGGACTGATTTTAGGTGATAACTCAGGCTGGCTGCCTGTGGGTGGGGTGGGAGACAGACTGGGAAGAGCAGGAGGGCAGGTTCTGGGGAAAGAAGGTCCCGTATCCTGATAGGGTGCGGGTCACGTGGGCGTATCCACTTGTCAACATTGCACAGCTAAGATCCATGCTTTTCAACCTTTGTAAATTTTACCCAAAAAACTGCAAAACTAATCACCGAAGGAGCAGTGGGCAGGGATGTAGCTTCCTCGAGGAGAGCAAAATGCTGGCCTTCCATGGCCCGGTGAGCCCACGTAGGAGCACGGCACACCACCTTGCAGACTTTGTGAATGGCCAACATTCTTCATAATAAAAAGTTTTTTAAATTGTAAGAAGTTTCTGGAACACTTTGTGCACTGTTGGTGGGAATGTAAAAGGATGCAACCGCTGTGGAAAACAGGAAGGCAGTTCCTCAAAAAGTTAAAATTGAATTACCATATGACCCAGCAATCCCACTTCTAGGTGTATAACCAAAGAATAGAAACCCAGGTCTCAGAGGGACATCTGCACACCAGGTTCACAGAGCTACTCACAACAGACAAGAGGTAGAGCAGCCCCAGTGCCCATTGATGGATAATCAAAATATCCATTTGATATCCATCGAATGGATAATCAAAACCTGATTATACACACAGTGGGATGTTATTTGGCCTTAAAAAGGAAGGAAATTGGGACACATTCTACAACATGGATGAACCTTGAGGACACTGTGCTAAGTGAAATAAGCCAGCCACAAAAGGACAAATGCTGCACGATTCCACTGATCTGAGGTATCCAGAGCAGTGCAATTCACAGAGACGGAAAGTAGAATGGTGGCTGGGGAGGGGGAGGGCAGTTAGTGTTTAATAGGGACAGAGTTTCAGTTTGGGGCAATGACAAAGTTTTGGAGACGGGCGGTGTGATGGTTGCACAACAGTGTGAATGCACATAATGCCATTAGACCGTACACTTAAAAATAGTTAAACTGTAAATTTTATTTTATGTGTATTTTTCCACAATAAAAAATAGTAAGAATTTTAAAAAAGACGAATAGGCAAAAAATGCTTAAAGCCCATTAAAAACCTGCAAATTACTCTATCACACACAATACACTGACATCCAAAGCAGACATCAGCAAACACTGTGCTCGTGTACAACTGATTTCTGTCTGATCAGTTTGTTCCATCTGGATCCCGCCTCCCTCCAGCCACGGCTCGTCCCCGAGGGCAGGGCGGAGGCATCAGCAGAGGATGCCCCTGGAGCCGTCTGGGTCCTCCAGGACATACTTGGGTTGGAAAACTATCAAGTGCCAACTGGAGTCAGTAGAAGAGAATAGGTAAGACCGTTTGGAGTCCCAACGTGGTAAAACAATTGGAAAAGGAGAGGCTTCTCTTGAAGTGCTGCTGTCCTTTGGGCAGCTTTTGTTTCTGGCCACAAAGAGGATGAGAGACTGTAACCCACATGGCCTCGCAGGGTGGTGGCCCTGGGGCAGCCCAGGCGCCAGGCCCTGGTGAGCCCTTCCCCACCCGGTGTGGTGCCCCGTGCCGGGGTCTCCCCAGGATGTGCCTACAGGACGTGCCTCCATGCTGTGGGTCTACACTGTTGCCCGAGAGCACTGGTGAGGGATGCTCCGGGATGACTGAGCTCAGGTCTCAAGAGGCAACACAGCTCCAACAGCTCTTGTTCTCTCCAGGGACACATATCTCTGGCCCTGGTCTTCCCAGTAAGAACTAGGTGCCCTTGGGAAGGCCTTGTGGGGGGGCTCTGGTGATGCCCAGGACTGCAGAAGCGTGGACAGGGCACTGCCCACCCCGGCCGTAGTGGCAGAGCCAGCCTGGGAATCCTGTGGGGTGCCTCCTCTGGGGGTCTTCATGGTGCACGTGCACCTCAGTGGTCCAGGGCCTGGGAGGTGGGGCAGGGCTGAGTTCCCCAAAGCCCCCCATAGCGGAGACCACACATGCAGGGAGAATGGGCCTTTCCTGCCCTCATCTGGCGGAGCCCAGCCCTACAAGATCGCGAGGGGTCCCATCTCACTCAGTCTCGCTGCTGCCAAAGGAATTTATGGGTCGGGCAACGATTATGACCAGAAGCAGATTTAAATGCACTTAAAATGCCTCCCAGGTGGTCTCTGCAGCAGGGCACGGCTGTCTTAATGCTTCTCCGTGTCACAGACACTTCTAGATGGAAAAACACATGGTTTGAGGTGGGGAACTGAAGAGGTGGGTGCAGAGCCGGCCTCAGGGTGGGTACAACCTGGGCAGTCCCAGTGGGTCCCCACTAAGAGGGCTCACTCGCGGTTTAATGCTCTGATATCACAGTTGTGAAATTCCTCATAAGTTTTAGAACAAGGGCCACAAATGATACAGTCCATCTCCGTGTGCTGCTGGGGAGAGCTGCTGGCAGCCAGCGCCACTGGGCTCTGCAGAGCACTGGCCTCCGCTGGGCCTCAGTTTTTCCAACTGTGAAGAGGAGAAGGCATGCTGGGGAGAGAAGGAGCGGCCAGTGCAGGTGCACACAGGTGCTCACCTCTGCACAGGTGTGTATTGTTATGAACTTCTCCCTGCAGACTCGTAGCCAGAGATCCCTTCACTGACCCCTCACAGGTAAGAACACTGAGGCTGAGAGGTGAGAAGCCTGACCAAGGGCACACAGCTGGGCACACCTCGAGGCTCTGCATCTAGGAGTCGGGTGTGATGGCTAAGAAAGAGAAGGTGGGGCTAAGCACAGGCAGGTGTGGAGCCCATGGGGAGCCCAGGGCCTTGCTGGCCAGATGTTCCTCATTGCTGTCACCTTTCTGCCCAGATGGGCCACCCGGCCTGTTCGCTAAGAACTGCCTCTGGTGCAAGCTGCCCTTGGCACTGTGGGCAGGTCACTAGCAGGACTTGCAAAGCCTTTTCCATTCTATACATTCAACTCTCAAATGCCATGTGGTGAAAGAATCCTCCCCCCATCCTAGGGCACAGGTTACTGCCTCAACAGGTTTGGCTGCCAGGGCTCGACCCACCCTGCACTCACTTCCATAGCCCAGCACACACCACACCCATTGACGGTGCAAAATGATGGTGTTGCTTGTCTGGGAAACCAAAAGGATTCCCACATCATCCCCCAGTGGCCAGCCTGAGCCCAACCCACCAAGCAGAACAGGTGGGTCCCACCTGCTCACAGCACACCTGCCAAAGACCCAAGTCATTGTTCACATTGGAAGAGGCCCTGGGAACCTTCACGGCCTGTGTATGTGTGTGTGTCATGCATGTGTGTAATGTGTGCACACACACACATACAGGTGTTCAGGAGACAGACAAAAAGGGAGATGGAGGTACACTCCCCCGAGACCCCAACTGCTCCCCCCCGGCCCACCCTGAGCAGAGAAAAAACTGCCCTACCTTTCCACAGGGCGAGGCGCTGTCTGTGCCAGGGCAGGGCCTCATCTGAAATCACCCTCCACAGGTAAACCCTGCACCATGCCGGCAGCACATGCTGCTGGCTTCAGCTGGTGCATGCAGTCACCCAGCCACAGTTTTGCTTCTAACTTGTTTTTGGCCCGGTAAGACCACTGCAAAGTGCCACACTTGGCTGGGATGTTTAATATATTGTATCTGGATCCTGATGAAACCAGTCCCGAGCCCTCTCCTCCCACAGGTGTGCACACAAGTGCACTTGCACTCTTGCACACCGCATCATATGCACTCTGTCCACATGTGCACATTCTCAGGCCATGCTGGCCCCGAGCATCCTCCTTTGCAGGCAGCAAGGTGCTGCCTTGTCGGAGGATGCAGGGGTGATGCTGTGGAGAGACTAGGCTGCTCCTGCTTCTGGTCATTACATCTTGCCTTTCCTGTCTCCTGCTGCCCAGCAGCCAGTGGGGCAGGGGTGTGGGGACACCCAGCGTGCCCTGCCCCAGCTGCGTGCCCAAGGCGTGCATTCCCGCAGCACCTGCACAGCCCACACCCAGGGTGAGGACAGCTTCCTGCAGCCCCCAGACAGACTCCTCTGCATGCCCAGCCCCAGCCTCGGCTCCTGTGACCCCAGGGTTACTCCTGACAGCCCCGGGCTGTAGACCAGCCCTGGCCCTGGCACCCACCTCCTCCCACAAGCTCTGACCCCAGCTGGGGAGGGGAATACCTCCCTGGTGCCTGCCCTGGCTGCAGCAGCCCCACAGAACTCCTCCCACTTCCGGTTGCTCCAGTTACTCTTTCATCCAAGTTCAGTACCTCTCGTGTTAACTGCTCCTGTTCGCAATGACTGCGGGGCTGGCTCCTAATCAGACCCAGACGCACACACGTGCTTTCTCCCACACACTCATTCTCTCCCATGCATACCATTACACACCACTGTCACACACATGGTTACACACGCGTTCTCACCCCCAAGCACACGTATGCTCACACATTTCCCACACTGCCAGTCTTGCTCCAACAAACAGGCATTCTCACACTGGTGCACATTGGCATCACACAAGCATGCAGCTCTCACTGTTGCATACGTGTGAACACAAGCACACCTTCTCAGTGCGGATGCACTAAGTGGTGCAGGCACTAGTGTGGCCTGGCTCTACTGCCCCCGCGGCTGCTCTCTACACCACACAAGCCCGGGGCAGGCCCTTCCTGGCCGTCATCTTTGCTTTCTCACTCCCTCTCTGCCAGCCACCTGCCTGCTCTGATGGGCACAGTGACCCTGACACAGAAACACAAATGGAGCTCCGGACAACTAAAATGTCTCCCCAGGACCAGCAATATGAAAGCTGAAATTCGGGAATTCCACGAATGAAAAAAAAGTTATAGGCCAGGCGCGGTGGCTCACACCTGGAATCCCAGCACTCTGGGGGGCCGAGGCGGGAGGATCACTTGAGCTCATGAGTTTCAGCCCAGCCTGAGCAAGAGTGAGACCTCGTCTCTACTAAAAATAGAAAAATTAGCCGGGCTTGGTGGCACATGCCTGAAGTCCCAGCTACTAGGGAGGCTGAGGCAGGAGGATCCCTTGAGCCCAGGAGTTTGAGGTTGCTGTGAGCTAGGTTAATGACACTGCACTCTAGCCTGGGTGACAGAGCAAGACTCTGTCTCTAAAAAAAAAAAAAAAAGAAAAGAAAAAGAAAAAAGTTATAATGACAGTATGATCCAAGAACTGCAGGAATTAGTAGCGGCAGCATCTCTGTGTAGGGCAGACTCCCTCACGGGCATCAGCCCCTCACCTATCCTTGATGGGTGGCAGATGATGCAGATGACAGTTTTATCAGGAGCCAGCAGAATCTCCTTAACAGACGATTTCCTGATGCAGTCATTTTCCTGGGACTGGGAACCAGACCCAGGGGCTCCTCCTGGGGGCTGGGGTAGGGAGGCGGTCTTCCCACCGCAGGCCAGCTGTCTCTGCAGGTCCCACCAGCCAGCACCTCTCAGGATGTGACCCATTAGACTCATGGCTCCCCTCCCACTTCCCACTCATGTTTTCTGTTATTATAGTTGAATATCTGACACACACAAAGAATACACTTTACAGAGCGTTTGTGTTGGACGAACGCCCATGAGCCCGTGGCCCAGCTGAACTGGACACCTCGCAACGTGGCTGCCCGTCCCCACTTGCTCCTCTGCCTCCCGTGCACGGCAACTGTGCCTTGCTATGTCCTCACCTGGTTCTTTTAAACAGTTTTATGTGTTCCTGGAAGGCACCTTTTGCTGGGTGGAGACTCCGTATGGGCAGGTATTTCCTCCCAGGCCTCGGGAGGCTCCGTCCTGCTCCGTGCTTGTCGGCAGCCTTCCCTGGGCACCCCAGCTCCTCCCCGGCTGCTGTCAGGCCCGCCTCTGTCCCTGGCGCTCTCCAGCGATATGATTCTACCAGCAGAGCTGCCCACCCCTGGGCTGATTTCCTCCCCCATGGCCTGTCCTCTAGAGGGTGGCGGCACCCGCTATCTGTATCCTCCCCACAGCTTTAGATCCCGTCACTGTGCTGGTGGCCGAGACGTGCTGATCGCCAGCCCCGATCCCGTCTGGGCAGCTCCACGTCTCCACAGCCTGCTCTGTGCACACCCGCGTCCCAGCCTGGCCCGCAGGATGCGCCAGCCTCCCCACACACCTGACCCCCATTCTGTCACAGTACTGCCCCACCTGCCCGCTCCCACCACACACCTGGGTCTCAGAGCCCTGCCTCCTCCCCTCACACCAGCCCCTCACGCGGACCACACGCTGCTCAACCTGACTCCCAGAGCCCACGCTCAACCCCGTAGGCCACCTGCCACAGTGCAGCCAGGGCCCACGCATGGTGGCAGCTTCTGTGCAGGGCCCTGTCTTAACTGTTTCTTGCAGAATACACCACAGCTCCTCCCAGGGCCCTCACCTGCCGACTCGCCTCCTCCCCACCCCCACCGGGTGCCCACCTTCACTACATCTGCCCACTCCCCACCTGTGGGCTGAGAGAACGGGCGACGTGTGAACCAGTGGACGGATCAACAAATGAGCAAGCTAACAAACGAATGGTTTATGGACAGGGCTGGGCACGTTTGGGAAGTGGTCAGAATTTTGGATGGAGGGAGCAGCGGGGGACAGGGCCAGGGAGGTGGGTGTGACAGACTTGGGTGAGATGATCTGGTGTCGTCTCATGGGCGCTGAGAGCCACAGGAGGCTGTTGGTGGCAAGACAGAGCTGCAGGCCACCCCTCCGTGTTCACACGCAGCGCCTTCTCATGCACCAGCGGTGACGACGCCAGCAGCCAGGGCAAACACACCACTGGCCTCCAGCTCTGGGGGCGCGTCCTGGTGAGGGGCAGCTCTGCCCGCTGGCAGCCGGCGGCACAGCATACAGACTGCGCCTGCGGGCTCCGTCCCAGCCGGAGGCTGCTTTTGCACTGGTCTGTAACCTAACTTTGCTTTTAGGGAAAAAGCATGGATCTGGGAGGCTCTCTGGTAAAAAAAATTTGGAGGAGGGTATAAAGGGAGATCCTAGTTTTTAAAAGTTATTTTAAATTGCTGTAAAATACACATAACATGAAATTTATTGTCTTAACCATCTTAAAGTGCACAGTTCAGCGGCATTAAGTCCATTCACACTGTTGTATAACCGTCACCACCCTCCATCCACAGCACTCCCTTCACCTCATAAAACTGAAGCTCTGGACCCACAAAATAATCGTTCCCTCTCCCCTCCTTCCCCAGCCCCTGGAATCTTCCATTCTACTTTCTGTCTCTGTGAATTTGATGACGCCAGGCACCTCATGTCAGTGGAACCACTCAGTATTGGCCCCACTGTGACTGGCTCATGCACTCAGCACAGCGTCTTCCCGGTTCGTTCATGCTGTCGGCCGTGTCAGAATCTCCTTCACCATCTCCCCCTGCATGGGAGGGAGTGCCGCGTCTTGCTCATCCGCTCATCGGTGCTGGACGCCTGGGGAACTTCCACCTTGCGGTGGTTGTGAAAATGCTGCTCTGAATGAGGAAGTACAAATACATCTACAGCCCCTGCTTCCAATTCCTTTGTGTACATGCCCAGAAGTAGGATTGCTGGATCATATGATAATTCTATGTTAAAAAAAGAGGAACCACCAAACTGTTTTCCATAGTGGCTGCACCATCTTACATTTCCACCAAAAGTGCATAAAAATTCTGATTTCTCCACATCCTCACCAACACTTATTATTTTCTGGGGTTTTTGACAGTGGACATCCTAACAGGTGTCAGATAGTATCACGCTGTGGTTCTGATTTGCATTTCCCTAACGATGAGTGTGCTGAGAATCTTTTCATGTGGTTTTTGGCCATTTGTGTATTTTTTTTTTTTTTTTTTTTTTTTGGAGAAATGTCCATTCAAGTCCTTTGCCCAGTCTTGAATGGGTATTTTTTGTTGTTCAGTTTTAGAAGTTCTTTGTAGATTCTGGATATTAACCCTCATCAGATATAGGAACTGCAAATTTCTCTCCCATTCCATAGGATGTGTTTTCACTCTTTTGATTATGTTCTCGATTCACAGAAGTTTTAAATTTTGATGTGGTCCAATTCATCTATATTTTGTTGCCTGCGCTTTTGGTGCCTTATAGGGGATCCCGGTTTTAAAGATGTGCCCACAGCTACATCTTCAGCCAAAACCAAGGCCAAACAGAAGCAGGAAGCTCGTGGCCCCACTTGGCACCCCATCCCTCCGCTGCCCTGGCCACCTGCCCAGGGCAGGTACACACCTGGGCATGGCTGATTTCTGCTACAGTTCCCACCTCAGCCGCTGGGTGCTCACAAGAGCACAGGCACAGGAGAGACGTGAATGGCTTGGGAGCGTACCGTCCCCAGTGAGGGCAGGGCATACACAGGCCAGCCCACTTGTGCCAACCCTTGGTGCCCAGCGCCTGCAGAGGAGGAGGAGGCCTCTGCTCCCAACAGACACTGGTGCTGGGGCAATCCTCACTGCCCCCAGCAGGGGGCATGGCACAGTGCATGAGGCCCAACAAAAATGTTTTAGTTTTATTTTGAAATCAAAAAGAAGAACTAAATATAACAATAAGGAATATATACTAATAACATGGCCTGGATTATATTTGTCTTATACCCATACAATAATAAAATACAACTTTACTTTTTGTTGGGGGAAGGGACCCATAGCTCATGATGTGGCCCTGGCTGGAGAGCCACTTGGGCGGGTGCCTGAGACCCCAGGAGGGCGAAGCTTGGCATGGAGCAGGTGGCCTTGGGGAAGGCAGGGACCCTCTGAGGTCCCAGCAGAGAATGCAGAGCCCAGGCTCAGGCCAGCCTCGGACACCTGCTGACAAGGAGCCCTTCCCTTTGGCATGATACATCCTCACATGTGCCAAGGTGCCAACCCTGTAGCCTCTCAGGCAGCCATTAGGCACCGGTTTCCCACGCAATGACTAACTGCACCCTGCCAAGAATACTACCCTCTTCCCCAATTCCCTGTGTCACAAAAGTTCAGGGGCCTCTCCTGCCCCTCACAGCTGCCCAGAGCAGCCACCAAACACAGCTGTTCCCAGGTGTCTTTCTGAGCCCTCTGCACTGCCCGGGCCTGCTCACAGGTGTTCAGCAGCCCCTGCTCACCCACCTCCCACACAGAGCGTGGCATCTGCAGCTGTGGCCTGCATGCCACCCACCCCCCAGCGGCCCCTCAGCTCCGGGCCTTGGCACTTGCTCTGCCCAGCCCTGCCCAGAGCTTCCGGTGCATGGCACTCCCCATCCTCTCCATCTGCTGAGTCTGGCCTGCTGCCCCCAGCAAGCCCCTGACCCAGCCTGACCTTTGCCCTAGACCCTGATTTTGCTGGCCTTTGCTCCCTTAACTCTCAGAGCATTTGTCTGATGATAACGGAGTATGGGGCAGACAGAATCCCCATGTGCCCAACCTGCTCTCGGCTCAGACATCCAAACTCACCATCTAAACCTCCCAGGCACTCTCCCTAGCCCAGCGGTGAGGAAGCTGAGGCCAGAGAGCTCAGGGACCTGCCTGTGTCACGCAGCCTGGGAGTGGCGGGACCAGCCTCTGTCCTGGTGTAAGCCACTGTGGCAGGGGCTACATCCTCTGGACACGCTGCCCATGAGCCAGAGGACACAGTCGGCCAGCTATGGTGGCAGGTGGGACTGACCACGTGCTCAGTGCCTCCCAGCATGTGTGGGATGTCCAAGTGGCTGGGTGGACTCCCCAACGAGATGCTCTCGGCCCTGGCACATGGCAAGAGTACCATGAGGGGATCCTGGCTCTACCTCTTGACCATGTCGCTTAGGGTCCTGAGCACTGCCCTACAGAAAGAACCGGCACCCACTCCCCACACTGCCTGCCTTGGGAGAAGTGACAGTGAATAGGTCCTGAATAATTTCTTTTTTTTTTTTTTGAGACAGAGTCTTGCTTTGTTGCCCGGGCTAGAGTGAGTGCCGTGGCATCAGCCTAGCTCACAGCAACCTCAAACTCCTGGGCTTAAGCGATCCTACTGCCTCAGCCTCCCGAGTAGCTGGGACTACAGGCATGCGCCACCATGCCCGGCTAATTTTTTCTATATATATTTTAGTTGTCCATATAATTTCTTTCTATTTTTAGTAGAGACGCAGTCTCGCTCTTGCTCAGGCTGGTCTCGAACTCCTGACCTTGAGCGATCCACCCGCCTCGGCCTCCCAGAGTGCTAGGATTACAGGCGTGAGCCACTGCGCCCGGCCCTGAATGATTCCTTGAGCAGCAAAGGGAAGGGCCTTCCTAGCAGCCCCCAAGCCAGGCAGGACAGACAGACGTGCTGACTGCCCCTAGCCACACACAGCCCTGGGCACACAGGCAGGGCGCTTGCTGGCCAAGAAAACGGGCAGCTAGTCCGCCCTTCCCTGACATGCAGTCGTTGGTTCTGCAGAGACGGATGTTTTAGATCTTATGGCTGGAGATGCTGGGACACTCACTGCCCCTGGCAGCGACAGGAGTGCTGATGGGGGTCTGTGTGCCCTCCCTTGGTGTCACCCTCGCTGAAGTCAGCACCAGGTCAGCAGGCCTGCATCGTCACGTGCCTTCCCGCTGAGCTGGCACTGCCTGCCCTGTGTGAAGGGCCCGTCCCTGGGTGGAGGAGAGTGAGGATGGTGAGGGAGGGCCCTGCCCCTGAGTGCCCTCGGGACACACCTGGGGAGAGAGTAGCAGCCTCCTGACGGCCCCGCATGGAGGACACTGCCCGCAAGGGTGCCGGACGCCTCCCTGCTGCATCTTCTCACACAGGCTGCGCTGAGCTGGCCAAGTTGGGGCCGCTGGTGGCCTGAGGAAGGGACGCTTGGCTTTCAGAGCCCTGGGGGACCTGTGTGTGGGAAGCATGTGTTTGTGGTGGCCGGGACACGTGGGGGGTTCATGGCGCATGTGCACATGGCGTGTGGTGTGACGGGTGCTCCCCGCCTGGTTGGTTCTGTCGGCTCTGCTGCCTGTGTTATTAGTTGCTCTGGCACAGTTTAAAAATAATCCTATTCCTCAGGGGCTCTGGCAGAACTAAACTGCCCGTTCTGAAAAAAATACCTGCCGGGGAGACAGGGAGGAGGGCCAGGTGCTGCGGATGGGCAGAGGCTGGAGGCAAGGGGGAGACAGTGCCCAGGCAGGACGCGGGGAGGAGGTGGCCAGGGGTGGCGTGGCTTGGAGGTGGAGGGCAGGGAAAGCAGGAGGAGGCGGGGGCGTTCAGGCAGAGGAGCAGTGTCAGCACAGAGCTGGAAGCGCAGATGCTGGCTGGAGACAGGAACTCCAGCTCCACAGGCGACGAGGTCATGGACTTAGGAAACCTGGCAGAAGAGGTGAGTTGAGCCAGCTTGTGGATGCCAGGCAGGACTGTGGACTTGGCCTGGGGTGACAGAGAGCACTCTGCATTTGCGGTGGTGGGGTGAGGGGCACCAGCCTGGGCAAGGGACATACGTTCAGTGTCTCAGTTATCTCCTCTGTATCACAGAGACTCAGGGTTCCCACCTCGTAGGGGCATTGGGAACTAAAATAAGTTAATGCACGTGAAGTTCTCAGAACAATGACTGGCACCCAGTAAATGCCCACTAGAAGTGGCTGCATCACTATCACCACCACCTCCACCACCATCTCCACCACCTCCACCACCTCCACCACCACCTCCACCACCACCTCCACCACCACCTCCATCACCTCCACCACCTCCATCACCACCTCCACCACCACCTCCACCATCTCCATCACCTCCACCACCTCCACCTCTACAACCACCTCCGCCACCTCCATCACCTCCACCACCTCCATCACCTCCGCCACCACCTCTACCACCTCCATCACCACCTCCACCACCACCTCCACCATCTCCATCACCTCCACCACCTCCACCTCCGCCACCTCCATCACCTCCACCACCTCCACCTCTACAACCACCTCCGCCACCTCCATCACCTCCACCACCTCCATCACCTCCACCACCACCTCTACCACCTCCATCACCACCTCCACCACCACCTCCACCACCTCCACCTCTACAACCACCTCCGCCACCTCCATCACCTCTATCACCTCCACCACCTCCGCCACCACCTCCACCACCTCCACCACCTCCACCACCACCTCTACCACCACATCCACCACCTCCACCACCACGGCCACCTCCACCACCACTTCCATCACTACCATCTCCACCACCGCCATCACTCTACTGGCATCCTGAGGCTTCCAGATGAAAGCAGCTTTGTCAGGTCTGACCCACCCTGTGAGAGGAAAGCTGGGCTGTGAAGATCCACAGGGCCAGCACTGGCCCTGTCTTGCCCACTGTTGTATCCTGAACCCTTCCTGATGCCAGGCACAGAGCAGGTGTGAAGGAAAGTCCAGAGCAGGCTCTAGTAATCTGATGGCCCACAAGAGCCTCACTTTGGGAGCCAGCTGCCTCAGTGCTTCAGCACATGGCTCCCTGGCCCAGCCATACTCACTGATAAGCCAATGTCTCCTTCGTAGAACATCTGACAGCTTGTCCCATTCCTAGTGCCCTGAGTTTAAGCATATCTCTGTAAAACCATCAAGAAAACCCTGGCCTCTGCAGATGGATGGACAGGTACATACACTGGGCACCCAATAAATGCCAAGGGTTGCTGCTTTCCTGGTGTCCAATGAGCATACTGTCACTATCATGGCAGTGCACTCTCAGTTCCAGACTGAAATTCCTTCTTCCTAAAATGCTGGGCAGGGTACCCAGCGTGGGGTGCAATGCCTCACAGACACCTGTCCTCTTGGGCCCCCAGCTGGGCAGGGTGCCTGGTGGCCTGGAAGAGCAGCTCGATGGAGAAGGAGAGAGGGGGTTGGCCCTGATCTCAGAGGCACCACTGTCCCTACATGCACAGGCACAGCCCTCTCATCCTTGAGGCTCTTCCTCGCACGCCTGGCTGAGCTCCTGCTGTAGAGCAGAGACACCACTCTCCCCATTCTGTGCTGGGAAATGGAGGCCCAGAATTCCCAGCTCACACTCATGGTAGACTGCAACCGGGGCCCAAGTCTCCTGACACCCTAAGGTATCATGCAGCCTACTGCTATGGGTGGGGAAGGGATCCAGGCACAGCTGAGGTTTGGGGAAAGGTCAGTAACTGGCACTAGGAAGCCCAGGCGCCACACTGCACCACAGCACCACCCATACTTCCACACCCACCCAGACCAGCTGCAGCGGCCTGGTCAAGATGATGGACACTCCTGCCCAAATGTGATTTCCCAGCTGCTGCCGAGTTAATCACCGGCCTTGCTGGCAGTTCCTTCCGCCTTCTATGCAAAGGAAACTGCCAATTACGTTATAATTAATTTCTTTCCTAGGGCAAGGCCTGGCTGGACAAGCACAGGCCACCCAAGTGGCCTGTTGATGACCGTGTAAGGGTCACCAGGTCCCCTCTGCTCCAGGGCTCTAGAGTTCATGGCCGAGCCAGCTGCATTGTGCAGTGGCCCCAGCCAGGGCAACGGGGCCAAGGCATCACTGGCTTTGACCCTGGTGCCTTTGGCGAGGCACCTGCCTGCCCTGCACTCAGCAAGGCACAGTGACTCAGAGCACGTCCACATGCTAATTTAAACGGATCTGTCAGCCCATGTATCTCAAACTGAAATGGTCTTGCCTGTTTCTGCCCCGCCCCCAGTGCCCTTCTCATCTGTGTTCAACATGAACCAAACAGATTTCTACAGAGTGTTCTTTGTGAGTGGGCCTGACCTAAGCATTCCACGTGCATCATGTCACTTCAAACACCTGTCAGAGGCAGGGACTACCAGGATTCCTGTCCCACAGAGAGGAAACTGAGGCAGAGAGAGGCTAAATATCTTGTCCAAGGCCAAACAGAGAATGAGCAAGTACTTAAGCCGGTGTCTGTCCCAGGCTTCTCTGCTCAGTGACAGCCACGCGGAGAAACTGGAGCACTGTGACCTGGGACCCCTGGGCCACCTGCCCACCTGCTCGCAGCCCCAGGCTAAAAAATGCCACCAAAGATAACCATCCACAGCTTCCCTCAGCCTTCTCTAAGAGGCAGGTGCCCCTAGAAGTTTCCTCACACAGGCTCTTTAACATCTCAGTGAAATGTGAACGGGGAAAGGAGCCGGGAAATGGGGACGGAGTTTGCTCAGGCAGTGCCCACCCACCAGGAGAAGGCACAGTAAGGGTTGTCTGCCCAGAGGGAGCTCCTGCAGGTGCCCGCCCGGTGCCAGGGACCTCACTCGCCCATCCCGGCTGGACACGGGAGCACCGATGCTCCAGGGCTCCTTCCCTCTGCCCCGCCAGTCCTGCTACCACCACACACTTAAGAAGGGGTGGACGTGGCAAGTCAGTTATGGAACTGACGTGGGACTTGTACCTGGGCAGGGCGGGGGGTCTGGGCAGCTCTGGGGGGGGCAGTTCCCATGTGTGGCACCCCTCCAGCTGACGGGGTCAGATGTATCTCCACGTGCCCGAGGCAGCCTATTGGGCAGAGCTGGGCCTCTCTGGGAATTGCTGCAGCTGTAGGGATGGGGGCGGGGGGACTGGAAGGCCAGATGTAGTCCCCATGTGTCCTTCTTGTGGCAGGCTGAGAGCGACAGTGGGGGCCAGGGCGGCGGCCAGGGTCCCCAGGCGGGGCCGCCTTGAACTCTGCAGCAGAAGCTGGGCTCACAAAAGGCCTGTGGGTCTGCTCTGGTGGAGGGTGGAGGGAAGAGAGCCGGGAGCCTCTGAGAGAGCAGATTCTGGCCCTGCACAGACCTGGGGCCTGACAGGCCATCTAGTCCTGAGGCCTCGTGGCACAGCTGGGCAGACCATGTTGCCTGCGTCTCAACACTGCTGTCCAGCCTGGGGTGCAAAGACCTCAAAGACTTCAACCTCAGGAGTAGAAAGGAATCCAAACCCAAGGCTGGGGTGGCTGTGTGGAGAAGGGGACGACCAGGCTTGTGGTGCCAAGTCTTCAACGGATGCCACCCCCACGTATGACAACTCACGCCTCCCTCAGTTTTCCCATCTGTAAGAGCAGAGGCTTGCACCTGATGCCAAGGCTCCTCTCAGTTTAAATGCTGATTCCCTTTGAGTCCATGTGATGCACGAGAATTCAGGGAACAAACCCCTGACCAGAGGCCAACAGGCAGGATGGTGGGCATGATGGAAATCGGGGTGGGCTCTCGCCCAGGTGGCCTTTGGGGTATGAGGGACATTAGGCAGAAACAAGATTAGGATCCCAAGTGTCCTCCTAGGCCACAGATAAGGCAAGAAGACGCGAGCCTAGTCCAAAGGAGAGGTTTTGGCTCCACAGAAGGGGCAGAGGACAGGGCAGAGGGCCCAGCGCACGACCCTACACTGCTTTCATCTGTAGCCGGCTCAGTCTCCAGCTGTGAATGGGGACAGGAACTTCTCCCTGGGGGCACAGCACCTGCCCACAGATGCCAGTTCTCCACCACCACCCCTGGCAACCAATCAGATGTGCTGGGCCCACAAAGGCTTCCCGCCACCCCTGGGTCAAGGCCTTCCGCCCCGTGCTGGCCCCCAGAGCTGCCTGAGCACATGTCTGTCCCAGGAAAATGGCTCCAGGGCCCAAAAGCATGACATCACACCACTGTAATTACAGTAATCAACTTACCCGCATCTGCCCGGGTATTTTTAGAGTCTGGACTCAGGATGAGCAACAGAGGGCAGCCCTGGGTTCCATGTTACCGAGTCCTTCTCCTGTTCCCATCCTTCCTAGGTGTCCCCTTCTCACACACGAGCAGTGACACCATTGCTTCTGGGATGTTTGCCCTCAAGGTGGCCTCAGAGTCCAGGTCTTCCAAGAACGTCCTCAGGTTGATGAGGGTGGTGGTGACTCAGTGCCCACATGGGGACATCAGATGAACCCATGTCTACCTCACAGGGGACCTGGGGCTTAGGCACCAACAGAGACACCACTGGACAAAGCCACTTCTCAGCAATACTAGGTGGAGATATGACAGCAAAGTAAACCGTAAGACAAGACAGCCACCCGAGTAAACAACAGGCAAAGGACTTGAAGAGGGACTTCTCCAAAGGAGACAGATATACAACTGGCCAGTAAGCACATGAAAAGATGCTAAACATCACTAGTCATGAGGGAAATGCAAACCAAAACCAGTGAGATGCCACTTTGTACCCACTAGGATGGGTAGAATTAAAACACTTAACACACGCACATACCAGAAAATAACAAGTGTTGGTGACGATGTGGGTAAACTGTAACCCTTGTGCACTGCTGATGGGAATGTAAAATGATTCAGCCACTGTGGAAAACAATTTGGCAGTGCCTAAAAAAATGAAACATGGAATTATCTAGCAATTTCCCTTGTAGGTATATACCTAACAGAACTGAAAACAGGGACTCAAACAGATATTTGTAACAGGAATATTCATAGCAACATTATTCATCGTAGCCAAAAGGTAGAAAACACCCAAGTGCTTCCAAGAGAGCACCAGATGAATGGATAAACAAATGTGGCATATCTATAGAAGGGAATGTTATCCACCCTTACAAAGGAACGAGGTCCTGACACATGCTACAATGTGGACGGACCTTGAAAATATCGTGCTAAGTGAAAGACGTGGGTCACAAAGGTCCATTTCCATGAAATACCCGGAGTAGGTAAATCCACAGAGACAGAACACAGACTGCGGGGAGGGGAACAGGGAGCAACTGTTTGGTGAGTGCGGGGCTTCCTTTTGGCGTGATGGAAATGCTTTTACCCACATAGAGGGGATGTCTATGCTGAGCAACACTATGAATGCGCTAAATGCCACGGAATTGTTTGCATAAAAATGATGACTGTTATTTATGTGAATTTCATCTGGATAAAAAGAGTAAACTGTAATTATTTGCCACCCGTTGTTCCTCCCCTCTCCCGCTGCTGGGCCCACCACAGGCCCCCTCGTGCCGGCCAGGACGACGGACACAAGGGCTGACCTGGAAGAGCCGATGAGCACGTGGGCGTGTGCAGGGCACCCCAGCGTGCGTCCCCCCCAGACTGCCACAGCGGAACACAGGCAAAATTACACAGCCCCCCACCACCTCCTGGTCTCAAAGCTCTGTGCCCTCCACACACACAGCGGGGCGCAGGCTCAGAGGGGGCGTGGCTGAAGAGAGGGGGCCATTCCCGGGGGCAGAGCCAGGCCAGGCTGTGCCACAAGCAGGACACAAGTGGGCTCTGTTAAGCCATTGAGACTGGGGGCGTCTGTCACCAAGTACAGTCTTGCCTGCCCTTCCAAGATTGTGGGGGTATGGCTGGGGAAGCAAAGAAGATTCATGGCATCCCTTGGTCACTTTTCGAGGCTCCGGGGAGTCTCATCTGTGGACATGCAGGCTGCACACGTGTGCTGGGTCACAGAACCAGGCTGTCCCCCTCATGATGACAGAGCACATTCCTACATCGCTAAACGCATGTTAGCCCTGGTTCCACGGGTGAGAAGGGCCGTGTCACTCCTCGGCTCAGGGCCACAGCAGACACCCCTCAGGCAGGGATGGGAGGGAGGATGGGGAGCAAATAAGGAGGAAGCCCCTGGCCCTCCCAGGACCAGCCCCAGCCTCCATGTCTTTGCCTGTTTCACTGGCAAGAAAAGTTTGAGGAAGAGCCCAGTAGACGCCCACCCGCAGGCTGCACCCCAGCTCGCCCCGCCCTCAGGGACTGGCAGCTGGAGCACACATCTGCCCCAGCACTTCCCAGAACATTACTGAAATTTTAGGAAACTGCATTTTTCCTTTTTCCCTTTCTGGAACACAACGGTGAGAATTTTCTGGAGTCACAGAGGCACATGCGGGAATGGGCAACAGTCTTGATGACCACTGCCTGCCTCCCCTGCCTGCGGCTCCAGGGCCACACTGCCCCTCAGGCACCTGTCTGGAGCCTTGGACTTCTGCAGAACCCACACGCCAGCCCCAGTCACAGAGGAGCAGGGGGCAGCATCTGAATCTGGCAGGGTGCTTGGGTCCCCCAGGACCACAGGCATCCTGCAAGGCCCCAGCCCCTCCACGTATTGCTGGTATCAAGGAGGAAAGCCTGCATCAGCCAGCCCACCAGGTAGGTGGGCACACACCTGTCCAGATACACAGGTGACCTTTCTGTGGTGGTGCCTGGGCTGCTGTACTCTGTGGAGCCACCCACGAGGCAAAAGCAAACAGAGGTGTTTGCTCAGGGCTGGCCACCTGCTCTCTCCAAGGCCCAGGTGCTGCCTGAACTGCCGTCCTCAAGGTCCCGGCAGCATCACCTGCCCCACAACCGGGCTCTCCAGGGCGCACAAGCCCCAGCCAGAGGAGCTAAAGGAACAACAGTGCCCAGCTGCTCCTCTCGCCCCACCTCTGCCTTGCCCAGGGTCTCAGAGTGGACCACTCAGGGGGCCACTGGCTTCACAGCCTCCAGCCTCAGGGCAGAGGGGAGGGACGTCCCTGAGGCACCCCACAATCACACAGCTGTGAAGCCAGAGCTTAATGGAGGTCTAGAGCCCACCCACATGACCTGGCCTGGCCGTAGAGCTCAGGGAAGGTGGACAATGGGGACAAGGCGAGGAGGAAGGCAGGAGGAGGCCCAGGCCACAAGGCCTGCCAAGGGTCCTGGCGCCTTGATCAGGAGAAGGCCCACGCCCAGGTCCTCTGAGGGGAGGGGAAGTCCTGCCTCGGGGGCACAGCATTGCCGCCCTACCCCCGCACGGGCCTTGGCTGCTGCACAGTGCGGGCAGCCAGGCAGACTCTAGGCGGCCGGGGGCCTTCTCACCCTCCACGCCCGCCCAGGGATGCAGTGCCCACAGGAGCAGCATCCAGTTCCCGTCCTGCAGGGACCCCATGAGCTTGACCTGAGTCACACTGACCCCACAGCCTCCCAGGGGCCAAAGACCCCAGACCCAGGCGTGGATGGGCAGGGAGAGATGGGCCAACTGCTGTCCCCTCCCCTGCAGCCAGGGTCAGGGTGCGCTCCCCGCCTGGCGGACCACTAGCCCCTCCCACCCTGCCCCATCTGACATCACCCCCCACCACCGACACACGCGTGTGTGAGAGGAGTAACCGCCCCAAGTGCACCACCAGCCCCAGAAAAGCCCAGGGCGGAGCTGAGCCTCCCTCAGGAGTGTCTGGGGGCCGCTCACTGTTACTATTATTGTCAGTATTAAGTCGCTCATGTGGAAAACACTATGCGGGGGTGGGGTGGACGCAGCTGGGCGGAGGGCAGCACAGCACCAACAAGGAAGTGGGCTCCGCAGTGGAGACGCGGCCACCTCCGCGGACGGAGGCTGTGCTGGCAGGAGGGCTGGGCTGCCCCTCTGACTCGGCCCTATTTCCCTGGACACCTGACTGAGGGCTTTCTTCTGGCAGCCCATCCTGGGGCACCAGGGAGGACCCTGACCTGGACAAGGAAACACAGGGGCACCCACGTCCCTGACACCCAGCCTTCCCACCCCTGTACCCCTTCTGCTCAGCACAGTAGCTTCTGTCAGATGCAGGTCCCCAGGCAGACACTGGGTGCAAGGGCCACTTCCTGGGCATCCTGGCCACACGCTGCACCACCACCAGCACAGAGATGTCTTCCTGCCATACCTGCAGCACACAGGGTCCTTCCCCTAGGCCACCTCTGACAAGGCCGTGCCTGTGCTGGCCCCAGACCCACTGGACTTCCAAACATCAGCTGAAGCAAAGGTCCTGCCTGAGGAACCAGCTGAGACTCAGAGGGGCTCCTGGTTCAGGCGTCTGAGCACAGTGCCACACGTCACTCCCGTATCTGGGCCAGGCTGTCCTCAGAGCACCTGGAGGCCAAGGTGAGTGACTCACCAGTGGGTGGGCAGGCTCAGAGCCACTTCCCTCTCCTGGGACCCCTCCTCACCCCCAGCCCTGGTATCCACCACCACTGGCCCAGAAAAGGGGCTTGCAGAAAGTCAGAGGACCAAGGGTGGGGAGCTCCTAAATCCTCTCCACCAGCTCCTATGGGAGCCTCAGTTTCCTCACCTGTGAAATGGGCAAACAAGGCCACAACCCTTGCAGGCTTGTTGGGACGATAAAGTGAGCTAGCAAAGATGCAGCTCGAAGCACAGGACCAGCATGCTGTGAGGTCCCTGTGGGGTGGCTATTGCTGGTAAATCAGCTTTATCCAGTCAAGACAGGGGGACTTAGAGGGTCCTCTATCAGGCTGCAGAGGAGGAAGGCCTTAGGGGAGATTGCAGCTTCTGGCCCTCCCTTCCCCTTGGCACCCCAGGCTGCATTTTAACAGATATCATAATTTTTAATTCATTTTCTCCTCCCCTGGCTAAAAGGCCATTAGCTCCCCATTAGGTGAGCGCATCCCATTTTCTTCACACCAGCGAGGAAACAGTGATTTACTTAGCCTATCCCTAAAGCAGTTCTGTAGAATAAAGGCGGCTCCATAAACTTCCCCATTTGTTCTCTCATGGGCCCCACACACTCAGGTGCCTCCCAGCTGGCCCAGCCCCCCAGTGAGGGGTGAGGGCTGCCCCTAAAGGCCAGAGGGGCTCAGCAGGCTGGAGTAGAGAAAGTGGGAGGCCCAGTGAGTCTGGAGGCAGAACAAGCCTTCCACTGGCCCCCGGCCAAAGAGGGGAGGGGGCAAAAGAGAAAAGAAGTAGGTGGAGCCACATCCCCTCTGGCCCTAGGTGCCTGCTCTGGCACCTGGTGGTGCACAGAGACAGGTACCACCCAGGCGCTCCACAGAGGGGCAGCCTGACCCTGTCATGTCACGGTGCCTGGCCCTTTGGTGCTGGGAGCAGAAGGTCCTGGGGTCCCCGGGCCTCTGTGGACTGGGCCTTCCTTGCAGCTGGAGGTGCTGAGGAAAGCGGGACCCAAGAAGCCAAGCCTGGGGGATGAGAGATAAGAGGCTTGCGGAAGAGCTGCGGGCCAGCCTGGCACCTGCAGGGGGAGCCCCAGATGCTGGGACTCAGTTTCCTCATCCCTGCAATGGGGGTAGCTGTAGCTGTGCTGAGCTGTGAGATGTCAGAAACTTCTAAGAACAACTTTTAGATGGAGGTTTTCTAGCTCTGGTTCCAAGATACCTGGGACATGTGTCCCTGTATGTACATGCGGGGTCCCCATGTGTGCGTGAGTGGTAAGAGAAGGGCCGGGCTTCTGTGTACACCTGGGTGAGGCTGCAGTGTGAAGAAGCCAGGTCACACTGTAGGAGGATGTGTGTCCAGAGGCCTCGTGAGCATGTCTCTGGGAGAAAGGGCAGGAGTGTGTCTTGGCGATGACAGAGCGTGAGTGTGAGAGTGTGTGCTGGGGAAGGACCCTCATCCCTAGAGACCCAGCCCATCCCACCTCCAACCCCACCCGCCTCAGGCCCAGCCACTAGAGCGCTGCCTCCGCAAGAGGGCGCCTGAGGCCGGCTGTCCCCACCGGGTGGGTCAGGGGAGAGCGCCCAGAGCTCACTCGTGACAGCTCATGGAAGCTGGTCAGCTCCAGGTTGCTGCTGCTGGTGAAGAGCCGCCTAGGCCTCTCCAAAGACCCCATCGGTCCCTCCTGGGTGTGGGCTGCTACTCCACTCCCAGTGCCACCAACTGTGGTTTCTTGGCCATCCCAGGGGGGCAGGGGCTTCATGTTCTCTAGATTGGGGAGGCTGTCTGCAGCCACCCAATACTGTGGGCCAGGGGTCTCGGCACGGAAAGCTACCTGCATTCCCGCCAAGTGCCACAGGCTGGCCCCAGGAGCCTGGGCACCCAGGCTAAGCACAAAGCTATGGGAGGGTGTGGGAAAGCCCTGCTGCCCAGCACACGGGCTTCTGGCTCAACCTGACCACATGCCCACAACTACAAAGTTGCAACCCAGAGTCCCAAGAGAGCTTCACAACACCTTGCTTACCTCTGCCCTGTGTCCTCCCCTGCAGCACTGTGGCCCCAGAGTCCCAACAATGGGAACAGACTCCCCATCCCCATTCTTCCAGGTGGGAAGGCAAAGGCTTCTCCCCATGCCCCTGTGATGGACTGGGGAACCATTCTGGCCTCAGCATACGCTGAACTGGGGAGCCAGTCGCACAGGCAGGCCTGTGAACTCAGTCTGTGCAGGACCTGGGGCAAGAGGCAGGGTGACCACAGCCTCTTCTGTTACCAAAGGCTCTAGGGAGAGAAAGCCCTTTGTAGGGAGTGGGGGAGGGTGGCCAGAGCGCCTTCCCTCTCAAAGGGAAACTTGGTTCATACAGAAGTACTGGGAGGAGATCAAGTCAGGGCCGGTTTCAGTGCGCAGCCAAAAGGGTCAAAGATTCTCCAGCCTTGAGGCTCCTTCCGCCAGGGTTTGGGTGGGGGCGGTGACCAGTCGTTGCTAGGCCACACCTAATGCTGGGATCCCATAGCGCCGGCGACTTCACAAGGCACAGCACCCAGGCGGGCGGCACACCCACCCTCCTTACCGTAGCCCAACCTGGTCAAAAGCACTCAGTAAATGTTGGCCCTGAGCCGTCTTACGGCCCAAAGGTCGCATCTTCAGGGGCCCCCGCCGGGCTTCAGCACACCAGTCCAAGGCTGCCGCGCGGGCCCCGGACCGCGGCGGGCCCTCAAGGAAAGCCACTTCAGAAACCACAGGCTTTTAGGTTTTTAAAGACCAGGGCGGCCAAAAAGCACAAGGGAAAAACAGCCGTTTATAAAAGAGCCTCCGCACCCCTCGGCTGGAGGAGGAACGCATGGACGTGGTGCAGGAGAAGGAAACCAGGACCGAGCAGACTTCTGCAGAAATAGAACTCCCCGCGCAAGTCGCGGGTTTTCTGGGGCTGCCTGACCCGTCCGCCCACGCCTGTACCGAAACGGCTGTCCTGTTTGCGCCAGGACGCGGCTTTCGCGCGAGGCGCAGCCAGGTTGGGACGCGCGGCTGCGGCTCGGGCTCTGGGCACCGACCGCCGCCGCCGGCCCGTGTCCCACTCCTGCCGGAGACCCGCCCAGCCTGAGGCCCGAGGCGCCCTGCCCGCCGCCCAACGCGGCCACTTCGCTCGCAGCTGAAGCAGAGGAGCCGGCAAGGGCGCAGCCCGCTGCCCACCACAAACGGAAAGGCGTTTCCGAACGCGTCCGCTCCGCCGCTCGGCGCGCGGCGCCAACTTCGCCCTGGCCGCTGCGGGAAGCGGCAGACGGCAGGACTCACCTTCGCCGAGCAGCGGCAGCAGCAGCAGCAGCCGCAGCCCCGCGGCACCGGACGTCGCCTTCGCCATCGCCCGTGCGCGCCGGGGCCGCGGCTAGAGGGAGGGCGGCGCGGGACGGTGGGTCTCGGCGGTGGGGTTCGGCGCTCAGTCGGGTTGCCCCATGCCCGCCCGGAGCGCGGCGGTAGCTGCGGGATCCGCGCGTCGGGGCGCTGACTCCCGCGCACGTTGCGCTGCTGCGCGCCCTGCTTGGGTGGCGGGACTGAGGCTAGGCGAGCGCCGTCTGCGACGGAGGAGCGGGCAGGGGCGGGGCGGGGCGGGGCGGGGGGCGGGCCGGAGGGCGGGCCGGGAGGGACCTGGGTGCGGGCGGGGTGCGGGGTAGAGGCGGGGCTCTGGACACCCGCCCGGGCTGCGCGAGGTGCGGATAGGAGACGGGTGCGGGACGTGCGCTGCTGGCCAGGAGGGGCGCGGGTAGGAGGGGGGTGGGAAAGCTGGGTGCGGCCGGGCGGAGCGCGGGTAGGAGCGGGGTGCGGGCCGGGATGGGGGCGTGGTGCGGATAGGCCAGCTGTAGCCGCGGTCCGCGCACCTCTGCACGCTCAGCCACTCTTTCTCCCCGGATGCGCCCGCTTGCAGTCCCTGCATTTCGCCCTTTCCGCTGCATAGAGAGAGCAGAGAAGCCACGCCAGGATGTAGGATCTGGCTGACTGGCTAGGGGTGCGACCCAGCGGACTCGGAGAAGGGCGCCCCGCCTCCATGCTCTCCGCACCGAGCGCACCCTCCGCCATTTCTCAGAGGGGGAGGCGCGGTGGGAGCGCGGCCTTTTCGGGGACCAGAGGCTGGAGGAGGGGAAGAGCCTGACTGGGAAGCGGGCAAGAGAGCCTTCCGCGTCCTTCTGGGGCGAGCCCAGCTTGTAGCTTACAGTATCCTCGGTGGCGCTGGTGGAGAGCGTGGGCGTCCCGTAGGGCCAGTTTGCGAATTCCCCTCTCTAGTACTGGTCCAACCAATGGGAACAGAAAACTTGCTCCTGGGCCCGCCTTTGAAAGAGACGTGGTGCTGGAGAGTGGGTGCCTTTTCTCCCTCCAAACAGGAGAACTCTCAGGATGTGGGGCTGAGAAGGTAGGAGAGCGAGTAGCAGGGAGGAACTGGAGCCCTAAAGAATCTAATTTTCCCCCATAGAATGATGCCTATTAACACATTCACCCCTAAAAAGGGGTGGCCTCTGGAGCTGTAATAGGGAGTCCTGGGGTGAGGTTGGATGACAGTTCTAGGCCTCTGTTCTCTCCCCACCCTCGATCTGCCTTTTGAGGTCTGGCCTCCACCTAGGTTCAGAGGGATGGGGGGGGGAATGGAAACCTATGGGGCCTTGGTGTGGAGGGTCCAGGAACCTGGGCTTGGGGTCCCCCGGGACAGCCGCTCCTCTTTCTGCTGTTTGCGGAGCCCCGCCCCCTTGCCTGGCTGAGCGCAGGGCTGAGTAAGCCATCTGCACCTCACTCTGCAGATATGAAGTCAAAGTGAAGTCACCCTGTCAGGCAGCAGAAGGAGCTGCCAAGACAGGCTGGCTTGGATTTGGCCAACGGAGATGTCCAGAGCAGAGCTGCTGAAGGGTGGGCGGCTGGGGTGCAGGCCTGCCAGCCCAGGAGAGCAACCCAGGGCCACTGGACCCTTGCTGACTGCCACACCCTCCCAGGGTTTATGGAGCTGGAGTTGGCTGTGGGGGCTCCCTTGGGTGCAGACAGGCCCCATTTCTGGTGCTACTGGCTACCCACACTGCACACTCAGGCCTATGCCCAGGGAAGGGACCTAGTAGGAAGGGAGGGGCTGGGGGGATCTTTTTGGCTGCAAACAAGCTCCTGTGGACTTCCTCCTAGGAGAATGAAGAGGGAAAGGGGTGGGCCTAAATAGCCCACTCTTCCAGCCAGCCCCACCCTACACCTCCCAGGGACCACCCTGGCTAGGCCTTAGCTGACACTGGACAGGATGGACGTCTGGCTGGGCTCTGTGTGACTGTCTCAAGGGCCCATCTGGGGCTGCGCTCCTGCCTGGCCTCCCTCAGGCCCTTCCACCCTCTCTCCCCACCCCCACCCTTGGGGGTCCTGAGCAGACACCTGATACCGTGGTGGGGGTACTGCCTTCTCCTTGGAAACAGGTTTGGGAGACCTCACATGTGTGTACCCCTGTACACATACATACGTGCACACATGCATACACATGAGCCTCAGTTTCCCCAGCGGTAAACATCTCCCTCTCGAAAGGGTGAGGATGAAAAAGGCCCTACATGTGAGGTGGAGCCTAGCACCAGGCACACAGGAAATGCTCGCTAGGTCACAGCCATTGTCTTGCACAGGCCTCCCTGGGCCTGGGCTCAGACACTCTTGCCCCGCCACCCTGCTGAGAGGTGTGGGCTCTCTGGGAGCTGGAGCAATGTGCGTCCCAGTGTGGCTGGTGCGCCCCACCCTGCCCACAGGTCCCCTTGGAGAATCACCAGGGAAGCTTTTGCAAATACGCAGATTCCTGGGCCCACCTCCGTAACAACCCACATTAAAACAATGTTCCTCAAGAGTTTCTGATGCTTTGGAGTGACCAGACTTGAACTTGAATTTTGCCACTTATATTCTTGTGGACATCACACAAGTCAGTTTACTTCTGAGCCTCAGTTTTGTCATCTGTCAAATGGGGGCTGAAATAGCATTCCCTGCTGTGGTGGCTGTGAGGAGTGACTAAGGTGGTGTTTTTGAGGCCCTTCCCTGGCACAGGGTCAGGTGCTCAGTGGGCAGGTGGCGCACACTGTCCCTAGTTGGGACTTGAAGGTGATTCACTGCTGTTGAGCAGGGGAGGGCTACCTGAAGCTGCTCGGTTCCGGCCCCAAAGCACCAAACGCAGCACAGAAAGGAGGATGGAGGCCAAGCCAGCACGGATGGAGATGGAACCGCCCCTGCGCAGGCTTGCAGGTGGGAGGAGCTATGGCTGGGGCAGGAGGTGGGCAGTGTGCATTGGGCCCGTGGACCCAGGGTAGCGGGGGTGTGTCCAGCAGCACCGAGAAGGCCAGCAGTGTGGAGTGAGGCTGAGGGCAGGGAACCCTGGCCGTGGGGGGGCCTTGCAGGGAGAGGGTAGCAAATCCAGAGCACAGCCCAGTCCTGGGGACACTGGAAGGCTGGGCAGCATGGGGCAGCTGGCAGAGGCCCCTCAGCGTGGGTGTGGGCAGGCATCCAAGTCCCTTCTGCAGGCAGCATGACACGGGGGCTGGAAGCACAGACTCTGAGGCCAGCTGTGTGCACGGTTAGTGAGCTGCTCAGTGCCTCAGTTTCCCCATCTGCCCACCATGCACTCTGTACTCCAGTGGGGCGTTGAGGAGGGGCCATGTCTACTGCTCCCATGTTTGCCTCCCTGGCCCTACTGTTGCTCCTCCTGCAAGGAGAAAGCCAGTGCCTACCCAGTGGGGGCTCCTCAGTCAGCTCACCCCCGCTTCAAATATGCTGTCCCCATTAACATACTCACAGAACACCAGCTTGGTGAGCTTCCAGGGTGTGGCCCAGGGATAGGCTTTACCTAACTGTGTGCAGGTCCCACCTGCCTGTCGGCCTTGGATGCCCACAGCGGCATTTGCAGACAGGGCCTCTGCCTGCCCTGTGGAAGACCCTCCCATTCACCCTCCCTGGGACCTGACCAGGAGCTGGGGGCTTGAGGCCTGAGGCCTGAGGCTTACATGTCCTTACACAGCCCTCGGGGCTCAGAGAAAGCCCACCTCCACCCAGCTGGCCTGTCCTTGTCTCCTGGCCCCAGACTTGGTTATCTTCTGAATCCCCTCCCCTCCCCTCCTCCTTTCCTCCTCCCCCTCCCTCTTTCCTCCTCCTTCTTTTCCCCTCCTCCCCCTTTTCCCCTCCCCCCTCCCCCTTCTTTTGGAGGAAGCTGTTCCCATTCCTTTCACCCAGCACAAGAACAAGGGTAGAACGTCACTCAGCAGCTTCTGTAGTCTTTTTAGGGCCTCAATTTCTTCATCTGTAACTTGGGAATAAAAACATGGGACCTGCCTTGCAGTGTGGTTCTGAAGATAAAGCCCAGTGGTGCTCAGTATGCTTGGCAAAGGGCATTTTCCTGCTGCTCTTCTGGGTGCTCTCTCCTCCGGAAACTGTCTAGGTGTGGGCCCGGGGCAGTGGCACCGTGGGAAGGCTGCAGGGGGTTTCTGGATGTGTCCTGGCTGTGTCTCTTGCCCGAGCAGTCTTGGCGTGTTACCCAGAGACTCTGGGCCTCAGAGGGGAAGCAGAGTTCCTTCTCCCCGGGTTGCCTGGGCATCAAGCCTGTCGGTCCATGGGGAACCTTCAGCCCAGAGCCTGCACAGGCAGCGTGGCCCGTCACTGTTGTTGTCCTTTATCCCCATCAGCTATAGAAGCCCGGGCCATGAAGCCAAAGCAGTGGATGTTGCTAAGGTGGCACAGAAAGCCAGGTGGCCCCTATACCCAAATGGTCTGCTTCCCTCTGCTCTGGGTTTCCCACGTGCACGGGTAACAACTCGGCCCTGGATGCTGTGTGGTGGCCAAACACGAGACTGGTCTGCTCAAGCCCAAACCCGTCTTCCACCGTCCCAGCTCAGCCACGGACTGCAAGCTCTCCCCACACGACCCGAAGCCTTCTCAGCGCTGGAAGCCCCAGAGCCTCAGAGCCCTCTCTGCCACACTTATCTGTAATTGCACGCTGGGGAGTGGTGGGTTGAGTGATGCCTGCACTCCTGGGGGCTCTGCTCACACTGGGTGTCCCCAGACCCAGGGCATTGCTGGCTAGAGGCTGGCTGGTGAGGGATGGGGCCCCAGGCCTGACTGTGCCTGCATCAGCTGGAGCCACAGAGAAGCCCTTCCCGGCTCACGGCCCAAGAGCAGACCGTGGAGAGGGGAGGAGCCTGAGTTGGCATGTCCAGCAGAGATGGCCTGAATGCTTTTTAGACCAAACATCTCCCAAGACAGTTTCATAATCTGCCTTGTAATGCAGATTTAGACAACTTTTTACGAACGCACTTTTTAAAATAGGTCTTAATGGATTTTTGCAGTAGTTACAGTCCATTGTGTAAATGCAAACAGAAGGCTTTTTGAAAACATGTATTATTGATCAGAAAGGCAGCAGCAATTAGAAGCCAGTGTGTCGTATTGTTCAATACGCACTTCCTATACAGCCCTGCTGGTGCTCGCTCATAACTTTCTGACAAATTATCTTGTCACCAGGAAGCCCTTTCTTTTCCTTTTTGTTTCTGTAAGTGAAGGAGGGCCTCCCATTAGTTATGATCTGGAAGGGAATGAAAAATTAAGCTTACGTTTACCATGGCAAAACCTATTTACGACTTCTCCTCTGGTGTCCAGACTAAAGCAGCAAGACCTTCAGCTAAGGCGGATGACGCACCTGGATCGGTCCATGGTGCACAGTGGGAACATGGTGAGAAGGTAGCAGTGTGCCGAGGGGCTGGGCTGGAGGGCCACAGAGGAGTGGGCTCCGTTGGCAGGATGCTGAGGCAGGAGAGGCCACACAGAGGGATCCCAGGGGAGGGTGGCCTCCCCTGCTGGGTGCCCCAGGTCCTAAGTAACCCCCTCAGTCACCAAACCTGAGATGAGCAGCTGAGAGTAAGGCTGAGACTTATCTTTGCTCAAACACTCATATGTGAATCTGTATTTCACCCAATCTGCACTACGCCATTTGCCCTTCTTGAAAAGTTCATTTATTTATTTAACAGACATTTACTGGGCACTTACTATAACCCAGGCACCATTTTCAGAAACAGAGACACTCCAGTGAATAAAACAGAGCCGCTCCCCTCCTGGTGCTCCTTGTGCAATCACCGAAACACAGGACACAAATGCAGGGTCTGAGATGGGAGGGCACAGGCGGTGGCTGTCGGGCCTGGGCACCCTCAGGAGCTGACATGGGGCAAAGAGGATGGTGCTGGGGACGGTGCTGCCCTGGAGATGCCAGAGGCAGTCAGGAGGGCTGGTGGCCCTGGAACTGCCCCCACCCACCCCCCACCTGGCATGGACAGGAGCTCTCCCAGGAGAGCGCCCGTCCCCAAAGCTTGCAGTGTTCCATCTCATTCTCAGAGAGGTGCCACACCTGCAGGGCGCCTACACTGGCCTAGGAGGGCTTCCGGATCATAAACCCTGCTGTTTGTGGAATGCTGGCACGTAGGAAGTCCTTTAACTTAATGTCCCCAAAGCTTCTGCAGGCTGCCCTTGCTCAGGATCCAGGGGGTGGCAGCTTGGGTGCGGTGGATGTGTCTTGCAGTGTTGGCTGGGGCCTGTGAGTGCAGAGGCCCCACCTGCCCTGCGCAGGAGCTGCACTGGGCTGGAGGGTTGGGGCGCAAGCTGCCTGCGGGTGGCCTCCTGCCTTCCCATCTACCTGCCCTCAGGTGCAGAGTATGGGGGCACACTGGGTGGTTCCCAGTTCCCTGTGCTCACAGACAGGCCCGGGGGCCTGGCACCTGCTTGCCCGGGGCAGCAGCTCCCCTGCAGGCCTCATCATCTGTCTTGGAAACGGAAGCCCTGGGGCTGGTTGCAGGCAGAGCCCTCATTGTTTCCTCCCCAGCACCAGGGCCACCCAGAGTTGCTGCCTGAGCCAAAGCCTGCCCAGGGCCCTGCCACGCCCCAGACCCCTCCCAAGGCCAGATGGGCCCCCTCCCTGCCTACTCTGTCCACTGGAAGGTTCTGCAATAATGGACCTGTTCCACTCTATGCTATCTGAGCACTTGAAATGTGGCCAGTGTGACTGAGGAATTGAATATTTAATTTTATTACATTTAAAATAATGTAAAATTAAACAGCCACATGTGGCTAGTGTACTTATTGGGCAGCACAGCTCTAAAAACCATCTCCCCATCTCTCCCTGGCGTGCCTGGGGGGCTCCTGGCAACGCTTCTCCGCTGGACCGAGAACAGAGACACAGCCAGCCTGGGGGTGCTGCCATGGCCCCAGGGGACCCTGCTCCCACAGCTTTCCTTCTGTGCTCTGACTTCCTGGTGGCTTGAAGATGCCACAGCCTGAGGACAAGGGTGACACTGTGGGGGCACATCCTGGGCACCCACCTCCTGGGGATCTTCTGCCCCTCCGGACCCAGCCCAGGCCTCCCTTCCCACTGTGGGCAGAGCCAGTGAGCACAGGAGCACAGCTTGGCCTGGCAGGGCCCTGCCCCCAGGGGCCTCTTTGTGCAGGGGTTGATGAGCTCGTGCATATTAAGATGTGTGATGAAGGGCTGTCTGGGGACTCTGCTCCTGCAGCCTGAGGCCCCAGGGCCTGCGCCATAACAGGAATCTCAGTGCCCAGCCCTCTTCCTTCTGCTCCCAGAGCCCCCAGACTGCCCAGGTGCTCCCTGCTTGGGCCCTCACCTACCTGGGAATTTCCTCCTCCTCTACTGGCCCCTCCGTTGTCCAGCTCCTACTCATCACTCAGAAGTCCCCTCTTCCCACCCCCTGCTCAGATGTCGGGTGTAGACGTGAGGCAGGGACCTGGTGTGCCTCCTGCTCTGGCTGTGCTGAGTTTATCTGCAGCCCGGTGGACAGCCTTGCCATGCCTGTGGCCCCAGGCCCTCAATGTCACTGCATGTCACCCTCACCATTGTCCATTCCCCAGTCTGTTTCATCTGCCTGTGGTGGGGACAGTGGCGCTGACTGCTGACCTCCCAGCATCTAATGCTGCTGGGGCCTGGTGGGAATTCACAGCTGCTAGTCCAATGTCTGCCCGGAGAACGGCCCTCCAGCAGCGGGGCTGGCGGGGCACGGGCCAGGCGTGCTCAGGACAGGTGAGGGTGCAGGTCTGCTGGGAGCATCTGTCCACACTGCCCCCACACCCTGCAGCCCCCCACTGCCCGCTCACGCCTCTTCCTCTGCACGCCCCACCCCCCCGCCCCCCAGGATCGAAGCATCTGTAAACGTGTCAGTGGAAGGAGGACCTGACCAGGGGCTCCAGCTGAAAACAACCAGCGGGGAGGGAGCGAGCCGCCCAAATAAATCACCTGGGGCCCGACATTTGGAGAATTTGCGTTGGAGACCAAACACAGATGCCCTTTAGATAAATACATTTTTGAAAAGCATTCCGCAGGAAAGTTTATGACTTTAATAGGTTTTTAGTGTCAGACAAGCATCAGGAAGTGTTTTGTGGAGAGACTTTCTCTGGAAAGCTCAGAAACGTGCTTTTCCCCTTGGCCCTTTAAACATAAGGATATGATGATCCCAGCAAGGGGAGGAGCCTCCTCCTCAGGTTCCCCTGGGATTTGCCCAGGGCTGGCATTGCTCAACTGAGGAATGTTCTGGAAGGTTCTGAAGACCTCAGTGCTCCAGGCCAGCAAGGGGTGAGGGGGGTCTCCCCAGAACCTGGTTTAGAAGCTTGAAAGCATCCTGCTTGCCCAGAGCAGCTCCCCTCTCCTCCCCTCCATAGCCTAGCTCCCCGAGAGGAGCCTGGGCCTGTGGTCCTCCGGGATGAAGGGCTCCTCGTGGGTCCTCCCAACCTTCCAGAGGGCAGTGATTTTCTGTGGGTTGGGAACTTTACAGAGTTCCCCACGACGAAGCCCAGGAGCACGGAGCTGAGCTCACCATGGGCCCTGCGCCAGGGAGAAGAGATGCAAGAAGGTCAGATGCAATCATGTCTGGAAGCATCTCCCTTCCGGCTTAGAGACAGGCTCCCACCTGCCCCGTCCTGGGCTCGGCCTGGGTCCTGCAGCTGCCTCTGTCCAGCTCAGGCCTGGATGCCAAGTGGCCACTTGTGGGGCTGGCCCCACCCCTCCTGGCTGCTCTGCTCTCAGGCTCTCTTGCCCTGGACATGGCCGCATGGGGAGTGGGTGGGCACCGTCCTCGAATGGCAGCCCAGGTGGTAGCTCATTCTGCAGTGAGCTAGCACCAAAGCACTACACACCGCGTCCTCTGTGCCATAGCTCTGGCCCGCTTTGCGGGATGGGCAGTTCCTGCCAGGCTGGGCCGATGGCAGGCTAGTCTTTGCACACTGTGAGTGTGGGTGGGGTGGGGGCACAGAGCTCTGGCTGGAGGGGCACCCATGGGCCCAGCACCTGGTTCACAGAAAACAGGCAGATGGAAATGAGAGACAAGAGGAAGCCCAGGGGGGGTTTCGTGGTGCTGGGCTCCCAGGACCCAGGCAGGATACCTCCTAGCTGGGCGCGAGGGCCGGGGGGACAGGAGAGAAGGGACGGGATGTATATTCTATTCTCCAAGACCCCTCCTGAGGGTGGCAGGAACATTCCAAGACTCCAGAAAGCTCACATTCCGCCCAGGTGACTTCTGTACCCACCTGGGACTGCGTTTTGCAGCTGAGAGGAAGTTGGCCTCAGAGTTTCCATTTCCCTAGACATTCTGCCTTCCAAGCCCCGGCCTTCAGCAGCTGCCTCAGAACCTCAGCTTGCCCCAGGCCCCCACTGGTAAGTGGGGATCTTGGCACCTTCCCGGACAGGAGGTGGGGCGTAACCAGGATCTCATATGGTCAGCAGTCCTGGTCATTTTGCCCTAGGCTGTCCCAGATAGTAAATGAGGGGGTGGGTGCTGAGAGGCCCAGATTGGGCAGGGAGCTGTCCCCCCAAGAGGGTTGACCCTTTCCCCCTCCCTTCTAGGGAACCCAAATTCACCTCCTTAGCCCTTGGGACTTGCCAAGAACCTCATGCGGAGACCACCTGATGGATGTGTGTGAGGAAGCACCCGTGATCTTCTAAAGCTTTGTTCCTGCCTCATACTTTATTTCCTTGCAGAATCTGAACAGTTGGATGCAGTTGATGTCTTAGCCACCACTCACAGCAACCTTTTTTGTCTTTTCACAGTTGTGTCCTGGAAGCAGCTTCCAACAAAATAAAAACAGCTCCGTAAACAACATGTCATCTTTGGGGCTCTCACACGTGTGCTGGGGGAGGAAGTGACCTCTGTTTTATTTCCCAGTGCTGATACCCGGCTTGGGGGCGGGTGTTGCATTCTCCAAATCCTAAAGGTTTGGGGTTGAATTATGCATGGCTGACCCCTGGAAGAAAGTCCAAATGAGGTCACTCTGAGAGGTAAATCTTCGGGGCCTGAATCATCTCTTCTAGGAAAAGAGGCAGGCCCCGGGTGGCTGTGGGTGAGAACGGTGGTGGAGACCTGCCTGGATGTGGGCGCGTGGACAGCCCAGGACGGGAGCCTGGAACTCACTCAGGTTCGCAGCACCTCCTGGGGGCAGCAGCGTCCCCATCTTATGGGTGAGATAACTGAGGGGCAAGCCCAGTGCTCCTTCTCTGCAGCCCTCACTCCGCACTGCTCGAGGAGGGCAACACCCCCCAGGTTGGGACTCTGGGTGCAGGCTGGGGCCAGAATGTGCACTTGCCACGAGCTTCTGGGGGCTGGGATGTTGCTGGTTCTGGGCCCACATTTGGGATCCACTGCTCTAGAGCCAGGTGGGATGGCAGAGGAACAGGTGAAGGTCTCAGGATGGAGGCACCTGCCCGTTCCCCCCACCTCCAGCCACCCAGCCCAGCTTCTCAGCACGTCCAGCTTGGCCAGACGTCCCCAATGGTGCAGAGCCCACCCGCTTGCCCCACGCTCCTCCTGGTTCCCTGCCTCAATGCCCCTGACTCACGCCCACTGCCTGGCCTTGCTTGGCGGCCCTCCCACTCCGGAACATGCCTGCCTCACACTCTGCCGGCATCTGCATTTGCAGACAGTGCTTGGCCTCCTGGCTCCTGCTTCTTCAGCTAAGCCCCTTCGTGTGGCCCAGGCCTTTCAGAAACCACCAGTGCTTGTGCCCCCACCGTGCCAGCAGAAAGGGTGGTCACTTCCGTGATCTGGGCCCAGATCCCACCCAAGTTCCATGAGCCCAAAAGGTACTGAGCGTCATTCCCTCGTCTGCAAAATGGCTACAGCGACGGTCCCGCCTCATCTCTGAGGAGAGGGTGTCGCTTGAGTGAGCTGTGCCAGGTGAGGGCCCAGAGCAAGGCTGATGACCTGGGGGGGCCTCTGCCCAGGGTGGTCGCTTGGTAAAAGCTGACTCGGAAACTGTGTGTGGCCAACGCCGGGCCTGGGGACGCTGAGGGGAGCTGGGGGACCAGGGCCACCCTGTGCCCCCAGCTGGGGGCTCCCAGGCAGCTCCAGATCCCACTCACAGTGACAGCGGCGGGGGGAGTGATTCCAGTCGGCTTATGCATTGTTATTTCCAAGGACTGAGTCTTTGCAGCAAAGGAATTTTCATTCTTTAATGAAACCCTGCAGCCAGGGTAGCACCCTACTAAATGACTGATACTCAACGAGATATGCACTTCTCAGAAATGTCTCCTAGTCAATGAAGAAGAGATAACAGTCAGTGGAATAAAAATTAATCTGGCCACTATAGGAATTAATATAAAAACATCAGATGCAGGACTTATAAGGGATGCCACCTCCAACTAACCCTCCCTGGGTTAAATACCCTGGGGACACTGATTTATGTTCCGTGCTGCAGGTCTTTGCCACCGTGATCGATAGGGATGAGAAATGGGGCCGTGTCCGGGTGGGGCAGGGGTGGGGAGGGGTGGGGAGGCGTGCACAGGTTGCCTGTCGGGAAAGCTGTCGGAGCAGGGGACCATCCAGGTGTCCCCCTTTCCCCTGCCTGCCTGGCGAGCTCCAGGCCCAGCTGGGGTTCTAGAGGCCTGGCCCAGGGTACCTCTCACTAACCCTCTCTAGGGGCTGTGGGAGGTGGCGGGGGCGCGGGCAGGGTGGGCCAGGCAAGTGCTGCTGCGGCAGGTGCAGTGAGACCCCTCCCAGGGGTCTCATCAACTCCTAAAGTTGATGAAGCACGCACCCCATCTTGTCTCTGTGCGAATTACGGGGCCACACTCTTCGCCTCCGTGAAGCTTGCCTAAGCAACTGTTCGTTCTGCTGTCCCCAGTCCAGGTTCTGCTGTGTCCTTCAAGAAGTTGTAAATCCAAGCCCTCTTTGGCCGTCCCTGGACTGCCTCTCTGCCTTCTTTCCCCTGCTGAGACCTCTAAGCTGGGCCTGAGCGTGGGAGAGAGCTGTCCTCACCACAGCTGCGGGCCTGCTGGGTTGAGCACTGAGTGTCCCTTACTCCTGGGTGGGCACCTGCTTGGTCAATTCGGAACCCTCCTGGGCACACACCACACCAGGGCAGGTGGGGGACAGGTGGGAGAATGAGCCAGTGTCATTCATCCCTCCACCTGGAGGCCCTGGGAGACCAGTGAGGGGAGGACCAAGCGTTTACCCCCAGCCCCTCCCTCCCAAGGCCCAGTTCCCCCCAAGTCCTTCTCCCTCAGCCACGACTCTACCAGGTCCTGAGGTCTGGCAGCCGCCTGGACCCTGAGCCCCTGCTGTGCCAGCCCCTCTCCACGCCCTGTGGGCCCCCACATTAGGCCCTAGTCACTGCCCCATCAGGTGTGCCCTGTGCTTCTGCTGGACTCTGGCCACACGGGCCAAGCAAAATTCCTGCAGGACTGGCCAGCATGGGGAGGTCCAGTGCTTTGTCCAGTGACAGAACTGGGCCTTCCCGGTGAGTCTCCTGGGAAGCCTCCTCTGTGTGCCTTGCCCTGAGCAGCCAGGAGAGCGGCCCGAGTGACCTCCACTCCCACTGCCCACCCCGGGCTGACCCAGGACGGTCCCCACTGCATATGCTGAAGTCCTAACACCCAGGGCCTCAGAATGTGGCTGTATTTGGAGATAAGGTTATTAAAGAGGTGATCAAGTTAAGATGAGGTTATTAGTGTGGGCCTTGATCCAGTGAGACTGGTGTTTTTATACAAGGGGATTTTGGACACAGAGAAAGACATGCACAGAGGGACAACCATGTGGAGGGACACAGGGAGCAGACAGTGTCTAAGCTCAAGGGGAGAGGCTGAAGGGCGTCCTTCCGTGGCAGCTGCAGAGGGCAGACGGCCCTGTGGATGCCTTGATCTGGGACCCCAGTGCCCAGACCTGTGAGCCGATGAGCTCCTGTTCTTGCCCACGCAGCCCGTGGGTAGTCCCTTCCCACCGCCCCGCAGACTCATGCACTTGCAAAGGCATTCATTAGAATGAACTTGGACCACTAATAGTTTCGTTTTGTATTTTTCAGGGGAGTCGGTGTCTTAGGTATTTTTTTGTTTACTTTGTTTTGTTTTCATGGCTTCAGAAATCGGAGTTTATTTACCGACAGTCAGAGGTTTGAAGGGAGCTGCTGACAGGGAAGTCTGCCTGGTGCTGCCCACAGGCAGTGGCCGTAGTGGCGGCTGGTGCCAAGGTTGTTGGGGTGGAGGGTGTGGGCCACAGTGTAGGAGGGCGGTCCCACAAGGACCCTGGGATGACGGTAACCACACTGCTGCCCTTGGCCTGTCACTGTCTTGGTGATGATTTCTGTGCCCATCAGTGGCAGTGACGAGGGTCAGGAGGCCCCATAATAGGCCCAACAGGGGCATCACCATCCAGCCGTGCGTGGGTTGTTCCTTCCATATTATAACAGTCAGTGTTGTTTTAATAGAAAGGACTTGTGAGCTTGGCTTGCTTAGAGATAATCATACAATATGTGTTTGAAATAAAATCAAAGACCACTCACCTGGTCGAACTTATCCTGGAGAATTCCGGTGTTGCTTAACGCTGTGGTGACTCGACCCGCCCAGGGTCAGGCTGTGCTTGCAGAACGTCTGGTGACTCTTGCTGTTGGGTACAGGCTTAAACAAACTCGATGTCTCTATGTTGTCTCTACAAAATGCCTTGTCTCTACACCACAGAGTGCAGCGTGCTGCAGATCCACAGGAGGGATTCAGAGACCTCACAACCTTTGAGAAAATGGACAAATATCTAATTCTGAAGATTAATATCTAATTTTTTGCTACGATGAAAACACTTCCTATTAAACAGAAAACCTAGACAGTGTTCCCAGCCTGGGGCACTTCCCCCTCCCACAGACCCCCGACTCCCACTTCCAGGACCATGGCTCCTAGAGTCCTGTCCCCCGGGCCGCCAGGAGCCAGTCCTGACCCATCGGAGCTTGCCCAGAATGCAGAATCAGCATCACTGACAGGCTCTGGCCCTCTGCCCATCTGGGAGCTGCATGCAGTTATCAGCAGACACAGAACTGCCAGGGACGGCTGAGGAATCACCTTGAGCGCTGTTCTCCTTGTCTGTTGCTGAGTAATAAACCACCTCCAAACTGTGTGTCTTAAAACAATGCCGTCATTTCCTTTGCTCACGAGTCTGCAATTTGGGCAGTGCTCTGTGGGGGTGGCTTGTCTCTGCTCAGCTCTGCCTTGCTTGGGGCAGGTGGTTTGAGGGCTGGGGCTGGGCTGGGATTACCTGAAGACCCCTCATGCAGCCGCTGGTTGGTGGTTGGTGTTGGCTGAGACCTTTGCTGCAGCTGTTGGCTTGGACACCTGGGCTTCCTTCCAACATGGTGGCCAAAGTCACATCACCTTCTGTGACCTGGCCTCAGAAGTCATCCGCATTCCTTTCTATTTGTCTCAGCAGTCATGAAGGCCGGCCCAGTTTCAGACTTTCAGAGAAAGTCTCTGCCTCTTGATGTGGGGGTTGGGGGGTGGATGGCAAGATCCCGGAGGAACACATAGGGCAGAAATATTGCTGTGGTTGTTTCTGGAAAATGCCATCTGCTATGCCATAGGCTAGAGTTCAGTCACTCCAGGGAGTCAGGGTCAAGGGGGCAGGTCCCAAAGATGATTCACCACCAGGAGTTGGGGACAAAGTCCAAAATGCCTCTGCACTGCATGGAAAACAAGTATGAGTCGGTAACCCCTGGGGACATCTGTGTCCTCCCTGGCCCCAGGAGCCCATTGGCACAGAGGGACACCAGACATACTCATAGCTCAAGGCTTCTCAGCTCTGACCTCCTGCAACACCAGGACATTCTTATCTATAAAACGAACCCTACTGGAATCTCCTTCAAGAAGTGACCCATTCAAAGGGAGGCTTTGTCATGCCTGAGGCATTGTATAAATCCTGTGGAGCCACCAGGCAAGCCGAGATTGTGTGAGTAACTGCAGGCTGCATGAGGCCATGCTGACAGGCAGATGCTTTGTTGGAGAGGGACGTATGGCCTGGGTACAGCCACCTCCCCTGTAGTGGCCCCCAGAGCTCACTTGCCCCAGAGGGAACTCTGGGTGGTCAGCCCTTACCTGCCAGGACATTCAGTTGGCGGTGAGGGGTCTGGGTGCCTTTCGAGTTTGGATTTCTGCATCTATGACACCTTGTGCAAGTGACAGAACTCCCTGAGCCAGGGTCCCCTGGGCTTACTGAGGAGGAGCCCGTGGGGGCAGGGACAGCTGTTTGGCACATGAGGTGTGATGCAGAATCGTAGACCCTGTCCTCCACTGCCTCCTGTGGGCCACCTGGGGCCTCTTCCGTCACCCGTCACACTCGCTGTGCTCTGCAGCATCGTGCATTGAGGGCCCAGAGCCTGGGTGTGAGGGCGTCAGGGCCCCTCTCTCCCGTAGGCCCAGACGAGCCTGTGGGCAGTGCCTGGGCTCACACACAGGACCTGCGGCCTCCCTCTGGCTCTGACTCTTCTCAGAACCGGGGCTGACCTGTGGCCGGTGGGGACTTGGGGAGCACCCAGCACCTCTGGGTCTCTGCCCTGGGGCGGAGGGGACTGTGGCCAAGGGCTTGGCAGGGCCACTGCGAGGACCCCAGTGAGGGTGGGGGCTGCTTTCCTGCGTCTGGGGCAGTTCTGTCCGAATGTGCGTGTTCTGGGTCAGAACCACTGGATTGGAGACTTGGAAGGGACTTCAGCGTCTCCAAGGTCTATGAAAGGGCGGGAAAGACCAGGTGGTTCATTCACTCTGGAAACCACTTCTGAAGCTGTGTGTGGACCATCTCAGAGTGCTCCTGGACCCCTCAGAGTATCGCCCACTCTGCCCAGCCCCCATGTTTATCTGCAGCTTGGTCCCCTTGTCAATCCCTAGGCCCCTCTCAGAGAAGTCTGCCCAGCTTCCCCGTGTAGGAGCCGGTCCCGGGGCTCTGCCTGCAGCGAGGCTCCGGCGGGCAGGGCTGCAGCTCCGGCCTCCCTGTGCCTAGAACAACGTGTTTGAGGAACTAGCTGTCAACAACTGTCTGCTGATTGGTGAGTAGGTGGGAAGGCGATGCAGGCACCACGGCTCCGCCTTAGTCTCCCGATCGGTGTAGTGGTCCTCTGTGAGGACGTGCCATGGTTGTCTACCCACTCCTACTTGGGGACATTTAGCTTTTCTATAGTTTGCTTCTATGATCGAAGTTGCCCCGCACCTCTCTGCACAGCTGTCTTCTCATTCATGTGTGAAGAGGGTAAGACATCAACAGTTCCAGGCTTGACTAGCCGGGCCAAGGAGTGAGCGCGTTTAACACTTCGGTAGGTAGTGCCAAACTGCTACCTCAAAGAGTATTTTTAACAGTTTGTGATTTTAAACAATATTTAAACAACACATATACTTAAAAGACTGAACCCAGCACCACACACTCCCTTACAGAATCCCCAGGCCTGAGGTCAGGCCCTGGGACCCATCCGCCTCCTCAGGCATGAGGCTGAGTCTGGGGAGGGCAGTGATTTGCTGGCCTCCAGGCCCTGGTGACCGGGACAGCTCCAGCTCTGGGGTCCCCAGCCCCAGGCTTCTTCACGCCTGCGGAAGTCAGCCTCCAGTGCCCAGGAAGCACGGGGGAAGAGGGAAGTCTCTGGGCAGGGTGACTGCTTTCGTCCTGTATCCGAGGACCCTGTGAAGTTCGAGAGTGTCTGCTCAGCACCTGTAGTGTGCCGCGCTGTGCCCGCGCTGTGCCCGCGCTGTGCCCACGCTGTGGCAGCTGTGAGGGCACAGCCTGCGACCCCAGGGGAGGCCCCGCCCTAAGTGCCCGTGTTCTCCTCCGGAGACGGGCGACGAGGCAGGTGCACAAGCAGCCCACACAGGACGTCGCACAGGACGTCGGATGGGAAGAGACACTCCGGCAAGACACAGCAGGGAGGGAAGGCTTTGTGCCCGCACCGCCAGGGGTCGCACCCCTGTGCTGTCCCGACCCTCTGAGGGTGGGCTGAGACCAGATTCCAGTGACTAGAAAAGGCAGAAGGGATGGCTGTCACCTCCAAGATCCTGATCTTACAGATGCCTGTGTGTCTGCGGTGCTCACTCCCTCCCTCCGCCCTCCTCGCTCTCTTCCATGTCCTGAGCAGCGCAACGGGGGCCCGTGTGCTGGGGGCTTGGGGCAGCCTCGGCGACAGCTCAGGAGGAGCCGATTCCTGCCCACAGCCTCGCAAGGGAGCCTGCAGTGGATCTGGCCTGAGACGGCCTTGGCCCGGCCGACACCTGAGTGCAGCCTCCAAGAGACCCCGGGGCCAGAGGAGCAACTAAGCCACACCAGGACTCCTGGCCCACAGGAACTGAGATGGCAAATGTTGTTTTTAAGTCACTAAGTGTGGGGCTTACTTGTTACTCAACAATAGCTAACCAATACAAGGGTAGGGGTGCAGTTTGAAAAAGGGTGGCAAGGAAGGAGTTACTTGAGAAAAGAAGAGTGGAGAGAGGGAGCCATGGGCCCGGGGGTGGGGAGGCAGGGCTGGATTTGGAGACCTGGGTTCGAGAGTGCTCAGGAGACCAGGGCAGCTGGAGCAGAGCAAAGGGGCCGAGAGGCAGCAGGAGGGAAGGCAGGGAGAGGAGGGCTCATGCCAGCATTTGGGCCTCAACTCTGAGTTCAGGAAAAAGCGTCTTTAAGACTTTGAGCAGCTGACCCTGTAACAGATCCAGTGGGCGTCAAGAGTGGTGCGGGTGGGGGTGGAGTAATGGTGGAGACAGCCAGAGGTGTGGGGGTCATCTTCAGGGTAGACCATAGGATTAGCTATAGGGGTGTGAGGGAAGAGAGCTGTTTTGCATCAAAGAGAAGGTGGTGGCTGGCAGGTTTGGGGGAGACCTGGAGGTTGGGGTTCACAGGTGAAGCTCAGGAGGCCCGTCCAAACGTAAGGTGGAGGCTGGGGAGGTGGTGGCGTGTGGCAGCATGCACAGTCTTCACTGGGCACCCCACGGGAAGACAGGGTGGAGAAGAGTGGGGATGCCTGCGGGGAGGGGTCTGGCTCCGGGGTGGGAGGACGGTGTCTCCAGGAGGAGGAATGCACCACTGAGGCATCTCTGGCTGTGCGCTGACTCAGTTTAGCAAGGTGAGGTCAGGGGCCACGTGTCACAGAGCCTTTGCGGAGCGCTCAAGAGACCATAGGGGGTGAACCCAGATGGGGAGGGGTGAACCCAGATGGGGCTACACCTTTGAAGCAGTTTTACTGTCAAGGGGAGTAAAGAAATGGGCACAGAGTCAAACAGAGGGCTGGCTTAGAGATGGGGAAGTAACGGTGTGTTCGGACGCAGACGGGCAGGATGTGGCTTGAGGGGCAACCCCAGGACACAAGAGTACAAGAGCGAGGGATGGTGGCTGGGACAGGGACCCCACGAGACAGAGGGAAGTGACCAGGCTGGTGCCGGTTGGGAATTCAGAGCGTCTGGTCCTCAGGAAGTTCTGGAGGTCACAGGTGCCCCTGAGTGTGCACTGGTCCCCTGCACACGCCACTGTGACCCTGGGGGTGACCCACGGGAGCCAGAGCCGAGCTGGAGGCTGCACTTGGAATTTCCCGACCTGGACAAGGTTCAGCTTTTAATCTTATGTTGCATCTACAGCATTGTTTCATGTGGTTTGTGAGCAGCTGAAAAAGTGAGGGCTGAGAAGATTTGCAGTGGGGGAGGAGAGGCCAGCCCAGGACACCCTTGACTGGCCCTCGGAGGCCCCGGGCCAGGACAAATGCTCTCCCCTGCTGCCGGGGGTACAGCTGGATGGCCAGAGCCCTGGGCTGTGAGACCAGGCTCGGGCCCAAGCTCCAGCTGTGGTTTCAAGCAAGGGATGGCTTTTCTGAGCCTCGGTTTCCCCATTTGGAAAACGCAGTGTGAGAACACAGCCTCAAAGCCTGCGTGAGGCCTGTAGTTGGCAGTGACAGTGTCTGGATGAGGAACGAGATGTGCCACCAGGGAAGTGATCACGCTGGCACTGACAACACAGGAAGGGCCTAAATAGTCTAAGCATTTCTCCGTGTGGGGGCCATGACCACTCCGACAGCACAGACTCGCTACTGCAGGAGGAAAAGACCCCGGCACTGGATGTCTTGGCAAATTGAATTTTCCTTCTTTTCTGGCCTCCTGGGAGACAGATTATTTCCTCCACTGATGCAAATGTGTTCAAAGTGCATTTCCCACAAACTCAGAAAAAAATGAACCACTTTTGTTCTGGGACTGTATTGCTCTGCCCGCCCAAGTCACAAGTGCCATGTGTGAGACTGTGGCCATGCACCTCCTGCCAAAGGTGGCCCGTGCTGGCCAGAGCAGTGCAGAGCCCAGTGACACACCAGTGAGCCGGGAGCCTGGCAGCCCACAGGTTCCCCTGCAGAGGGCCGGCCTGCCCGGACCGAGCATATTTGGAGGAGAGCAACTCCAGGAAGCATCCGATCCGCCTCTCGACTCACTGACGAGGACCCGGATCCAGAGAGAGCATTAAGGAGTCGTGGGCACCAGGCCCGCTTTCCCCTCATCCACTTCAGACCAGGCTGTTTCTCGGAAGCAGCGAGGCGTTTTCAGCCAGGAGTTGGTATCCGGCTTAGGAGTCTGGGTTCCAGCCAGGAGTCGGTATTTGTTAAAAAGAGATGAGGAAGGTGACGTTGTTATCAAGAGAGAGTATCTGGGGTCTGAGTTCACTGCAGGGTCTCAGGAACTAGATACCATCAGCCCGGCCTGCTGGCGGATGTGAAGGGGGGCTGTGCCTGTCACAGGTGGGAGCTGCCTGAGCCCCAGCCACGCTGCTCAGTGCTCCCGAGGGCCTGGAAGATGGAAAACAGGCTGAATAGACCGGGAGGAAATGACCAGAGGTGCCCTTGTGGCCCAGGGCTGGATCCAGCAAACTGCCAGCCTCTAGCTCCCCACACCAGCCTGGAGCAGGCAGTGGTGGGCTGTCCTGGTGAGGAGGTGGCTTGCGGGGCAGCAGTCCTGGGTCCTGGTCTGCAGGGCTTGCAGGTTGGCTATGCCCTAGAGGGAGGTGAGCTCCCAGCTGGCCCCCATAGCAGGACTCTCCCCCGCTGCTTCACAGCAGGTGGGCCAGACCCTGGGTGCAGGAGAAGGGTGGGGACACCGGGTGGTCCCACTGCTGAGAAAACGCTTGGTGAACTCCACCAGGCAGTCCTGATTCACTCAGAAACGGGCTGCACGAATTTTTTTAATTGGATAAAGACAATAATGGTAGCCCCTGGAGGCCATTCCCAACCTCCTTTCCCTTTCCATCTGCACTATTGAGGCTAAAAAGCTAAACATATTCCTAGCCATTTTGAGCTGAGTATGGCCAAATGACACAGTTCTGGTAAATAAGCCACAGTCAGCTGGGAGGTTTTGGGAAGACTTGCTTTTTTGTTAAAAGAGATAAATGTGGCTGGTACTTCCAGTTTTCTATGCATTTCTCTTCTTCCTACCTTGAAGGTGGATGTGACACCAGGCACTAGGGCAGCCATTTCACAACCTTGAGGCAGAATGCATGAAAAGAGACAAAGCCCTGACATGGTGAACTGCTGAGCCCGGGCCAGCAGCTGTCTACTTGCAGGCCTCTTGTAAGTGGAGGCAAAACAAAACCATATTTGTTTAAGCTGCTGTGTTTGGAATTCTTGCAGCTGAAAGCATTCCTAGCAGATGCACAGCACTATGGCAAAACACCAGCTGACATCACACATGAGAGTGAAGCCCCAGCTTCATTCCCATCACATTCTGAAAGAAGACCAGGGCGTGCCCACTGTGACTGCCGAGAATGACAATAATACAAACAACGACGTTTGAGTGCCTACATGCCAGCTACTGTCCTAAGCATATTTGCTTGGCATATTTGCTTATTTGATCTTCCCAACCCCATTTCACAGATGTTGAAACTGAGGCATAGAGAGGTTGAGAGGACTTGCCCAGGTGGGTAAGCAGGGAGCAGGGATGTGAATCAGGAGGTCTGGCTCCTGAAACCATCCTCCTGGTCGCGTACATCGTGTAGTGACTATTTCCATTCTGTCATTTGTCTTTTTATGTCTATAGGGGCTTTAGCCACGTAGATGTTTTGCATTTTTATCTAGTCAAAACTATCACCTTTCTTCTAGGCATCTTGGTGTCTTATTTTCCTTAGGAATAACTTCCCCCTGCAAGAATATTTTTTATATAGTAAAATCTCTAGTAATTGATATTTTTACACGGTAAAATCTCTAGTAAATAAACAGCATAGCTAGGACTCAAGTCTGTTTCATCATCATATTTTTAAAATTAAAAATTTTATTTTGAGACAATTATAGATTCACATGCAGTTGTAATAAATAATACAGAGAGATCCCTGTACCCCTTGCCTAGTTTCCCCCAGTGGTAACATTTTACAAAGCCACAATGCAGTGTCACAACCAGCACTTAACACCAACAGGGTGGAGATGGCGCAACGCCGGGGCGTTGCCCTTTCCTAGCCACGCCCACTTCCCTCCTGCCCCAGCCCTTCATCGACCCCTGGCAGCTGCTACTCAGGTCTCCCGGTCTGTGGTCATTTCAAGAAGAATCACACAATATGTAAGTGTTGGGACTGGCTTTCATCACTCAGTGGAATTCTCTGGAGAGTCACCCAGGTTGTCACCTGTATCAAAAGCTTGTTTCTATTTACTGCTGAGTAGTATTTCATGGTGTGGACGCACCACAGTTTGTTCGACCATCCACCTAAAAAGGACATCTGGTTCTTTCCAGTTTTTGGCTACTACAAATAAAACTGCTATAAATTTTTGTGAACATGTTTTTGTATGAATATAAGTTTCATTTTTCTGAGATAACAATTGCTGGGTTGGGTGACATGGTAGTCGCATGGTTAGTTTTTTTTTTTTTGAAACTGTCAAACCAGAGTTACCCATGTTACAGCCCCACCAGCAATACATGAGTAATCCAGTTTCTCCACATTCTCATCAGCATTTGATATTGTCACTAGTTTTAATTTTAATTTTATCTATTCTGATAGTGATATCTCATTATGATTTTAATTTGCATTTCCCTAATAGCTTACTTAGCTTAAGATGTTGAATATTTTTTCAAATGCTTGTTTGCTACCTGTATACCAATTTCGGTGAAATGTCTGTTCCTAACTTTTACCAACTTGCTAATTGATTTGTTTTCTTATTGTTGAGTTTTCTTCCTAAATTCTAGATATCAATTTGTTGTTGGATGTGTGGTTTACAAATACTTTCTTCCACTCTGCAGCTTGTCTTATTTCATTGCTATAAATACTAGTCTTAGGAATTCTGATCTTTTTGGAACTCACTGGAAACTTTTTTTGTTATACAATACTTGTGCATGAAACAAATATGAATGATCTGCTTTTTGGTAAAATTTTTATCATATACACAATTAAGTTTATTATAATTCAAGTTTTCTATGTTTTTTCTCTTTGTTGTTTTTTAGCTGTGAATTTCTGGAAAATATGTCCTAAAATTTCCCACTGTGATTGTGAATTTCACAAGTTCCCTCATATTACTATGTACATAAACATTTGTAACTACTATATTTTCCTGATGGATTATAATTTTTATGGCTATGAATGTCATCACTTCTGGTTCCTTCTAATGCTTTTTGCCTAAATTGCTGTTTTGTCTTAAATTCACATGGGAACACCTACCTTTTTGAAAGTATTTGTCTATGTACTTGCCCCCATTCCTGTATTTTTAATCTTTTGTGTAATATTTTTTTTTGTATGTGTCTCTTGTAAACAACATATAGATGGAATTTGTTTTAACTCAGTCTGAGTGCACTTCTTAATAGTGGAATTTAATCCATTTGCATTTATTGTGAAATTCAATATGATTTGACTTATTCCTGCCATCTTATTTTTGTTTTCTATTTATTGTGCTTTCTTATCTCCTTTCCTCCATCCTTCTGTTTCACAGTTTTTGTCCAACTTTGCCAGGACCTAAAATCCAGTGGGATTATCCATTTTTCACTGTCCCTCCCCTGCTCATGTCCTCATTTCTTTCCTATGCCCTTGCTCATGGCAAAGTCCCCGGCCTGGTTAAATCTACCTCTGCTTACCTGTGTCTGCACCTTCACAGCCTAACAGGTTGGAGAAAAGCCCACAACCACATAGCTGGTTTCACTTCAAATCCATGGCCCCTCCCCTCCAGGGGCTCACAAAATTGCCCCTAGTCACGCTCTAGTCTCTGGCTTGGTCCCTCCAGACCTCCAGACCACTCGCCTATACCTTCTCCCTCACTTGGAACACCATACTCTCAACAGACACGGTGGACCTTGCTTTATACATATTTATATTTCACAGAGAAAACAGAAGCCACAAGGAGAGTGGTCCACAAGGGCCACTCACAGCTACCCACTTGCCAGTGTTGGCTCCAAATACCCTCCACATTTGCTTGGATAAACTGTCTTTGCTCCCGGTGAGACCCTTGTGCACTCAATCCCAGCATCTCATCCCTACTCAGGGACATTGCTCTACTTACTCCTCAATTTTTCCCTTCTCACTGGGCATTTTCCCCCCAAACATACAGTTATTTCTTCCATCTTAAAAACCAAAACCCTTTCTTGACTTCCCTTAGATTTCTAGGTACTATCCAAATTCTCTTCTTCCTTTTAGAGTAGGATTCCTTAAAATCACCACATTTGCTTCCACCCCCCACTGTCCCATCAAAGGTCACCAATGGTCAAGGTCTCCTGGTCCTTATCTATGTGACCTCTCTGCATCTGACACTTCCTCCTCCTTGAAACTCTCACTTGGTTTTCTTCCTCCCTCACTGGCTGTCCCCTCACCTCCCCACCTCTAAAGTGGCCGTGCCCCAGGGCTCCATGGTGGGCCCTTCTCCTTTCTACCTGCACTTCCTGCCTTGGTGATTTCATCCACTCCCAGGGCTTTAAATACAGACTACACGCTAATGATTCCCAAAGATGAATTTCCAGCCCAGACTTTCCTCCTAAACTCCAGTCTCATATGCCCACTGCTTAATTGACTTGCAGTATCTAAAAGTCTCACAAATTTAACATGTTCAAAGTTGAATTCTTTCTCCCTAATTCCCACATTCTTCCCCATTTCTGTAAATAGCAATTCTATTTGTCCAGTTGCTCAAGTCAAACATTGACTCTATCTTTTCTTTCACAGCATGTATCAGTTATCTATTGCTGTGTAATAAATTACCCTGCAAAAAGTAGCTTATGATAGCAAGCATTTATTATCTCACCATTTCTGTGGACCAGGGGTGGCTTAGCTGGAGCTTCTGGCTCAAGGTCTCTCATGAGGATGCAGTTGAGTGGTTGGCTGGGGCTGCAGTCTCATAAGGAGACTTGACTGAATGTGGATTGCTTCCAAGCTCACGCACTCGGTAGGTCTCTGTTCCTTGCAGGCTGCCGACCAGAGACTTCGATTGTCACTTGGGCCTCTCCATAAACTGCCTTAGTGGCCTCAGGACATGATAGCTGGTTCCTCCCGGATGAATGATTCAAGAGAGTCAAAGTGAGAACATCCAAGACAGAAGTCACAGTCTTTTAATAACCTCATCTTGGGAGTGATGTTTCATCACTTCTGCCACATTCTATCATCTGGAAGTGAGTCAGAGTCCAGCCTATGCTCGAGGGGAGGGATCACACAAGGGCGTGAATGCAGGACACAAGGGTCCCTGGGGACCATCTCAGGGTTGCCTACCACACAGCCCCGATCCAGCCTGTCAGCAAACCCTGGCCCTCTGTTTCCTCTTTGGCCTCTCATCCTGTGCTACCCCTCGGTCACTCCACGTCAGCCACTCTGGCACCCTGGCTGCACCAGCCAAGCCCCAGCCAAGCCCCAGCCACAGCGTTTTTGCACTTGTGGTTCCCTCTACCTGGGCTTCTCTTCCCTCTGGTTGCAAACTGCCTCGGGCACGTGCTCACTCCTTTCCCTGTGTGTTTCCACAGCATTTGTTACCAGCTAATATGCTATATATTTACTTGCTTGTTTTGATTATTTTCTGTTTTCCTCACAAGGATGTAAATTCCACGAAGGCGGGAATTTCTGCCAGTCCACTGCTGTACCTCCAACACCTAGAGCATTGCTGATGCCTGGGACATTAGTAATCTCTCCAAAAACATTCAAATAGATGACCGAATCAAATTTTCTTTGCTTTAATGTTTTATGTTACTGAAAGCTACCCAGTCTATTTTTATTTTTCTGGTAGTCACTCTTAAATTTTTTATGTGCATAGTTATATTTATCCATCAGTCAATTTAATCAGCAGCTATATTTTCCTCTATCAAGAAACAAGGGTCTTCATGTGCTTCTTCCCCTACCCCCCACACCTCCCATGTTGGCAATGATCTGAGATTTTCATTTCATTCTCTTATATTCATTCATTCATCCTCCTTTCATTCAGCCAATATTTATCGAACATCTAAGTTTCCAGGTTTTTCTTAGCAATTAAAAACAATTTAAACCTTGTTTGATACCATGTCAGGCATACATGTTGCCTGGGTGTACCCATTTATCAAAACTGTACAGCTAATATGTGTACATCTCTATTGAGAGACTGAATATACCAATGAACAATGGCCAGACCATATATAAAAATAAGACTTTGACCCATAATCTGCAGCAACCTGCCCAAGAAATCTACAATAAACACCCGAGATGGCCAACCTCCTGGAATTCAGACCATCCAGGGAGCTAAACAGTAACTTCTGTAACAACTGGCCGGGGCCAGGAGCGGTGGCTCATACCTGTAATCCACTTTGGGAGGCTGAGGTGGGAGGATCGCTTGAGCCCAGGAATTCAGGACCTACCTGAATAACACAGGGAGACCTTATCTCTACAAAAAATATAAAACTTAGCTGGGCATGGTGGTGCGTATAGTCCCTGCTCCTTGGGAGGCTGAGCCCAGGAGTTGGAGGCTGCAGTGAGCCATGATGATGCCATGGCACTCCAGCCTGGGCAATAGAGTGAGACCCTGTCTCAAATAAATAAATAAATAAAATAAAATTGGACTCGGCCTTGATTAATAACTGATAGCTTCACTAATTTTTGTCCCCACTTCCAATTTAGGGCCAACCAGAAAAAGCCAAGTATTTCCCTCCAGTTGATCCTGTAGGATGCCTGCTTCTAGCTGGCCGACTCCAGCTTCTCCAGGCCAACAGCCTCTGATCAGGCCATTCCTGAAGCCGTCCCCTTGCTCCCCTAGGAAGCTCTCCCGCGTCTCTGCCTGCCTTTGAGCCTCTGCCAAATGCAAAGGATGGTGGCCAACTCGCTCGCCATAGCGAGCTCTGAGTAAAAAGGCTTTAATTTTCTCATTTGATTGGTCTTTGTTTTTACATAATGTCTGTAAATTTTACCAGTAAGGAGAACCGCAGTAATCGAGTACAGGTGAGGAGTCGATGGAGGCCCAGAGGTTGGTGATTGTTGACGGTGGGTGAGGGCACGTGGAGGTTCATTGCACTATTCTGTTTGCTTTCTAGCTGTTTGAATTTTTTCCATCATAAGTGTTTAAAAAGTACTTACCAGTGACCACCATTGTTTCCCTTATTCTACATCTTTCCTTTGGATCCACTTTTCATTTTGCTGGAACTGATTCCCTTGTCCGATCAAAAGAGAGGTATGACTGTGTCTTGTGTGCCGAGCTGTGCTGGTCACAGGGGCAGCAAACAGACCAGCACGTCTTGCTGTGTGCACAGCTTGTGTCCTGGTGGGTGAGACGGTAACCAAACCAAACATAAACGTGCACCACCTCAGGAGGTGATGAGAGCTGCTGTCACCTCCTTACCTCTGCAGGAGTGGGGGCTAAGGGTGGGGAGATGGGGCCACAGCACAGGGGCCCAGGGACGTCTCTGGACTGTAACTTTGGCCCAGGATTTGAAGAAGTGATCTAGGAGTGTGTTCTGGGGAAGAACAGGCCAAGCCAGGCCCTGAGACAAGAAGCAGACAGCAAAGACCTCGGCGCCCGCAGCTGGAGGCCTGTCTTCACTCTCGGCAGCGGTCAGTTCTGTGCCCTAAGACTCGCCTCCCACCCACGGTGTCCTGGCTCTTTCTGCTCTCAGGCGTCCCGAGGCCAGGGGTGCCAGGCTCCAGTGCAGACTGGAGGTGCAGGGAGATAAAGCCGCGACTCTCAAGCTCACCTCCTCCCAGTGAAGGATTCTGAAAGCTGCTGTGGGGTCCCAGCGCCTGCAACTCCCATTGACGCCCCTGCACTGGCTTCCCGCCCCTCTCTCACTCCCGCCTCGGGGTAGCCTCCCCATGGCTAGGCGCTCCCAAGCCCTTGTCTCAGGTTCTGCTTTCGGGGACCGCGTGCCTGGTGGGCTGGAGGAGCAGCGGAGGCCTGGGGGCCTCAGCACGGGAGCAGGAGGGTCTGGGGAGACAGCCCGGCTGGCTCTGTGGTGGGGACGGCGGGGGCTTCCCTGGGGGCTGGGAGGAGCGGGCGGGGGTAGGGGTGACAGTGGCGAGGGGAGGCCTTCGTGACCGTGACCGTGACCGGGTCTGCTCTCCCATGACAGCCTTCAAAATCATGGGCGGAGGAGCGGGGAGAGAGCCCGGCTAGGGGCACTTGCAGGGACTGGGACCCCGGGTGGGGCGGGGCGTTGACGACCAGAGTTTGGAACTAAGCGCCTGGAAGATGAGTCTGCCACCTGCCGCGGTGGCAAGGGCCGTCTGAGGGGCCAGGTGTGCGTTAGGGACGGAGCAAGGGACCTTGAGGTGTCTTTCAGAGGGTCACAGCGTGGTCGGTGTGTCGGTGTCAGCCCCCCCCCCCCGACGGTGGAGGAGGGAGGGATGAGAGGGCGGAGCCGGGCATCGAGGAGACGCTCTGGGGCCGTCCTGGGACTCGCTGCTGCAGGTCAGCGCAGGGAAGGGGCGCCCCGGGGGCGGGGAGGGACCGCGGCAGCCAGGCGCCCCGGTACACTGAGGGTCCCCACGTTTCCTTCCAATGTCATTAGCTCTAAGGGAAATGGGAGAAGTGACTTTTTTCTTCCCCTTATGGTTTTCTATTTCTCAGTTTTTGGCTGTGAGCAAATGTTATTTTTGTGTAAGAAAGTAACTCTGGTGAATTTTATTTTAGTTAAAAATAGAATTAGGTTACCTAGACATTCTGGATCTCACAGTGTGGGCGGTGGGTTTGGGGCAGCCCCCTGACCCTGTGGGTCTGGGAGCCTAAGGGAAGGCTGAGGGCAGGTCACAGCAGAGGAATCCGCAGTTTGTTTGTTTGTTTGTTTTGTTTTTCAGCTCATTATGGGGGTACAAAAGTTCAGGCTATATATATTGCCCATGCCTCCCCATCCCCCCGAGTCTGAGCTTCAATTGTGTCCATTCCCTAGACAGTGCACATCGCACTCATCATGTAGGTGTGCACCCATCCCCTCCCCCACCCCATCTCCCCCAGTCAGAACTTCAAGAGTGTCCATTCCCCAGGCAGTGCGCATCACACTCATCAGGTAGGTATACACCCATCCCTTCCACCCAGCCCCGACCTCTGTCCGATACCCAATTGGTGTTATTCCCAAATGTGCACTCAGGGAAACCAGTTTGCTGGTGAGTACATGTGGTGCTTATTTTTCCATTCTTGGGATACTTCACTTAATAGAATGGGTTCCAGCTCTCTCCAGGAGAACCAAAGAGATGCCATATCGCCATTATTTCTAATAGCTGAGTAATATTCCATGGTATACATATACCACATTTTGCTAATCCATTCATGAATTGATGGGCATTTGGGTTGTTTCCACATCTTTGCGATTGTGAATTGTGCTGCTATAAACATTCGGGTGCAGGTGTCTTTTTTATAGAATGACTTTTGTTCTTCTGGGTAGATGCCCAATAATGGGATTGCTGGATCAAATGGTAGGTCTACTTGAATCTGTTTAAGGTATCTCCGCATTGCTTTCCACAGGGACTGCACTAGTTTACAGTCCCACCAGCAGTGTATGAGTGTACCTGTCTCTCCACATCCACACCAACATGTATAGTTTTGGGACTTTTTGATAAAGGCTCAGTTTTGAACCTCCAGGTGATCCCAAGAAGTGTCCCCTGGGGAGAGCCAGATGGTCTGTTTTAGGCAGGCTGTGTAGCCTGGGAATCTCACGGCCCTGCTGTTTTCCAGGGCTCAGTGGTGGCCTCTGTGCACACGGCTGGCATGAGATGACCTCAGGGTGTGCCACAGGCAGAGGTCCCAAGACAGGCTACTCTGGAGCCATTTACAAACACGTCTTTAAAGGTCACTGTAAGTCGAGGTACATCCTCACACCAGACCTATAGTAGGATACCAATCTGGTAAAAGAAAAACAAAAACAGAAAGCCCACTGACTGAGCAGTTTGCTCTGGGTGAAGGGTGCATATCCGGATTGTTTTTACAGCCACGGTTCTTTGGGGCCTTGGACCCTTGGGAAATCAGAATTCAGCCCTGCAGCTTCTTCCCAGAGTGTCACCATCACCTGCCCCACGGGTCACGAGCTGGGAAGTCCTTTTTTATTGTTTTGTTAGATTTGCCTGTCTTTTCCAAACTATACACAAGGAATGAGTTACTTTTATAATTTAAAGCCCAATACTTTTGCTAAAATGCAAAGGAGAGTTTACAGTTCACTTTTTAAAATGATGGAAGCAGCTGGCGGTTGGGTAGAGCATGTCCCCAGGCTGCTCACCAAGCCCTCCGGCTCCCCTAGCCAGTGCCTGGCTCTCTGCCGGGGCCACTGGGTGTTTGCCGGGGACACGGTGATGGACTCTGACTGATTTGTCACGGTCTCTCAGTTTGGCTGCAGCCTCCCCTTGTCTCTGCTGCATCCCATTTTTCTTCTTACAAAATAACCAAAGAAATACAACTTCCCATTTAGGTGGAAAAAATTCATCCAAGCCTTTTAAGCCTTTTAATAAAAACAGAGGCTCTCCCTGATTGAAAAATCAATTAGTTGGTGGAGAATTTTATTAGTCGATCATGTAAGTAATTAAAAATATTGATTGATGGGGCAGCCATGGCTGAGAGCTGCTGCTCCCCCAGCAGGGTGGCAATGGCTGGCACGGGGCACAGGGAAGGGACCTAGAGAGGGGCCTTTTAAATCATTTCTGTGTGCCTCCTCCAAGGTCAAGTGAGGACATGTTAGACAGAGACTCAGCCCATCCTGGGGCCTCAGTTTTCTCCTATGGAAAATAACAGTCCTGACCTCATGGGGTTCTCTGTGGGTTAAACGAGACGTTTCAACAGGGAGAGGCACAGCATCTGCTCGTGGCAGGGGCTGTATTCCTGAGCGTCCAGGAGTTCTGGATTCCAAGTCTAGCCCTGTGGCGGGGGCTTTGGGCTGGGAGGGACAGAATGGTCCAGAAGAAAACCACCCCAAAGCTCAGCAGCTTAACTGACAATATTGATTTTGCTCCTGAAATGGCAAATTGGGCGGGGTGTGGTGGGGACAGTTTGTCTGCTTCACCTGTGTCAGCTGGGCTGGTGGGAGTCACCTGCAGAGTCCTTGCCCACAGGTGCCAGTAGAGGCTGTCGCTGAGACCGTCGCTGGGCCCGTCGGGCAGGACCCCTCCACGTGGTCTCTCCAGGAGCCCCAGGCGCCCTCAGGACAGGGAGGCAGGGCTCCAAGGGGGAGCCCCCTGAGAGCGAGAACCAGGCAGAAACAGGTCACCTTATTGACCTCACCTGTGATTTCGCTCGGCATCACTTCTGCAGACTTCTTCTATCCAGGCGGCCACACGGGCCCTGCCCGCCACCCCCGACCCTGCGCTGGGATCCAGCGGAGGGGAAACAGACTCCCTCTTGGTGGGGGAGTGGCAAGGCTCTGAGAGAGTGTGGGGGACCAGAAAAACTTTTGTGACCATTTTGGGAAAATGCCGTCTGCCACCCAGACGCCCAAGGGTAGTGTCCTCAGGGTTGGCACTGCTTCGGGGGCCCTGTGAGGAGGGAGACAGACCTCCACGCACTGAGCGCCCAGCCCCAGCCTGCACCCGGCTCATCATCCTCTTCCCTCCTCCTAACACCACAGGAGGTGGAGATCACTTCCTCATTTCGCAGATGAGGAAACGGGGCCTCGGGAAGGTCCTGTGACTTCCTTGGCTGTTATATCAGGCTCAGAGCTGGGCGTCCAGCTGGCCCACAGGACTCCAGAGCCTGTGCCCTTCTCCAAGTGCCTCGGCCCTGGAGGCCCTGCCGTGGTGCGGAGCTGACCACAGGCTTCTGCGTGGCTCCTTGCCGGCCTGCTCAGCCTGCCGGCCTGCCCATTGTGGGCCAAGGCTGGCGCCTGGACGCTCAGCCTCATTCTCCTGATGGCCCTGACAGCTCTTCTCGCTCATGTGGCTCCTGTCTGGACACCCCATCCATGGAAGCTGAACCCACACAGGGCCCAGCACCCTGAAAACCTCTCCAGCTGTGGAGGCAGCCAGGCCCTGCCCACCCCCTTCCTGCACGTGGCTGGGACTGGACCAGCCCTGCCCAGGAGGACTGTGGGTGCCCACGCCTGCTGTTCATGCAGGAAGGTATGGGGACGCCCGCTGAACCCTGAAGGGATTCACGTCCCTGTATGCTGCTGGGGGCTGCGCTGCGAGTCTCTCCTCTGCCCCCATCCTGCCACTGGCCAGGCCCAGGCTCCAGTTTGTCAGGCACGGGGCTGCAAGTTCCTCCCCGACACTGAACTTCCCACCTCCCCCTGGCAGGCCCCTCAGGTCACACCCCAAGCAGGGGCCTCCCCTAACAGAGATTATGGATGAGGATGAAGATGGGGCTCCAGGAAGTGGCCCCATGACTGGGGAGGGAGGGAGGGAGGAGAGAGCCCTCTTCTGATGGAACCCTGGTTCCACAGGGACCTGGGACAGCCACCCTGCATCAGGCCTCGGGTCCACATGCCCCTTCCTCCCAAGGGACCTGCAACCCCTGCCTCTCTAGGCTCAGTCATCATGACCCTAGATGCTCACCCCACTAAAAAGGAGTCTGTGCTTCTTTTCTGGCATAAAATTTCCCAAAGCCACCTCCAAAAGTGGGCCCTGGAGGTGCTTGTAGCAGGCTGCTCTCCTCTGTAAAACTTGGTTATTTGTTTAGACTGGCTGACATTTCCGTGTCTTTTATTAAAGAAAATATCTTGGGGAGAAGGCGGGATGTTTGCACAGAGCTTATGCCCTCTGCCTCTGGCCCCAGTGCCCCAGGGCTGTGAGGAGTGAGGCTCCCTGAAGCCAGGGGGAGGCGGCGGGGGTGCTGGCGGGCAGAGGAGGCAGGGCCAGTCCCCTCCCGCCCAGAGGGCTGGGTGCAGCACCGTCCCACCGGCAGAGACAGCAGGCAGCCCCTGGCAGGGCTGGGCTGGGCTGGACTGAGGGGCTGGACAGGTAGAGGGTGAGGGGAGACCACCCCTTCCTCCTGCTGGACCCGGGAGGCCCCCAGCTCTGCCGGCTGTGCATCCAGAGGCTGTTCCTCCCGTGCGTCTTTGTGTCAGCGTCTGCCAGGGGACCTGGTAGCAGTGGGTGGGGTGGCTGAGGTTGTCATTTTGAACTAACAATCATAATTTTTCATTGGGATCCACTCAACAGCCACATCCCTCCCGAAGCATCCCGGCCAGGCTCACCTGAGGCCTGGAGAGCGCTCGCCTCCCTCGCCCCTCACACGGCGCTGCTGAGGAGGAGGTGACCCTGCTCACCTCCCTAGGCCTGCTCTTGGAGCACACACTGCAGGTTTGAGCCTCCCCAGGGTGGCCCTGCAGGTGTCTCCCCCTCCCCATGGGCCGGGCAGTGGCGTAGGGGGAGGGACAAGGTCTCAGTGGGGCCTGGAGTGGGGGCAGGGACAGGGTCCTGCAGGGGGCCCTGGAGTGCAGGGAGGGTCAGGAGCCTGGCAAGCAGAGGCAGCATCAGTGCCGCCCGAGGCTGGTCTGACCTTGGTGGTTCTGGGAAGGGGAGAAGGGCCAGCTCAGCCCCGCCACCCAGGGAGGCCCAGGGAGAGCCAAAGGCTGTGGCTGATTTGGCCTTAATGAAATCACCCGCAGGCCCCTGAGAGGAATCGCTGCGCATTATCTCTGCATGTCTGTGTAAACATCCCCACATCCTCGACTCCGACTCCCACTGGCGCATCACGGGGTGGGGGGACCCTGGCAGAGAGGCATTTCCATTTTAATTGGCACAAGGCTCCTGTTAAGTCCACCGCTGACACACAAGTCAGTCATCATCATCCTCAGCTGGGAAAGGGCTGCATGGCATGGCTTAGGAGAGGCCGTGGCATGGGTCTCATCGGCCTCCTTCCCGAGGGCGAGCCAGGCTGGGCACCCGGGCGCTGAGGTCAGGCCTTTGGCAGGTGGGGCGAGGATGCTGCAGCCCAGATCCTACCCTGCCTCTCCCCCGCCTGTGCTCCTTCCCCAAGGAAGCTTGGGAACCACGGAAGTCTCTGGACCCGGGAGGCCCGTCCGGGTGCTGGAGCCCCTCACCCCCTACAGCACCTCACTGCATGCACGGGGAGGCCATGGCCATTTCCCCACTGCTCTCTGTCCCCTGGGTCAGGTCTCGGGACTCCCTACGGCAGGAGGACTGGAGGCCAGGAGAGAGGCCAACCCACAGACACAGACACCTACCGGGCAGAGGCGTCCACCCCAAGGTCACAGGGCCTGTATCTGCGAGGAGAGAGACGGATTGTTCTGGGCACACCCAGGGCAGAACCAGGACTCCAAGCAGAGAGAACAAGACACATATGACCGGGGAGGGCTTTGCACAGCCAGGGCTGGGCACCCCTGCCCTGCCCCATGGGCGTGTGACCAGGCCCCAGTGCAGCCCCTGCCTGGGGAATAGAGCTGGTCCTGGCAGGGATCTTTGAAGTCTGGAGATGAGCTGATTGGACAGAGCTTTGTTTCTGGGCCCCAATTTCCTCTTTAGGGTGGTTTGTTGTCACAGGTGGTCAGGGGCAGGGCTGCGGTGTCTCCTGGCACATCCTGAGGCCCCTGAAGGCCTCGGGCCAGCCAGGTGGAGCGCCCTGAGGTGTGGGGCAGGCTGGATGGGGAGGAAGAAGGGGGAAGGCAGGATCAGGTCCCTGAGGGCTGGCCAGCTCTTGACCCCACGGCAGGGTCTCAGTCCTGAGAGTGTCCTGGTCCCAGGCGCCAGCAGGAGTCACTCTGCCAGAGCAGGGAGTTGCTGGGTCCAGCCCCTCTGTGCACAGTCAGGGACCACACTAGGAGACAGGGACGAGGGTCCCCACCCCACTGTGACACAGCCGGTCAGACGCCCTCCCGGGTGGGGAGCAGGAACATGAATGAGTGGGTGTGGGCTGCACGGACAGCTCGGGGTGGACGTGGGAAGCCACCTACAACCACTTCAAATGGTCTCTTGGCCTTTAAATATTGTTTAGACTGAGGAAAAATGTAACTGTGCTCTCTTCCCAGGACAGAGAGAACCATACCTGTTGGTTGGTCCCATTTCTAAAAGTGACCCCTAATTTCCCTGCCCACCTACATTCACTCGGGCTCTGCCCTTGGTGACGGTGCCATGGCCTGGTCACCGAGGACCTTGCACTTCCTAGTCCCCTCTGGGGCAGCCCCCAGGACTGTGATGGTCTCAGACAGTCAGGCAGAGCCGGAAGGCTATGAAGACCCCCTGGCAGAGCCTAGCAGGTCTTGGGCCATCTCTCTGTTGCAGGGAAGGGGCTGCCAGGAGAGGAGTCCCCCAGAAGGGGAGGAGCTCGTTCCTGGTGGGTCCTCATCCTGCCAGTGGCCCCGAGGCTGGCAGCTGGGGTGGGGCCCCCAGGTGCCCCAGGGAAGTGCAGGATCAGGGAGTAGAAGGCAGGGCTCTCTCTAACCTTTGAGAATTGCTGGGTGGTGAGATCTCCAGACTGCCTGGGCACCGGCTCAAGAATGCTGCACAGGGATTCCTGGTGGGAGCGGCCAGAAGGTCCCCTCCAGTCCCCAGGCTGCACAGACACAGCAGCCAGCTGCTGGTGGAAGCCAGCGCTCACCCCTGGGACCCCTCTGGCCATGAAAGGCCTGGTGCTGCCCTGCCTGCCTTGAGCTTGGGGAGCTTGCGCCTGACAGGGCTTCCAGCACTGGGGGTGGGGGCGACCAGGGACTGAGGGGTGGGTGTGGCCCTCCCCAGCATGCTCTTCTAGGCTGCCTTCTGCCTGGGAAAATCAAGGGGCCGAGGGGAACCTGCTGCGCTGGGGGTGCTGACACTGGGAGTGTGCCCAAGGGGACGGAGGAGAAGCAGCCGGTCACAGAGACAGAGACAGACACAGGCAGTGCTCAGCGAGGGCAGCCCCACGGCAGGACGCGCTCGGACCGGTAAGCCAGCTCTGGGCTCACCTGATGTCCTTGAACAGCCCTTGCTCTGAGTGCCTGGTTCTGGGCCACCCCCTAGCCTACTCCAGGGTTCTCAAAGTGTGTTCCATGGAGCCCAGTGGTTTCCCGGCAGGTGCTTTAGGGCTTACAGAGGGGCAGGTTCAAGTGTATGTGGGGTGGAGGCTGATTTGGGCCTCTCATTCCACTTTAAGAGATTGAGAGCCAGAAATCCTTTTCCACGAAACTTCCCGAGATTCTTTGATTCTGACCCTCCCCAGAACTGCTACTTCTTTCCTTCTATTTGTAACTCCCTGCCCTAAGCCACCGCCTCAGCTCTTGCCTGGACTGCTTCCCCGACTGCTCTGCTCCACTCTGCTCCCTCTGCCTTCCCCCAGCACAGCAGGTCCCCCAGCACAGCAGGTCCCCCCAGCACAGCAGGTCCCCCCAGCACAGCAGGTCCCCCCAGCACAGCAGGTCTCCCAGCACAGCAGGTCCCCCCAGCACAGCAGGTCCCCCCAGCACAGCAGGTCCCCCCAGCACAGCAGGTCTCCCAGCACAGCAGGTCCCCCCAGCACAACAGGTCCCCCCAGCACAGCAGGTCCCCCCAGCACAGCAGGTCCCCCCAAGAACAGCAGGTCCCCCCAGCACAGCAGGTCCCCCCAGCACAGCAGGTCCCCCCAAGAACAGCAGGTCCCCCCAGCACAGCAGGTCCCCCCAGCACAGCAGGTCCCCCCAGCACAGCTGGTCTCCCAGCACAGCAGGTCCCCCCAGCACAGCAGGTCCCCCAGCACAGCAGGTCTCCCAGCACAGCAGGTACCCCCAGCACAACAGGTCCCCCAGCACAGCAGGTCCCCCCAGCACAGCAGGTCCCCCCAGCACAGCAGGTCTCCCCAGCACAGCAGGTCCCCCCAGCACAGCAGGTCTCCCCAGCACAGCAGGTCTCCCAGCACAGCAGGTCCCCCCAGCACAGCAGGTCTCCCCAGCACAGCAGGTCCCCCCAGCACAGCAGGTCCCCCCAGCACAGCAGGTCCCCCCAGCACAGCAGGTCCCCCCAGCACAGCAGGTCTCCCCAGCACAGCAGGTCCCCCCAGCACAGCAGGTCTCCCCAGCACAGCAGGTCCCCCAGCACAGCAGGTCCCCCAGCACAGCAGGTCCCCCCAGCACAGCAGGTCCCCCAGCACAGCAGGTCCCCCAGCACAGCTGGTCCCCCCAGCACAGCAGGTCCCCCCAAGAACAGCAGGTACCCCCAGCACAGCAGGTCCCCCCAGCACAGCAGGTCTCCCCAGCACAGCAGGTCCCCCCAGCACAGCAGGTCTCCCCAGCACAGCAGGTCCCCCAGCACAGCAGGTCCCCCAGCACAGCAGGTCCCCCCAGCACAGCAGGTCCCCCAGCACAGCAGGTCCCCCCAAGAACAGCAGGTACCCCCAGCACAGCAGGTACCCCCAGCACAGCAGGTCCCCCAGCACAGCAGGTCCCCCCAAGAACAGCAGGTACCCCCAGCACAGCAGGTCCCCCCAGCACAACAGGTCCCCCAGCACAGCAGGTCTCCCCAGCACAGCAGGTCTCCCCAGCACAGCAGGTCCCCCAGCACAGCAGGTCCCCCCAGCACAGCAGGTCTCCCCAGCACAGCAGGTCCCCCCAGCACAGCAGGTCCCCCAGCACAGCAGGTCCCCCCAGCACAGCAGGTCTCCCCAGCACAGCAGGTCCCCCCAGCACAGCAGGTCCCCCAGCACAGCAGGTCCCCCAGCACAGCAGGTCCCCCCAGCACAGCAGGTCTCCCCAGCACAGCAGGTCCCCCAGCACAGCAGGTCCCCCCAGCACAGCAGGTCTCCCCAGCACAGCAGGTCCCCCAGCACAGCAGGTCCCCCCAGCACAGCAGGTCTCCCCAGCACAGCAGGTCCCCCCAGCACAGCAGGTCCCCCAGCACAGCAGGTCCCCCAGCACAGCAGGTCCCCCCAGCACAGCAGGTCTCCCCAGCACAGCAGGTCCCCCAGCACAGCAGGTCCCCCCAGCACAGCAGGTCCCCCCAGCACAGCAGGTTCCCAGCACAGCAGGTCCCCCCAGCACAGCAGGTTCCACGGCCCCCCAACACAGCAGGTTCCCCAGCCCCCCAGCACAGCAGGTCGCCCCAGCACAGCAGGTCCCCCCAGCACAGCAGGTCCCCCCAGCACAGCAGGTTCCCTAGCCCCCCAGCACAGCAGGTCCCCCCAGCACAGCAGGTCGCCCCAGCACAGCAGGTCCCCCCAGCACAGCAGGTCCCCCAGCACAGCAGGTCCCCCCAGCACAGCAGGTCCCCCCAGCACAGCAGGTCCCCCCAGCACAGCAGGTCCCCCAGCACAGCAGGTCCCCCCAGCACAGCAGGTCCCCCCAGCACAGCTGGTCCCCCCAGCACAGCAGGTCCCCCCAGCACAGCAGGTCCCCCAGCACAGCAGGTCCCCCCAGCACAGCAGGTCCCCCCAGCACAGCTGGTCCCTCCAGCACAGCAGGTCCCCCCAGCACAGCAGGTCCCCCGGCACAGCAGGTACCCCCAGAACAGCAGGTCCCCCCAGCACAGCTGGTCCCCCCAGCACAGCAGGTCCCCCCAGAACAGCAGGTCCCCCCAGCACAGCTGGTCCCCCCAGCACAGCAGGTTCCCCGGCCCCCCAGCACAGCAGGTCCCCCCAGCACAGCAGGTTCCCCAGCCCCCCAACACAGCAGGTTCCCCGGCCCCCCAGCACAGCAGGTCCCCCCAGCACAGCAGGTCCCCCCAGCACAGCAGGTTCCCCAGCCCCCCAGCACAGGAGGTCCCCCCAACACAGCAGGTTCCCCGGCCCCCCAACACAGCAGGTTCCCCGGCCCCCCAGCACAGCAGGTCCCCCCAGCACAGCAGGTCCCCCCAGCACAGCAGGCCCCCCCAGCACAGCAGGTCCCCCCAGCACAGCAGGTCCCCCCAGCACAGCTGGTCCCCCCAGCACAGCAGGTCCCCCAGCACAGCAGGTCTCCCAGCACAGCAGGTCCCCCAGCACAGCAGGTCCCCCCAGCACAGCTGGTCCCCCCAGCACAGCAGGTCCCCCAGCACAGCTGGTCCCCCCAGCACAGCAGGTCCCCCCAGCCCAGCTGGTCCCCCCAGCCCAGCAGGTCCCTCCAGCACAGCAGGTCCCCCAGCACAGCAGGTCCCCCCAGCACAGCTGGTCCCCCCAGCACAGCAGGTCCCCCAGCACAGCAGGTCCCCCCAGAACAGCAGGTCCCCCAGCACAGCAGGTCCCCCAGCACAGCAGGTCCCCCCAGCACAGCAGGTCCCTCACATTCCACCTCTACTGTCATCATCTGCACTGGAGCCAGCACTGTCCTGTGGCTGCCTGGGAGCAGCAGCCTCTCAGGGCCTTTTGCTCCTCTCTGGACCCCACAATCCACCCCCGACCCCGCATATTAGCCAGTGTGAACTTTCCAAAATGACAGTCTCATCCTGTTACTCTTCCATGCAAACCTTCCAGTAGCTTCCTGCTGCAAGTAGAATAAATCTCACCCTCTCCCAGGTGGCCCCAGGGCCTAGTGCCCCTTCTCCAGCCCGGTTTCCTCCAGTGTGCTGCCTGCCTGCCTGCCAGATGTGGTGGCCTCGGCCCTTGCTGCTTGCCTTTGCTGCCTGTCCCCTTTCTCTCCTATCCTATGTGTTCTCTCCCCTCAGCCTCAGCTGAAATGTCTCTCCAAAGAGGCCTTCCCTGAGCACTCCGGCCCTCCTGCGGGAATTGTGGAGTCCCAGCTGGAAGCCCTGGTCCCTTTGCCCGGCCCACCTCCGTCACCGCGCTTGCTCGTCACGGTCAGCTAGCATCTTGTTGATTTATTCGGTCACTGTCTCTCTCCTGAGAGACAAGCATCTCTAGAGACGGACCTGTGTGTCTCACGCACTCAGTGAGCCTTCTTCAGCAGATGTCCCCCATTTGAGGGCAGAGACTATGTTTCCTGTTGTCATGGACACTGTTCCTTGTGCCTTTGCTCCAAGCACCATGTGATAACTTTCCACTCAGGGTCTCATTTCACCACCCTGAGAGTGACCGTGCTGATGTTGTCCCCATGGTAGCCTACAGGGCCCCCAGGCCAGGAGCTCCCGAGTGGAGAAGCAGCAGGAGCCAGGTCCGGCCCCAAGGCCTGCTCAGAACCACTCTGCCAACCCTCGGCCTCACACAGAGGCCCTTCCCTGGCCCGTCCAGCCCCACATGACGCCTGGCTGCCCTCCAGCTGTGGCTGACATCTGCCGCAGCTGGGCTTGGCCTGCAGCTTCACCACATGTGTTCTGTCTTGAACCCTCCACTGGGGACATCCACGATGATATGAGACTCACACCACAGTTTCCTGTGATGTAATTAGCCCCCTGGAACCTGGGGAATGGCCGGTCTGCAGGTGTGCATGTGTGCGTGTACATGTGTGTGCCTGTGCGTGTGTGCGGCTGCTCCTCTGGGACCCAGGGGCCTGTGCAGAGAGACAGGCAGGGTTTGCTCTGCATTTTTAAAGAGACAGCATCAGGGGCTGCCTCAGCACTCGTCCTCAGGCTCACTGTGAAATCAGCACACACAGCGGTGCTCAGGGCAGGCCCACCCAGATGGGGCAGCGTCTCCGAGGAGCAGCAGGGAGCTTGCACTGCAGGGCACCGGGTGGTCCAGAGGGGACCTGGGGTCCAGCCACTGGACACAGTTGTGCATGTAGAGTGCAGGAGCTCACGGAAAAGCAAGCCAGAGCAGGACGAGCGACGCTTTCGTCTCAACGCAATGCTCCCTGCAGCTGAATCCAGCAGTGCTTTCTGGCTCACTGCAGGACTGTCCACTCAGCAGAGGGGTCCTGCACAAGCTGGTGACCTCCTTGGGGTGACCTTCTCTTGCCTGGCTCCCTCAGGTCCTGTGACGTGACCTGTGCCTGAGAAACCCTCCTGGTCGCAGGAGTTAGAGGAACAGTTGCTCTCATGGCTGAGTTTGTGCTCTGCCCAGCCTAAGCTGCTGGGTGTGGGCCTGTCTGAAGGACCTGCCTCTTCACCCTGAGCTCTTCCCACCTGCCCAGTGATGAAGGGCACAAGCCGCCAGGGATCCTGAGGGGCTCTCTGGAAGCTGGGGGGAAACAGGAGCTTCAGAGCCCGGCCCACGGCCACAGGCAGAGTGTGTACCAACCCCACAGGGACTCTCCCCTGCAGCCCCTGCATCCAGGGCAGAAGGATGTTAGGGGCTTTGGGGACTGGCCAGGCGAGTAGCTGGTGTCACACACTGTCCTCCTGGTCCCCATCAGGCAGACCACAGTTCACCTGCTGCCTCATTCTCCTCTGGGGGGCTGCAGGGGTGCACCAGCCGAGGGGGCTCGGGGCCAGAGGCTTGGGCATTTGGGAAACAGCGGTGGCCAGAAGGGCTCTCCCACCACCAGAAGCCCAGGCCCTTGGGTGGGGGTGGCCCCCTCCTCATACCAGGGTGCGGGCCCTGGGGTGGGGGCCCCTGCTCTCCCCAGCCTCAGCTGTCTCAGGAGAGCATCGCCAGCCCTGCCTGCCCCCGGGGCCACCTGAGGCCCCAGTGGCAGTGTTGTGTGAAAGGACCGAAGCAATAAAGTGATAAAAACAATGAAACCCAGCGAGCTGGGGTTATTATTTTTCCCTCCATGTCCTTGTTCTGCTAACTCCGCGGCTCCGGCTGAGCTGAACGCCTCTCTTTAATGCGGTGGCGGAACACTTTGTTCCCTGGTGTGCAGCGGCCCAGACACCAGACACCATCCGAGCCCATGGCTCAGCAGTCCTGCCGGGCAGGCCCTCCTCCACCCCGGCTGCGGGCTATGGGCAAGCCTGCCTGCTCTGCCTCAGTTTCCCCTTCTGTAAAATGAGGTGCTGGCCTGGGCTCGCCTCAGAGCTCTCTTCCATTCCCAGTGTCCGGAGTTTTTCCTGCCTTACCCAGGGCCTTTCCAGGTCAGCTCTCCCCAAGGTGGGGCATGGATTGTTCCAGCTCTCTAGGGGCAGCGTGCCTTCCTGAACTCTCTGGGCGCTGGGCAGGTACATGGTCCTCCTCAGCCTCCCCGGCTTCCCCGGCGCCAGCTCTGAAGCCTGGAGCTCCTGCACAGAAGGGCTGTTCCCATACAGGCAGAGTGTGGGCATTGGAAGGGCCACCCAGCTTCCTAGGTGCCCCGACGTGCCACAGAAAGCCCCTACCCTGCGGCCAGCCAGCAGCCCTGGCCCCCCACATTCTCTCCGTGGCCTGCGTCCAGGCTTGACACCTTGTCTGCACGGTGCTGTCTGCTCAGACTGCTTGTTCCTTCTGTGTCCCCAGGTGTCCATCCTCTGCAAAGCCTCCTGGGGGTCCTCTGCCCTTCTCGGGTGCCTGGAGTCCACCCGAAAACTACCTCTCTCTCTCCCAGCTGTACTCCTCCAGGGCGGGGCCGTGGGGTGTGTGACAGTGTGTGACTGAGCGTGTGGTGGCCAGGTCTCCGTTCTCCCTCATGCTGGAGCCGCAGAATCGCAGACTCGGTCGCTGAGCCAGGGGACGCCCCAGGCCTGGGGGAGCGCGTGGATGCTTCTGCACAGGAGACACACAGCACAGGGCCCTGGGCAGGAGGCCCCGGCCCCTCCAGTCTCCACTCTCCAACAGGCCGACCCTCCAGCCTGCTCTGGAGCTGGGCTGACCACAGGCCTCTGTTGGTGGGGCGAGTGCTCACTCTGTGCCCAGAGTTACAGCGCTGGGTCCATGCCCTGCGAGACACAGGGAGGGGCGGGCAGGGAGGGGCCCCCAGTGTGGGCCATGAGCTTGCAGGCAGGAGAGCCGTGGGTGTGGAGGGGTCCTGCCTGCTCCAGGCCGCCCTCCAGTGTGGTGGTGGGAAACAAAGAGGCCTGAGTGTCACGTCTGGAGGTCACTGCCTCGTTCCATTCTCAGAGGTTCATGTGAGAAGTTCAGAGAAATCCTGTGACGAAAATTATTCACAGGAGCAAAAGCCCAGGCAGCTTTGTAGAACCCAGTGCTTCTCCAGCGGTGGGGACCCCTGAGCCTTCTGCTCGGGGGCACCACAGATATCCCTGCTCGGGGAGTGTTAGGGGTGAGTCCACGCCCACCTGAGGAGAGCCCACACTTGCCCCAGGGGACCAGGTGAGGCCCCTGCTGATGCCCAGCCCCGTGCTCCAGGAGCACCTATAAACCCTTCTTGGAGCTGCTTTGCTCTTTCTGTTACTCCTGACCCAGCTCCCAGGATTAACAATAAACTGGTATTTGAAAAACAGTCATTACAGAGCTAGCTCATCATGAATATTTTTAAATAACATGATAAACAGCAAAAAAGGGAGAACTCCAGCCCATTCTCTCCTATGAAAACAGACGTCAAAACCTTAGAGCATTAGCAAATGGCTGATACGAACAGGTCATTGACTACTGGGGTGGACAGTGGACCGCAGTGCCCTGTTCCCTGACCTGGGCAGGTGACTCGGGCATTTGCCCTTTGGGAATTCCTGGAGCTACCCCTTAGGGCCTGTGCAGTCTCCATGTGGTGTCACACTTCCAAGAAAGTTTAAGAATCTGATGGGGAGAGGAGATAGGCTCTACACTTAGGGAGCTGAGCATTAGCAATTTAAGAATCAATAAGACAAAATGTAAATAGACTATAGGAAAAGTGCGCAAGGGATAAAAACAGAACAATTCACTGAAGAGGAAACATGAATGGCCAATATAAATATGAACTCAGACGTTCAACATTACCAACCATCAAGAAAGTGCAAATTAAAACAATGAAACACCATTTCTGTACCCATCGGTTTGGAAAAAAAGTGTCTGGTAATCCCAAGAGTGGGTGAAATGAAGAGCACTAGCAGGTCTCACGCCATGGGCTGGGCTGTGACTCCACCCAGCCACGCGGAGGAGCAGAGTGCAGGCCTGTGTGAATTTGAAAAAGTACATTCTGAAATATGCCAAGATTCCACTCTAGGTACACAGCCTTGGGTACAACCAGCAAGCCCAATAAAGATGCGCACTGTGGTATAGTTTGTTACAGCACAAAGTTGGAAATAATTTAAATCATTGTAGATGAGCAAATTGTGAGAAATTTATATGATAGAATCCTTATGAAGAAGTTGAATGAATTAGAACTGTGTGGTCAAGGTGGATAAGCATGAAAATAGAGTTTGAAACAAGGCACCATCAACACCCACGTATGTGCCGGTCTGCGGGGGTGGGGGGGGTGGTGCGTTTGCATGTCATGAGACGTGAAAACACTGACGGTGAAGAGGCCCCTCGGGCTGTGCTGGCCTTTGTTTCCAGGGAGGAGGGAAAGCAACTTGAGTTTTGAGTCAGGAGGGAACATTATTTGCAATATTTCATTGCTTTTATATGAATCTAAAACTTCTGAAGTTTTAAACATGCCCAGATTTGTGGTCTCACAAACAGAACATTTGTAAATTCTGACAGCAGATACACTGGGGTCTGTTACATTGTTCTCTATGCTTTTCTAGTGTTTTAAAACTTTAAGCATAAAAAAAAAAAACACAAAGGGAAACCAAGGGAATTAACTGGGGAAAAATAAACCATTAAAAAAAGGCGAGTAGAGCCGGGTGCAGTGAAGCTAATCCTGCACCTAGAGCATGCAAGCCCTGAGCCTGCTCTGGGCCCCTGGCCAGGCCCGATCTTGGGGTTCATGCTCACAAACTCACCCAGCCTGTGACTGGAGAGGAGATACGCGCTACATCAAGGCTTCCCCCTCCCTTGGAGGATGGCTCCGGTGGGGCACCCTGGACTATAGCCCTGGCCAGCGCCCAGAGCCTGCTCACCCAGGGCCCACAAGCTCTTGCCTCAGTCTCCCTCTGGCTTCTGGGCAGCCCCTCGGGTGTCCAACTCACCCTGGGCCAGGAAGCTGCTTAGGGATCTCGTGGCTCTGGCTCCAGGCAGAGGTCAGCCCTGCTGCCTACTTCCACCCATGCCTGACTCCAGAAGCCAGGCCGGCAGGAGCAAGTGCCTTTGAGGGGCTCCTGCTCCTCATCAAGGGCCCCTTGGTCCTCTCTGAGCATCCGGCCACCTCAGCACATTGGCCCTCAGCCTCAGCGAGGCTCCCACGGGCATGGGCAAGATTGGGCAGGAGTGTGGGGCCTGGGGTGGGGGGCTCTGGACCCATTCCAGCTACCCAGGCTGGGTGTCCACAGGACACGGCCCTCTCTGGTAGGCTTCCGCCCATCCTGAACCAGGTCCCAGGCCCTTTCTCCAGCTGACCCCTGCTCCCCCTCCCCGAGCCAGCTGCAAATGCTGGTGGATGTTCTAGGGGAGCACTCATCCTAGATGACTCTGTCCCTCAGCCTTCCAGGGGGTAATACTGGCGGTGGTGTCCCTGGTCCCCAAGGCTCAGCTTGCTCTCCCTTTGCCCCCTCCCCTCAGGTTGGACACTCTCTGACCCCCAGCCCTGGCTTTTGAATGTCAACCCACCCCATGCACTGTCTCGAGATGAGAGCCCCTCCTGCTGCTCGATGTCTCTGCCCTCCTTCCAGACCACTCTGCTCCATCCCCGTGTCTGGCCTCAACTTCAGGGACATCAGTGGTTCACATAAAGAACCCCCCTTCTTGGTCTTGCACAGCTCTCCTTTTCTCCCTCATGGTTTTTATGTCTTTAATCTTTTCCTTTACCGATGTTCCACGTCCCACATTTTGTGTCTTAAGTATTGATTCTGCACCTCGCTGCCTCCAGCATTGTATTTAACTCTGATGTAGCCTTGCTGACGTGTCCCCTCACCTGACAGAGATCTGACAAGCTGGACCCAGATCCCAATCCAGAGCCCTCCCGTGGTTCCTGTGAATCCCTTGCTTTCTTTCTTGTCTCCGTTCCCAATTCATGTCTCAGTCCCAGCCTCATCTAACTTGGATATAAAACCCAACCTCTTCACCACCACCACCACCACCACAATTTTACTGATGTATAATTTACATAATAAAATGCACCCATTTTAATTGGGCAGTGTGATGAATTTTGACAAATATATATACCCACGTAACCATTGCTATCATCAAGATCTGGAGTATTTCTAGCACTCCAGAAAGTTCCTTTGCTCCCCTTTGCAGACAAGCCTGTCAGGTGTGGGGACCAGATGTCATGTCCATGTTCCCTGGTTCTTGGTTCCTAGCACCGAAGAATGGTTACTGGTTCCAAGTCGATGGAGCGAAGTGCCCAAGTTTGTTAAAGCATAGTCCATTCTGGAGAAGGAATGGGTCAACCCCTGCCAGTGGAGGAGACCCTGAGTTTAGCAAGATTTTCCCTTCTACGCTGATTCTCTGATTTTATGTTAAGTGGGGGGTGGAATATTCATGATTTTTCTTGAAAAGGGGTGGAGAATTCCTGGAACTGGGAGCCCTCCCAATTTTTAACCTGGTAAGCAATTTCCAGGGCTTGCCATGATATTTGTAAACTGTCATGGAGCAGGTGGGTGTGATTTTTACTATGCTAATGAGGGTAGGTCACTTGAGGATACTGTCACCTTATTTGTGCACATGCTCCAAGGACCTTCTTTTGTGGCCTTGGTCCTATCTCCACTTTGTGGCCCTTCTACCTCTTTCTGGTTGGTCAGTCCTTGGGGACTCCCTATCATAGACCAAACATCTGTTCAATCCTTGGAAGCCCCCTTGACATGTCATCTCTTCTTTCTTGGAAGCCCCCTCTGGTCAATGTGTTCCTCCCGTTGTAGACAGAGCATCTCCTAGTGCCATCTAGTTTTCAGTGGAACCCGCCCCAGACAAAGCATCTGTTCCCCTTCCTCCTTGTCCCAACCTAAGTTCCTTTGCTCCCCTTTGCAGAGAAGCCTCCTACCCCAAACCTCAGCAGCAACTGTTCTGTTCCCTGTCACTGTAATTTTGCCTATTCTAGAATTTCAAATATTAATAAATGGAGGGCTTCTTTTGCCCTGCATAACATGTTTGAGATTCATCCTTATTGTGTATGTATACTTTGGTTCTTTTTATTGCTAAGCAGTGCTCTATTGGATGGATATATATCACAATTTGTTTATCCCTTTTCCTTTTGTAGTATTTTTGGATTCATTTCAGGTCTTTTTGCTATTATGACTAAAACTGACATAAATATTCATGTCAAATCTGTTTGATCATAAATTTTCATTTCTCTTGTGTAAATGCTTAGAACTGAAATTGCTGGATAATAGGGCATGCGCATATTTAGCTTTAGTAGATCCTGCCAAACACGTTTCCGTCACAGCTATACCAAGTTATACTTCTACCAGTCCAGTATGAGTGCTCTATTTGCTCCACATTCTTATCAACACTTGATGTTCTCAAAATTTTTAGTTTTAGCCATGATAGTAGGTATATAGTGGCATCTCCTTATGGTTTTTTTTTTTGATATAAAAAATTGATAATTTAAAAGGGTTTATTTACACATAAATGTACATATAATAATTATGAAACAAATGTATTGTGAAGCAAATATTACTCAAGGTAAGAAATAGGACATTGTCAGCACCCCAGAAGCCTCCTGTGTCCTTTCCAATTACATACGCTCCTGTTCCAACATCTGGTGGAATTGCTATCCTGATTTTTACGGTAATTACTTCCTTCCATGATTTTTACCATCTGTGTATGTATCCCTAAACAATACAGTTTAGCTTGCCTATTTTGACTTTAAATGGAGTCATAACTGGAGGTGATCCTTCGTGTTTTCTTCTTTAATTCAATATTATATTTATTTATAAGATTGATCCATATTCATGTAGGCAGCTAAATTTTATGTTCATTTTTCTTTATTGTCTTGTTGTATGGCTGTACCATAATAAATTTATCCATTATAGTTTTTTTATAATCTGGGTTGATACCCAATGCGACCATTAAGAACATTGCTCTTTTATGCATTTGTGTGTGTGTAGCCTGGTGAACATATGCATGAGTTTCCCTAGGGCTGTGCCCCCCATGGCCAGGTGGCAGAATAGTGCGCCCCCGCCACCCAGTCTGTGGGAAAAATTGTCTTCCATTAAACTTAGGAACTGGGGGGCTGCATGGCAGGAGACGAGCGACTTCATCATCTGTGTTTACAGCCATTCCTCATGGCTCCCCACACCCCCCTCTGAAAAATTATCTTCCATGAACCCGGTCTCTGGTGCCAAAAAGGGTTGGGGACCCCTGCTCTAGGGTATATACCTATGGGTGAAATTATTGGCTCTAAAGTCTAAAGAGTTCACCTTGACCATGCAAGAGCAAATTGTTTCAAAGTTGATGTTATTCTTTTACATTCTCACCAGCAGTTTGAGTGTTCCATTATTTCGTATCTTCAGACTTTAAAATCTTTAGCAATTGGGGAAGAATGTAGTAGTGGTTCTTTAAGTTTAGCCTTGTATTGTCTTACATTTTAATATGAGAGTGAACAGGCTGGTCTGAAGGTAGTCAGTTATCTCGATTGATTGTTCACCGTCAGTTATAGACTGAATGCTTTGTTCTGCTCTTTCTCCTCTTCTCACTACTGCATTTGTGTTTTTACAACATAGGCGAGACTTCTGTTTCCAGTTATAGGTGTGTAGATGACTCAAGCCAACTGTCCACTGAGAACAACTAGAAAACTTTGTAATACCGTCAATGTTGGCAATTTGCTTCTGGTTCCGTATAATCTCAATGGCTGCCCAAAGATGCTGGATAGCTTTTGTATTCGCCTGTCATCTTTTTGTTAAACGTGCCATGACCTGTTTACTTCTTTAGTGTGTGTCCTCACGAGCCGTGGCCGTGGCCAGAGGCCGGAGCGGCGGCGGGAAGTTAGGCGCCGTCGCCGGGAAAGTTGGCGTCCCCGCGGGCCGCTCCTTATGGTTTTAATTTCCATTTCCCCCAATGACTAGTGATTTTAAGATTCATTTTGCTGGTTTTGTCTCAGATTTAATTTCAGCCTTCTGTCTCCTCTTTCTCTCCATGTCATCTCCAGAGGTCGAGTCTTTTCTGAAGCCTAAACCCCAACCATGTGACCTGCCCCTGGTGTGGATCCCCGGAGATGGAGCTCTGCCTCTTACTCAATCTACTTCTCACCTAAGGTGGAGCTTGGCCAGGCTGGTGACCCTCGCTAGGCCCCTTGGAATTCAACAGAGAAATATCTCCTTCTTTTTGTTCCATTAGAGTCATTTAATCCTTTCCTTAACTCAGCTGGTTTCTTTATCAGAGTCTGTCGTCCAATTCATCTTTTATCTTTTACTTTGAGTTTTTTTTAATTGTGTTAAAATATACATAAGATAAAATTGAACATCTTAACCATTTTCAAGTGTAGAGTTCAGTGGTATTAAATACGTTAACATTGTTGTGCAACCATCACCACCATTCATCTCTGGATTGTTTTCATTTTCCCAAACTGAGACTCTAGACCTATTAAACAATAACTTCCTGTTTTCCCATCCCCCAGCCCCTGGCAACCACTATTCTACTTTCTGACTCTATGAATTTGACTACTCTAGGTACCTCATGTAAGTGGACTCATGCGATATTTGTCCTTTTGTGTCCAGCTTATTTCACTCAGCATAACATCCTAGAGGTTTATCCATACTGTAGCATGTGTCAGATTTTCCTTCCTTTTTGTGGCTGAATAATATTCCATTGTATGGATATAACACATTTTGTGTATCCATTTTTTCATCATTGAACCCTTAGGTTGCTTCCACCTTTTGACTATTGTGACTAACACAGCTATAAGCATATTATTCAAGTCCCTGCTTTCAATTCTTTTGGGTATATACCCAGAAGTAGAATTGCTGGATCATATGGTAATTCTATTTGTAATTTTTTGGGGAATCGCTATGCTGTTTTTCACAGTAGCTACACCATTTTACATTCCTACTAACAGTGTACACGGGTTCAAATTTCTCCACATTCTTGTCAATACTTGTTATTTTCTGTTTTAAATAGCAGCCAATGTAATGGGTGTGAGGTGGTATCTTGGTATCTCAATGTGGTTTTGATTTGCATTTTCCTAATCATCAGTGGTGTTGAGCATAATAACTGCAAAGAAAATATCTATAGAATACATACAAAAGGAAATGAGAAGGCAATCGAATGACATCACTACAAAAATCATCTAAGCATAAAGGAAGGGAGTAAGGGAAGAAATGAAGAACAAAAAAGCTATAAGACATACAGAAAACAAACAACAAAATGGCAATAATAAGTCCTTGTGTATCATTAGTTACTTAAATGTAAACGGATTAACTCCCCAATCAAAAGACCCAGATTAGCAGAATCTATTTAAAAAACATAATCCAACTTTATGCTGTCTACAGGACACTAATTTTAGATCTAAGGACATCAGACATGCATAGGTTGACAATGAAAGAATGGAAAAAAACTCATACAAACGTTAACCAAAAGGAGAAAGGGTGGCTATACTAATGTCAGACAAAATAGAATTTAAATCTACAGTTGTTACAAGAAATAAAGATGGATAATGATAAAAGGATCAACTCAACAAAAAGTCATGACAATTATAAATATATATGCACCACACATCAGGGCTGACTTCTCATTTCCTTTTTTTATGTATTCTACAGATATTTTGTTTGGTGTTACAATGGGGATTACATTAAACTCCTAAAGTTATAACCATTTACTTTAAACTGATAGCAACTTAACTTTAATTGCATACAAAACCTCTATTCCTTTACAGCTTTACCCCCATTTATGCTATTGATGCCATAAGTTATATCTATATATATTATGTTCCCATGAACATAGATTTATAATTATTTTATATATTTTTATCTTTTAAATTCTATAAAAGAATAAAATGTGGAGTTACAAACCAAAATTATAATAGTACTGGTTTTTATATTTGCCTATATATTTACCTTTACTATAAAACTCTCTATTTTTGTATGGCTTTGGGTTACTGTCTAGCCTCCTTTCATTTCAACTTGAATGATTCCTTTTTTTATTTTTTGTAAGGCAGGCCTAGTGGTAACAAATTCTCTCAGCTTTTGTTTATCTAAGTATATCTTAATTTCATCCTCATTTTTAAAGGACAATTTTTCTGGGTATAGAATTCTCAGTTGAGAGGTATTTTTCTTCTTTTAGCACTTTAAATCTATTGCCCCATTGCCTTTTGGTCTGCAAAGTTTCTGCTGAGAAATGAATTGATAATCTTATTGTGAATCACTTGTATGTGATGAGTCACTTTTCTCTTGCTGCTTTCAAGATTCTCTCTTCGTCTTTGTGTTTCAATCATTTGAATATAATGTGTCTTGGTGCGAACTTGTTTGGGTTTATCCTATTGGAGTTCATGGAACTTCTTGTATTTGTATTTACATTTCTTTCCTCAAATTTGGCAAGGTTTTGGCAGTTACTCCCTCAGATTAACTCTCTTACGTTTCTTCTCTCTCTCTCCCTGAGACTTCCATTATGCATATATTGGACCACTTTATAGTGTCCCATAACTCTCTCAGGTTCTGTTCACTTCATTTTTTTTTTCCTTTTTGGTCCTCAAACCTGATAATTTTAAATGACCTGTCTTTAAGTTCACTTATTCTTTCTTCTGCTTGTTTGAGCCTGCTGTTGAACCCCTCTAATGAATTTTTTAATTCAATTACTGTATTTTTCAGCTCCAGAATTTCTGTTTGGTTCTTTTTTTTTTTTTTTTTAATGATTTCTATCTCTTTGTCAATATTCCCATTTTGATCATATATAAATTTCCTGATTCCTTTTAGTTTTTTTAATCTGTGTTTTCCTTAGCTCTTTGAGGATATTTAATAGAGTTGTTTTAAATTCTTTGTCTAGTATGTCCAATGCCCATGCTTCTTTGGAGATGGTTTCTGCCAATTTATTTTGTTCCTTTGAGTGGACAATGTTTTCCTGTTTCTTTGTATGCACTGTAATTTTTTGTTGTTGTTGAAAATTGAGTATTTGAGAAACAGTCACCTCTTCCTGTCTTTTTAGACTGGCTCTTTACCAGGGGAGTCCTTCCCTGTTTGGATAGGCATGTTCTGAGCCTTAGGATGAGCCAGAGGTGAAGGTTTCTCAGGTCTTTTCTGAGCATGCATCTTGCCTATGCCTATGTGTGTACTTCCACACCCCACCCCAATTTTCCCTAAATAAACACCTGCTTTTGAATGTCTTAATTTTCCAAAGAGCCTCACTCCAGTTTTTACCTGGAACTTTAGATATTCTACTACATGTCTCCATCTGTAATCTTTTGCCACAGGTATCTATGAGTCTGTAGTCCCCCTGCAGCAATGCTCACTGCCTTCCACCACTTTTCCCTATCTGAGTTCTGAGTTTTGCCACTTTTCCCTGCCTATCTGATTTAGGCATGACAGAAAACTGTTCTTCAGGCAACCTCTACACAGGTTAGAGTATTGCAACTAAGGTCTGCTTTGCTGTCTGGTTTGAGGGAGGAAAATTAGGAACTGGAATGCTGACTCCTCCACACTAAGACAGTGCTATGCTAAGAAGGAAGTGAGGCAAGGGTGTGTAAAAATGCCAGAAAATTTCCTGACTGTTGTGGACCTTTGGCCATTTTCCAGAGCTCCTATAAGGTCTTAAAAACCCAGTTTCTGGTTGTATTTTGGTGTTTCCATGGTAGAATGAAGGCTTAGAGCTTCCTACTCTGCCATTTTGGTGATGTCACTACTCCCAAGAGCTATTTTTTTTTTTTTTTTTTTTTTGAGACAGAGTCTTGCTCTATTTCCCTGGCTAAAGAGCAGTGGCATCATCATGGCTCACTGTAACCTCAAACTCTTGGGCTCAAGTGATCCTCTTGCCTCAGCCTCCCAAGTAGCTGGGACTACAGGCATGTGCCATGATGCCTGGCTAATTTTTTTTTATCTTTATTAGAGATGGGGTCTTGCGCTCTTGCTCAGGCTGGTCTTGAACTCCTGACCTCATGCAATCCTCCTGCCTTGGCCTCCCAGTGTGCTAGGATTATCGGTGTAAGCCATGGTGCCCAGCCCCAAGAGCTATTTTTAAATCTATATTTTATTGGGAACATCAAATGGATGCCTTCTGAGATTTATTTCTTCTATAAATGTTTTTTGTCCCCTGAAAAATTCATCTTGAAATTTAGTCTCCAATTCAACAGTATTGGGTGGTATGGCCTTTGGGAGGTGATTGAGTCATAAGGGCTCTGCCTTTGTGAATGGAATTAGGCCTTTTGAAAAGAGCTTGACAGAGGGAGTTCATCCCTTTTGCTCTTCTGCCTTCTGCCATGTGGGGACACAGTGTTTCTCCCCTGTAAAGGATGTAGCATTCAAGGCACCATCAGAAAGCAGCCCTCTCCCAACAGCTGAAACTGCTGGTGCCTTGAACTTGGACTTCCCAGCCTCCAGAATTATGAAATATAAATTTCTGTTCTTTATAAATTAGTCTGTTATAGCAGCACAAATGGACTAAGACAATTTCTGTTTCCTATAGTAAATCATTTTCAAGTGCACACTCTTCATTTATCTCTTAAGGATTGTGTTTTTCTTTTTCTTTGGAAAGCCTTTTTCTTTCTTGCATGAGCTGTTTCCATTGACCTATCATTGAATGGCAATGGCTCTATGGAAGCCTGGCATTTGCCTCAAGCAGTACTGGTAGTTCTTTATGTCATTGCCTCTCCTCACTGTCCACTCAGATAACAGCAGAATTCCTCCTCTTAGAAGGTTACATGACCTATGGGCTTCACAACTAACTCAGGGCCCAAGAGAGAGGAAATGGCTCTGGTCAGTCCCAACAGGGTGTTCCATCTCTGTGCAGGGACTTTCTTCCCTGAATTTCTTCTCTGCAATTTTCTATTTGAGCTGGCCCATCCGTTGTCTGTTTGGCCTTCATCCTGGGCTACTGCCCCTCTCAGGGAGAGTGCTTCCCTGGCCCTCCTGTGCTGGTCTGCTTTTGAAACCTGCTGACTTCAGTGCCGAGAGCTTCCATGTGTCGTGCCCTCATCGCCTGGGTAATCCTCTACAGTAAGGTCATTCCTGGGCCTCTCTCAGGCCTCTCCGGTTTCTTCCCCCACTCCCGTACTTGCCCAGCAAGGGAGGGGGGCAAGTTTCATTCAACAGTTTCCTTCAGGCTGTTTTTTGCCTGCACTGTATCTTATGTGAGTAAATAAGGAATGTGGCGTGTAAATGGTACACTGCCAGATTTCCAAAATGGATAAGGCTCTTTTTCCTTTTCTATTTCTGGAATCATTTCCATCAGCATTTGGGAGGGGCAATTAGATGCCCATGCTCAAGTATTCTCTTACGTGAATGCCCATTAAATAATATTAAAGTGAAGACTGCCATGACTCAACTTGTGTTTTGCACTTAGGTAGGCAGGAAATTGCAGAGATGGCACTGGAGAAGGGAATCACTGTGAGGGCTCATGAGGGTGTGCAGTGGGAAGCACAGGGCAGAAGGAGGGAAGAACACGCATGCATGTGAGATTATGGAAGTAAAATTAACTGGACTTCATTGTGTAGAGTATGAAGGAGAGGGAGGGGTCAAAGATGACTCTGAGGTTGGCATTGTTTATCTTATATTTTCAGTTTTATGAACACTTTTTATGTCAAAAGGGTCTTTGAGGGCAGCAGTTTGCAACCTTTTTGGCACCAGGAACCAGTTTCATAGAAGACAATTTTTCCACAGAAGGGGGTGTGTGTGGAGGCAGAGTAGGGGTGGAGGCAGAGGTTAGGGGGCAGAACTCTGCAGCCTGGTTCCTAACAGGCTTTCAACCAGTACCAGTCTGTGGCCTGGGGGTTGGGGACTGCAGCTTTAGGGAAGAGATGCTTGGGATGTGTTTCTGTGCACCCCACAGCCTCTCACATAGTTCTCATAGGAGAGAACTCCTTAAATATAAGCCAACTAATGGATGAGTGGGTGGGTGGATGTATAGCTACTGGGAAGATGAATAAATAGTGGGTGGATAATGGAAGGGTGAATGTATGGGTGGATAAATAGATGGATGGACAGATGGGTATTGCATGGATGGATAGGTGGGCAAATGGCTGAGTAATGAGTGGATGGGTGGAGGAATAGATAGGTGAGTGAACAGTGTGAATGGAGGAATGGCTGGCACTGTGAATGGGTAGATACTTGCATGCCTAACTGGGTGGGAGGCATGGAGCACAAGTACACAGTGAAGGGTGGCATCCCATACTCTGGGGACCCATGGACCAAGGTGAGAGTTAGTTTGGATCAGGGGCTCCCAGGGAGCAGGCTGCTACCAGAGAGTGGCAAATTCAGGGCTCCAGCTCTGTCCCATGATCACTGTAGGTCTGAGCTCATGTTCACACTGGCTGATGCTGTTTAGGCATTGAGACAGACATCATTGTGGGCACGTACACAAACACAACACACACACACTGATTTACAGAGGGCACCTGCATGCATTCACACACACACACACACACACACACACCCCAACACACACTCAACTATTCAGGCCTCCTTTCAAAACTAAGGGTCCCTTAGTAATAACAGATCAATGACCCAGCAAACAGAAACAGGCATTTCACAAAAGGACATAGACAAATGTCCATCAGTACATGAAAAATGCACAAAACAATGTAGTGCCACATGACACCCACTAGAATGACTAAAATTATATAAAATTTAAAATAAAGAAGAATTAATAATAATAAAAACACCCCAAGCTTTAAATACCTCTGTCTCTTGCTCGCTGTCACTCCCCTGCAGCAGGCTCTGCAGCCCCTGTCCCAGACAGCCCCAGAGCTGAGCCCCCATCCTCCCATGGCTGAGTGGAGGTGAGACTCGTCCAGGGCCATGGGTTCCGGCCCCAGCGGTGTTTCCCTTGCAGCCCTGGCCCCAGTTCCTACCCTGCCCTGGAACTCTCCCCTGTCCTGCCCAGCTACCAACTCACTCACACCCAGAACACGTGGCTGCCCAAGCCCCTCACCTCTAATGGAAGTTGTCTGCGTGCACGGGGCTGGGCTGGAGGAGACTGTCACTCTTGGTGGCTGTCCCTCTGCTTGTCCCCACTCCAGGATGCATGGTTGCTCTCACACCCAGGGCTGTCTCTGACCATGGACATGCTACTGATGTCAAGAACAAACCCCCAAAATGTCAAAATAATAGCACTCCCAGCCTCTTCCCCTCTCCCTGCCCACTCTGGTCTTTCTTTGCTCCTAGGTCATGGTTAGTCTCAGAAGATGTGGATTTCCATAGCAAGGAGACCTGGAAAAAGCCAAGGGCAGCTTCCATTCTTTTAGGGGCCAGGGCTTAGGGTAGGGGTTGGGGGCAGCTGTGACAGGGGCACAGTGGGAGAGAGGGCTTTCTGAGAAGGGAGAAGAAGTGTGGTGTGGGCTGCACCATGTGATGCCGGGTACCGTCACTGTCCCCACCAGACACTGCCAGGCCCCCGGAAGGGCCACTTAAATATTGGGTGGGAAGTTAGACAAGGTCCTCCTGTGGCTCCCTGGAGTCCCAGTGTGTGGTGGGCTGGTGCCCAGCACCACGGCAGGTGCCCATGATGGCAGGTGGCAGGACTGGAACATGGAGGCTTGTGGCACTGCCCCCATGCCCTCAGGATGAGGGCCCTGGCTGCACCACCCAGGGACGTGGGTCTGGGTCCCTGCAGGGGCCCTGTCCCTTCTGAGAGTCCACACTGGGTCCTCCACCCTCACTGCCCAGGTAGCACCTTTTTCCCAATGCCCCTGTCTGGTCCAAGGAGAGGCCAAGAGTTGCTCTCCCACCCAAGGCCAAGGGATGGAGGAACTTTGTGGGCACCACAAGTGTCCTGTGACGTCACCATCTGATCCCCTCAAAGCCCCGAGGCACGGGCACCCAGAGACTCAGGTCTCAGGGGCTGGGGCAAATTGCTGCAGGAGCTGCTCTAATAGCTTTTAATGAGCTCTCAACCTGAACAGAAATAAGTTCCAAGGGACCCAGCATCACAGTGCCCTCCCCATGCTGGTGACTCTGGATTTGAAGAATTCTAAGGAGCCTGTTGACGTTGCATGTCAGAGCTGCAGTGGTGAGAGAGCTGGGCTGTGCCTTGTGGGGCCTGCATCCCCCACCCCAACCTCTAGCCCGAGAAGCTGGCCATGGCGTCTGTCACAGTGGGCCCCAGGGAGCGAGGCTCAGAGTCTCTGTGCTCCCCAGGGAAAGCCTGCAAGGAGCTAATGCAATCACCACCGCAGCCCCGGACAGAGAGCTTTGGCCAGAGTATCAAGATCATGCCTTCTGACCCCAGCACGTGGCTGGCAGGGAGCCCCCGCCGTGGATGAGACTGGAGTTCAACCCGGACTGAGGCCCTTCTGAGTCTGATTCTATCCGTCTGTCCAGCCTTGACTCCTGCCAGCTATGCCCCTTAGAACATTTCCTGGACCACCCTTGCTCATTCTCACCTTCACACCTGTGCTTCTGCAGGGCCCGTTGTGCACTATGCCTGTCCCTGAGCCAGAGGCCCCACCCAAGGCCATGTCCTCCATGATGCCGTCTCCTCGGATTGCCTCTCGAGAAGAAATTCTCTGATCTCAGACAGCATCTTATCTATACACCTGTGTATCTTAAAGCAAAGCCTCGAGAAGTAAACCTGAAAAGTATATGTTAGTATGTTCCAGTTCAAATAATATTTTATAAATAGCCATAATAACCTTTGGAAAAACAAGTTTGCCCTGGAAAGTATAGACAGGAAAAACAGACAGGCTAGTGTTCTAGCCAAACGCCCATGGTTTGCAAGCTTAGGGTGAAGACACACATTATTGCCTTGCACACGCTCAGAAGCAAACCAACGGCCACCTTGGTCATCGTCAAGAAGACGGCTAGGTGGAGCCGAGCCAGGTGTGGCTGATGCACCTGCCTCTGGGGGTGGAGGGGTGGGGCACAGGCCTACTGCTCGGGGGAGGTGGCACAGGGGCTGCTCAGGGGTCCGAGCAGTGGGGCCTGGCTTGGTCTCTGTGTACAGACCCACACTTGGGCACTCAAGATCTCCAGGCACTTGGGCTTGACGGGTCATCGAGGAATGTCACCGTCAGTGGACCCATGCCTTGCACCTCCCTGAAGGGCTTGTGACTTGAACTGGGCAGCGTTGCTGTGTTGGGCTGTGCTTCTAATGGCGCCTGCTGGGTCCTTTCTGCTGCCAAGGAGGGCAGCAGGCCCCAGCCTTCTACTGTCCCAGGGGACCTGTGTTTGGCTCTGTGCCAATCCTTATTAAGAGGATTTTGTTCTGTAAAATTTGGATTCAGTCAGAAGGCTGCACTCAAGGACGCTAAAGGTCACATGTGGCCCCAGGGCTGCAGGTTCCCCACCCCTGGCTGGGGCTTGCCTTCCAGTGGCCCCTGCATGTGCAGGACTGCAGGGGAGCACCTGCAGGGGAAGGGGCGGTGCTCGAACAAGAAACAGGAGCCCTTCTGCTGGGGCAGGAGTTGACTCCCGGCCTCAGATGGCACCAAGGAGCAGCGAGTGCCTGAACACCTTGGGGACAGCACCAATGGGTCTGTGCTGCTCCTCAAAGGGGAAGAGGGGGCAGGGTGACGGTGCAGCCAATGCCTGCTGAGCACCTAACACAGTCCAAGAAGGAAGGATTTTCTGAGTGTGGTCCTATTTAATGTTCATGTAATTGATAATGTTATTCTTCCTACTTTCCAGATGGAGACAGTTGTGGCCTCACCACTGCCCGAGGTCACACAGGGCTCACTGGGCTCAACCCCTTTCCTGCTGTGAGCTAGCGGCTTCACATGCTCCTGTAAGTCAGGGGGACTGTACCCCAGGCCGAGCCCTTCAGTTCTGGAGGTGCCCCTGGGAGCAGGGTTGGCTGGGACAAGCCCACTGGGCGTAAGGCAGGCCTGATGGGCACCTCCTCAGCAGGGATGGCTGGGGCCTGACCCAGAGGGACGCCACTGAGACAAGCCCCACCACAGACCAGTGGGTCTTACGATCTCAAGGACTCAGGAGAGGCGAGGGTATCCCCCTTCTCTGGGGGCAGTGTTTCCCATGGGCACTGCCATGCAGCCAGCAGAGTGGGCATGAGCAGCTGTGGCAGCCTGGCAGGATGCAGTCCCTACCCTAGGCCGGTGTGCATGCATGCATGCATGTGTGCAGGCTCACATGTGTGTGCAGGCATGTATGTGCATGTGTGCATGTATGTGCACATAGGCAGGAAGCATGGGAACAGGGCTCCTGTTAGAATGGCAGTGCTGTGACCACTCTTCTTTCTCTGAAAATGTCCTTAATAAAGAGACATTATAAGGAAATGAAATTCGTGGTCCTGTATCAAGGGGGAAAGACATGCTCTGAAGGGCAAGGTTGGGACAATGGGTGAAATTTGAATATGGACTGAATATTAGAAAACAGTATTGCATCATTGGCAAATTTCCTGATTTTGATTATCAAGCCCTGTTCCTGTCAGGGCATGTCCTTGTCTTGGTAATGATCTGTGAATCTAAGTAAAGGGCAAGTGGGAGCTCATTCGCACCGTTCTTGCAACTTAACGGTGGGTTTGAGATTATTTTCAAAATAAAAAGTTAGAAAAGCCAAATGCCTTTTATGGTCATTCCAACGCTATATACGTAATTTAAAAAGGAGGGAAAGGAGAAGAGAGGAGACAGGTGGCGAGGGCTGGAGGCCCGAGGGCTCCCCTGGGGAGGGGCACGCAGCGGCCTTGGGGTGGCCAGCGCTTGCGCTTGCGCAGGGAGGCCTGGGCCGGCGCTGAAGTGTAAAGTGGAAGGCAGAGGTCAATTGAAAATCGATGACGGGGAGGAGCAGGTCAGGGACACCTCCCCCTCTGAGGGCTGAAGCCCGCCCTGGGGACGTCCCCCACCCCGTCCCCACAGCCCAGGCGGGGGGAGGGGCGGGCAGGCCCACCCGGAGGGTCCGGCCGCTTCAGGGCTCAGCCACGGCCATCCTGGGTTTTTAAGGATTTTATCTGAGTTTGTGCTAAGTCAGGGGAGACGCGTGGGTAAGCGCAGCCGGCTCCGTCACGCCTCGCGGAGCCTCGGCGCAGGGTCAGCCGGCCAGGAGCGCAGGGACGCGGGGCCACCGTGTGCCAAGAGACAGAGCAGCAACCCTCTGTCTTTGTGGGCGCTCTCGCCTGCTTGTGTTCCAGCCGCTCACAATGAAAGCGCCACAGCGGGCGCGGTGGCTCACACCTGTAATCCCAGCCCTTTGGGAGGTGGGAGGGTCGCTTGAGGCCAGGAGTTCGAGGCTGCAGTGAGCTATGCTCGCGCCACTGCACCCCAGCCTGGGCGACAGAGTGAGACCATCTCTAAAAGCAAAAACAAAACAGAAAATAACACGGGAGAGAGTGGCCTTCCTTCCTCTGAGGTACGTGAAGTGTTTGCACTTTTCTGATAAGAACAAAATACATCAAAATACATTTGCATATGGGAGTTACAGAAATTTTGGTGAGTCTGCACATGAGCTAAATGGTCTCATACAGCATTTATGTTCGAAACCAGCTCTGAGCAATATAAAAATGAATGGTAAAATTCACACTAATAATTTAAAATTTTAATTTTTCTTGACTTAGAATGACATTAAATGCAAATGAAACCATCAGGACATGATGAGAAAAACAGAAAGAAAAGAGGAAGATTTATATTTCACCATTTTATTTTCTATTTTATTTTATTTTTTGAGACATTTATTGCTCTGCTGGGGCTCTGGTTACGGGAGGGTATTTGATAGCCCTGCTTTACTGTTGGCCCCACCTTGCCCACCCCCGCTCCCCGCCCCAGCCCTGATGTGATCTTGGCTCCCAGTGGGGTCTACCCTTGAGAAAGGGGCCGAGGAAGGGTCTCCTTTCTCCCCTCACTCATCAGCCCTGCTCTGTACCCCCAGTTGGACGATGACTGCCCTGGCCCGTCTGGTGTCTGGGGAGTGCTGCTGTCCACTTGAAAGCAGGGATGATTAAAGGCTAAGACGGTGGTGATGGAAATGGCTCCATTAGCTCCTGGAAAAGTGGCTCATGACTTTCTCCCCTGTTCCTTGGCTCCAGCTCCAGCCCTCTACAGGGGCCCAGGGCAGGCTCCCAGGAAGGCACCAATACCTGGAAATGTGCAGGCTGGTCCAGGTGTGAGGGCCCCCGTGGCACTGCCTTCAGGGTCCCCAGGGTCCCTCTGCAGACTGGAACCTTGTGGGGAAGGAGCCTTGTCCCAGGTTGGGACCAGAGAGTGTAAAGCTGGAGAGACGCCTGCGTCCCAGGACCACCGAGCCAGCCCCACAGTGCCAAGAACTCTCGCTGCCCACAGAGGGCTGCTCTCACTGTGCTGAGCCCAAAGCGTTAAATAGTAAGACTCTGAGGGGCCTGGCGAGCCATCATCCATCTATCCATCCATCCGTCCATCCATCCATCCATACATCCATCCATACATGCTTTCATCCATCTGTCCATCTGTCCATACATCCATACATAAATCCTTCCATCCATCCATACATACATCCTTCCATACATCCATCCATCTGTCCATCCATCCGTCCATACCAACCATCCATACTCCATTCATCCATCCATTTTCAACTATCCATCTATTTGCCCTTTCTGTTGTCTGTTCATTGCCCTTTGTCTGTTCATCCATCCACCCATCCTTCCTTCCATTCATCCATCCCTCTATCCAATACACATCAGTTGAGCCCCTGCCCTGTGCCAGTGCTGTTTTTGGCACAAGGGATACTTCAGCAAACCATTAATTCTATTTAGGGGATAAACAATGACTAAACAAATAAAAACAAAAAAATAACAATGCTGTGCAGCAATGGATAATGGGTACATTGCCCCAGCAGAGCACCATGATAGACACAAAGTGGTACCCAGGAGGGCTCTGAGCCACTGGCGCCCCACCTAGCAAGGGTTCAGCAGAGCCACCACCCTGGCCCCAGCTGTCCCGATGCTGGGACTGACATCCTGGCTATTTCCTGCTTAGGCTAAAGATGCTGAGAGGCCTTCGACTCTGCTCTTCCCCGCACACCCATCCTGGCCCTTAGCAAGTCTTGGTGACGTCAGGACACATGTCCAATCTTCCTGCTTCTTCCAGCCTTGCCCGAAGCCAGGCACCCCCAGCCTGGCCCTGCCATCATCATGCTCACTCTGACTGTGGCAAAGCCACTAAATCCATTCTCTTCAACTTGTGCTCCCCATGGCAGCTGCCCACCTTTCTCAAATGTGAATAGGTCACACTGTTCTTGGGAGTAAAGCTCTTTTCTGCAACCAAAATAAAATTTGAAGCCACCACCAGAACCCACAAGGCAGCCTGACATGACCCCTGACCTCTAGGTCTTGGCAGCCAGAAAGTCACTGCCATCTTGGAAAACTGACTGCCTGGTGGGCTAGGGGCTGGGTAGAGCTTTGGCTAAGGGAATAAGAACAGGTGGGTGCCAGGGGCGGTGGCTCATACCTGTAATCCTAGCACTCTGGGAGGCTGAGCCGGGAGGATCGCGTGAGCTCAAGAGTTCGACACCAGCCTGAGCAATTTTTCTACAAAAAATTGAAAAATTAGTCAAGTATGGTGGCGCACACCTGTAGCCCCAGTTACTCAGGAGTCTGCATTAGGAAGACTGCTTGAGCCCAGGAGTTTGAGGTTGCAGTGAGCTGAGATGCTGCCACTGCACTCCAACCTCGGTGACAGAGTGAGACACTGTCTTAAAAAAAAAGGGGGGCGGGGGGCGCTGGGTGAGAGAAAAAAACGGTTCCAGAAGGTGGTAGGAGGATAGGGATTAGGGCTCAGTTTTGCCAAGGGGCCTGGATCCTGTGTGATTTTGCTGCCATTTCCCATTGGGAACCAGGAAGAAATGAGCTCCACATTCACTCTCTGGCGCCCTCTGTCTCCGGGGCTCCCTCTCTCCCAGGTAGGCTCGATCACTCCCTCCAAGACCTCCTGCTATACTAAGGAGAGCCCGGGCCAGGCTTCCTGTGGGGCGGCGGGGCTGGGCTGGGCTCTCTAAGCGCATTACCTTGTTTAACCCTCGCACACACCCTCTTGATAATGATCACAGCACCTGCTCTTTCCACAGCATCGCCTGTGCCGGGGACTTTCCACGCTTCATCTCAGATCTTCACAGGTGCGTCTTTGACTGAGCCCTGGCTCTACGGCGGGCTCCCTGGCTGGCCTCAGGGGAGCCTTCCCGCCTCCTGAAAACACCACCCAAGAGGAAACTGGCCCAGCAAGGGGGAGGGTGGCAGGGCCTGAGGTCCCCCCAGCGTCCTCAGCAGAGCTGGGCCAGACCCTTGGCCCCAGCCCGGCCTCCAGGAGCCAAGTCACCCAAGAGGTCCCCCTGCCTGCAGCCCCCAGGAGGCAGCTGGCAATGGTTCTGTCACCCATTGGATGACCAGAGCTGGCCCTGCATGCCAGAGGCAGATGCGAGACCATTCATTAGGGGGAAACAGGAATTTTTGAGACTGATTTCTGAGAAATGTGAACACTCAGATATCTTAAAAAATGAATCCCTGGGGTCCAGGAGCTCTGTGGTGTGACACATCTTCAGGTCGTAGGTGTCAGAGCTGGAGGTCTTGGGAGCAGCCCCCTGGGCGCCCAGCTCACACAGGAAGAGGGCTGGAGGGCACACAGGCAGAGCCAGGCTGGGTCCTCCGCTCCCTCCACGCTGACTCGGTGGACTTAGAGGCATGCTGGCTCCTGGGCACATGGGCTTGCCATGGCTGCAGACCCGCAGGCCTGGCAGGGGCCTCCAGACTCCTAGGTTTTTTGAAGGGGTTTTTTGAAGGTCATCAGTGGCCTGGCCGCTTGCTTCCCAGCAACAGAAAGAAAAGGACCGCTGAGTCAGAGGCGGCAGCTCCCACTGCACTCTAGCTTGATTCTATAGAAAAGCATTTTAAAAACGAAAGGAAGAAAGCAAAAGTACCATGGAATATTAAATTAATCAATCCAAGGCATGCATTTTAAAATAATGTCTTTATTAAGATATAATCCACATACTATAAAATTCACCATTTTAAAGGTGTATAATTCAATGGTTTTTAGTGTGTTTACAAGGTTGAATGACTGTAATTCCAGAACATTTTCATTACTCCCAAAGGAAGCCCTGTACGTATTAGCAGTCACGTCCTTTCCCTCCTCCCCGGCACTAACCTGCTTTCTAGATGGATTCCTATTCTGGACATTTTATGTAATGGGAAGTCAAACAATATGTGGCTTTTTGGACTGGTGTTTTTCACTTAGTGCAGTATTTTCAAGGTGCATCCATACTGTAGCATGTATCAGTGCTTCACTCCTTTATATAGCCACATAATACTCGGATAAATACCACATTTTGTTTGTTCATTCACCAGTTGATAGACATTTGGTCTTAATATGAATTTCCCTTGACTAATGATGTCAAGCATTTTTTCATATACTTATTGTATATATCTTCTTTTTTTTTTTTTTTTTTTTTTTTTGAGACAGAGTCTCACTCTGTTGCCCAGGCTAGAGTGAGTGCCGTGGCGTTAGCCTAGCTCACAGCAACCTCAAACTCCTGAGCTCAAGCGATCCTCCTGTCTCAGCCTCCCGAGTAGCTGGGACTACAGGCATGCACCACCATGCCCGGCTAATTTTTTCTATATATATTTTTAGCTGTCCATATAATTTCTTTCTATTTTTAGTAGAGATGGGGTCTCGCTCTTGCTCAGGCTGGTCTCGAACTCCTGAGCTCAAACGATCCGCCTACCTCGGCCTCCCAGAGTGCTAGGATTACAGGCGTGAGCCACCGCGCCCGGCCTATATCTTCTTTAGAGAAATTTCTATCCAGCTCCTTTACCCGTTTTTTAATTGGATTGTTTTTTTTTTATTAAGTTGTCAGAGTTCTTTATTTGAGATACAAGTCCCTTATCAGTTATATAATTTGCAAATATTTTCTCCCATCAAGTAGGTTGTCTTTTCACGATTTTGATAGTGTGCTTCAAAGCCCTGAAAATGTAATTTTGAGGAAAGAGGAAATCCAGGTTATCTATTTTTTTCTTTTTTCACTTTTGCTGTAGATGCCACATCTAAGAAACTATTGCATAATTCAACATCATGAAGATATACTTCATACTTCTATTTTTTTTTTAAAAAGGGTTTTATGGTTTTAGCCCTTACATTTAGGTCTGTGATCCATTTTGAGTTGATTTTTCTTTATCTGGTGTGAGGTAGGGATCTAAATTCATTAGTTTGCATTTGGATATCCAGTTATATCAGCACCATTTGTGGAAAACATTACTCTTTCCCCATCGAATAGTCTTGGGACCCTATTCAAATATCTGCTGACTATAAATGTATGGGTTTGTTTCTGTTCTCTCAATTCTATTCCACTGATCTATATATCTATCCTTATGCCAGTACCGCACTGTCTTGATTATTGTAGCTTTGTAGTAAGTTTCAAAATCAAGAAATGTGACTTCTTCAACTTTGTTCTTTTCATTCAAGATCATTTTGACTATTCTGGGCCCCTTGCATTTACTTATGAATTTTAATATTAGCTCATTAATTTCTGCAAAAAAGCAAAACCAAACAAATCATAAAAATGGAAATCCAAAATCTGGGCTTTTTTTTTTTTTTTTTTAGAAGTCTTCCCTTTCCTTTTCCCAAGTAGAAGGAGACTCTCTCTGAGCTGCACTCAGGAGTTGGGAGAGGGGTGACAGAGGCACTGGCTTGGCCACTGCCACTGGTGTCTCACTGGGTCACGTTCACCCCAAGGCCATTGGCTCTGAGCCAGCACAGCTGCAGGATTGCCCACAGACTGTGGGCCTTGTGGCCTGACTGCCTTACAAATTTATTCCAGGCCCCAGGATGCTTTTTGTCAGCCAGTGGTGGGGCCAGCTGGAACTTGGGTTTCAGGGCAAAGGATTTCCCTCTGGCCAGGATGATCTAAATGCTCCCTCCACGGGCACTAGCAGAATTCTGACCTGTGCTGTGTCCCCTGTGCCAGGGTGGCCCTAGGTTTCAATTCAAAGTCCCATAATCACTTGACTCTTCCTCCCCTGGGCACAGATTCTCTCTCCATTCAGCAAGATGGGGTGGCACTGCCATGGGTTGGGGAAGGGGTGGCATAGGCAACGCAAGACTGTCTTTTCTGCCCTCTTCAATGCCTCTTTCCTGATATAATGTTAAAATCAGGTACTGGGATCACTCACCTGATCTTTGGTTGGTTCTTCTGAAAGTGCTTTTGCTTGGATAGTTGTTGAATTTGGTGTTGGTGAGGAGGGATGATCACTGGAGGTTTCTATTTGGCCATCTTGCTCTACCCCTTCTCCTGGGATTTTTTTTTTTTTCAGTACTACATGAAGTCTGTAGATTAATTTGGTGAGTATTGGTATCTTAGAAACATGAAATATTCCAATTCATAAACATAGATGTCTTTCCATTTATTTAGGTATTCTATAATTTCTTCCAGCAATCCTTCGTTAGTTTTCAGCAAACGAGTCTTGTACAACTTTTGTTAAATTTATTCCTAAGTATTTTATTCTTTTTGATGTTATCATAAATGGAAATTTTTCTTAATTTAATTTTCAAATTGTTCATTCAAAGAATAGAAATACAATAGATTCTTGTCTAATGATTTTGTATCCTGAAACCTGGCCAAATTCACGCATTTGTTCTAATAGTTTTCCTGTGGATTCCTTAGGATTTTCTATACACAAAGATTATGTCACCTGTGAATGGAGATAGTTTTACTTCTGCCTTTCTGCATGCCTTTTATTTCTTTTCTTTCCTAATTTTCCTGACTAGAACCTTCAGTACACTGTTGAAAAGAAGTGGTGAGAGCAGCCGTCTTTGTCTTGTTCCTTATCTTAGTGGGAAAGTATTCAGGCTTTTACCATGTCATGATGTTAGCTGCGGGATTTCTGTGGATGTCGTTTGGAAGGTTGAGGATGTTTTATTCTTACTTTATTGAGTGGTTTTTTTTTTTTTTAACACGAGAAGGTGTCATTATTTTTCAAATGCTTTTCCTTTGTCTATTGAAATAATCATGCGGTTTCCCCCCTTTTATTCTATTTAAGGTGTTTCACATTGATTCATATTTGGATCTTATACCAACTTTTAATTCCTGGATAAATTATATATTTTATCATTATGTATAATCCTTTTTATATGTTGTTGGATTTGGTTTGATAGTATTTTTGTATGTATATTCATAAAGGATATTGGTCTGTGGTATTATTTTCCTGTGATGTCTTTGGTCTTGGGATCAGGGTAATACTGTCCTCATAGAATAAGTTGGGAACTTTGCCATCCTCTTTCTTATTTTTGGGAATATATGTGAAGGATTGGTAGAAATTCATCTTTGAATATTTCGTATTCACCAGGGAAACTATCTGGGCCTTGACTTTCATTTGTGGGTAATATTTTGATTACTGATTTAATATCTTCACCAGGTCTATTCAGATGTTCTGTATCTTCTTGAATCTATTTCAGTAGTCTATGTTTCCTGAGGAATTTGTATATTTCATCTAGGTTATCTAATTTGTTGGCATATGATTATTCATAGTATTCCTTTCTAACCCTTTTTATTTCTATAAAGTTGGTAGTAATGCTTCTTATTTCATTTCTTTCTCTCTCTCTCTCTTTTTTTTTTTTTGTTTTGAGACAAGGTCTCACTCTGTCACCTGGGCTAGAGTGCCGTGGCATCATCATAGCTCACAGCAACCTCAAACTCCTGGGCTTAAGCGAGCCTCCTGCCTCAGCCTCCCGAGTAGCTGGGACTACAGGCACACACCACTGTGACTGGCTAATCTTTTTATGTTTGGTAGAGACAGGGTCTTCCTCTTGCTCAGGATGGCTTATTTCATTTCTGATTTTAGTAATCTGAGTCGTCTCTCTTTTCTCTTGGTTAGTCCACCTAAAGGTTTGCCAATTCTGATTATCTTTTAAAAGAAACAACCTTTTGTTTTTGTGCTTTCTCATTTTTATTCATTGCAAAGTATTTTCCAATTTCCCTCTTGATTTGTTCTTTGACCTGTTTGCTATTTTTAGGAGTGTGTTGTTTGTGAATTTTCCAGTTTTCCTTTTGTTACTGATGTCTAATTTTATTCCACTGTGTTCAAGAAAATACTTTGTATGATTTCAGTCTTTTAAATTTTGAGATTTGCTTTGCAACCTAACTAACATTTAGTCTATTTTGGAGACTATCTTGGAGAATGTTTTGTATACACTTGAGAAGAATGTGTATTTTGCTGTGGTTTGGTGGAGTGTTCTATAGATGTCTGTTAGGTCTAGTTGGATCATAGTGTTGCTCAAGTCTCTATTTTCTTGTTGATCTTCTGTCTGGTTGTTCTATCCATTATTGAAAGTTGGATATTACAGTATCCTGCTATTATGTTGGCTTGTCTATTTCTCCCTCATTTCTATCACTTTTGCCTTAATGTATCTTGTAGCTCATTGTTAGGGGCCCAGACACTTAACAATATAACCATTTTGGTATTATTTTTCTGATGAGTAGACCCTTTTATTGTTATAAAATGTCTTTGTATCCAGTAACAAGTTTTGCCTTAAGGTCTATCTTATGTATTGGTATAGCCACTCCAGTTCTCTTTTGTTCACTGTACTCATGGTATGTCTTTTTGCAGCCTTTAACATTCAACTTATTTGTGTCTTTGAATCTAGCATGTGTCTCTTGTTGAAGCATATGTTGGATCATGCTTTTTTTTTTGTAAGGCTATGGACCATGCTTTCATGGGCCCAGCACGCTTCCACTGTGCAACTCTGATGGACCATGCCTTTAAAATCCATTCTGCCAATCTCTGACTTTTGATTGGAGTGTTTAATTCATTTACATTTAGTACAATTCCTAATAAGTTTGCATTTATATCTGTCATTTTTCTGTTGGTTTTCTATGTGTCTCATTTTTGTTTTGTTACCCTACTCCTCCATCACTGTCTTTTTGGTGTTGAATAGATATTTTCTGGTATACTATTTTAATGCCTTTCTTGTTTCTTTTACTATACATATTTTTGGTTATATTCTTAGTGGGCTCTTGGAGATTAACATTTATTAAAATAATATAGTTTGGATTAATATAAATTTTATTTCAATTTACACAAAAAACTTTGCTTCATTATATATCTATTCCTTCTTTCTCCCATGTGCTATTGTCATACAATTTACATTTTTCTACATTTTAAACCAATCAACATAATTATTTGTGCAGTTGTCTTTTAAGTCAGACAGGAAAAGAGTTACAAAACAAACTGTCATTTATGTTTACCTTTGTAGATACATTTACTGGTGATTTTTATTTCTTCATGTGGATCTAGTTACTGTTTAATGTCCTTTCATTTCAGCTGAAGTACTCCCTTTAGTATTTCAATGAGCCATTATGAGCAGGTCTGAAAATAATGAATTCTGTCAATTTTTTGTTTATCTGGGAATGTATTAATTTGTCACGCTTTTTTGAAGGATAGCTTTGCTGGATATAGAATTCTTAGTTGAAAGTTATTTTTTAGCACTTTGAATCTGTCATTCTACTGCTTCCTGGCTTCCAAGATTTTTGGTGAGAAGTCAGTTGTTAATCCTATGCAGAATCCCTTGTATATGAGGAGTTACTTTTCCCTTGCTACTTTCAGGATTCTCTTTATCTTTATCTTTGTCATTTTGACAATTTGATTATGATGGGTATAGGTGTGGATCTCTTTGAGTTTATCCTGTTTGGAGTTCATTAAGTTTCTTAGACACATAGATTAATGTTTTCATATGATTTGGGATGTTTTCAGCCATTATTTCTCCACATATTCTGTCTGTCTCTTTCTCTCTCCTATCCTTGTTGACTCCCATTACCTGTTCATTGGTATACTTGATGTTGTTCCCACAGATTTATGAGGCTCTGTTCATTTTTGCTCACTCATTTTTCTTTCTGTTTTGCAGGCTGCAAAATCTTAATTCATCTATCTTCCAGATAACTCATTCCATTTCATGCCAGTTGAAATCTGCTGTTGTGCCTCTCCACTGAGTTTTCATTTCAATTATGTGCTTTTCAACTCCAGAATTTCCATTTGGTTATTTTTTATAGTTTCTTTTTATTTAAATTCTCTATTTAGTGAGATATAATTATCATACTTTCCATTAATTCTTTATACATGGTTTCCATTAGTTATTTGCACATATTTACAACATCTGGTCTTTCTCAGGGACAATTTCTATTGACTGCTATTTTTCCTGCATATGGGCCAGTTTCCTTTTTCTTTACCCACTTCATAATTTTTTGTTGAAAACTGGACATTTTTAATAGTATAATATAATGTGGCAACATGAGAAATCACTCTTCTCAAACAGGTTTTTCTCATTTTTGTGTTTTGGGTTTTTATGTTTTTCTCCTGCTGCTTGTTTGCTTGGTGAATTTCCTGGATTCTTTCTGTATTCTTAGTTGGCACAATGGTCAGCTAATTATTGAATAGAAATTTGCTTAAATGCCTAGAGTCAATAAGTCTCCCAGTCTTTGCTGAGGGGCTCTAGCAACAGCTAGACTATTGTTTGACCAAGCAACTTGGCACTGTAGCCTAGCCAAACTGACACAGAAAATTAATCCTCACATGTGACTTTGTGTTTATTGGCGCACACACAGGCATTTCCTTGCTCTGTTCACTGAAAGGCTGGAAGCAGCAACATCCCCAGTAGCAATGAGCACACCCAGCACCCAGCTGTTGGTTTCTAATACCGTCTTCCAAGGAAAGAAACCAGAGATCCTTGGAGAATGATTGATTCTGCCCCAAGGCTGGGGCAGAAAATCTACATAATGAGCCTGGAGCATCCTGTAGCATCAGAAAGCAAGAAAATGATAAAATAGATAAACAAACACACAAAAATCCACCAACAATGATCTGGCTGTGTAAAAGCCCCAGGAGCCAACTAAAAGACCTCCCAATGGCCAAAACTGGAGCAATCTGAGCAAGAACATAAAGTAGTATTGGACTATAATGCAAAGTACTCAGAAAATATCCATGAGACAATATTGATATAAGTAAAGTACTGAATCAATAAATAAATAAGTGGGGGAGAAAAGACAAATATTCTGTGCAGGAGAATTGCAAACCCAGTTATGTAGCTGCCATTTCAGCCCACATAACTCCCCACTCCTCAAGTGAGCTGTGCCTAATGATGTCCTTCTGCAGAGTGCAGCGTGGAAGGGGAAGAGCATGGTAGAGGCACCTCAGCCAGGTGCTTGAGGCACCAACAGTGATGCGCCATGTCAATGGCAAATGCCCTTGACATGATGTGGTGAGATGGCACGTTTCCTGTGGTCTTTCTTCCAAAGCACTTCACCCCCGTCTTATTATGAGGTAGACATCAGACAAATCGCTGCTGAGGGACATTCTACAAAGTCCCTGACCAGTATCTCCACAACTCTCAAGGTTATTGAAAATGAGGAAAGTCTGAGAAACTGTCATAGCCAAGAGGAGCCCAAGAGACAAGGTGATCAAATGTCATGTGGTGTCCTAGACGGGATCCTGGAACATAAAAAGGACATCAGGTCAAAGCTAAGGAAATCTGAATAAAGTGTGCTATTTAGTTAAGAACAATGTATCACCTAGTTCATTAGTGGTGACAAATGTACCACACTAATGTAAGATGTTACTAATAGGGGAAACTGGGTGTGGGGTATCCAAGAACCCTCTGCACCATCTTCACAATTGTTCTGTAAATCTAAAGCACTTCTAAAACAAAAAGTTTATTTTAAAAAATGGATTGGAAGCTTTGTGTAGGGAGATGGGTTGGATGAGCCAGATTTTATTCAAAGGACTCCTCCCTAAATGTCTTTCCTCGGGGGCACTTTCATGTCCCTGGAGAAAAGTCCTCCCACTTCTGGCCTGGGGAGCACATGAGCGGCTGCTGGCATCTGGGCTGCTGCCCCGCGGGGACAGAAGGGGGCTGTGGCCTTGCTCAGTGGGCAAGTGTTCGCGCACCTGCTCCGTTCCAACCTGCTGCCTCCTTCTTCTCAGTGCTGCACCAGGACTGTCTGGCTCACCCTCTCCTGGGAACGCACCTGCACCTCCCGCAGGGGTGGGGTGTGGTCTTGGGCCCAGCTCTGCTGGCTCAGTCCCTTTGCTTCTCCTCACGTCCCCTCTGCAGGACTCAGGGCTGTTCCCACCAAACTGTCTGTTCTCTGGATCCCACAAGCATGCTGGTGTCCGCGTTCTGTGGCCTGATTGAGTCATCGTTCATGGGCTTGTACTTTTCTTTGTAGGTTTCAGACTTCTCTGTTTACTTATGATCACTTTGGTAGGTTCTGGGAGAGAGTGAAAACAGCTGGAGTGTTCAATACGCCAAATTTAACTGGAAGTTTCATTGATCCTTCCACCTGTTCACATCTTCTGCGGGAAACCTGGGGCAGATCTTCCCGACCCTACCATCCTGGGGCTTCGCTCTGGCTCTGAGGCTCCTGACAGACACAAACTGATTGGAAAACGTGTGGGAAAGATGCTGGAAGAGCAAAGTCAGCATCCCAGTCTCCCCAAAGCCCTGGAGACCGGAAGGAGGAGTGACAATGATACAGTACATGGAAGCTTCTCCCGGCTTCGGATGATCCAGGTGGGAGGCGGCTCTGCTGCGAAGCCAGCCAGCACCGCCTGTCCCCACACCCATCACCCTGAGGGCTCACTGGAGCTCAGGGATGGGGGAGACTTGCCAAGGGTCACCTGGAGAGGCCCTGACCCCACTTGTCCTGACACACTAGGCTTCACCCCGGTGGAAATACCAAAAGGCCGTCCATGCCGTGGGTCTCTCCCCACACAAGAAAGCTACACGCTGCCACCCAGACCCGCGGGGCTGACTGTGGGCTGTGAAGCCTGAGAAAGATCCCGAGTGACGATGCCTCCCAGAGCCTTTGCTCTGCAGGGCTCGATGCTTCTTTGGACCCAGGAGGATGCCCTGCGGGATTCTGCCCTCAGCTGTGGCTGGCCAGCGCTGCCACCTCACTTTACTCAGGGTGACAACCTGCCCGGGACGCACCTGCCAAGCAGGCTCTTTGTGAAGTAGTGTCCCCACTTGTGGGGCCAGGCTGAGTGCCAGTCTGAAAGGCCACTCTTAGCAGTGGCACCACATCATAGTGTCAAAAATACAGAAAACCAGGGGTCCTCTAACACTGCAGTCCCCAACCCCTGGGCCATGGACCAGTACTGGTCTGTGGCCTGTGGGGAACTGGGCCACACAGCAGGACGTGAGCAGTGGGTGAGTGAGTGAAGCTTCACCTGTATTGACAGCCGCTCCCCATCACTCGCATCACCGCCTGAGCTCCACCTCCTGTCAGATCAGCAGTGACATTAGATCCTCATAGGTGGCCAACCCTACTGTAAATTGTGCATTTGAGGAATCTAGGTTACATGCTCCTTATGAGAATCTAATGCCTGATGATCTGAGGTGGAGCTGAGGCGGTGATACTAGCGCTGGGGAGCGGCTGCAAATACAGATTATCATTAGCAGAGAGGTTTGACTGCACAATACATGTAATGTGCTTGAACCATCCCCAGACCATCCCCCTACCCTCATCCTGTGGAAAAATTTCTTCCATGAAACTGGTTGGGGACTGGCTGTGGTCCTTGCCACTGACTGGTGCTGCTCTCCATGGAAGACACTGAGGCTCACGGGGTTTACTTCCCTGCCCCCTGAACACAGCGCCAGTCAGGGATGTTGCAACCCAGGCTCCCCACCCCCATTACTCTGCAGCAGTGGCCTCAGGGCTCAGCCCTCTGCCCTCTCCTTCATCTGAGCGCTCGGCCTTCCTCAGCAGTAGCACCTAGGGCTCTGCAGCCTTTGGGAGCCCTGTGGGCAGCCTACAGGGGGTGCGGGGCAGATGGCCCCCCATGGAGGGTGCCAGCAGGGATGGGTGTGCCTGGGATGGGTCTCTTCTGGAGCCTGGGGAGCCTGCTGAGGTCCTGACCTGCTCTTGAGAGACCAGCAGAGCCTCTGCCTGCTGGGCGGCCCTCTCTGCCAAGTGCCCACTCACCCTTCAGCGCCCACCCTCCTGCTGGCTGCTCTGCATGCGGAGCCTGACTTTACGATGCCCCCTCCGTGCTTTTTGTCAAGCTGTGTTCTGACTTAATCAATAAAATCAATGACACAAATCCCAAGCCAGGGGCTGATTTGCAGGCTCTACTGGGAAACCCATCCTTTGACACCTCTTCAAAGCTCCCTCTGAAAGAAAATAGGGCAGGAACCTGGGGACGCGAGGCCTGTGGCTCTGCAGCCTGCCTCCCACGGCTCTCTCTTGTCTGCACCCTCGATCCACTCAGGGGATGCCTGGCTGAGGGGAGTCCTCACACAAAGGGAGCTCTGGTCACAGAGTGCTGGCAGGATGAGGTCTTGGTAGCCCAGGAAGCCCAAGCTGGCTGTGGGACCCAGGCCCAAACCACCCCCACTGCCCATGGCTTGGAGCCCGGTGCATTGTGCTGGCTGGGCAGCCTGCAGCCAGGCTCCCTCCAAGAATCTAGTCCAAAGAGGGGCGGGTATCCAGCACTCTGGGAGCAGGGGCTTGGGGAGCTCCTGGGTGAGGTTCTGAGACTGCAGAGCCCAGTAAGAGCTCGCAGGAAAGGGTCTGTGACCAGTTTGTGGGGGGGGACAGGCCAAAGCCCAGGATGGACTCCATGGAGCACTGCCCCGGCCTGGGAGCACCAGAGGTGGGAGTCAGGTTCCCAGGCCTTGCCGTCTCCAGGGCAACAGGGATTCCCACATGTCTCCTGGAGCCACCAGCTTCAGTCGGGTCACCTGGCAGGCTCGCATCAGGGGCCAGTGCAGAGTGTGGCAGGAGAAATCAGCAGGAAAGGAGAATTGCGACTGAGGCCCTTGGTGCCTGGCGACCTCCACCCCTCTGAAGGGAGCCTAGCTCATGACTTCTGGACTTGAGGGAGGGCAGGCAGGACCCCTCAGGGTGTCCCTGGCCTGTGTGAGTGGCCCTGGAGCTCCTGGGGTCACTACTTGAGCAGGTGGCACACGATGACAGCTCCAGGCAGACGGACACTCTGGGCTGTGAGGCTGGGCAGCAGGAGTGGGGACAGACAGCACACGGGCCTGGAGGTGAACATACCTATGTGGACTGGCTTGCAGGGCACCTGGAGGACCCCTCTGACACTAGGGGACATGTTGGGGCCATGGGCAAGGATCATGGAGCTGGAAGTCCTCGAAGGTGCCGGAGACAAGCTGATAATCAGACTGGTGTTAGGGGCTGACGATGCAAGGTGTCCACACCCTGGGGGTCAGCTCTCTGGCTGGCCACCATGGACAGGCATGCTGGTCCTGGCTGAGCTCCTGAGAAGTTCCTGAGAAGAGATATCCATGGCTCCCAGCAGCCAGGCTGTGACCGTGGCACAGATGCAGGCCCTGGACATCTCTCCCACCTGGGACACCCTGGAGGTGCCAGGCACATGGGGGTATTGCAGAGGCACTATGGTTTCAAGGCCAGGGGCTCAGGGGACTCTGTCCTCTGTGTCCCTAGGGCTCTCACTTTCAGGAGACACATGTGCTGGACAGGTGTGGTGTTCTAGGCCAGGTCCTCTTGGAACATGGGCCTGAGCTCTGGGCTCCAGCTACAGGCCAGGCATGGGACCCTTGTCCATGGCCAGGCATGGCACAACCTGGCTCTTTTGTGGAGGTCAACTGTTGGCTGTCCAGCTTTTCTGCCACCAGCTAATACTTATCTGGTATTAGCTGTGTGTCAGGCACTGTGCCGGGCTCTTTCAAACCCTTCAAGGAGACTCTCTCATCTTCCTGTTTTGCAGGGAGGAAACTGAGGCTCACAGAGGGTACATAGCTTGCCCCAGGCCACAGGTACTTGAGTATCTGAGTCAGGTTCACAATTGGCTGTTTGGATCCCACAGCCCAGGGTGCCTCTCTCCACACGGCATAGACTGTGGGGGTGATTCACTGAGCCCATGGCTGCTGAGCTCACAGCCCCCGCAAGCACTGGCCGAGGCAGCAGAGCCTTCCTGCTGCATGTGAGGGATTGTGCCCGGCAGCCCAGCAGTGGCAGATCCTTCCTGGATGCAGTGGCTGCCGGGCCATCCCCACTCCCACCTTGGGCTCCGTATTACTTAGCATTTCCCAGAGAAACAGGCCAATGGGATGAGTGTGTACACAGAGGTTTATTAAAAGGAATTGGCTCATGTGATTGTGGAGGCTGAGAAGTCCCAAGACACGCAGTTGACAAGCTGGAGACCCAGGGAGCCGATGGAGCCTGCTCCAGTCTGAAGTCTGGAGAAGACCAACGTCTCAGCTCAGGGTAGCCCGGTGGAAGGAATTGTCTCTCACTTAGCCTTTGTGTCCCACCCAGGTCTCCGATGACTGGGTGGGGCCCGACCCTGGGGAGACTACCTGCTTTACTCGGTCTGTTGATTCAAATGTCAGTCTCACCTGGAAACCGCTCACAGACACACCCAGAGCAGTGTTTGATCAAATATCTGGGACCCTGTGGGCCAGTCAAGGGGACACATGAAATTAACCAGCACAGGCTCTGAGACTCCAGCCCAGGAATCCTGGGTCCTCTAGCCTCTGTTGATGTGCTCTGGGGTGGCTGGGGACAGGCTCCAGCTGTGTGGCTGGCACTGTGGTCCTGGGTGGGGATGTGGCCACTCAGCAGTGAGTCCCTGGCACGTCCTGCACACGTGGAGCCTCCCTCCTCCTCTGTGAATGGGCTACACTGCCCGTAGCCAGTGACCTGTGCAGTGTTCTCTGACAGCTGGCACCAGCCATGGAAGTGACACAAAGACCCTGCCCAGGCACGCCCCTGTTAGCTATGCCCCGACGAGGGCACTGGGGCTGGGAGGGGTCGGCCCAACATCCTGTAGCTGGTCAGAGGCACCAGTGGGATCTGGGCCCAGGCAGTCTGGCTCTGGAAGGCAACTCCCGCCCCAGACCATGCCACTGCCTGCCCCTCATGGGGATGGTGTGACTCCCCTCCACTGTCACTGGCTCACGGCTGCTTCTGAAGTTGAGAGAGTGGCCCAGCAGCCAGGTCCCCTGACACAGTCTGGGACTTGTAGCAGGAAGCTGAGGCAGAGCAAGGGACTGCCAGGGACAGGAGGGTGACCCTCTCCCCCCAAGAGAGGATCATGTCTCTTGCTGGAGCCCACCAGGGGCTGGCCTTGGGAGGGGTGTCGAGGACGTGCAGTCAGAGGGAGGCTGGATGTCCTTGAAGGGGGAAGGTTCCCCATGCCCTGGGGCGCTAACCCCCGACAGAGACCCCAGACTCAGCATAAGAGCTGCCTAAAAACAGCTCCTTGCAAAATCAATACAGGCTCCTAAAATACTAAAATAGTTCTGGCACACGCTGAGGTTTTTTGGGCTGAGTTTAAAATCCTGGTGTGTGTGTGTGGGCGGTGCGGGTGAGGGTTGAGGGTGCTGATGAGCTTGGCGAGGGGCTCCAGTCTTAAAATGGGGACTGGCCCTGAGAAGCCTCCTGACCACAAGAGACGGCACGTGGTCCTGCAGGGCGGATCTGGGGCTCCCGCTCAGGGCAGGGCTCCCTCAACAGGGACCGAGGGAGGGAGGCTGCTGGGGTTGGAAGTGTGCATCCCAGGCAGGGAAAGGCCTGGCCTGCGGCGGCTCGTGGGGAGACCTGGCCCCACACACAGTTCACGCCACCCCTCCAGTTGAGGACCCCCAGGGACCCCCAGGGGATGGAGCAGGGTCAAGATGCCAAGCCCAGCCAGGCTCTGGCCACTGCCCCTTGCCGTCCCTCGGGGGTCGGCCCCTCCTTGTCCATTTCTGCCCTACCCAGGCATCCCTGTCGCCTCTTTACCATTTATTGGAAATCAGCTCACGTTTTTACCCAGTCTAGTCATCAGCAACGGTAGCCTTCAAATCATACTCTTAACGTATGATTTGGGTCTCTTCCCTCCGGACACACAGTCTCTGTGAGGATGATTTAGGCAGTTCCCAAGCTCATGGTCGTGGCACCTCCTTCCAGCCCCTGGGCCCGGCTGCGAGGGCCCCTCAGGGAAGAGGCTGTTCCCTCACGGAGCCGCCTGCCCTCCCCTTCGCCAGGGCGTCACCATCTTTATTCCCAGCGACGCTTCTGTCTGAAAGCCTGTTTCGTTTTCCTTCGAGTCAGTACTGCCGTGATCTCCACATCTACCTGCCCTCTACCTTTCTACGCTTAGCTGCGGCTTTTGTAAGCAGCATCTCGCTAGATTATGCTTCTGCGTCCAATCCAACAGTCTCTGTTCCATATATCGATGATTACTGTTTTTATTGATCTATGAGAATTTATTTCCACCACTTAATTTTTTTGTCCTGGCTTTTTCTAGACTTTTGTTTTCTCTCTTCTTTCCTAAGTTCTGTTAGATAGACTCAAGTTTCTGCATCCCCTTTCCTCTTCCTAATCGTCTGGAGTGAGGGCAGGCTGATAATGGCTCCCAAAGGCACATCTGTGTCTAATGCCCCGAACCTGTGGCTGTCGCCCCGTACGGCAAAGATGCGATTAAGTTAAGGACTGTGAGAGGAGGAGCTTATCCTGAGTCATCCAGGTGAGCCCTAAGTGCCGCACATCCTTAAAAGCCAGGGGCAGACATTGGAGCGATGTGGCCACAGCCAAGAACAACGGGAGTCGCGGTGACGGAAGCGGCAAGGAAGGCTCCTCCCCTGGAGCCCCAGGAGTCGCCCGGCCCTGCCTTCTCCATGCCGTCGTTTCTATGGTTTCTGGCTTCTGGCATCCGGGACAGTGGGAGAATAAGTTTCATTATTGTAAACTACCCAATTTGTGGTAACTTGTGATAGCAGCCACAAGCAACTAACACAGAGATCATATTTTCTATTTCTTTTACTTTAATAAATTGTCCTGAAAATTGTAGCCTACATGCTAGAACATGCATGCTCGTTTCCTAGAAGCAGCCTCATCTCTGCCCTGCTCCTCAATTAGAACTAAGCATGCTGGACTTTGCTCTTTGGAATATCAGCTTCATCTTGCTTGTATGGCCATGAACTTGTTATTTTTCTTTGAACTGTCAATGCTTTGTTGGATCTACCTACAGACTCACCAACTTTGCTTGCCATTTGTTCCTTTAAAATTTTTTTCTTAATGTAGCAAAGTATATACAACATAAAATGCCATTTTAACCGTTTCAAGTGCATAATCACATCAATTATATTAATAACAAGTTTTTCAACGCCCCCAACAGAAGGTCTGTACCCATTAAGCAGTAACTCCCCATGCCCCACTCCCGGCCTTTGATAACCTCTAATCTACTTTGTCTCTATAAATTTGCTTATTTTCTAGGTATTTCATATAATGGAATCATGTAATGTTTGTCCTTTTGTCTCTGGCTTATTTCACTTAGCATAATGTTTTCAAGGTTTATCCATGTTGTAGTATGTTAGAACTTCATGTTTTTGGATGCTGGATAACATCCTACTGTATGTATACACCACATTTTGTTCATCTGTTAAGCTGTTGGTGGACACTGGGTTGTTTCCATCTTTTGGCTCTTGTGAATGATGCTGCTGTAAACTTTCGGACACAATTATTTTTTGAGACCCTGTTTTCAATTCCCTTGAGTATATACCTAGGAATAGAATTGCTGGGTCATATGGTAACTCTATATTTAGCTTTTCAAAAAATGACCAAACCATTTTCCATAGCAGTTGCATCATTTTACATTTCCATCAGCAATTCCAACTTCCCTACATCCTTGTCAACAGTTGTTATTTTTAGCATTTTTGATTAGAGCCATTCCAGTAGGTGTGAAGTGATCACATTGGGGCTTTGATTTGCATTTCTCTAAAAAGTAGTGACATTGAGCTTCTTTTTTTTTTTTTTTTTTTTTTATCTTTCAGACAGGGTCCCACTCTGTTACCCTGTTGCCCTGGCTAGAGTGCAGTGGTGTCATCAGAGCTCACTGCAATTTCAAACTTCTAGTCCCAAGCAATGCTCCTGCCTCAGACTCTTGAGTAGCTGGGACTATAGGCGTGCGCCACCATGCCCAGCTAATTTTTCTTTTTTTTGTAGAGACGGGGTCTCACTCTTGCTCAGGCTGGTCTCAAACTCCTGAGCTCAAGCTATCTTTCTGCCTCAGCCTCCCAGGGTGCTAGGATTATAGACGTGAGCCACTGCGCCCACGGAGCATTTTTTCATGTGCTTATTGGCATTTGTATACCTTATTCAGAGAAATGTCTTTTCAAGTCCTTCACCCATTTTTAAACTGGGTTGTTTTGTCTTTTTGTTGTTTTTAGAAGTACTTTACATATTCTGGATAGTAAACTGTTATCAGGCATAAGATTTGCAAATATTTTCTCCTATTCTGTAGGTTGTCTTTTCATTTTTTTTTTGATAATGTTGTTTGATGCATAAAAGTTTTAAATTTGATGAAGTCCAGTTAATTTTTGTTGTTATTGTTATCATTGCTTATGATTTTGAAGCCATATCTAAGAATTCATTGCCATATTCCAAATCGTGAGGGTTTACCCCTGTGCTTTCTTCTAAGAATTTTATTGCTTTAACTCTTATATTTAGGGTATTGATCTATTTTGAGTTAATTTTTGAATCTGGTGAGAGGTAGGGATCCAACTCCACCTTTTGCCTACAGAAATCCAGTTGTCCCATCACCATTTGTGGAAAAGAATTATTTCCCCCATTGAATTGACTTGGCATACTTGCTGAAAATTAATTGACCATAAACTGGACTCTTAATTTTATTCCATTGATTTATATGTCTATATGTCTATCCTTATGCTGGTTTCACACTGTTTTGATAGCTGTAGCTTTGTACTAAGTTTTGAAATCAAGAAGTATGAGTTCTCTGACTTTGTTCTTCATTTACAAGATTGCTTTTGTTACTGAGGCCCCTTAGAATTCCATATGAATCTGAGGATCTTTTTCTCTATTTTTTCCAGAAAGGCTGCTGGAATTTTGATAGGGATTGTGTTGCATCTGTAGATCACTTTGGGTGATATTGACATCTTAACAATATTAAATCCTCCTGCCCATGAACATGGGATAGCTTCCCATTTATTTAGGTTTTTAATTTCTTTTAGTAATGTTTTGTAGTTTTCAGTGAATGAGTCTTGCACATTCTTTGTTAAATTTATTCTTAAGTATTTTATTATCTTTGATGCTAATGTAAATGAAATTTTTTCTTAATTTTATTTTCAAATAGTTCATTGCATGAATATAAAAATGCAGTTCATTTTTATTTATTGATCTTATTACAATGTTGCTGAACTCATATATTAGTTTCAATAGTTTTCTTATGGATTTCTTAAGATTTTCTATACACAGGATTATGTCATCTGTGAATAGAAATAGTTTTACTTCTTCCTTTCCAATTTGGATGTGCCTTATTTCTTTTTCGTGTCTAATTGCGCTGGCTGGAATCTCCCTGTCCAGTGTCGCCTCCTGAGCTAAAGGCAAAGGCTCTTCCTTTGAATATTTGAGTCCTTGTGGTTTACAAAGTGGTTTTGAGGAGGTGGCGTCTGCACCTCCACGGTCCCAGGGCTCTGTGGGCATCTGATCCACCCATTGCCAGGATCCTGGACACCAACAGCCCACATGTCCGGTGGATTGTCCTCTGTAACACCCTGTAACACCCTCACTCTGGTGCCCTCGCAGACAAGGCAACTGAGGCTGAAAGGGACAAAGACTCACCCACTTTCCCCTGAGGGACAGATGGCAGAGCAGGAGCATGAATCTGCTGTCTGCCTCCCAGGCCGCTGTCTCGCAGCGGCAGCAGCCACCGCCCAGGCGGAGAAAGGCGGCGCCCAGGCCTTTCACGCTGGGCTCAGGCCTGGGGCCGTGTCTGCCTCGCACAGCACAGGGTCAGCGGGCTCTTCCTGCGCCCCCAGAGAGGATCCTGGGAAATCCGTGTGGGAAATCTGAAGACAGACTGGGAAGACGCCGCCAAGCCCCAACTCCCACCACAGGAGCCTGGTAGAGTGGACAACGCTGGGCCCCTCTCAGGGCTCAGTTTCTTGCCTGTGAAAGGACGGGATTGCCTGCCTTGCGCTGTGCCTGGAGTCCACACTCTTCTGGGCCCTGTCTCTCTGGGTGCTGGGAAGGTGTCAGTGCAGAGGCTGGGGATGTGAGTGGGGAGGCAGGAGGCAGATGCTGGCTGTGGGGACTATTGGGAGCTCCCAGAGTTGGGGTCGGGGCTGGAAGGGGCCGCAGTGTTGGGAGCAGCAAGGTGCTTGGATCTTGCTCACCCACTCATGGCCGGTGGTGGCTGCCCAGGGTGCTGTGCCGAGAGGTCCTGAGGACCCCCCTGGGTTTAGTGGGCAAGGGGCTGCAGGTGCTGCCAGTGCCGGCCCAGCCGGAGGCCGGGGTGCCCAGCGTGTGAGTGCCAGCTTTGCCACCCACCTCGTGTCCACAGATCGGGAGGTGGAGGCACAGGGAGGACAGCGCCTGGGGGCCTGCCGCAGAGCCCAGGCCTCCCATCCCAGGCCTCTTCTCCCAAGTACCAGCAGGTTCTGGGGCGGCGGCTGCGTCCACCCCGGGCAGGGTTAGTGCGCTGTTACATATTGCATGAGGCTGCCTGCTGGTGACGCACACTGGCGGCTCCTGCTCACAGCAACCTCGCCTCTGAACTCAATACCCTGAGGACCCCATTAGCTGGGCTCGGCAGGTCGATAGCAACTTGGGAAGGCCTGGCGGTGCGGGGCCAAGGCTGAGTTGCTGCCCTGAAGGCTTCATGCCCTGCAGGAGCATAGCTCCGAGGCGTGGCCCCGTCTGAAACCACCTTAGCCACCCATTCTGGGAAGCCAAGCATGTGGCGTCCTGGCTGGCAGCCCCGGGCCAGGCAAAGGCGGGGAGCTCATGGCCCCCACCCTGCCCAGAGCTGCATCGCTAGAGGACCTTCCCTCAGGCCTCTGGCTCAGCTCAGCTGCCCCAATTACCCGCTGAGCCTCACCTCTGCTGAGCGAGCTCAGATAACATGGGTCCTGGACCCCCATGCTGACACTCGGGCCCCACCTCACCTGGCGTATCGGCCTGTAGGCTTTACCTCCCCCAGAACGCTGCATGGGGGGTCTCCATGGCCTGCTTCCTGAATGGCCATGTTTCCCATAACTGCAATGGCCTTTCCCTGGACCTGTTTGGATGACAGGACAGGTGGAGCTTATCAGGCGGGGACATGGGCAGTTCGAGGGTCCTTAGCCACCTTGTGTCCCCCAGGCCTACCGTCTGGTGGGCTCCCTGGAGCAGCCTCCAGGGTGGGGGTGGGTGCAGGTAACCCCAGGTACATGCCCTGCGTAGGCTGGAAGGGGGCCGCAGGGCTGCAGTGTGGACCCTGTGGGGGGATGTCTCACCTCCGGCCTGCAGGTGATCCACCGTGCCAGGGCTGGGCTGGCCAGCGTGGGGAGCCAGGCTTGAGCCGGGCAGATGGCATGGCCAGGAATGGGGGTCCCTCTTCCTCAGAGACTTGTGTCTTCCACTCGGTCCTGCAGGGCTGGAAGTGTTGAGGTGAATCTATAAGGCCAGTGTCCCTGGGCTGCTGGTTCAGAGGTGGTGAATTTGGCCTGGAATTCCATGGGACTGGCCCCGGGCCCCAAGCAGACAGTGGTAGGAGCTGGGGACGAAGAAGGAGGCCCGCAGCTCAGCAGTGCCCTTCTGGAGCCTCCCACACATGGCCGGGACACGGGCTCCCGGGAGGGGCTGACTGGCACCCACGGCCTCCAGCCCACAGCCCTGCGCAGCCGCTGCTTCCTGGTCTCGTTCAGCCCCTGCTTCCTCGGCCTCTCCGCTTGGTCAGGCCCTCGGTGCCCGCGTGCAGCCCTCGGCCTGGGCCTCCCGAGAGCAGCTGCCGCAGTGCCCCACCCCTCACTCCCAGGATGTGAAATGAGGCCACGAGGCAGCGCCACGCAGCTTCCGTCAGCTTCTGCTCTCGGAGGGTTCCCCTGGCCATCACTCTCCCCAGTCCCCAGATAGGATCACTGTCAGTAAAAGTGTCACCCTATTTCACTAAAGTAAATTATGAAGGGGATCTGGCTAGAGGCAGCAAAGTGCTAGGAGCTGGCAGACAGGCGAGGCCTTAAGAACAGACTCCAGTTAGAGGGGAGGGAGGAGCCAGGGACAAAGAGTGCCGCAGGCCCCGGGCAGGAGACTGATCACCCCCCAGCAGCTGGCTGGGCCAGGCTGGGGACCCTGCATCACAGGCCAGCATCTCTCTGCCACCCTCCTGGGCTCCACTGCCTGGTTAGGAGCCTGGTTAGGGTGATGTCCTTGTCATGGATGCACCTGTGACCACAGTGACCACCCAGCCCTGCGCTGGCCATGGGGAGATCAGGTTCTACTCCGCATGCTGCCATCAGCCAGTACCTCAGTGGGGACAATGACAGATCCTGCCGATGGCGCAGTCAGGAGGTTCCAGGGAGCTGATGAACAGTGCTGCCCAGAGGCAGGCTGACCTCCTCCACCCTCCCCTGCTGGGCCTGGGCACCCTGGCCTCAGAAAAGTGCTGTGGGCCCTCCCCACCGACCAGGCCCAGAGCCCCTGCAGGCAGTCACCCTGCTGCTCGGAGCCAGCACATGGGTGCCCGTTAGCAGGAGCAGTGTGGGGGACACTCTCAGCATAGATCCGCAGCAGGTCAGAGAGCATCTCGCCTCCTCCGCAGTGTCCCCCATGTCCCCCCATGCAGGAAGGCTCTGAGACACCAGGGCCCAGCAGTCCCGCCTGTGGCCAGTGCCCCAGGCACCCTTGGTGTGAGCTCCTGAATCCTGCCTTAGACCTGGGGGGCTGAGCCTTTCCACTCCCCCCCTCCCCCATCCCTCTGGGGCCGAGATCTGAGGGTCCCGCTGCCCAGCCACCCGCTGCCCCGTGCCTCTCCTCCAGCCCCTGTGCTAATGGGGAGAGCGTCCATTAAGGCCGATGACAGGAACCGGCACCGAGGAGACGCCCTTTGATCTCAGGGCGGCAGGAAGCACAGGGGTCAGGAAGAGGGGCAACCTCTTCTGGGTCAGGCGTTGACAGCTCCGAGTCTCCTGGACCCGGGGCCGCAGGTGAGGGCCAGGCTGTGGGGTCAGGCCCCTGGGCCTGCTTGGGGCCACCTGCAGGGGTCGCCGTGGGCGGGTGGCCCAGGGGCTGGGCAGGCCTGACGAATCACAAGGAGGACGGGTGCCGTTCCTTTTCCAGAATCCTCCTGGAACTCTCCCTGCCCCCACAACAGCTACAGCCTTCAGGAGACGCCTGAGCGAACAAGCTGCACAGACGCCTTCAAAGGCTTCCTGCTGAGTTAGGGTGACCGACCTGGGGCTGCCCCTGCCCAAGGGACCCCGCAGGCTCCTCAGCGGCCCCCACCTCAGCTTTTCTCATGAAATCCAAAGTTCTGCCCCTGGTCTGAGGCCCGCACAACGTCCCGACACAGCCTGTGCTTGAGGAGGCCACCGGCGGCCTCACGGAGCTTGGGGACGCAGGCTCCCCCGAGCCGCAGGGCACCGTGAGGCGTGGCCCCCAGAGAGGCCGGCAGCCAGGCTGCCCCCTCCTGGCTCACCCGGGCTTGCCCTCAAGGGTGCAGCGGGGCGCTCCCCTTCCCAGTGGGGTGCAGCGCCACGTGCCAGTGTCCCCTAGCTGTTCCCTCAGCAGGGCTCGTGCCCTTGGGAGCTGGCGCTTCGCAGAGGCTATGTAGCCTGAGGGCAGCACCCGGCCCAGCTGGCCGACAGCTGGACAAGAGGATGTGGGGGTCCTCGGCTCCTTGATGGTCCACATCACCCCCCGCCATACACCTGACCTGGCCTCTCCCAGCCAGCAGCAGGCGGGAGTGGAGCAGAGCAGAGGGAGAAAGGGTGCTCAAGACATGGCACCCACTGGGTGCTCTGGTGAGCCCGGTATCGGCAGCCTCCAAGGCGCTGGTCATGGCGGGCAGCCAGGGGGGCCTGTAGGGCAGGAGGGGCTGCTGTGAGCCTGCCCTGACAAGAGCTGTCCCTGGGCCACCCCGGGTCCCTGGGAGAACCAAGGCCAGCCTCGGCGGTGTTCTCAGGAGGCGCCTTCCCTGAGTTAGGCAGGCCGGCCACGGCCCAGCACCAGGGCGCTCCTGAGACCTGGGTGTGAGCGTCGCCCGTCCTGGTCCCAGGGCATCGTGGGGTGGGGCAGACAGACAACCAGAACGTCAGGATTAGCAGAGAAAAATCAGAAAGAGACGAAGAGAAAGGAAAAACAGGGCGGCAGAGAAGAAAAGAGAAACAGGGAAATGGAGGCAGATAGGGAGGCCAAGACAGGAGACAGACACAGAGAGGAGAAGGTCCAGAGGCAGAGGCCAGGCAGCGGCTGTGTAGAGGTGTGGGCGGGCTGCGGTGGGCACCACGGTGACCACTTCTCAGTGCACCGGGGCCCGTCCCCAGCAGGCATTGAGAATTTCTGAGGGGCTGGCGTGTGGCTGAGGCCTGTGTTTTGGGCTCTTTGACCCTGGCTCTGCTGCTGTGCAGAGTGCTGGGCTGCGAGGGACTCTCAACGGCAGCCACAGCGGCCACGGGGAAGAGGTCTTGGAGCCCTGGATGTGAGCCCTGCACCAGGCCAGACCCAGAGACCCCGACTCCTCACCAAGGCTCCGGCCACTGCACCTTCTGCCTCAGCTTCTGGGTCCCCACCCACTCCATCACCAGAGCCAAACCCAGGCAGGTGGCCCCTGCCACCCCCCAGCTAGACGTGACAGAGTCCCCAGGCAATGCCTGGTGGGCTGAGGAGGGAAGACAGGAAGGGGCCCAGGGCAAAAAGTCACCCTGTAGGATGCCAGGACCAATGGGTGCTCTGACTGAGCCCTCTGCACACCCTGGCCTCCCTGGGTGCCTGGTCGGGCCTCTGTAGGGAGAGCCCACAGCGTCAGGGGCAGCTGGCCCAGCCGGCCCCACTGTGGGCAGTGCCAGCCCCACTCGCATTTCTTAGGAGGAGGTTGCTCAAGCCGTCAGCTCCTGCCTCTTGAAAAGTGGATTGCTGAGTCTCCCGGGCAGGCCTGAGCCTGGGGCGCTGGGCCCAGTGGGGACTGTAGAGCCCCAGCCTGACGGCACCCACCTGGAGCACTCCTGAGTCAATAACTTGGTCTCCAGGAAAAGGAGAATCAGCAAAGCCAGGCAGCTGAGCCCTGCTGAGAGGCAGCGGAACATCCCGGGAGGCAAACACCAGGCCATAAACCTAGAAAGGCGAGTCCGGCAAGATGAACTAATGGTCCGTCAGTGGGAGAGGCAGACAGCTGGAATTCGCAGGCGGACTTCCAGATCGATACTTGTGTGCTGATTTGCTGAAGAGGCTTTTATGAAGTTTAAGCAGAGTTCATTGTTAAATACTCTTATGTACAAAGGATGTGGGCAGCCCTATTAATTCCTTTTCTTTTACAGATCAATAATTACATTGCTGATTTGCTTAAAAGGCTCAGGTCGAGGCAGGGGTGAGGGCAGCGAGGCTCGCTGCTCCAGGGAGCGTGGCTGAAGGCCCAGGGAGCACCGTGCTGTGGTCAACGAGGCATAGGCTGGGTGACAGGGGACGTTGGGCATCACGTGGCAGGCATGTGGCTGGGCTGCTGAGGCAGCGAGTTCAGAGTCACCTCCACCCCCAGGCTTCCCTCTGAACTCAGTCCTCCCTCTCCTTGGAGCTCTTCTCTCTGAGCTGGGCACACACTAAGGTCCTGGCTTCCTCTGGGGGCATGTCCCTTCATGGTGCTCTCAGGGGTCTGTCCTGGCCTCCTCTGCTCTTCTCTTTCCCGCCTACCCTGTGGGCCCAGCCCAGAGGGGTTGGCAGAGGAGACCCTGCAGGAGCTCTGAGCCAGGAGAAGGGGACAGAGAGGCCGAAATGGCCCGAGGCTGGTGCCAAGCTGCTCTCAAGACAGGAACAGCAGAGAGGCAGGGACCCTGCACCCCAAGCCGGTGTCACATTTGGGCCAGTGAGTGATTCCCCCCAACTTCCCGCACAGAAGACGGCAGGGTGGTGTGGCCACAGGCTCGCTCCAGCTTCGACTGTCAGCCTCGCTGGTTCCTCTTCCATATTGTGGAACTAACGGAGCATGACTGGTGTGTCAGCGCGTGTGGCGGATAGCACGGGGCCCAGGGCTTCTCAGTTGCCCTGCGTGCTGCTGGGTGCCAGCAATCGCGGGCTTTGTCCAGCAAGGTGCTTTTGTGCCCAGGAGCTTGGATGGCCTACACAACAGCCCTGTAGGGTGGGAGGTCAGCAGGCTTGGGACCACTCAGTCCGACCCCTGGAATAGGGTCAGGGCTGTGCCCACCTGAACAGCCTGCAGGAGGTTCAGCTGGGCAGCCTGGTCACCTCAATTTCCTCATGCTCAGAGGCCACAGTGCACATTAGAAAAAGACAAAAAGGCAGTGTGGTGAGAGATGTTAGTTACCTTGTTTTGTCCGGACGGTGAAGGGGTTTCTTTGCCCAGGCCAGGACTTGTATCATGTGTTGATGATAGGGAGCTGCGTCTGAGCTCTGTGGTGGAGAGTGCCTGTAATTGATTAAGAATGTCTGCCACGGCCAGGGCATTGGAAGCAGTGGCACATGAGTCATATATTTTCAGCCTCACACGGATCATAGAATCTGTTTGGCACTAAAAGCACCATATGGCTTGAGATTTGCAGAATCTCTTGGAAGAAAAGACACATTCTGGCTGAGTGGCTCCTAGGGGCTCCTGCCTGACCCTGCACATGTACACAGGTGCACGGATGCTGCCGGGAGGCCATTATGAATTCTATTTCATCTAATAGCTGGACAGGAAATGGAAGGGTATATTACAGATCATTAAGTGGGTAAAGGAATTTGACAACCTTTGATCCGGGTCGGGAAAATAGATGGCATGAATTAATTCACCGGCTTACGGGGAGAAGAAAAGTCATCCTTCAACAGCAGTGACAGGCGGGAGTTCACCCTAGTGCTGGGGAGGCATGTAGCAGCTCCCTTGGGAGCTGGTGTCCAAGGGCCTCGACCTCCAGGCTGACCCCCAACTCCAGCCAAGGTATCAGGAAAGGCACTAACATGTCTCTCACTTCCCCCTGGCCAGGGGGCAGCTCTCCGGGAATGTCCAGCAAGGCCAAGGGACAGTCGGACAGCCCTCGAGGAGGACACGTGCACCAGGTGCATGCCAGGGCCAGGCCTGGATTCTTGGGACTGACCGGCATGCTCATCCCACGCTGACCCTATGTGGAGGCCAGGGACGAGGGGTCATAGGTCAATGTCCCGTCACAGACATTTCTACCTGGACATCCAGTAGGTATTCAAAAGACACCTGTCCCCACCTCTTTCTCCACCGTGCCCAGCCCCTGCCCCCATTCCAGCTGGTGGCAGTTCCATTTTCCAGTTTCTCAGGCCTCAGGCCTGGTGTTCCCCTGGGCACCAGCTACTCACATCCCCCAGTCCCGCGTCCAGCAGTGAATCCTGTGGCCTGTGACTTCCACACACACCCAGGATCTGACCCCTCCTCCCCTCCTGCCCTCCCTGCTACACCCCGCAGCAGCCCATCCTGCACCCCTGAGCCCCACTCCACAGTCCATCCTCTCACAGAGCCACAGTGCACCTCTGAGACACGGGCCAGAGGCCCCCACTGTCTCCCTCTGAGCACATCCTGCCTTCCCTTGGCACCCCCCACGCAGCGGCCCCTCACTGGTCTCTAATCCACCCGGCGGTCCCAGCCAGGGCCCCGGCTCTGGCGCTGCCCGTGCCCGGCGTGCTGTTCCCCAGGCCTGTCCTAGTGAGCAGACAGCCCTTGGGGATAGGGTGCTTGTCATTTTTTGCCACTGCTGTGTTCCAGTGCCTGCGCTATGTGCTATGGGCCGAATATTTGTGTCCCCCCCCAAACCCAGTGTGATGGCGTTAGGAGGTAATTAGGTCACAGCGTGGAGACCTCATGAGCAGGATTAGTGTCCTTACAAGGAGAGATGTGAGAGAGGCCATCCTGCTCTGCCCGGTGAGGACAGCATGGGAGGATGGCCGTCTGCAAACCAGGGAGAGAGGCCACACCAGAACCTGGCCCCATCCACACCCTGACCTGGGGCTCCCAGCCTTGAGAACTGTGAGAAATGAGTGTTTCTGGTCAAGGCCCGCAGTCTACGGTACCCTGTTCCGGCAGCTCAGAACGGGGCCTGGCAGGCAACGGGCCTTCAAACAGTATCGGTTGAGTGAATGAACGGAAGGCTGGCCAGGCTGGGCAGTGTGAGCCCCTGCGCCATGCTCTTTTCTGCCTGGAGCAGCCCCAGCCCAGACGAGGAGCAGACACAGGAGCAAGAACTTCCGTGGCACGTGGCAAGTGCTGTGGCACCAGCCCTGGGAGCCGGCGTGAGGGGCAGAGATGCCTGGGCAGAATCCTCCCCAAGGCATGAGTGGCCTTCACCTGGCAAGACACAGGGAGGCCTTGCACTCAGGGAGGCCAGCATGCACCAAGGCTGAGAAGCATGGCGTGTCCGGGCCTGCTCAGGACACTGCACAGGGTGCAGCATGGCCGGGCCCAGGGCTGCCTGTCGGGAGAGCCTGGCCGGGAGGCGGGCCCGCGGCAGGCAGGGGCTCGTCGGGGGGTGTGTGCACAGCACCCAGAGCCCCAGTGTCTCCTGAAGGCCGTGGAAATGTAGGAAGGAATTTTACGGGAAGGTGTGAACCATCCTTTTTGGATCCAGAGAGTTAAGCTGGTGGTGGGTATAGGAGGGATCAGGGGGAGACAGAATGCAGGGACAGCCATGAAGAGGCAGCGCCACGAGCTGGGTAGGACATGGGAAACTGAGTCAGCAAAGAGAGAGTAGAAGTAGAAGGAGCATGAAAAGCACCTTCTGGAGGGTCCCGGCTCCCCACTCAGCTGTGTGGACTTGATCATGCTCCTTTGTCTTTCCCACCTGTAAAATGGGCCAATAACAGGAATCTCTCCAGGACAGACTGATGTTTGACCAGGGAAGTGTCCGGAGCCCCTGCCCAGAGCCTGTGCCCCTGCCAGCCGGCCCTCTGCCTGGTCTGCCCCGTCGCCCAGGAGGAGCCGAGGGCAGGCAGCACCCCTGGGTCTCCGCCTCCCTCCAAGCTCGTGTTCTCAGCCTGCTAATAGCTCAGCGAGGGCAGAGCCTAGATGGGTAATGAGACCTTTCTTGAAGAACACCCCATGCTTGGCTGAAATGCATCCTTAGTGTGCAAGGACGCTGGATCCATTAGCTTTGAGTGCACTGTCATATCGTGGAGCAACTGTTTCTCAAATAGAATTACTTCCTACAATTATCCTCTAAAGAGACAGGCCCAGGGACATGGACGCGAGGTGCACGGAGGTCAGCATCAAATCAAATCAGGGAGCTGCTGGTCAGAGACGGCTCTGCACTGGGCTTTGTGCGGCATGTGTATGAGTGGGCACCCTGGGGACCCTCAACTGTGCCACCCCTATTTCTCTCCCAGCCCCCATTCCACAGAATCCCGAGCCCCAGCCAGGACGGGGCGGGCCAGCTGAGGAAGGGAACTGTAGAACAAGGACAGAAGTGGCTGCAGGCCCTTGAGATACATGAGCAAGGGCTCTGTTTGAGGCATGTTCTGCTCCAAGCGGAGCTGGGTCTACGTGGCCCTGTGGCCTTGCCCCATCTGCTCTCCCTGATAACATCGGCCCAGACAGATTAAGCAGCTCAACACTGACAAAAAACGTGAATAATAATCCTAAAGACCCAGATGCAGTCCCGCCCTCCATCCCCAGGACGGCCCTGTAAGTGGGTGCTATTATTGCCCCCATTTTACAGATGAGGGAACTGAGGCACGGGGGTTATTCAGTTGGCACATCTGGGGCCCTGCTCTGGGTGTGGGGGTGTAGTGGTGAATGGCAGGTGGAGGGGAGACAGGCCAGCTGCCAGGGACAAAGCGCGGTGAGGGCGTCGTAAGAGGCTTCTGCGGGAGGTGCCCCCGCTGGGCGGAGGGAAGGAACCAAGGGGGATGTCTCTGTGGAGGCAGGAAGGTGACCACAGGGATAATCGGTTACAAACAGAAGGTGCAGCAAGTACAACGGCTGCAGAGGGAATGAAGGAAGAACTGAGCATGGGGGGTGGACAAGGGCTGGGGGGGTCGCTGTGGGTGGTGAGGGGGAGGGGAGGGAAGTGGAGGGCGGGCAGGGCGGTGGAGGGTGGTGCGGGGGGGGGGGGGGGAGGGTGGGTTTGGCCTGGCTGCAGTGGCAGGTACTGGTGGGACTCCAGAGGATTCTGCTGCTGCACTGCGGGTGCACCGCGGGAGGAGGTGGCCGCGGACAGAAACTCAGGGAAGCAGTCCTGGGAGGGCTGGGAAGGGTGGCAGCTAGGGGGTGGTGCTGGAGGGTCTGGTGAGGGAAGGATCCAGGAGAGGCTGTGTGCAGGGGAGGGTGCGTCCAGGTGAGGGTGCGTCCAGGTGAGGCTGTGTGCAGGGGAGGGTGCATCCAGGGGAGGGCGTGCTCCCGTGTTCTGCAGATGGGCAACAAGGCAACCTTGGACTAGATGTGGGGGGGAGGGAACGACGGTGGGAGGGTCTCAAAGGGGTTTAGACCTGAGCAGCAGGGATGGCTCAGTTCAGGCAGGGAGAGCTGGGGTGGGTCCCGGTCCAGTTCCAGCCCTGGGGGACAGGTGCTGTAGGCGCCAAGGGGGGCGGAGTGTGCAGCTGGCACGTGAGCCTGTGGGCGGGGCGGGGCGGGGAGGGGAGGGCCAGGGAGGGTGGCAGAGTCACCGGCACATGGCGGCACTGGCTGTGCAGAGTCTGGATGAGAGCAGAGGAGGGGGACGGGGACAGAGTGAGGAGCTGGCTTCTGCTGCTGAGGGAGGTGGGGAGCAGCCAGTCCAGGGGGGCCTCTCCTGGCAGGGGCCTCGCTGCAGCAGGTGCCGGTCAGGGCCTGGCTCCCTTGCGGCTCGGCCACTGCCCTCCCTCCCCCTGCCCAAGGGACCCAAGGACACATGTCCCCTGCCCCTTCTGACCCCACCAGGGCAGGGTCCTGTGCCTGCCTGTCAGACCAGAAAACGCTGGACTGTGTCGCCTTCATCTCTGTACCCCCAGACTTAGCCAGCTGGACCTGCAAAGGCGAGTTACATTAAACTGCGTCCCCAGGGCATTTCCTTATCTCCTGCTGCTGAGCGCCTGCCTCCAGGATCCAGCAGGCTCGGTTCCCAGAGCTCCGGGCTAAACTCGCCAGATTAGGATCGCGGTCGATACTGGTTTTATTGTCCTTCCACACCAGCGCAGCCGTGATCGATCACCCTCCGCTGCCGGTGAGGGGCGCACGGTCAGACAGGCCCTCGGGCGCTGGAGCCAGAAAGCTGCGTCCTCCCCAGCACTACCAGCACCACATGCTTCTCCAAGGACTGGGGAGCAGAGAGCTGGTGCTCCTGAGCACTCCGGGGCGGGTCACGCCCGGTGGGGACGCAGCAGTCCCTGGCACTGATGGCGGGGAGGCCAGTGAGAGAACGAGGTGGCCTTGGTCAGGCAGAGGATTCCACGAGATGGCCTGGCGGGCTTCCCAAGGGAGCAGAGACTGAGCGGCACAGAGGGCCACTTGCTCTCAGGTGTCACTCAATGCCTTGGTGGCCCAGAGGGCCTGGCCTCCACCCACAAGCCACCCTCCCCGAGCCTGCGCAGTGCACAGCACTGCCGTGTCAGGACGCACCTGCGCCCCATCTCGCAGTCCCCATGGCACTCCAGGGGTTTCTGTTTGCTTGTTGGATTTTTGGCCTTACCTGCTCCTGGGTGGGCGAAACCCACCTCCCTCCTGGCGTGGGCGCCGAGCCCTCTGGCAGTCCGTGTCCTGCTCTTTCGGAGCTGGCTCCTGCCCTGCGGCCCTGGTGCAGATGAGCTGGCTGGCAGAGGGCGGCCCCCACCCTCCCTCAAGGCGCACCACCGGCACCGCTGGCCACGGGGTGTGCACCAGTCCTTAGAGTGGCTCTGGGAGAAAGACGCTTTTATTCCCATTTCACAGAAGGGAATGAAGGCTCAGTTCCTCCTGGTCCCCTTCCACAAGGCCTCTTCCACTCTGCTCCCACAAAGGGCTGCCTCTTCCAGGTGGACCCCTGAGAAAATACTGGGTAAGCATTGGCTGAGGGGCCACTCAGAGCAGGCGCGGTCTCCTGCTTTGTCCTTGTCCAGCCCTGTGAGCACAGTCTCTGTGGCTCCCGAGTCCTGGGGACATTCAGCACACTGAAGCAGATAACAGCACAGCGTCCCTGCACCTGGCCGCAGCCACTCCTGCCTGGGTAGGGAAGGTGAGGGGGCCTCTGCGGAGCTGCCCTGCCCTGACACGGGGGCTCCCGGGCAGGCTCCTTGGACAGTGGCTGCTGGGTTTCCCCTCGCCCCGGGCTGCACTGCCGAGCGCGGATGGCACTGGCCAGTGACAATCTTGTCTCAGGCACCTGGAGACTCTGGTGGCGGCCCAGCCAGGGAGTGTGGACTCTTGAAACCACAGGGAAGGCAGCAAAGTTACTGGGTTGTTTTTTTGTTTGTTTTTTTGCATAAAAATACCCGCCTAGAGCTCAGGGAGAGGCCTGGCCTTTCCACCTCTTGGCTCTGTCCCCTGCAGAGGCCCCTGTTCTCACTCCCTGTCCCCTAGTCAGCTGCTTCTCACACTGGAATAATCATGTCCATTAGTTGTCATAGCAACCAAGACAGGGCGAAGTCATTTGCTCGAATGGGCCCTGTGCAAATTATGGCATTACACCAACTTATTGCCAATCTTTTTAATTAAAACATTTTGCTTTCAACTCAGCTAATGGCAGAGATCAGTAAACAGGGGAGATTGAATTACTGATATTGAAGCTCCCCCATCTCTGAAAAGGCTTAATTACTGGTGGGACGGCAGCAAGGCAAGGGACAGACTGCTAGCAGGCAGGTGGGCCCAGCCCATGAGGGCCACCCCTGCGAAGGGCATCAAACGAAGCACTGAGCACAGAGAGGATATGCATTTAAAACATTTTAAAACTCTTGAAGGACATAATGAGCTACGAGAGTTATGGCTACAATTCAGTTTCCAGGAACTATGATGTCAGGTTGCTGGCTGCCCCATTTCTGTTTAATTAAATCACCCGGTTTGACACCTGGAGGCAGAACAAGGTGGGGGGTGTATGGCTGACGGGGGGGGGGGGGGGGGGGGGGGGGGGCCAGAGCCCCAGCCTCTCCCCTAGAGGTGAGCAGGGGAGGGAACGGGCTCCCTGCAGGCAGTTAACATCCTCCTGACAAAGTGGGGGGTCACTTCCCCTCAGGGTGGCTGGGAGGGCTCAGCAGGAAAAGGCCTCAAATGGGCCCCATTGAGTGAGGAACAGCAAAGGCTCCAAGAGAAGGGCCTTGCCCAGCCCGCCTCAGGGCTCCTCTGTGCGTGATGAATCGTGTGATCAGCCCTCTCCTTCCTCTCCCCCAGGGTCCACAGTGCCCAGGGAGGAACTGTGGCTATTTTTAAACTAAAATTTCCTACTATTTAAAACCGCTTTGAGTATGTGTGAGTGCTTGTGTATGAGTGTATGTGTCGTTGAGTGTGTGTGGTGGGTATAAGTGTATATTTGTAAGTGTATACGTGTGAGCATATATTGTGTTTATAAGTGAGTATATGTGTGTGAGTATATATGTATGTTATGTGTCTAAGTGTGTGAGTGTGAGGATATGTTATATACTACATGTATAAACATGTATAAACACAAACGTGAGTAAGTATATAAGTGGGTGTATGCTGTGTGTATAAGTGTGTATTTGTGAGTGTACATGCAAGAGCATATGTAAGTGTAGGGGCTGTGTGTGTGTGAGTGTGTATATCACAGGCACACGACCACAGATACCTCTAGGCTCTTTGCTCCTGAGGGGTGGGGACCAGTTAGGGTCCGCATAGCAGAGTAGACCTTGATTCCCTATGGATGAAAGGGATACCACAGATGCACCTAAAACCAGAGCATGGAGAAAGGTAAAGGGATAAAAGATACACCCAAAAAGTTCTAGACCAAAACATTAAAAAAGCTGATATGGGAGCACTAACAGCAAACACAACAGAAGGCAAGGCAGAAAGCATTCATGTACTTAAGAGAGACACTATAGTTATGTCCACCAATAAGACTCACTGATCATGAACTTGTGTGCACTTAATAACATAATCTTGCTGCAACAGAAACTGAGAAATTTGCAGTCTCAGTGCAAGCTTTAAAACATTTTCTTATCAGAAATGGATAGCTCAAGGAGACAAAAAATTAGTAAGTGAACGGAAGGGCAGTTTCATGAAATTTTAAAAATGGTATTACACAGCCCACATTTTTTGACCACAATGCCATAAATTGAAAATCAACAACGAAGAAATATTTACAGCCGCCCCGCCCACACCCCGTGTCCGTCTGGCTGGCTGGTCGCTCAGTGCTGGGCACTGGGCTGTGGAGTCCCCGTCTCCCGCTGCATGTCCAGCTCCTGACTGTCCACCTTCGAGGTGCCCCCGAGCCACGTCGCAGAGCGCCCCGGGGCTGCAGGAGGAGAGTCTGCAGGGATCCTGGGTGGAGCTGCACTTTAGCAGCGGTGGGAACGGAGCAACGTGTCGGCTCGGTGTCTGTTTATAAGGGTTACATGGAGAAAATACTGCTGGACGCCCAGCATGAGTCTGGATGGAGCAGCTCCAAGAGCTCTCACTGTGACAGCCCACCTCGCTCACAGACACCACAAGATATTAACAGAGCTTCCGAAACAGATACCCATAGCATTGGAGAAAAAAACAGCTCTCAGTCAGATTATATTGAGAGAAGGAAAGAAGTTGAGATCATCTTGAAGAAAAACTCAGATTGGATATGGGATTGGTCAAGTCGGCCAGAAGATATTCTCCCCAAGGAGTTCCTCTTCAAGCACCCGAAGCGCACGGCCACCCTCAGCATGAAGAACACGAGTGTCATGAAGAACACGAGCGTCATGAAGAAAGGGGACATATTCTCAGCCGAATTCCTAAAGGTTTTTCTTCCGTCTCTGCTGCTCTCTCATCTCCTGGCCACTGGATTGGGGATCTATATGGGAAGGCGTTTGACAACCTCCGCCAGCACCTTTGGATGAAGAATTGGAATCCGGCTTTGTTCATGCAGTGGGGGTTTATATCTGCGCTTTCGACATAGCTGACTGAAGAGCCACCATGATCCCTGGGTGGCAGGGTTGTGTTCATTTGTTCTGTAAATGCTGCGTTTCTTTTAGTAAAATGAAACAATAGACACTAAAACCACGCTGGCCTGTAAGTGTACCTGTGGGATCAATTAATAAGCATGTCAGGCTGATTAATATCTACTGTAACAATTCGGTAGTCAATTTTATTTGGATATTAGATAGTAAATATAAACAATTTTAATATACTAGTTATGATATATGTAGTATTTTAAAAATTACCTGTAACCTTAATTCAGTTAAAACACCTTCTATTTCAAAAGAATGGATAACATTGATATTACAATTACTACTTTAAGGGGTTTGTCTAAAATAAGTATTGTGGCCTTATATCTAACCTATTGTAGAACACACTGTCTGAGGGGACGCAGTTGTCTGTAAAGACGACACGCAGCTGTGCCCATTGTTCTTAGGTGGTGACTAGAAATCAGGGACAGCTGCCCTGCCCTGGACAGTCACGCTCTGACCTGAGCTGGCAGTGCAGGGACCGCAGCGTCCGCCCGCCGGGTGGTGGCCTGGGCAGCGGCGTCTGTCCGAGGCGCCCGCTCTGCGGCTCACGGTGCTTTGTCACCCTGGGCCACCAGTTAACCTGTCGTTTGCGCTCAGCTCGTGTGCTCTTAAGTTCGCTTTATTCTAAGTAAATCTGTGCCTTCTACAAAAGACTGGAAAATGAAAAAAATAAATCTTTGCCAAATCCTTCAAAAAATATTTACATATTAGTATGTTCGGAAACTTACAAATGCCGTCCTCAATGACTGAAATCAAGATGGAAATTTCAAATCATTCAGTACTGTAGGACAGGAAACTGCTGTACAGTAAAACTTGTGGAATATAACTACAGCAGTATTTAGAGGAAAATGTATAGCCTGTCAATGTATCCATTATCGAATAGCAAGAAAGATTTAAAAGTATTTAAATTGGAAAACAAGAAGCAGATAAGGACGTACTAAAGAATAGAAATTAATAAAAAATTTAAAAGAAGTAAGAGTATACATAAGGCCCAAAATTTCTTTCTTTCTTTTTAAAATGCTAATAAAACAGGTAAGTAAGGAAAGGACTCTGTTCTCAGAACCTGGGTATTTGGGTGTCTCACCCCAGGGTGCCCTCCTCCCCCAGACCTGGTTTCTGACCACGGGTGAGCTGCTCCCCTCCGGTGCTCAGGGTGAGTGCTCTCTAAGGCCCTTGCCATCTGCACAGCCCATGCTCGGGGGAACTGTCACAGTGCCCCACCTGCTTGTGCCCTGCAGCGACGCAGGACAAGCAAGGAGAATAAGAATGACCACGCGCGCTTGTTCGACCACGAAGCCCTGGGTCCCATAGGAGATTCGGCACAGAGTGCCGTGTAGGGAGCGTGAAGTGCAGAGGGCTCTTTGGAGCACAGCTCAAGTATCCTGCTGTGGCCTCCAATCCATGTCACTGCCTTTCCTGACCCCAGAGTCCACCTGGCTGCTCACTCCAGGAATCTGCAGGAAGCAAAATCTCCCAGCCAGAGAAGGCTGCCCCCGTTGGGGGTCTTCTGAGGAGCAGAGTCAAACTCCCCTGGCTCAAGCACTCCTTCCCTCACGCATCCTGACGAGAGAGCTTCCAAAAATGCCACCCTGCTGCAAGCTCCTCACCGTGTCCCTTGCTCGGGTGTGCATATTTCTTCCTTAGGCCCATCACCCCTTTTGTGGATGAGAGAATTAAGGCTCAGAGAGGATAAAACATGTCCACCATCCCCATGCAGTAGGGTGGAGTCGGGGCTTGATCAGGGCACCCCAACTCCAGCCTCCACCCCTGGACATTGGCTCCTTGGCTTGGCGGGTGCGGGCAGTCACCCGAGTGCCCCTAAGAGCTCTCCCCACCAGCTGTTTCTCAGGGACGCATCCCTGCGCATCCGTCATCTGCCAGCAGGAGGGGAGAGCTGGCAGCTGATTTGCAGAGAAGCCCCCTGTCGCACTGGAGCCGGAGATAAGGAGGACTGCATTAACCCCAGATCCATTTCCCGCCTGGGCTTCTCACTGTGCTTTATAGCCACCTCAGAAGCTGGTGGCAGTAACAGTCACAACTTCCATCAATCGCAGAGGCCAGGGCAGGCAGTCGGTGGGGGAACCCATCTTCCTCCCCTTGATATATGGGGAACAGAGACCCGACCATCAAGCCGTCAGGAATTTCTCATCTGCCCATGATGTGTCCCCAAAGGGAATGTGAATCAATAGATCCAATCCTCGACCCCATCCTTATGAGCAGCCTGGTAAAAATGGCCTCATTCTGCTCCCGGGGTCGGGGGGGTGGGGTTGTTTGCAGCACTGCTGTTTAAGGTGGGCCAGTCCTGCCTGAAGGCGGGGATCTCCAGGCCGCCACCGCTCCGACCCAGGAGACCCGCTGCCTCTGCCCACCAAAATACCCCCCACACACCCAAGCTCCCTCGGGGGTGGCTTGCCAGCCTGCAGCGGCCAGGGTCTCAGCCGTGCTCACGACAGGCACTGTGGGTGCTGACATGGCCCGATGGTGGCTCTGCATGTGGCCCCAGGGACGTGAGCCGTGCAGCATCTCTCCGTCCTGCCCTGCGGGAGCATCCTGGCTCAAACCCTGCTTGTGTCCTCAGCAACCTCAGTTTCTGCATCTGAGCAATGATGCGAAGTGCCCCTCACCCCTGGCATGAGTCTCTCCTGTTCCTGACTCTGCGATCACTTCTCTGGACCTCAGAAGGACCAGGGTGCCCAGTCCCCTCCTGGGGTTACGGGATGGAGAAGTAGCTTGTGCAGCTGCAGCACTGGGCCCAAGGCAGGGGTGGGGGGCCCAGACCCACGGCAGGAAGGGCCCTCCCCATCCCCCACCCAGGCCTCCCTCTGCCCTCTGGCTGCACCTCCCCGGCCATACTCCTTGTACCCCAGGACAGTCATGGCTGCCCCATCCTGTGTCTGTCACCTCTGGCCTCCCCTACGTGACTATGAGCTGGCACAGGTGCAGTGTCGAGGTTCCCAGGGCGAAGGGCCCGCAGGAGAAGGCCTGGTGGCTGGCACCCTGCATGGTTACCCTGACTGTGCTCAGCTCTGCTCTGGGGCGTGCACCATCAGGAAATCCCAGGGGACCCTTCAAATCACACAGAGTCAGCCCAGGGAAGCCTGGAGGGAGGCCTGGCCTCCCAGTGAAGAGGGTTTGGCGTCATTACAGGCAGCTCCAGCTGGGGTGCACCATGTCCACCCTCATCCAGGCACTCAGAGCCCGGGGAGGACAGGCTGGCACTCTGCTCAGGTCCCTCTCTTCTTCCCCCACACTGCACCTCAGGCTCTTGTGGACAAGAGCAGTGGACAACAGCAGTCCTTGAGGGGTGATTCCAGCCAGCAGGGATGCCTCCAGGGCACCGTCCTAAGAGCCCAGCCCCTTACTGTGTTCTTGGCCTCTCCCAGGTCGTTCCTGGAACTCCAGCAGGCCGGCCGAGCTGTGGCCCCTCGCTCCTCGCAGCGAACTTCCACCCCTCCGTCGGCCACGCCCAGAGGGTCTGCCCTGGGCAGCTCAGGTGTCTGGGCCTAGCATGGGGTGAAGGCCTCCCCTGCTCTGCATCACTTGTGGGCTCCAACATGGCTCTGTGGGACCCAGGGTCTTCCCAAGTCCCTTTGTACTGTCTGCCCGATGCTGCCTCCAGCCCCTTCCACAGGGACCCCGGCCCTCCTGCCCCGCCCCTGCTGGGCTCTACCGCTGCTGAAGAACCCTTGCCTTTGCCAGTGACAAAGTCTCCGTGGACACACATGTATGGTGTGTGGGGTGTGTGTGTGTGAGAGAGACAGCAGGTACCACAGTGGTCGTGGTGGCCGATGCCCCCCTTTGCAGAGTGGGGGGAGGGCAGGAAAGGGAAAGGAAGGGCCTCAAGGAAAACTGCAGCCTCCCCCACCTCTCCCGTTTTCTGGGCGCCCCAGTGCCAGGGTGCGTCTCCCTCGTTTCCTGCACCTTCCGCAGCTCGCCTTCCCAGGCTGTGAGGGTCCTGCCGGCGTCTCCGGGCATGGAGGGTGGTGCCCAGCAGTCATGGGTCCTGGCGGCCTGCTGCTCCGTCCTGAGGAGGTGTCCGTCTGTCCCGAGGACAACGTGGGCTCAGGTGGCGCTGAGTCTTCTCGACTGTGTGAGGGGCCCGGCAGGGCGTGGCAAGTGGGAAGCAGAGGGACACTAGTGCCCTGAGCCCCAGGGGAGGCCGAGCGAGGCAGAGCCGGTGCTAAAGCCACAGCGAGGACATTCCTAGTGCTGGCCCTGCCGGGACCGAGCCAGCCTCCAGCTGGGGCCACCTTGGTGAGTGGCCTGTACTGGATTCCAGCCTCCACTTGTCCCCTCAGGGTGTCCCTGGGTAGTTGGCCATGGGGCTCTGATTTCCTGCCCCCAGCGGGCACGCTGGCCTCACAGGCTGGGAGTCTCTGCTCGGCTCCAGCTCTGTCAGTCCAAGAGGGGGAACAAAAGATCTTCCTTCAAGGACAGGTAAGGTTTAAGATGGAGACTGCCAGTCAACGCCCACTGTGGGCCTGGGGTGGGCCGCCCGGCCTGTGGGACAGACTCTCCAACACAGTACGCACATCCAGTCGAGCCTCCAGGCCTAACTTCTAGTGTACAGGAAATACAGGGGACAGAGGAACACGCTGAATGACACCATGAGGAAGCAACTGGGCAGCTCCTGAGCTTGCACCTGCCTCGAGAGGACGGCCTGGGGTCTCTGAGAGCACGAGGGCTGCTCTCGGCAGGAGCCATGGAGGCACAGCTGACCGCCAGCGTGGACCCAGATGGCATTCTGCCATTTTCAAAAGGCTGTAAGGGAGATTCTTGGGACAATTTGGAAAATCTGAGTATGGAGTAGAGAATACATGACCTTTGGAGACCATTCTTAATTTTCTTAGGTATAATATAATAATATTAGTAGAACCGTGGTTACATAAGGAAAGGTCTTGTCCTTTCTCATTTGATGTTCCCTTCATTGCCCGCTAGACTGTCAGGGGCTGTGTTGTGTCTGGCCATGTCTGCTTGGGGGTCACTGGGCTGCTCTCATCTGGGCCGGTGCCAGCTGCTAGGCCTGCTGGGGACTGGTGATGCCTACTGTGGGGACAGTCAGTGCCAACCACAGGGCCATTCCCACTCCATGGCTCTGTCTCTTCCCCAGGCCAGCGTGGTGCACCAACCTGGGTCAGGCTTGGGCTGGACAGCCAGCCCCTCTAGGAGGCACTTGTATCCCATCCTGGGCCATGTTCTTCCCTGAAATGCTGCTCTTCAAGGCCTGCAGCCCTCCCTGCTTGGGTCACACCATGGTGAAGCTTCCCTAACGGTGTCCTGGACCCGGGCACACCCCACCTGGGCTGTCCCCTGCTCCCTTCTCTTGCGGGGTCCCTGGGCCCTGCAGAGGGCAAAGGTGGTTCCCAGGGCTGCTGACTCTGTCCTGGGAGAGCACCTGGAAGGGCCCAAGAGCAGCTCCCTGGGGCACAGCCCCCTGTCCAGGGTATTTTTCATTTGGAGCAAATAAATATGCTCTGAAAAGACGTCAGTAGAACTGAGTTTGATAATGTCCAGTCCTTCTTACCGGGGCACAGGGCAGTTTTCTAGTAAAGAAGTGAGTGTCCCAAGCCCTAGCACCGAATCGCCCAGCTGACTTCCTTTCCTGTGCCTGCGAGTCCCCTGCAAGCCACCTGCTGAGAGCCACTCGGCACAGGCTTCCTGGTTTCCTAGTGAGACAGAAAGGTGCACTTGGCCCCTCCAGTCCTCAGGCTGGGGGAGGGGAGTCGCAGGGGTGTGTTAATGGTTTACTGCTACAATGAGCTCACTCAGGGGAGGAGCCGCCCAGTCAAAACTACTCTGACGCGGGTCAGGTGGTTCTGCCCAAGCAGGAGAATCTGACTGTAACTGGCCGGGAATCCAGCCAGGAGTACACAGTCAGGTGTGTGTCAGAAACCCGGCCCGGGGCTCTCTCTGGAGGCAGCCTCAGCTTATGTTGACCCAGAGACCTCCCTGAGTCTCTTTGCTAAATGGGGACAACCAGAACCATTGCTCCCTTGGGTTTTCCTGAGGGCTGGCACAGCACGTGGCACCGCCAACCGGCCCTGTGCCCCGACCTGAGCTGTAGGAACTGCTGGGAAAGGGTGTGCCTGAGCTGCTGGGGGCACTGGGACCCCCTCCTCACTGTCCAGATCTCAGCCAAGCCGACCCTGGTGTGGCAGCTGGTGGTCCAGGACCCCATGGTTCCCTGGAAGAGGCCCCAGGCCCAAGACACATGAGGTTGCCCTGTCCCTAGAGGCCCAGCCCTGTCCCTGGGCCCGTGGGACACAGCGAGGCTGCCTGTGCCCTACCCTGACCGGCCACATCTGGGAGCTCTCAGGTCACTGTGCAGGCGAGAGTTAGGCCCAGCAGTGACAACGGGTCAGAGAAGGACCTGATGCTTGTAGCAAGGCCCCTGCAGAAGTAGGCTGAGGCCCGCCCATGCCAGCCCTTGCAGGGCCTGTCGCTCCTCTCCAGGCTGTGCTTTCCGGCTCTGTGCAAGGTGGGTGGGGGGGCTCGGCTACGATGCGGCTGGGGGCTGTCTGGTTCCCGGAATGTGCGTCCTGCAAAGGTGACTGGTCCTGCTCCAGCTGTCCAGGAACTGTCTGCAAACACTGCACATCATCCTCCCTCGCGCTGGCTTTGGGGCAAAGGCAGACCCAGGTCAGGCTCTCAGGTGAAGAAACCGAGGCTCAGAGTGGTAACAGACTCAGGTCCTCGATGTAGGTATCACTGTGGCGCTCAGGAGGTCTCTGAGCCCAGTGCGCCTTCTGCATGGCCTGGCGTGTCCTTGCGGGGGACCTGATGTCCTCATTCCCTATCCAGGTGCGCTGGAGACACAGCCGCTCCCAGGCATGTGGGCGACTGTGTGTGTGGGTCTGGCTGCGTTAGGGGGTGTGTGTGAGGCATAGGTGTCTGTGCGGTGTGTGTGATGTGTATGATGTGTGGTGTGTGTGGTGTGTGGTGTGTGTGATGTGTATGATGTGTGGTGTGTGTGGTGTGTGGTGTGTGTGATGTGTATGATGTGTGGTGTGTGTGATGTGTATTATGTGTGTAGTGTGTGGTGTGTGTGATGCGTGCTGTGTGTGGTGTGTGGTGTGTGTGATGTGTATGATGTGTGGTGTGTGTGGTATGTGGTGTGTGTGATGTGTATGATGTGTGCAGTGTGTGGTGTTTGGTGTGTGTTATGTGTATGATGTGTGGTGTGTGGTGTGTGTGGTGTGTATGATGTGTGTGGTGTATGGTGTGTGTGATGTGTGTGGTGTGCGGTGTGTGTGACGTGTGTGGTGCGTGCATGGTGTGTGTGGTGTGCCCTGAGCGTGGTGTGCCCTGAGCATGGTGTGCATTGTAGCAGGTGACTGCGCTGACGCCATCCGTGCTCTCCCACAGCAGGGTTTGGGCTCACTGCCCTTCCCAGGGCAGCTCAGAACCGCCACCTCGGGACCAAGCTGTCTGTGATGGGGTTACATGGGCGGGCGGTGTTTTCCGGGCCCAGCTGAGTGAAGTCTCCTGTGGCCCCTGGAGCGGCTCCCCAGGCCCACGCTGCCACCCCCAGTGCCGCAGAGAGATGACAGGTGCCCTGGGTGTGGCTTCTGCCTCACTCTTCTCGGGAATGGGGAGGGCAAAGGTGTGCAGGGAAGAGGGCAGGAGTGGCCTTTCCCATGGCCTCTGGCCCCTGGGTCCCCACCCACCCCATGTCCACCTGGGTCCCGCCCATCCACACCAGGGCGTCCTGGACCCTGCTGGGTCACCTGCCTCAGCTCAGCCTCCCCGCAGGCCGTGCTGCTGCAGGGGCTCAGGTCGCAGAGGAAGGAGGGGTGGGCATGCTGGATGGCGGGGGGCTCATAGAGAGGTGAGTTTAAAGGACAGGCAGTGGGAAGACAGGTCTCCATGCCCAGGAAGGACACTGGTGGGGACCTGCAGAGCCAGCTGAGGGCTGCTCACCACTGCCCTGAGAAGCAGAGCCCCAAGTCCCCCTGGGGTCTGGCCGTGGCAGCAGCTGCCCTGGCCTGAGTGTGTGTGACTGGTGGGCTGGCCCTGGAAAGGCCAGGACTGTGCTGGTGGCCATGTAGGGAGGAGGACCGGAGAAGGGGCTGGCAGAGCCCCCAGCAGCCACCCAAGAGCCCAGGCCACAGGGCCAGGAATCAGTTTCCCCGCTTGGTCAGCACCCATTCCCATGGCCCTGCCTGGCCTCCCTGCCTTGACCTCAAGACCGTGACAGGGTCACAGCCCCTAGAGCTGTGTTCATGACCACATGGGGTTGATGAGCACTTGTGATGTGCTGGTCCCAACCAAGATGGGCTTTACGTGCAAAATACACCCTGGATTTTGAAGGCTTTGGAAGAAGAATGTAAAATAGATAATATTAAATATCTATATCAGGTTAAATAAAATATATTAAAAATAAAGCTGGGCACAGTGGCTCACACTTGTAACCCCAGCACTTTGGGAGCCCAAGACAGGAGGATGGCTTGAGGCCATGAGTTCAAGACCAGCCTGGGCATCATAGCAGGACCCCGTCTCTACGAAAATTTTTTTAAAAAGTCAGCCAGGCATGGTGATGCCACCTGTAGTCCCAGCTACTCGGAGGCTGAGGCCCGCGCCTGCTGTGGGCACGAGGGCAGGGCTCCTATGGGAGATGCAAGCACCCCTCCCTGAGCACGCGGCGCCCCGCAGCCTCGCCTCCTGGGCACCCATCCCTGTCATGCTGGGAAGCTGAGTGCCTCCTGCAAGCCTCACAGCCAGTGCAGCGGGGCCCCGACTGCCTGCTCCATGACTGCCCCTTGGCGATGTGACTCGATGAGGTGCAGAGGTCTCTCACCCACGCCACCCACAGCCCCACCGTCCTCAGAGGGATGGCAGGGTACTTTGCTGGTGGATTTTCAGAGAGTGGCTTCAAAGGATCCACGAACCACCGGCCAGAGTTTGCTCAGCAACCCTGCCCTCATGGGCCCAGGGGTTTCCAACTGCCACGGCCATACTTGTCCCCTGGCACCACTGTCAACTTGTTCAAGATAGTCCCTTGCCCGGGCCCAGCTTCATCTTTGGAGTGGACTGGAGAAAGAGGTCTCTTCTTGCTGGGGGGGGGGGGCGGTTCTAGCAGGCGGGCATCAGATTGGTGTGAGAAGTGGGCAGCCCCTCGAGGACTCCACCCCTCCCCGCTTTGGGGAAGGACAGGCTCAGGCGTCCCCCTGGCGCTGCCATCCCCAGTGCAGCGTGGCCAGGTCAGGTAGGCTCAAGCAGCTCTTTCCTGCTGTTGCGGTTAATGCTCAAGGGCTGGCAAACTACCACCGCAGGCCTTGTGGGGGCGGGTGGCCACCAGTTTTTACAGCGAAAGTTCCTTTGCAGCCAGCCACGCCCGACCACGGACGTGCTCTGCGTCTGCTCCGGCTTGAGCAGCTGCACAGAGGCCCTGGGCCGCGCGGCTGAAGATGCTGCCTCCACAGCACAGCCCGCGGCCCCCGTGAGAGCCACACGCTGCGTAGACGCCAAAGTCCCGCGGCCTCTGCATCCCAGCGCAGAAAGCGCACAGGACAGAGGAACGCGCCAAGAGCCACCATGGGGATGCAGCCAGCCGAACGCAGACCCGTGCGGGCGGGCGCATCTGTGAGACAGAACCAGCGCACGAGGAGAGACTGCGGAGGACAGCGACGGACTCGGAGGGGCCTCACCTGGGCCCAGTGCAAACGAGTCACAGAAGGTAGAGTCTGGGGGCGACTGGAAACGTGAGCCCCGATTGATATTTGACGATAACAAGGAATTATGGTTAATTTTCAGATGTGAAAAGAGTGAGGTGTTTATGTTTTTGTAAATGTCTATTTCTAGAGATGTACTGAAATATTTATGGATGAAACAATACAATGATATCTTGGATTTGCTTCAAAATAATAAGAGGCGAAGGAGATGGGGTGTAGCGAGCAGGAGGGGGCATGGGTTGATGGTTTGGGGTGGATGGTGGGTGTTTGGGGTTTATTACACCATCCTGTCTACATTTATATATGCTTGGAATTCTCCACGATAAAGGGGTAACAAAATGAAGTGAAACAATGAGGCAGACCCCAAGTGGACGGTAGGGTGGTCTTTAGCACACGTTCCCTGGCAGCAGTTCTCCCACCCAGGGGCAATTCTGGCACCCCTGCTCCCAGGGACAGAAGGGAGCCAGCCCTAGATGTGGCCAAGGTCTTTCACCAGCACAGAAACCACTCAGCTCCCTGCCCGGACTGCGCGGAGCTGGAGACCGACACCCAGGCAAGAGCAGAGCCCCGCAGCCGTCCCTGGGTCAGAGCCAGACAGGAGAGCGACTGTTGGCTCCTGACAAAGAGAAGGGCTTTCCTGTTGTGGAGGAAGAAGGCAGAGTCGCAGTGGGTGCAAGAAAACAGCAGAAATGAACGAGGGAAAATAACCACAGATGCAAAGAAATAGAAAAGATGCTTTGCCAACTGCTATGCAGGTAAATTTGAATACCTGCATGGAAAGAATGACTTTCTAGACTGTATATACGACCAGAAGTAACCCCTGAAGAATAGGAAACATAAACTTTAATAAATGCTACAAAGGCCTTTGACAGTTCAACAGCCACCGACTGTAGTAAGAGGGAAGAGACGGGTATGCGTGCGAACGTGTGCCAGCCACAGGCAAGCACCCGCAGTACGCAGCCACCGAGGCAAAAGAACAAGGCAGGACCATCTCCATGATCTGACGTTGTCCCCGATGCGGCCAGTCAAGACGGAGAAGTGGGACGCAGGAGAAGAGGGGAAGGCAGAGTGACTGTCACATGCAGATATGTGACTGGCTGCCAACGAAGCCCAACAAAATCAGCTAAAAGCAAGAGAATTCTGTAGAGTTGCTACCATCAGACATAGTACACAAAGATCAGGGGCTTTCTAACACATAAATCACTACTAAACAAAGATGTAATGGAATAAAATATTCCACTCATAAAAGCAATACATAAAATAAAAGTACTTAGAAATCATCTCAATAACTGTGTAGAACCTAAATGAAGAAAACTCAGAACTGCTGCTGAAGGACCTAAAAATTCTTGTGCTGGAATTGTAAAATGTATTCTACAACTGAAGTTAAGGCGATTTGATATTACATAAGAAATTTCCAGGACAGAGTCCAAGAATAGGCATCAGCATGGAAATTCAGTAGGAGACAGGGCGGCAGTGCAGTCATGGGGCAGCAATGGGCCAGTCAGTAAGAGACGTGAGACCACGGATCAGCCGGATGGAAAAAGAAGACTATTTTTTGATAGAATAAAGTTATTTGACTCTAAGTCAGTTCCAGACATAAAAGAAATTTAAGTATAAAACATAAGACCATAAAATTACTAGAGGTAAACATGATTTTTAAAAAATAGCGAACTTTCCAAGCAACATCATACAAAATTAATTTTTAAATGATTGATAAGCTTGTTTAAACAAACATTTTAAACTATGGTTTGGTAAAATAAACAAACAAACAAATTGGGGGAAAATATGGGCAACGCATGTGACAGCCCGAGGGCCTATTTCCTAAAGGGACCAAAAGCTCTCATGCAGCAATAAGAAAAGATAACCTAATAGAAAAATGAACAAAGATGTAAAGGAAAAGGTGCTCAACTTCATTTATAACTAGATAAATGCAAAATAGAATGAGATGCTTTTTTCAGTTGAAAGTTTTATTAATATCATGCCCTGTGGAAAGATGTGGAAATCTTTTCAAAGCAATTTGGCAAGATACCTCAAAATTTTTTTAATTTACTTTTGCCCAGGTTGTTTTTAGCTGATTCTTTTGGGTTGTACTACCAGAAATTTTCCTCAGAACACAGTTGCAAAATCTTCCAAGTAAAATTTGAACAAGTACAATTTCTTGGAGCATTGTCTTCAGGAGCCAACGGCTAGGAACTGCCGGGTCCATCCGCGGGGAACTGGCCGACTTTGGCCCAGCACACTGCTCCACAGGTGGCATCGGCCACCAGGAAACCTCAGGAAAGGAATCACTTCTGCAGCGTGGCTCAGGAGAGTGTCTAGCATGATGCTATCCATGCATGCGCTTAATTTGCACAAACATTTTTCTGAAAATATACACCAGAAATGGTTGAGAGTGGTCACCCTGGGGAGAGAAGCTGTTGGGAATGGGCTTTTCTTTTCACTGTACGCATTCCAGGCATTTCAGTGCTGTTTGGGATTTATCATGTGCAGGTATTACTCTTAGTAAAAAACCAAACTAAAACAACAACAGCAATAACAACAACAAAACAACACACAGACAAAGCAAAAAACAAAACAAAACACCTGGAAAAACCCAACTTACTACTTTAACAGAAGGTGCCAAAGGCGTGGACGTATTTACCCTAAAAAGTCTGCAAAGTAGCAAGTATTATACTATTTCAAGAGCATCTGCGCAGTCGTGATAGTCCAGACTGGGCGAGCGAGCTCAGAGCAGCAGGCCTGGGCCCTGGAGGTGTCACCCCGACGCCCCATGATGACTATGCCACGCCTTCTCTCCCGAAAGTGCCTCTGAAATTCAGTGGGACTGAGTGAGTTACAGGGAAAATGCCCTGATTCAAATGATCTATAAAATGTATACCAAGCAGTTAAAAAACATTATAATGCCTTATCCTTAGTAAGTCATAAATGGCTAGTGTCTCCGAGTCTCCTGACCTGGCAGTCGGACGTAAGCCACTTGGTGGGACCTTGCTCTTGATGCATCCCAGAGTTGGGTGGGTGGGAGTGGGGCGTGGTGGTCTCTCTAACCCCCTCGAGCAAGCCCTGAGATGCCAGGCCTCTCTGGGTCTAAGATTGGAGCACAGTTAAAGGAGTCCGTCCAGGCTGTACGCAGCCCCCCTCTCCAAGCCTTCCCTCTGTAGGCCAGCTGGGCCTGAATCCAGGGCTGCAGACTCCCTCCTGCACCCTGCCCAGCAAAAGCCCCAACGGTTTGTTTCCACTTGCCCCGGGGCAGCGCAGTGTTGCTCAGAGGCTCACAGCCTAGCCAGGAAGGTGCTTCCATGAGGCACATAGATCAGCTGTGGGCCTTGCTTTGTGAAGATGGCCCCCGGGCTGGGGTGCATCCCCTGCCCCATCAGTGGCATTGCAAGTCTCTTTCCTCCCAGAGGCCAGGTGGGTGGCGGCAGCACGGTGCTGGGAGCTCTTGGGGGTGGGGGCTGCCGGGCTTGACCCTGGGTCTGGGCCAAGCGGAAGCTGCCCGGCGATGCTGGCGGCTGGGCGGCAGAGCCAGGCCTTCATTCGATTTGGGAGCGCCTCCGCAGCCCGAGCCTCTGGTTTGACTCCTGTTGAATTAGTCAGATGAACAGAGCAGGAAGGAGCTGTTCCCCTAATTGTACTTGATGGATCTCTTCGTCCTGCTCAGATGCCAGACACAAGATAGCGGCCCCTTCTTCGCATCTGGGCCTGAGCCGCTGCTTTGGGGTCGGCCAGTGACTGCTCTGCACAGAGCGCTTGGGGGCCCAGCCCCACCTCCCCAGGAGCAGGGCTCAGGGCAGGGCCTGCCGGCGGAGGCAAAGAGGCCACAGGGAGCAGAGCGCGTCTGACTCAGTCCCGGGGGTTAAGGGCCTCTTGTCTGCATAATTGTCTCCCCTTTAATTATACAGACTGGATGTGCCTCTTAACTTGCTTTAGGACCCTCAGATGACATCCTAAGAAGGATGACATCCGCTTCACAGCACGCGCCTGGGCTGCAGGCCCATTCTCTGCCTCTGTCCCCACATCCACTCCTTGCCCACCCCCACACGATATGGTGAGGGCTCCAGTGGGAAGCAGCCCCTGCCCTAGGGCACCCAGCCCCACCCAGCGTGGTGGGGGGCTGCCCTCCGGAGCACCAGCCCTGGTTGCTATGCAGCCGGCACCTACAGGGGCAAGTTCCCTTTGTCTGGGAATCCTGCTGAGCGCTAGAACACGCGCCAGGCTTGGGCAAAGAAGGAAACCACTCCCAGGGCCTTAGCTGCCTGCAGAGGAAGGGATCACCCACGCAGCTCCCGATGTCAGGGCCAGGGTGGGCCTCATCTTCCCTTTCACGGGTCGATGCCACCCTGGGTGCTGGGTGGGGGAGTCCCACAGGGCCCCTCAGCCTCCTCCTCATCTCCTCCCCCAAGAGACCCAGGGCCTTGCGGGCAGCCCACAGACACCAACGCAGACAGAATGGCTTTCTCAGGGCACCAGTGCTCCTGCTACCTCGTAAAACATGGGAGCACCTCCACCTTAACACCCCCAAATGCACTCCAGAGCAGTTAAGTTCTAATATCAACAAAGGAACAATGAAATGCTAAATGGTGAGGGTGGGAAGGGCCTTTGCAATCATAAAAGCACAGTGGAAACTATAAAAAAAAAAATGAAGGATTCAATTGACTTCAAAATTAAAAAGCAAAGCAAAATGAACAAAGCTCCCAGCCGAAGTTTGAAGTTCGAAGGCAAACAATGCCTCCCTCGGGGGAAAAGTCACACACTCGAGAATCAGAGGACTGTTGTCCTTTCTGTACAAAGAGCTCAGGCGAGACAGAGTGGCGGGCCAGAGAGGCACGCGCCCGGAGCAGGAGAACCAGGGGCCCTGGCTCGAGCAGCAAGGTGATTTTCCAGTTGCTGATGCCCATGCTGTTTCCTGCTTTGCCCTCTCAGAAAGTGGGAAGAGCCCAGATGCAGCCACTCCCTTACAAGCTGAATGCCCTGAGTGGCCAGTGCTGGTGGGCAAAGAGTATCTGAGATGCAGAAAGGGGCCGGGGCCCTGGGGAGCCTGGGAGGGCTGCAGGGGTCTGGGCGTTGTACTTGCTCCTGCTGGGGGGCAGCGGCTGGGGGCGGGAGAGCCTTGCGGCCAAAAGGGACATGAGCAGTGAGGACGGCAAACGTGAAGGGCCCATGTAGACCAGGACCACAGGGGCTCGGTGGTACCAGGGCAGGGGCCATGAGGCTGGAAAGTCTCCATAAAGGATCCCGGGACCTCAGGGCCGCCCCACGGGGAAAATTCCAAGAAAAGAGGGATGGGAGCTTGGAATCCTCGAGAAAGGAAAGTGAGAAAGTCACTCCTGTGCACTGTGCATTGAGAGTCACATGTGCGAGTGAAAACAATAAAGTACAAGGCTTCATCCCCAATAAAGGCAAATACAATGTTTAAAAAGTAGTTGAAGATTCTTCGTGGAGGAAGGTAGGGCATGCTTCCAGGTGGGAGTAGATTTGTGTACCAATTTTCTAGGCAGTGATTCTAAAAATGATTATGGCCTTTGAAACAAAAATTTCCCTTCTAGGAATTTATCTTAAGGAAAAAAAAATCAGAGACACATCCAAAGATTTATGTATGGATTTGTTCACAAAATTCAACTCATAAGGGCAAAAATTAGAAACGAGCTTAAATGTATACTAGTTGTGGACATAAATGTTAAAATCATGTTTTAGAAAACTATTTGATAACATAAAGATATGCTTGAGATACTGTTAAGTGAAGGAGGAAGTGTTCAAAACACACGTGCACTTTATATTTAAAAAAATACTCACATCCAAGAAGCTGGGATGGTGTCTGCTAAAGTCAGAGATCAGGGTGGGGTCAAAGGGGCAAGATTTGTAAATAGATTGTTTTCTCTATAAATATTTTTTATTTTCCAAATTTTGTCCAGTAAAAATGTACTTATTTTATAATCATGTAAAATGAGTGTTATTTTAAGTTAATCACAGACTCAAACTGTTGGCTGGAGAGACAGCAGCAGAAAGGACAGGCTGCTTACTGAGGGTCTGCTCCGCACAGGAGCCAGGCTCGGCAACACGAGCCTCAGTCTTCCCAGAAGCCCATGACGACCTGTGTAACATCCACATTTTCTGGAGGAGGAAACTCTGAGTTGAAATATCCAACCCAAGGAGCAAGCTGAGAGGTGGCAGAGCCGGTCCTTGACCAAGACCATATTCTCCACAAACCTTTCATTTTCAAATGAAAAAACTCTGAAGCTCAGAAATGTACAGCACTAAAAGCTTACATTAGAAAAGAGGAAAAGTCTCAAGTCAGTAATCTAAATTACTACCCTTCAAGAAACGTGGGAAGAACAACAAAATCAACCCAGACCGGCAGTATGAAGGAAATAATAAAGATCAGAGTAGTGGATGAAATTGACAACAGGAATACAATAAAGAAAAACAAGGAAACAAAAATCTAGTTCTTCAAAAAAAAAAAAATCATAAACCTCTGGCAGGATTCACAAAGATAAAACAAGAGAGGATTCAAATCACCAATATCAGGAATAACACAAAGGTGTCATTACAGATCCTGCAGCCATTTAAAAGGCAGCAAGGGAATACTACAGACCACTTTACACTCAAATTTGACAATGTAGAAGAAATGGATCAATTCGTCAAAAACCACAAAACCACCCCAACTCAACAAATATGAAATATACAACTTGAATAGTCTTATAACAATTAAAGAAATTGAATTTAAAATTTAAAAGAGATCTCCAGGCCCAGAAAGTTTTCTTGGAGAATTCTGCCATAAACTTACAAAGAATTAACACCAATAGAAGAGAAGAGAACACTTCCCAACTCATTTTATGAGGCTGGGCCTGATACCCAAACCAGACAAAGACCGTACACAAAAATAAAACTACAGACCAATATCTCTCAAGAGCTTAACGTAGGAATTGTCAATAAAATATGAGCAAATCAAATTCAGCAGTGTATAAAAGGAATTATGCACCATGAGCAGTGGGGATTTTTTTGAGTATATGAGGCTGATTCAATGTTACAACGTTAACCCATGTAATGCACCTACCAACAGGCTAAAGAAGAAAAGCCACATAATCATACCAATTGATATGGAGGAAGCATTTGACAAAATTTAATACCTATTAGTGATAAAAACTCTCAGGAAACTGGAATAAAGGAGAATTTCCTCAACTTCAATAAAGAACATCTATAAAAACCTATAGCTTATATCATACTTAACGATAAAAGACTCAAAGTTTCCCTCTACAGTTGGGAGTAAGGCAGTGTCCTTTCTCACCTCTCTTACTCAATATGGTCTTGGAAGTTCTACCCCCTGTAGTAAGTCAAGAAAAAGACATAAAAGATATACAGATTGGAAGGAAAGAAATTAACCGTCCCTACTTGCAGATAACACGATAGTCTATATAGAGAATCCCAAGGATCCTAGAATAAGTGAGTTTAGCAAAGTTGTAGTATACAAGATCAGCACACAAAAATCAACCTCATTTCTACATACTAACAAAGAATGTGTGAAAACAAATTAGAAATACAGTATCATTTATAATCACCCCAAAAATAATGAAATTCTTAGGTGTAAACTTAACAAAACATGTACAAGATTCAACGTACACAGATGTCAATTCTTCCCAAATTCTACAGGTTTAACACAGTTCCTATCAAAATTCTAGGAAGAATTTTTGTAGACATAGAAAATCTTATTTTTCCATAAAATGTATATAGAAAGGCACAGGCCCTCGAACAGCAAAAACAATTTTGGGAAGGAAGGATAGGTGGGAGGAAGCACACTGTCTGAAATCAAAGCTTAGTGATCAAGACGGCGTGGTGTTGGCAGAGGGGCAGACACACAGACCGCGGGGTCCAGAAACAGACTCACGCTGATGCGTCTTGTCTTTGACAGAGGAACAAGAGCAACTCCTTGGAGGAGCCTTTTCAACTGCTGACACTGGAGAAATTGGACGTCCACAGGCAAAAATAATGAATAATGAATGAACCTATATCTCACAACTTACATAAAAATTAACTCAAAATGGATCATGGATGTAAATGTAAAACTATAAATCTCTTTTTGAAAAAAATAGAAGAAAAATTTCAGGATTTAGGACTAGCCAAGTTCTCAGACTTGACACCAAAAACAATGGGACTTCCTTAAAATAAAAAGCTTTTGTTCTGTGAAAGATCGTGTTAAGTGAATGAAAAGATAGGCTACAGACTAGAAGATATTTGCAGACTACATTTCTGATAAAGGCTTTTAGTGTCTAGAATAAATAAAAACCCTCAAAACTCAATAGTAAAACAAACAAACAAATAATCTAATTAGCAAATGGGCAAAAGACATGAACAGTCGTATCACACAAGTGGATACACAGATGAACCCATGGACACCTTTATCATTCTTACCCATTGGGGACATGCAAATCAAAATCCCACTGAGATATTGCTACATACGTCTTCAAACAGCTAGCAGAGAAAATAGTGATCGCACCGAGTGCTGGTGAGGATGTGGGGAAACTGGATCATGCACACATTGTTGGTGGAAATGTAAAATGGTACAGCCACTCTAGAAAACCGTTTGCCAGTTTCTTATAAAACTAGACACACAGCTACCATGTGATCTAGCAGTTGCACTCCTGGGCATTTATTTCAGAGAAATAATATTGTATGAATAATAATTAATAATATATTAATAATAATATTCACACGGAACCCTGTACACAAAAGTTCATAGTAGCTTTTTTCATAATAGCCAAAAACTGGGCACACCCAGCTATCCTTCACTGGGCGAGTGGTTAAACAAAGTGCAGTTTGTTTAACTCCTTCCAAGAGTCCCACTCAATATTACAGAGCAATCAACTATCGATATATGGAACAACTTGGATGCATCTCCAGGGACTTGCGCCGAGTGAAAAAGGCCAATGCCAGAAGGTTACATAATGCAACGATTCTGTTTATATAACATTCTTGAAATGACAAAACTGTGGAAATGGAGGACTGACTGGCGGTGGTCGGGGCTGGGAGGGCCGGGGAGGGGAGGGGTGCCGCTGCAGAGGGGACCCCAGTGGTGATGGGATGTTTTGTATCTTGGCTACCAGTGTCGGTATCCTCGCTGTGATACTGTGCTGTGGTTTTGCGAGATGTTACCACTGAGGAGACTGGGGAAGGTGTACACAAGATGTCTCTATCATGTCTTACAGTTGTATGTATGCATGTTCTACAGTTACATCAAAATAAAAAGTTAAAAAGAAAAATGACCGAGACAGGCGCTGTGACGAGGGGCCGTGGTCTGCGAGCCAGGTGGGATAGGCCTCTGAGCCGGCACGGTGGTGGAGTGGCCCTCCTGTGAGCCCCACATGGCCTTGAGGCATCCTCTTCCTCCTCCACCCGTGGCTGATGCATTACGGAAACGTGACAATCCCACCGGAAGGCATCCCGGTCCCTTTACCTCTGTCCAGCCCCCTGCCAGCACCACAGCGGGCTTGCCCTTTGTGGTCAGACGGCTGTTGGGAGGGGTGAGCAGAGGGAGGAGCGAGCTCTTCCCTCCCACGGGTGTGGGGTCCAGGCCTCGAGGAGAGAGTGGGCCCCCGGGGGGCACCCCAGCAGCAGGCTCTGGGACAGGAGGCCGCAGCAGCACCGGGTCATCGCTCTTGCAGCCTCAGAGCCTATGAGCCAGGACACTGGCCACCCGGCTGCAGCTGCTGCCCCGACCCCAGGACAACTCTGCCCCCTCTCCATTTGCTCCTGGACACGGACCCCAAAGTGTGGGCAAGATTCTGCCAGAGACAAGGATGACACATCCGCCCAGCAGCACCACAGGGACTGCCCCCGCCTCTCGGACCCTCATCCTGATGCAGCAGCTGTAGCTGCAGCCCCTCCTCCCCGCCCTCCCTCTCAGGCCGGGCCTGCCCCAGGAGGGAAGACGTCGAGATGACCAAGGGCCAGGTTCTGAAACACCGAGAGCCCAGCCTGCAGAGGAGGGAGAGAGGTCACAGGGGTCTCTGCAGAGAGAAAGAAGAGGACCCAGGAGCGAGGAGGGATCCATGCCTTAGAAACTGGGGCTCACGGGGAGACCCTGAGTCCAGAGTGGGGGCGTTAATAAGCATCACGTGGGGTGTGGAGCACCGGAGGCAGGGGCTGGTGGGCTGGGACCTTGGTCCAGGCTGTAGGAGATCCTCAGGCCCCAGGTTCCCCACACGAGCTGACAGTGGGCTCCTAGGCTGTAAACCTCCCAGCGGTAACGCAGGCCGACTGAGGCTGGGCTCAAGGCACGGAGAACTCCCTGAACCCGCCTCCTTTGCCCCGGCTCTCCCGTAAGTTGGGGTGGGAGCCCACAGCCGGGCCTGTGCTAGAGGCCAAGCCAAGGTGTCACCTGCACAGGAGGGCAGTGGTGGCAGGCACGGGGCCTGAGGAGCCCAGGGAGAGGGAGAGCTCTCTTCTCTCCTGCTCATGGAGCTGGAGTCCCCCCCGGAGGAGCCCATGGGACAGCAGCGTGGGTGTGGGTGTGGGTGTGGATGGGCCTGCTGGAGGTTTGGGGGACTCCTAGAAACGATGATGATCTGGCACAAACATGGTCATTGGTGTGAGCTGGGCAGGGATTATTCCTCACTGGAGCAGGGCATGGCCTGTGCCTCCCCAGGCTGTCCCAGGCGCCCACGTGGCAGCCCCGCTAGCATCACCCTGGAGCATGGACCACCTCCGAGTGAGTCCAAATCGGGAGAGCACCATAGGGGTTTAGCATATCGTCAGGACAGCTTTGGGCTGACAGTCAAAGCTAATTCTGCATAAACAGAAAGGCAGCTAAAGAGAGGCTTGGGAGGCCTGGAGGAAGCCCCAGGCTGCATGGCTGAGCCTGTGCCTCTGTGTCCCTGTCGCTCCTCTGTCTGGGGCTGGCTGAGCCCCAAGGACAGCTGAGTGTGCTTTGGAGGCAGCCAACAACTGCTGTTAGCCCTGAGAAAATTCTAGCAGTTGCTTCTCGTAGTATCTTCTGCAGGAGGGGCCGGCAGGCAGGTGGTCACGGTGGCTGTTTTCCCAGCAGCGGGGCGGGGGCCCAGGGGAAGGGCAAAGTTGCTGAGGAAGCCACACTGGCTGGCCCTGGGCTGGCTGCCCCAGCTTGGTCCCATCTGCCCCTCTGGGTCCCTCGTGTCCTCATGCCGCCCAAGCACATGTGGCTGCTTTTGCTCCCAGTCCCCGTCCCAGCTCCCCAGATGGTCTCTTCAAGACCCAGAAGGCCTTGCAAGGCCAGGAGGAGGCTCCCGCTTGGACGGCTGCGTCTACGCTTCCCTCCTCGCCTGCTGGACTTGGTGCCAGTCTGCAGGGGCAGGAGAGGGCCTGGCCTGAGGAACTCCCATTCTGGCAAAAAGCATGTTGAGCTGGAAGGGCCCAGGCACTGACCTGACCATCTTGTCACTGCCAAGGACAATGCTCTGGATGGCTTGCCCGTCCAGATGTCCACCAGAGACCTCACTCCTTGGCCAGAGTCCCTGCTGAGGCTCAGAGGAGCCCGGGAAGAGCTGGAGTCCAGGCTGGGTCACCTCCGACTCTGCATTAGCAACACTTAATCATGCCCTTGGTATGAGACACAGGCACAGCTGGGTCGTGGCAGAGCACCCACAGCTGAGCGGCTGGCCCATGGCAGCCCCTGCTGTCGCTGTCCTGCCAGCAGCAAACCCACATATGTGCTGTAGGGAGGGACCAGAGAGTCCTGTTTTAGAATCAGGGGATCCCACTGCCGAGGATCCACACGCCTCCCGGAGTATCCAAGAGAAACTGTGTCTGTCGTGTGCGGTCCTATGTCCTCATCTACTTCGTCAGATTCTTAAAGAGGACCATGGCCCAAAGAAGGTGCGATCTGGGGTCTGGGACAACGCAGGCTCCAGGACTCTCTGCCCCTGCACAGGCCACTGTGGAGGTGAAACGACGTGGTGTGTGTGAGAGCTCATGCCAGGGGCACCGGGGTGCGGTGTGGAGGAAGGGACACCAGGCACCTCTGGGGATAAGACGGATCTCTCGGGTATTTCAAACTTCTAAAGACAAAATGGACTTCATAATTTTTAAATTAAACACGTTGGTAACTTAAAAATAGGGTCATCTTGGACAGTTTTTGATAACATGGTGGGCTATGTGCCTGGATCAGCTCTTCCACTGAAAACAGCTGAAAACCGGGACAAAATACAAAAATAATCTTCTAAAATGTATTAGAGATTTAGCCAAAAAGCAAGAACTTCTCAAGTCAAAACATTTAGAGAATATGGAAACCCAAAAGACAAGCCAAGAACAGATGCCAGCATTTGGCCTGAGGAAACCTGCCAAAAAAGGTGAACTTGAACTTGAGTTTCATGACTTCCTGGTGGGCAGTGGACAGACATCAAAACCCATGACAGGCCCAGATCCCTACAGGAGATCCCCATAAAGCTGAGACCCCAACTGGCTATGCCCTTAAAGTGAGGATGAATTGGAAGTGAACCTGCCTCCCTCAAGAGGATGACAGAGAAACTCAGCTGTCTTGAACCTCAGTGCTGAGAGGTGATAGTTGGAAAAACCCATTGAGAATTTATAAACAGAAGCCATTGGTCTTTGTGTAGGTTTTCAGCCTTAATTCACAAGATCTGGGTGGTCTAAAAACTTCAAGCTGGCAATTTAATTTTCAGTGAGACAGAGTGGTGGTGCCCAGGTACCTAAAAGGAGCAAGACAGATTCTCATTGGAGGAACTCACAAATAATATTCCAAGGGAAAATGTAATGCACACCGCAAAAATAACTAAGCACACATAAACCAAGGACCAGAATTGAGAGCCCCGAAACAAACCACATGGTATGTATACTTGATATATGCTTGATCGGTGAGGAATGGGCTGACTTTTCAATCAATGGTCCTTGGGAGATTGCAAATTCATATGAGAAAGAAGTAAAAGTATATCCCTACTTTATACCACTTATGAAAATTCATTCCAGGTGGATTAAATACCTGTATATAAAATAAATACAAAGTTTTTAGAAGAGAATATGTACAATTATCTTCATGACTTAGGCATGAAGGATTTCTTAAATAAGACATGAAAAGCATAAACCATGGGAAAATAATTGAGAAATTCACCTGCATTAAAATCAAGCTAGGCACAGTGGCTCACGCCTGTAATCCCAGCAATTTAGGAGGCTGAAGTGGGAAGATGGCCTGAGGTCAGGGGTTCGAGAGCCATAGTGAGACCCTGGCTCTAAAAAAAAATTAAAGCAATTAACCAGGCTTGGTGGTGCGTGCCTATAGTCCCAGCTCCTTGGGAGGGTAAGGTAGGAGGATCGCTTGAACCCAGGAGTTCCAGGGTACAGGCAACTATGAGAATGCCACCATACTTGAGCCTGGGTGATACAGTGAGAGACCCTGTCCCTCAAAAAACAAACAAATAAAAAAACCCAAGAACTTTCATTTATTAAGTTTCCACAAGGAGAGTGGAAAATATAAACCACAAACTAAAAGAAGATATTTGCTACTTGTATAACTGGACAATGACCTGATTCATAATATGTAAAGAATTCTATGAATCATCAACAGATAACTCAATGGAAAAATAAGCTACCAACCACTAGATCAGCAAAAACATTAAAAGTCCGAAAAATACTAAGTATTGCCTCGAATAAGGAGCAACAGGAATTTCTCCTCCTAGTTCCACAACCACTGTGGAAAACAGTTTAGCATGATGCACACCCATACACCCTATGAGCCAGCAAATCCATTTTTGGTATATTCCCTAAGGAAACTTTGCACATGGCATTAGGAGACACACAGATGTTCATAGTAGTGTTACTCCTATAGCAAAAACTGGAAACTACATAAATATCCACTAAGAGTAAATGAAATTTAAAAATTGTGGAATATACATGGTGGGTTATATGGCAGTGAAAATGAACAATTTGCAGCTACACACATCAAGATGGATGTAAAAAAAATAATGTTGAGTAGAAGAAGTGAATTGCAGAAAATATATTTGGTATCATTCTATTTATGTTTGAAAAGAAGCAAAACTAAACAAAATATTATTTAAGAATATCTATAGAAGTGGTTTACTGGGTTGAATAGTGTCCCCCAAATATTCATGTCCACTTGGAACCTCAGAACATGACCTTACTGAAAATAGGGCTTTGCACAGGTAATTAGTTAAGAAGTTAAGAGGAGTCGTGCTGGTTTAAGGTAGACCCTACACCCAGTGCTGGTATCTGTGTGAAAGGCCATGTGGAGACACAGAGAAACACACAGGGAGGAAGGCCACGTGGGAGGCACAGAGATTGCAGTGGCACATCCACTAGCCAAGGACACTGAGGATCACAGCCACCAAAAGCTGGAAGAGGCCAGAGGATCCGCCTCGAGAACCTCCATGAGCAGAGGGCCCAGCAACGCTTCGATTTCAGACTTCTCCCCTCTGTGGGGAGAACTGGGAAAGGATAAATTTCTGCTGTTTTCTGTCACTGAGCCTGTGGGAATTTGTTACAGCAGCCCCTGGGAACTAACAAGGTGGTAAAATTATATTTTAAAAAGGCAAGAAAATGATGATTATGAAAGTTAGGATAGCAGTTGACTCTACAGGCTAATAGGGGGCGGTGTATTCAGCTGGGGAACACATAGAAGGTTCCAAGGTCCTAAAACCTGGAACCTGGGTAGATATTATGAAGTTATTCACTTCAGCAATACTGTTAATGTGCTGTATACACTCGTCGGTATGTATTAACATGATAAATCTAATGATTTTTAAAATAGTTATCCTGGGTGTTCCAGATATATTTATCTATTTAATATGCTTTTAAGGCATCCATCTCATAATCTCTTAAAGAATCTCCTAGTTCCTTGAAGACACAGTGATGGTGTCATCCGGTGGTACAACAGGAATGCCACTGGGCCTCACGAGTGGGCAGCACTATGCCACAGGCCCTCACGACTCCACTCTCAAGACCACTTTCCACGGTTTCCGTTCTCTCTCCTGGCATCTGTGGTCACTGCTCTGAGGAGTGAGGCTTTCTCAGGAGCCCCTTTGCGGGGGCTGGAGTCAAGGCCGTGAACGTCAGAGTGCATCGGCTCAGCGACAGAGAACACACCTCTAAACAGTGTCGTCGGTCTGGCTGGAGATGACTGGATGTTCAGTTATCTCTCTTATTTTTCAAAAAAAAAAAAAACAGCTTTCTTGAGGTCACACTGACAGACAATAAACTGCATATATTTAGAGTTTGGTATTTTGACAACGGCTAGGTACACACCCATAAAACCATCACCATAATCAAGATAATGAGCTCATCCCTCATTCCCCAAAACTTCCTTTTGTAACCTCTTCTGCTGGCTCCTGCTTCATGTCATATCTAAGAAACTATTGCCTGATCCAAGATCACAAAGAATAACATCCATTTTTCTAAGACTTTAATAGTTTTAACTTTCACATTTAGACCTTCCATCCATTTTGAGCTAATTCTTGTACATGGTGTGAGGTAGGGTTCACCCTTTGTTTGCATATGGATATCTGGTTGCACCAGCACCGTTTGTTGAACAGTGTTTTTTCTCCATCAAATTAACTTGACATTTTTGTCAAAAATCAATTGATTGTAAATGTGAAGATTTATTTCTGGACTTTCAATTCTATTCCATTGGTCTCTAAAGTCTGGCTTTATGCCAGTAGCATCTGTCTTAATTACTGTGACTTTGAAATAAGTTCTGAAATGGAAAAGTGTGAGTACTCCAACTTTGTTTTTTTTCAAGATTATTTTGGCTATTCTGGGTCTCTTGCATTTCAATAAGAATTTTAAGATCAGCTTGTCGATTTCTGCAAGGAAACCAGCTGGGATTTTGATAGGGATTTTAGATCTCCAGATCAATTTGGGAAGTGCTACCATCTTAATAATGTTAAGTCTTCCAGTCCATGAACATGGATGTGTTTCTGTTTTTTTAGGTCTTTTAAAATTTCTTTCAACAATGTTTTATAGTTCTTAGTATGCAAGTCTTGCACTTCTTTTGATAAATTATCCCTAAATATTTTATTATGTTGATGCTATTGGAAATGGACTTTTATAAAAAGCATTTTGGGGATGTTAACTTCAAGTATTTATAAATATAATTGTTTTTTGTATATTGATCTTGTATGCTGCAACATTACTGAATTCATTTAATAATTCCAATAGTTTTTTAGTGGATTCCTCAGGATTTTATACATAAAAGTTTATGCTATCTGAAAATAGAAATAGTTTTACTTTTTCCTTTCCAATTTGAATGCTTTTTGTTTCTTTTCATTGATTTCCCTGGCTATAACCTTCAGTACAGTGTTGAATAAAAGTGGCCAGAGCAAATATCCTTGTCTTGTTACTGATTTTAAGGAGAAAGTACCTAGTCTTTCACAATCAAGTGTGTTAGCTGTGGGCTTTCCATAGTCCCCCTTTAGGAGGATGAGGAAGTTCCCTTCTATTCCTAATTTGATGTTTTTAATGAAGGGGTGTTATATTTTCTCACATGCTTTTTCTGCATCTATTTAGGTGACTGTGGGTTGTGTCCTTCATTCTACTGATATAGTGTATCCATCAATTGATTTTTGAATGTGAAACTAGCCTTGCTTTCCTTGGATAAATGCCACTTAGTCATGGTGTATAGTCCTTTGTATATATTGCTAGATTCAGCTTCCTAGTATTCTACTGAGGAATTTTATGTCTGTATTCACAAGAATTATTGGTGTGTAGTTTCATTTTCTTGTGATGTTTTTGTCTGGTTTTGGAATCAGGGTAATGGCCTCATAGAATGAGTTGGGAAGTGTTCTGTCCTATTCTGTTTTTTGGAAGAATGTGTGAAGACCTGGTTGTAATTCATCTTTAAATGTTCGGTATAACTAATCAATAAAGATATCTGGCCCTGGGCCTTCATTTGGGATAATATTTTGATTACTAATTCAATCTGTTTACTTGGCATAGGCCTAATCAGATATTCTATTTCTTCTTGAGTTGGTTTTAGTAGTTTGTGTGTTTCTAGAAATTTCATCTAAACTATCTAATTTGTTGCCATACAATTGTTCATGACATTGCATTATTATCCTTTTTATTTCTATAAAGTCAATTCTCGAATTTCCATTGGGTATATTTTTATAATTTCAAAATTTTATTGGTATTTTCTATTTGATGGGACATTGTCATCATAGCTTCTTTTACTACTTTAATCATGGTTTCATTTGGCTCTTTGAATAATATTTTAATGGCTATTTTGAAGTCTTTGTCTGATAATCTAACATCTGGGCCCTCCCGCAAGCACGTTCTGTTGCCCCACTTTTTTCCTTTGTGTATGAGTCACACTTCCATGTCTCATGATTTTCTGTTAAAAACTGGACATTTTAGGCAATAGATTATAGTAACTCTCGATATCAAGTCCCTTATCCCTCTCCAGGGCTTGTTTTTGTTGTTGTGGTCTAATTTATTCGTTTAGTAACCAGACTGAAGTGTTCTAGTGAAGTCTATATTCCCATAGTCTCACCCAACCTGGGATGACAGTGCTTTCACCAGGTACCTCTTTGATGGCCTCTTTCTTCCATCGCTGTTAAGCTCTCTGCCTCCCTTGGCATCAAACCCAGCTGTTAGGCTCCATTAATTGATGGCAGATACTTTGTTATTAATAGTTTTTGATAACATCCTAGGGAATGAGTTTCTCCACAGTCTTATCCAATTGATTTTATTTAATTCCCCAATTATCAGGGATAACTTTTGGATTTTTTTCTGACCTAGTTTCTCTGGCCTTTCCTGGTAAACTAGGTGGCCTACAGTTTAGCTTGTTATTTGCAGAGTTATCAGCCTCTTCTTTGCCTATTACCAAAATCTCCATTGTTTTTCAGACAGCCATTGGACTTGAATTTGCCCACACTATTTTAAATAAAATCAGTTCCTCAAGAAGGACCTTCAGAGCTTTAGAGCTCTGTGCTCTCATGGGTGGCCTTTCCCCCTAAGAAAAATGTCCACATTCTTCCTGTCACTGGGTGGAATGGTAGCCTCTGATCTTCCTATGCCCCATAAATGAGCGGGGGTGAGAGCACTCAGAGCCTCAATACTCTCAGACTGCTGTACCTGGGGTAGAGCCTCCACCTATGAGTTAGAAGGTGGAAGAAAAGATTTCCCAACTTCTCAGCAGCACTGTCTGGAATTTACTGTGTAACTCAGAGTTGGAGGAGATGACAAGTATTGGTGGCTTGCCCCTCCCACTGAGATACCACGTATTAGTTTTCTATGACTACTGTAAGAAATCATCACAAACTCGGCGTCTTAAAGCAACAGAAATTTATTCTGTCATAATTCTGGAGGCCAGAAGTCTGAAATCAGTGTCACTGGGCTAATATCGAGGTGCTGGCAGGATCACAGTCCCTCTGGGTGCTCAGGGAATGAGTCCATTCCTTGCTTCTTCCACCTTCTGGTGGCTGATGACTTTCCTTGGCTATGGCAGCATCATCCAGTCTCTGCCCGCTGGTCACACTGGCTCTTGTGTCAAATCTCTCTCTGCCCCTCTCTCATAAGGGCATTTGTAAGGGCACTTAAAGCCAAACTCAGATCATCCAAGATGATCTCCTCATCTCAAGATCTTTGACTTAATCACATTTGCAAAGATCCTTTCTCCTTACAAGGTAACATTTACAGGCTCCCAAGATTAGGACCTCCTATCTTTGGGAGACCACTATTTTGTATACCAATCTGCCCTTGGCCTACAAAGATTCACATGTAATCTTTATGAGATGCCCCCATCTCACATAAAAATACATTCACCTTGTCCCAACGGTCTCAATTTGTTATAGCATCAACTTGAAATCCAAAAATCTCATCTAAATCTCATCAGCTCAAAAGTCTCAAGCCCCATCATCTAAATCATGTATGGGTGAGACTTGGTGTATTAAGATACTTCAGAGAAACAACCACTAGGATGAATGGATGGATGGGTAGATGGATAAATAGACAGTTGAGAGGGGATTTACTATGGGAATTGAAGGCAGAGGCCGAGAACTCCCATAGGAAGCTGTATGCAAGCTGGAGAACCAAGGAAGACAGCAGCCTGGATCTGTTCAAGTCCAAAGGCCTCAGAACCAGGGAAGTGGATGGTGTGACTCTCAGTCCAAGGCCAAAGGCTTGAGAGCCTGGGAGGCTGCTGGTGTGAGCCTCAGGGTTCAAAAGCCAAAAGACCTGGTGTTCTGACATCAAAGGACAGCATAAAAAGGGTGTCCCGGCCTCAGACGAGAGAGAGAAAATTTGCCTTTCCTTTGCCTTTTTGTTCTATTTGGACCCTCAACGGATTGAATGGTGCCCACCCATGTTGGGTGAAAATGAATGTTCCTTACTTAGTCAACTGATTCGAATGCCAATCTCTTCCAGAAACACCCTCACAGATGTATCTAAAAACAATGCTTTCCCAGTGATCTGGGTATCCCTTCATCCAGTCAAGCTGACACCCAAGGTCAACCATCCCATTTGATATGATCCAGCCTGTGGCAAAATTCCTCTTCATCTGTGGACCTTTGAAATTAGAGAATAAGTTATTGGTTCCAAAATACAATGATGGGAACAGCTTATAGCATAACAGTTATAGACATTCTCATCCCAAAAAAGGGAAAATTAAAGGAAGAAAGAGGTCACTGGCCCCAAGCAATGGTAAAACCCAGCAGGGTAAAACCCATTAGGTTTCGAGGCCTAGGGATAACCCTCTGTGGCCTGAGGCCCTGTCCACTGGATCCAGCCTGTGCACCTGCAGCTCTGGCCTCTGTCCCATGGTTCCAGCCTCTGGGCCCATGGCTCTGTGCTTGGAGGCATCCATGCCTTCTTCTGGAAGGGTAACACAGGTTTGAGACTGAGTAGTTTTATCAGCCTATCTCCTGTCAGTAACTTTGAGGGCTCTGGCAGCCTTCTTTCATTTTTTTTTTTTTCCAGTCTCTATTCCTTTTAGTCAAAGCCAGCAGTGTTTTTGTTGGTATAACATTTTCAAAAGCCTTGTGGGTCTCACACTTATCCCATGGGGATTCATGCCATCAGACAAGAGGGTCCTTCGTAGATCTTTCCTTGATAATCCATCTGTATTTCTGGCTTCTGCTAAGATTGAGTGGATCAATGGGTCAGATGCCTAATCTCTATCGTTCAAGAGTGGTGTTAGTGAGAATGGCAGAGTCCCTCAGGTCTGTCTGCTATTTCTCTACAGAAACAGCAAATAAAGTGGCAGCATCCTTCAGAATTCACTATTTCCAAACTCTAGAAACTAATCAAACTGCAGGTTTACAGCAACCAGGTGAACAGTTCATCAAGGAAAAATGCAGCTGACTCTTAGTAGAAGAGCTTTGTGGGGTTTTTACTTGCCTTGGCACCGTCCTCCCTCCTCAGTTTGGTGTTCACCTTAAAGACAACAACCCACTGTTCCTGGTGTGAGAGGGAACAGACCTTGTTCTCAAAAATATTGTGGGCATTTGCTCCGTACCCTGTGGCACCCTAATGGACTGCTGCCGCAAAGGGCTTGCTGTGATTTTGCCTGAGTCAGAACTCTCTCAAGGTGGAAAGGTTATCCACACTGTGGGAATTTATCAAAAACATTTAAAAGCAAATGTATTAGCTTCTGCTGCCTAAGAGAAGGGGTAAGAGTTGGGGCAAAAAATAGACACACCAAAAAGTCTTGGGAAGAAATACTGGGAGTGAGATGCTTTGGGGAGTAAGAACTCTGAGACGCTGTCGCAAACTCCTGGGAACCTGGACTGCCCAGGCAGGCTGCGTGTCAGAAAAGACTAGAGAAGGCCTCAAGCCCACTCCTCTGGCTGTTCCTCAGACTTTGAGCAAGCAGAAAGTAAGGACTGAGGAAGACTGTCAAGTTCCCCACTTAGTGTTGAAGGTGTTCCCCACCACGTCCCCACTGGTAAAAACTGGGAGGTTTTGGGTTTGGATTGGGTTTTGTTGTTGTTGTTCCAAGTGTTTAAGGAAATGTCTGTTGAATCACCAGCTGACCACTAGCCTAGATGAACGGAGAGTTCAGGGGGTACACACAAAAAGAACACAGACTTTACAAAAATCATTGCAGGAAAGTCACTAAACAAACAATAGCAACCCTAATACGCAGCAACAAATCTAGGGAGAGGGGAAAATCTGATTCCCAGAGTTGCCACATTATAATATCCAACATCTTTACTATTTTTAAAAAAAAATTACGAGACATGCAAAGAAACAAGAAAATATGGCCCACAGCAGAAAAAAAAATAAATAGAATGCTTCTTTGAGGAACCCTAGACATTGGACTTACCATTCAAAAACTTTGAGCTCATTATTTAAAATAGCTGAAAGAGCTAAAAGAAACAAACCATATACAAAGAACTAAAGGAAAACATGAGAATGACATGATGGCTCACCAAAAAGAGGGTATCAATAAAGTGATACAAATTTAAAAAGAAACCAAGTAGAAATTCTGTAGTGGAAAAATATAATAACTGAAATAAAAAATTCAATAGACAGATTAACAACAGATTTGAGCAGGTAGATGACAGAATCGATGAACTGGTGTAAGTAACTTGTGATCCACAATCTGAAGATCAGAAAGAAAAAGAGTAAAGAAAAATGGCAAGGTCCTGAGAGACCTGTGGAACACCAGAAAACACACCAACCTAAGGACCGTAGGAGCACCAGAAGAGAAATGACAGAGCTAATGGCAGAAAGAATATCTGGAAAAAATAATGACCCAAACCTCCCAAGTAGACGTGAATGAATACATATCCTAAAAGCTCAACAAATCCCAAGTAGGATAAACTCAGAGAGATTCAAACTGAGACACTTTGTAATCAAACCGTTGAGAGACAAAGACAGGGAGAGAATTTGGGAAAGGAAGAGAGAAGCAGCTTGTATACATGGGTGCTCAGTGAAGCTAGCAGCTCGCTTTGCGTCAGAATCCACCGGGGTCAGAAAGCACTAGATGACATAGTTAAAGTGCTGATAGAATAAAATGGTCAACCAAAATTTCTATATCCAGAAAAACTATCTTCTAAAAATGAAAGAAAAATTATGACATTCTAAGATTTTTTTTTTTTTTTAATCTGAGAGAGTCTGTCACTGGTTCACCTGCTCTACAAAAACTGCTAAAGGCAGTCCTCCAGGCTAAACTGAAAGAATGCTAAATAGTAAATCAAATCCACATGAAGAAATAAAGTCCATGGTGAGGGTAACTACATAAGTAAGTATAAAAGTTAGTATTAATTATTAATGTATTTTGTTTAGTAATCCCTCCTTAGTTCATTCAGGCTGTGGGTTAGTCTATTTTGCATTGCTATAAAGGAATACCTGAGGCTTGGTAATTTATAAAGAAAAGAGGTTTATTTGGCTTATGGTTCTGCAGGCTGTTCAAGAAGCACAGGGCCGGCATCTGCTTCTGGCGAGGGCCTCGGGAGCTTCCAGTCAAGGGAGAAGGTGAAAGGGGGAGCAGGCAGGTCATGTGATGAGAGAGGGAGCAGCGGGGAGGGAGGTGCCAGGCTCTTTTAAACAACCAGCTCTCCTGAGAACTCACTCACTATGTGGGGAGGGCACTAAGCTATTCATGAGGGATCCGCCCCCATGGCCAAAACACCTCCCACCAGGCCCCACCTTCTCCATGAGGATCAAATTTCAACCTGAGATTTGGAGCACAAGCATCTACACCATGTCAAGCAGCTGTACCAAACACACTATGGACTGGGAGCTTCTCTAGGGCAGGAGAGAGCCGTGCAGTGCAAGAGCTCAGAGCACAGCCCCTGGCACCTGCGGCTCATGCCTCCCACTGCACCTGCCAGGCCCTCTCCTTCATTCATTCAACAAATATACATTTAGGGCCCACCATGTGCCAGTTCCTGTTCTGGGCTGTCTTAGTTTGGGCTGCTATAACAAGATAGATACCATAGACTGGGTGGCCTAAACAGCAAACATTTATATCTCACAATTCTGGAGGCTGGGAACTCTGAGATCAAGTTCAGATTGGTGAAGCCCCACTTCCTTGTTTGCAGATAACTTTTGTTGTTGAACCCTCACATGGTGGGGAGTAGGTAGAGAGGAAGCAAGTTCTCTCATGTCTCTTGTTACTAGGGCTCTAATTCCATCCTGAGCGTTCCATCCTTATGACCTAATCACCTGCCAAAGACCCCCCTCCTGATACCATCCCACTGGGGATTAGGATTTCAACATATGAATTTTGGGGAACATAAGCATGCAGTCTCTAACACCCCCTTTTTTCCTAAATGATGTAAAAGACAACTACATGAAATAGTAATTATAAATCTATGTCAAAAAACACACAATATACAAAAATGTAATTTGTGACAGTAACAACATAAAGGTGGTAGAGCTACATAGGAGGAAAGTTTTTATATGCTGTTGTAGCTAAATTGGCATTAATCTAAACTAGATTGTTATAAGTTAAGGTGCTAACTGTAATCCCCAGGACAATCACTAAGAAAATAACCAAAAATATATAGTGAAAGAAATGAGAAGGGAATTAAAATGGTACACTAGAAAATAGCTATCTATTGAAAATAAGGCAATAACTGAGAAATTGAGGAACAGGAAAGATATAAGACATATAGAAAACAAAAATTAAAATTGGAGACATAAATCTCAATGTGAATGGACTAAATGATAAAATTTAGAAGCAGAGATTATTGCTTTGGATCTAAAAAATCACGATCCAACTATATACTGTCTACAAGAGACACACTTTAGACTCAAATATACCAGTAGGTTGGAAGTTAAAAGATGGAAAAATATACCATCAAAATAGCAATCACAAGCAAACTAGAGTGGCTATACTAACATCAGATGAAAGATACACGAAAACAAAAATGTTACTAGAGGTAAATGAAGATATTTTATAATGATAAAAGTGTAAATCCATCAGGACAATGTAACAATTACAGCCATAGATGTACCTCACAGCAGAACCCCGAGACACATGAAATAAAAGTGACAGAATTGAAGGGAGAAATAAGCAATTCAAAGATAATAGTTGGCGACTTCAATACCCCACTTTCAATAATGGATGAAACAACTAAGAAGAAGATTAACAAGAAAATAGAAGACTTAACACTACAAACTAACCAGACCTAATGTATCTACAGAACGCTCTATCCTGCAACAGGAGGATGTACACTGTTGTTCTCAAGTGAACATAGAACATTCTGCAGAATAGACAATATGCTAGACCATAAAACAAACCTCAATAAATAAATGTAAAAGGATTAAAATCATACAAAGTATCCTCTCCAACTACAATGGAAAGAAATTAGAAATCAGTAACAGGAAGAAATTTGAAAAACTCATAATTATGTGGAAATTAAATACACTCCTTCATAACCAATGGGTTAAAGAGGAAGTCAAAATGGAAATTATAAAATACTTTGAGACAAGTAAAAATGAAGACCCAACATAGCAAAACTTCTGGGATGCAGCCAAAGCATGCCTAGAAGGAAATTTAAGGTTTTAAATATCTGTATTAAGAAAGAAGAAAGATCTCAAATAAATAATCTAAACTTCCACCTTAAAATACTGGAAAAGGAAGAGTAGACTAAACCCAAACCAAGAAGGAAGAAAATAATAAAGGTTGCAGTGGATTTTAATAAAATGGAGAAAAGTTAATGAAACAAAATTGACAAATCTTTAGCAATATTGATGACAGAAGGAGAGAGAGAGAGAGAACTCAGATTACTAAAATCAGGAGTGAAAGAAGGGATATTACTGACAATCTTACAGAAATAAAAAGAACTATACTGTGAACAATTGTATGCCATTAGTTAACTAAGATGAAGTAGACAAACTGCTAGAGAGTCACAAACTACCAAAACTGACTTAAAAAAATAGAAAATGTGATTAGACTTGGAAAAAATAAAGAAATTGAATTGGTATTCAAAAAAAAAAAAAATCTCCTTACAAGGAAAAGACTGGGCCCAGATAGCTTCAACACTGAATTATATCAGACATTTAAATAATTCACCCCAAATATGCACTTTTCTGGAAAAATACATAAGGAAGAAACATTTCCCGACTAATTCTGAGGCCAGTATTATACTGGCATCAAAACTAGGCAAAGACATCACAAGAAGAGAAAATCATGGACCAATATCTTCTTCTGAATATGGATGCAAAAAATCCTCAACAAAATATTAGCAAACTGAATTCAGCAATGTATAGAAGGAATTATACACCATGACCAAATGGGATGTATCCAAAATATCAAAGTTGGTTTAACATCTAAATGTCGATTTATGTGGTAAACTATATCAATAGAATAAAAAAACAAAAACCATATGATCATCTTAATAAACACAAAAAAATCACATTTGACAAAATTTAATACCCTTTCGTGATAAAAACTCTCAACAAATTAAGACTAGAAGAGAACTTCTTTGACCTGATAAAGGGCATCTATAAAAAGCCCACAGCTAACAGCATCCGTAGTGCTGAGAGATTGGACGCTCGCTCCAGAGCGGGATGTCTATTGTTACCATTTCTATTCAACATTGTACAGAGGTTCTAGTCAGGGCAATTAGGCAAGAAAATGAAAGAAAAAAAGAAGGCATTCAAATTGAAAAGGAAGAAGCAAAACAATTTGTATTTGCAGATGGCATGATCTTTTATATGGAAATCCTAAGGAGTCCGCTAAAAAACTATGAGAATTAAGATACAAGTTTACCAAGGTTGCAGGATACAAGATCAATACACAAAAATCAATTGTATTTCTATACACTTGAAATGAACAACCAAGAAAGAAAATTTTAAAACAATTCCATTTATGATAGCACCAAAAAAGAATAAAATACTTAGAAATAAATGTATAATAATGAAAGAAATGTGAAACGTATATTCTGAAAATGACAAAACATTGTTAAATGAAGTTAAAGAAGATCTAGATGTCTGAAGAAGTCCAAATATTGCTGTGAAGATACTTTGCAAATGGGACTAGCATCTCCATTCGGTTCACTTTTAGTAAAGGAGATTACCCTAGCTAATGTGGGTAGACCTCATCTAATCAGCTGAAAGTCTTAAAAACAAAAACTAAGGTTTCCTGCTTTGAAAGAATTCTGTCTCAAGATCATAACATCATAAATGCCTGCCTGAGTTTGTAGCCTGTCAGTCTGACCTATAGATTTTAAACTTGCCAGCCTCACAATTGTGCCAGCCAAAAATCTGTGTGTGTGTGTGTGTGTGTGTGTGTCTTTTATTCATTCTCTCTCTCTGGAGAACCCTGACTGACATGCTTGTGAAACTGATCTACAAATTTAAAGCAATCCTTATCAGAATCCCAGATGTCTTATTTAGAAATGGAAAAGCTAATTCTAAAATTCATATGAAATTTCAAGGGACCCGGAATAGCCAAAACAACCTTGAAATGGAAGAACAAAGTTGGAGGACTTACCCTTTTCAATTTCAAAACTTACTATAAAACACCATTAATCAAAGCAGTGAGATAATGGCATAAAGACAGACATTTGGATCAATGAATTAGAATTCAGAATCCAGAAAAAAATCCATTGCCTCTAGTAAAGTGATATTTGACAGGGGTGCCAAATCCATTCAATGAAGGAAAGAAGAGTATTTTCAGTAAATAGTTCTGGGAAATCTGGACATGCAAAAGAATCAAGTTGGACCCTGACCTCACACCATTCACAACAATTAACTCAGAATGGATCAAAGACCTAAATGTAAGAGATAAAACTATAAACTTTTAGAAAAAAACATATGGGCAAATCTTCACCACCTTGGATATGGCACTGATTTCTTAGATAAAAAGCATAAGAAACAACAACAACAACAAAATAGATAATTTGGACTTCTTCAAAATTAAAACCTTCTGTACATCAAAGGACACTATGAAGAAAGTAAAAAGACAACCCACAGATTGGGAGAAAAAATTTAAACACATTTGATAAGGGTCTAGTATTCAGAATACATAAAGAACCCTAAAACTCAACAACAAAAAGACAACCCAAATTTATAAATGGGCAAAGGATTTGAATAGACATTTCTCCAAAGATGACATACAAATGGCCAAAAACCACAACATCATTACTCATCAGGAAAATGCAAATCAAAACCACAATGAGATACCACTTCATACCCACTTGAATGGCTATAATGAAAAAAAAAAAAGGAAATAGCAAGTGTCAGTGAGGATGTGGAGAAACTGTGATCTTCATACATTGCAATGGTGCAGCTGCCGTGGAAAACAGTTTGGTGGTTCCTCAGTAAATTAAACCTAGAATTACCATATGACCCAGCAATTCCACTCCTAGGTGTACACGCAAGCAAATTGAAAACATATGTTCATTCAAAAATATTTACACAGATGTACACAGCAGCATTATTAATAATATCCAAAAAGTGGAAACAATCCAAATGTCCATCAGCTGATGAATGGATAAAAAATGTGGTATATCCATATAATGGAATATTATCCAGACATAAAAATTAATAAAATATTGACATGGGCTTCAAAATGTTCTTGAAAACATGCTAGTGAAATAAGCCAGATACATAGATATTATATAATTCCATTTATATAAAATGTCCAGAATCAGCAAATCCATAGAGGCAGAAAGCAAATTAACAGTTGTCAGAGGCTGAGGAAGAGGGAAGAATGGAGAGTGTCTTAGTCCACTCAGGCTGCTGTGACAAAATACCGTAGACTGGATAATTTATAAACAACAGAAATTTACTGCTCACAATTCTGGAGGCTGGGAAGTCCAAGATGAAAGTCTCAGCAGATTTGGCGTCTGGTGAGGGCCCCTCCTTCTGGCTGTGCCCTCAGGGGGTCCTCACGCCATGCCAGGGCAGAAGGGCAGCATGCCCCTCGGGCCTGCTCCGTGCGGGCGCTGAGCCTGCTCATGAGGGCTGGGCATCTCCCAAGGCCCCGCCCCTTCACACCGTCACCTGGGGGCTTAGGTTTCAGTATACCAACTTTGGGGAACACATGCATTCAGACCATAGCAGGAAGTGACTGTTTAATGGGGATGGGATTTCTTTTTGGAGAGATGAAGATGTTCTAGAATTATATAGTAGTGATGGTTTCATAACACATGTGAACGTATCGTAAGCCACCAAATTATACCTCTAAAATGGTTAAAAGTTTAATGGTATGTGGATTTCACCTTAATTAAAAAAGAGTAGTTGTTAGAGAAAGTCAAGGGAGTGAGAGAGAAAAAGATGCTGAGAAAAAGTGTGAAAACTTTATTCTATTAATATATTCTATACACTACAAAGGCTGGGCAAAATTCAAACTAACAATAAATCCAGAAACATGATACATGGTTAATCATATTCTAAGAATGACATCAATAAGAGACAGACAAATACAGGGAGGAAAAATCAATGGCAAACCCTCTGTAGAGGAGTTAGAAGTTCAGGTCTAGAATGTAGAAGAACCTGAGGCAGAACGCAGCGTGCGATGGGGACCAGACTTCCCCCAGGCACAGTGGCCCAGGTGAAGGGCATTCCTGGCTCCATCCTCAGCCACTTACAGGTGGAAACTTGGGCACCACCCGAATCCTTCCGCACGGGTCGGGGAGTGCAGTGCTTCTGCCAGCCTGTGCCTTCACACAAATTACCGTCCAGTCGCACCCCTGGCCTTCCCTCCGTAGCATGTTTCCTGACAGTGAATCTAATTCCAGGATTTTTTGTAATCTGGGTAGGCTGGGAATTTCCCACCTCATCAAGTGCTGGTTCGTTTTTGCTGATCAGTTCTTTCCTCAATCTTTCTCTCTCCTTTTGTATTTCACACTAAGCAGCAAGAAAAAAGCAGGCTGGCCGGGCACGGGGCGCGCACCTGTAATCCCAGCACTTCGGGAGGCTGAGGTGGGAGGATCGCTTGAGGCCAGGAGTTTGAGGCTACAGTGAGCTATGATGACACCACTGCACTCTTGCCCAGGTGACAGAGTGAGACCCTGTCTCAAAAAAATACAAAGCAGTCTGGACCTTCCACACTTTGCTTGGATATGACCAAGTTAATTGCTAAGAAGTTCTGCTTTTCACACACTTTGAAACACAATTGAAATAAGTTTTCCAACGCTATATAACAAAGATTGCCTTTCCTCCAGTTTCTAAATGTTCACTTCCTTCTGAGCTCTCACCAGAAGCACTTTTATCATTCATATTTCTATCAACATTCTATTTATGATGATATGTCTATTCTTTAAGGCAATAAAGGCTTTCTCTGCTGGGGCCCTCGCTTCCTCCTGAGCCCTCACTGGCAGAGTCTTTAACATCCGTATTTTCACCAACTACCTATCTGAGGCAATCTTGGCTCTTTCCATCATGCTTCCCACGGTTCCCCCAGCCTTTGCTATTACCGACTCCCACAGTTTCAGGAGTCTGTTACAGCAGCACCCACTTCCCACTAATTAAAATCTGTGTAAGTTTCTTGTGGCTGCTGCAACAGATTGCACCAACTTGGTGGCTTAAAACAACAGAAATTTATCCCGTCACGGTTCTAGAGGCCAAAAGTCTGAAATCAGTATCACTGGGCTGAAAGGTACTGGCAGGGCCACCGTCCTTCTGGGTGCTCAAGGGGCGCGTCCATTCCTTGCTTCTTCCACCATCCCGTGCTGCTGACTTTCCGTGGCTGCGGCAGCATCATCCAATCTCTGCCCCCGTGGCCACACCCCTCTTGTGTCAAAGCTCTCTCTGCCGCTCTCTTATAAAGGCGTTTGTGATGGCATTTAGGGCCAACTCAGGTAATCCAAGATGATCCCCTCATCTCAAGATCTTCCACTTATTCATGTCTGCAAAGACCCTTTTCCCTTGCAAGGTGACTTTTACAGGTTCCAGAGAATAGGGCCTGATATCTTTGGGGGACCACTATTCTGTCTACCATATATGATAATCCTTTACCAAGAATCAAAGGAGGAGGGAACACCATCTTTTTGGCCACACCACCCAGAGTGTTTTCCTCAAACGGATCTGGGAACGGTGTGGAGGTGGGGAGGAAGTCATGGCTCAAATGCCACTGGCTCTTGTGCTTACCAATATATTCTTGAACGAATCTTCCTTCATTTGCTATATGCCTGAGGATAATTTCTAGAGGCTTTAAATGTTTGAATTTTTTCAAACAATTTTTACCCATTATGCTTATTTTTCTGGGAGTGAGTCAGCGGAGCTCCTCTTGATGCTGTTCCAGAAGTAGAATCTCATCTGTTTTTGTTTTCCTTTTCCTATTTTTCTGCCTTCCTTTTGCATTCATCAAGTATTAATGATTGCATTTGATCTCCTTTTTTGACTCACTGGCTATAACTCTCTGTTACTGTAGTGCTTGCTTCAAGGTTCATAGTGTATGTCTTCAACTGAACACAGTCCCTTCCAGTTGTCCTGGTGTTACACGACCTCCAGCATCATCCGAGGCCCTTCCAGCAGTGCACTTCCAACTCTCTCCTCCCTGCCCTGATGCCCTGTCACATCCTTCACTTTTGCCTGTACCACAGACCCCAACATACATTGTACTCTTTTTGTTTAAGAATCGATTATCTTTTAAAGAGAGTTAAATAATAAATTTACCTCTGTAGTTCCCATTTGTAGTGATTTTCGTTACTGTTTGTAGATCCACCCAGTACCATTTTGCCTGGAGGACTTGTTTTAATATTTCTTGCAGCCGAGATCTGTTGCTGATTATTTCAGTTTTTGTACGTCTAAAGGGGCTTAGATTTCATCTTCACATATAAAAGGCATTTTTGCTGCATATACAATCCTTGGTTGACAGTTTTGTATTGTCAGCACTTCATGGCATTGCTCCGCTCACTTCTTGCCTGCATTGCTTCTGGTGAGAAATCTGTTATCTTCCTTACCTTTGGTCCTCTGGATGTAATGTGTTCTTTTTCTGACTGCTTTTAAGATGTTCTCTTTATTACTGGTTTTAAGCAATTTCGTTATGATGCAACTTGGTGTAGTCTTCACGTTGCTGCGCTTGCACTTATATTTGCACCTGTAGTGGCGGTTAAAGCTGTCATCCAGTTTGACATTTTTCAATCCCTATTTCTTCAAATGTTTTGAGGCATGTGCCTCAGGGAGGGGAAGCAGAGCCTCCCCCCTTCTCTGACCCTCAAACCTCACCCATCCCCACAGCACAAGGATGAAGGTCTCTCCTGTGGCAAACGTTCTTGTTCTTGCCCTCAGCACCTGCTTTTGTTTGGGGCTGCGATGTGCTCAGCTTCAGCTGTTGCAATCAGGTTTGGCCCAGTCTAGTCATGGCAATTGAGCTGTCCCTTGTCAGACACTAGCTTTCCCAGACTCTCCTGCAGGCTGACGTCGCCACGTGACCACAGTGGCCACAGTTCCGGTCAAGATAAGGAGAAGCCATTGGCAATGAGGCTTTGGCTTTCTGAAAACAGGGGGAGGTGGAAGAAGACATTTTGTTGGTGCCATCCCTTTCCTTCCTGATGTGTGTGATGCCCGGAGCCACAGCAGCCATCCTCAAGCCATGAAGGAAAGGCGAGGAGAATGTAGAGATAGCGACCCTGGGCCTCACAGAGTTCACTGCAAAACAACCTGGAGCCTCCCACCTCCCCATCTCTTGTGAGGTTAGATTGTTAGTGTCTTCAGTGTTTAGGCCTGGGGTTGGCAAATTATGGCCCCAGGTGGGTTTTGACTCCCGAGCCGTGTGCCCCTGCAGGCCACACTCGGTCCAAATCCCTGCCACAATGCCACCAGATCTGAAGTAGAGTAGGGGCTGGGAGCCCCCACCTGCTCCGTCCATGCATCTGGGCTGGCTCAGGAGAAGAAAGGGCCCACCCCGGCTGTGCCCCAACCTGTCTGCATGATCTCTGGGCCTGAGCCTCCCTCCTAGGAGCAGAGAAGGGTCTGGATGTGTGCTCAGGAGCTCCACTGGGACAAAGGAGGGAGTGGAAGGTGTGTCACCTACCCCAGGGATGGGACTGGAGGGTGCACGGGGCCCTCACAGGCCAGGTGAGCAGGGTCCTTCCATGGGCCCAAAGCAGAGTCCCAGCAGCCGGAGGTGGTGGCCCCCATGTAAGGAGCCATGAGGGAGGAGGAGAAAGAAGGACAACAGAGTGCGTTCTTGAGGCCCTTGATTAACCTGCCCAAGGAGAGGTGTGTGCCAGAGCGGGGCCATGGCGTCTGTGTGCTGAAGCCTGGAAGACAGAGGTGTTCAGTGTCCCTGCTCATGACTGTCCAGTCAGCCAAGCCCCACACCAGCCGGGGCTGGGTGCCCAGACCATGATCTCCGCAGAGCTCCGTTCAGGGGCTCCAGGGCAGGGCCCAGGTCCTCCTCCAGCCCCCTTCCCCCACTATGCAGGTCAGCAGGGACTTCTGCCTGCATGAAGGCATAGCCTGTTCAGCTCTGGACCTTTGTGGCCTTCCCTGATAGCTCGCCAGGAGAGGAAGCCCTTTCCATGGCCCCATATCATGAGGTCTGTGCCTCCCTGCAGTCAGGCTCACTCTGGGCAGCCCCGGCAGGTCTCTGCCCTGCTACGGGAATCAGGGTCTGCAGGAGCTGGCAATGCGGGCACAGGTGTGGCATCCTAGCTCACCCCACCCTGGCAGGGAACAAGCCTGGTCAGCCCGCTGCCTCTGGATTCCAGATTCTCCAAGGAACTGAATCGCAGCTGGGGGTGGCTGGGGGTGGCCGAAGCAGGAGGCTTCCTTGGGCAAATGTGGAGGGGATATTTTTAGATTTCGCTGTGTATGTTTCTTATGAAAAATAAGAAAATATTTTTAGACCAAATTCATCCTGAGCAGCAACATGTGGCTTCTGGCTAATTATGCTATTAATCAGCAGGGCTAGGATAGCGTGGGCAAGTGAGTGAGGAGCACACCGACGCCACTCCACCAAGTGGGACATGCAGGAAGGCCGAAGTCCCACAGGGCAGAGACCACACGGAATCCCGGGCACGTGAGTCTGCAGGGAAACCCGAGCAGCCCAGCGAGGGGTGGCCCCACCAGTGCAGATGCCCCAGGAGAAGGAGAAAGGTGCAGGAGTCCAGGAGTCTGGAGAGAGAGCTCAGCAGGGGTGAGACCCTCTCGTCCCCTTCCCTGCACTGTGCTCCCCAGCTGTGCAGAAGGCACAAGCCTGGGAGCCAGTGGCTTGCTTGGTGACCCCACAAGGCCCAACAGTCCAGAGGCACAGCACATGGGGATGTGAGTCATGCCCTGGGAGAGGGCACCCGCTGAGGTGGGGCTGCAGTCCCACCAGGGTCCCTGCATTCCCAGACTCAGGGCTGCTGCCTCTTTCCGGTTCATACGAAGGCCCCATAGGGGTCAGGAACGTGCAAGGCCATTCCCAGCCCGCCCTGCTGGGTGACCATGGTGGGTGAGGCTGCACCTCAGGACTCACAGTGCAGCCGCTCACCCAGAACCCCCCCAGGACCCAGCACATCTAAAATCACCGGGGTTTGCCTTGTGCACCGACACCCAGAAAAGGCAGTGAGGAGAGAAAGCTCACGGCCCAGCTTTGGGTGGCTTCAGCCAGCGCAGGGAAATCTCCCTGGCGCTCAAAGACCTCACGATCCCTGCGCAGTCAGAAGTCGGCTGCTTGAGCCCAGCCTGGGCGTGTCAGGCAGGCCCTTCTCACCAGTTTCTCTTTGTTCCATTGGACTCAGAGATCTCAAATCTCTGAGGTCAAAGCCCCCTCTGTGCACCCTCTACAGCTTGCCTCCTGTTCTGTGACCCAGCCTCCCTTCTGTGCCCCTGGAAAGCCCCAAGTCACCTTTGATTCCACCTCGTTCTTGGGCCCATGGGCACCGCTAACCTTGCCAGCTCCCCTGCCCACACATGGCACCTTCTCTCCATCCCTGTGCCTTAAACCTGCCGCCACTCAGGCCTCTGTGAGGCAGCCCGCCTGGGCTCCTCCTTCCGGCCTGTTGCACCCATGGGCACCCTCAGCTCCCCATGGCATGGAAGGCCCTTCCTGAGAAGTGATGGCGTCCCCAGAGCTGGCAGTGATCTGGGCCGGGGATCCTAGGTGCTCCACTTAGGGGCTGACTCCGCCTTAGGGGAGGGTGTTCTGCCCACACCCTTGTTCTCAGCCTGGCTGAGCACGGCAGGCGCTGGGCAGAGCCGGAGATCGGCACTCCTGACGGGTGCAGCGGGGATTCACGGAAACGGCAAAGTGCATGCTATGTCGTCTGAATGTTTGTGTCCCCCCCAAATTCCCATGTTGAAATCCTAACTCGCAAGGTGATTCAGAGGCAGGGCCTTTGGGAGGTGACTAGGTCATGAAGGTGGAGTCCCTGTGAATGGAATTAGTGCCCTTATAAAAAGGACCCCAGAGAGCTTCTTGGCCTACCGCATGAGGACACTGGAGAAGGTGCCATCTGTGGACCAGGAAGCAGGTCCTCACCAGACACTATCTGCCAGCACCTTGATGTTGGATTTCAGCCTCCAGAACTGTGAGAAATAAATGTTTTTGTTCATAAGTCACTCAGTCTATGGTATTCTGTTGTGACAGTCTCAGGGACTGAGATAGTAATGAACTTTCTCTCTATAGATATTCTTTCTCGTTGGTTTAAAAGGAAAAATAAACAGTAAACAAGATCTCAGTGGCTATTCTGAGTTTTGAGCGGATACATATTTTGGAACAAAATGACTCACGACTCAGAAATACCTGGCAGTGGTTTCCAGACTGCAGTCTCTCCACCACTGAGTCGTGAAGACAGCCCTCCCTGGGAGAGGTCCTGCCGCTGGCAGGCTGTCCCCTCTCCGTGGGACAGCAGCAGGTTCCATACTGGGAGGCCGGGTCTCTGAGAGCAGCCCCTGGCTCCAGAGGGTCAGGAGGGAGGCGCCGGCCCAGCTCGGCCTGTCCCCGGGGAAGCCAGGGACTCCCACAGCCGACTGGGCTCTTTCTGCCACAGCGCAGGGCAGGAGACTGGGATGGGTAATCAGTGTCGTTTCTATTTTTTCTTTTGCTCCCTGCACCCAAGAAGGGGACGTTTGGATTTTTCAAAAGGTCTCTGTTAAGAGTGTTTCGGCTGGCAAGGGTGGGGGTTGCTGAGACAGAGAGGGTAGAGCTGGGGCAAGGCCGCCCAGGTCGCTGTGAGGGTTACACGGTGCTGGAGGAAGCACCTGCTTGTAAGGTGCTGGCCCGGGTGGGGCCGGGTAAAGCAGAGCCTCCTTTGCCCCAGCACATGGCTGGTGGCCATCTCTCTCCTCCCCAGACGGTGCCAGAGCCCCCTTCCTTTGCTTTGCCTTTGCCCGCACCCTGCGTCCTGAAGAGTGCTCAGCCTGTGAGGCCCGGTTACCGCTTCCTTCCTCGTGAAGCTTTGCCCCGGACCCCAGATGCCCCAGACACGCCCAGGGCTGCGAGTGAGGTTCATCCGCCCCAGCTGGTGCTCAGACCCCTGTCCGCTCCTCAGCCCGAGGCCCCTGAAGCCCATGTTAACAGGGACCTGGTTTCTTGCTGGGGGCACTGTCCCTGGGCCCAGTCTGGCACTATTCCCGGCATGTCCCAGCCCAGCTGGAGAAGGTGGGCGAGCCACCACTCACCGCCCACCCATAACGCAGCAGTTCCCTGCAGCCTGACCGAATATAGCCCAGGCTGGGAAACCCAGACAAGGATGATGTGGCCCAGCTGTTGGGAAGGCAGCAACCTCACCTCCCTGCCGCTGTGCAAATTCGGCGCCAGCCCCATGTCCCCGGAGAGGTCTCTGCCTGTGCCGCAGCCCTCCACGTGGGCTCACCAAGTATCCGCCATCGCCACCCCCATCGGGCGCGGAGCGCACCGTGAGATGGACAGCAGCAGCAGGGGTACCAGGGCGACGCTGGGGGGAAGGAAACGGGACCAGACAGAGGCGCTGGGGTTTGGAAGATGGGAACTCAGGGATGAGTGGTATCCGGGTCTGGCATCAATCAGTGAGAAGTGACTGAGGCCCCCCGGGCAGTGGGCCTGCGGAATGGCCTCCCACCCTCCCTGTGGCCCCTTCATGCTCGGCCCCGTTGTCCTGGGGACGCCCGAGCTCGCTCCCCGCCTTTGCGCCTCTGTGTCCTCGGCCTGGACAAGCTCTTCCTCCAGAACCCGCAGGGCTCCCTCCTCCCTCCGCGGGCCCAGTCCAGTGTCTGCCACTCAGACAGGCTTGTCCAGGGCACCCCTGCTCGTTGCACCCCACCCCGGGTGCCTCCTGGCGCTTCACCTCTGAGAAACACGCACCTCTGTTTCTTTCTCCGCTCTGCGCCTCGCAAGCTTCTGCAGGGCAGGGACTCGGACCGCTGCGCCCAGTGCTGCGTCCCGGGCACCAAGACGGTGCCTGGCACACACCAAGTGCCAATAAGCATTCACTGTATGAATGGATGAGAGAATAGAAAAGGCCATAAATGGCATTTACTTAGCCATGTGCTAAGAATGAAACATTAATTTACCCCGGTATCATGCTCTAACTCCATTGGAAGGAAGTGGAGAGGGAAGTGTGGGGGGCGGGGAAGCGGACGTCCGGGAACCAAACCCTCGTCTTCTTTGGGAAGAAGTCGGTCACCTAGTTAACACTGAAAACAGAAAAACCAAGAACCTGAAATGTAAGCATTTTACTTAAAATCATAAAAATAAATGCCACAAGGAATACCCCACGGACTTAAATGGAACTCTTCTAGGGATGGGCCCCTTGGTTAGGGCAGGGACTGCCGTTTTTCTTCCTCAACCTTGGAATATGTTAAAATGTTTTAGGCAGGCCGGGCGCGGTGGCTCATGCCTGTAATCCTAGCACTCTGGGAGGCCCAGGCGGGTGGATCGCTCAAGGTCAGGAGTTCGAGACCAGCCTGAGCAAGAGCGAGACCCCGTCTCTACTAAAAATAGAAAGACATTATATGGATAACTAAAAATCTATATAGAAAAAATTAGCCGGGCATAGTGGCGCATGCCTGTAGTCCCAGCTACTTGGGAGGCTGAGGCAGGAGGATCGCTTAAGCCCAGGAGTTTGAGGTTGCTGTGAGCTAGACTGACGCCACGGCACTCACTCTAGCCAGGGCAACAAAGTGAGACTCTGCCTAAAAAAAAAAAAAAAAAAAAAAAAAATGTTTTAGGCAATGTACACATATTGTTTGGATGAAGTTTAATAATTAAGTCATAAAAGATGACCACGGATGCTTTATAAGATCTCATTAAATTCACAGATTGGTTTAATATTGTTAAATCTAGGCAATTTTTTCGCGCTTTTTAAAAAATTAAATTAAACTTTTTATTTTGAAATAATTGCAGATTTTCATGCAGTTCTAAGAAATACTGGAGGGGGCCAGGCACAGTGGCGCATGCCTGTAATCCCAGTACTTTGAGAGGCTGAGACCGGGGGATTGTTTAAGGCCGGGAGTTCGAGATCAGCCTGAGCAACAAAGCAAGAACCCGTCTTACAAGAATAAAAGAAAAATTCGCCAGGCGTGGTGGCACGCACCTGTACTTCCAGCTACTTGGGAGGCTGAGGCAGGGAGACTGCTTGAGCCCAGGAGTTTGAGGCTGCAGTGAGCTATGATGATGCCACTGCACTCCAGTCCCAGGCAACAGAGAAGAACCTGTCTCAAAAAAAAAAAAAAAAGAAAGAAAGAAAGAAAAGAAGGAAAGAAATAATACAGAATACAGAGAGATCTTTTACCTAGTTTCCTCCAGTGGTGACTTCTTGTGAAACTATATACTACAATGTCACAATGTCATGACCAGGAGGACGTTGACATTGATACAGTGGCGAGATGAACATTTCCGTTGCCACAGGGGTCCCTCAAGCAGTCCTTTCATAGGCACATGTAAGTCTCCACCAAACTCCCTCAAGGAGAGGAGTTCCCTGTCCCTAACCCCTGGGAAACACTACACTATTAATTTCTCCATTTCCATAATGTTGTCATTTCAAGAATGTTATATAAACAGAATCTTATAGTATGTAACCTTTTGCAACTAGCTTTTTTCACTCAGCATGGTTCTCCGTAGGTTCATCCAGGTTGATGAATGTAACAATAGTTTTGTCCTTTTCATTGCTGACTAGTATTCCACCCTGTGGATGTGCCATGGTGTGTTGAACCATCCACCCATTAGAGGACATCTGGGGTGTTCTCAGGTTTCAGCTACTACCAAAAAAGCTGCTATGAACTTTCACATACAGATTTTTGTGTAAACATAAGTTTTCATCTCTCTGGTATAAATGCCCAGGAATGAAGTTGCTGGGTCATATGGTAGCTGCATGCTTAGTTTTTAAGGAAACTGCCAAACTTTTTTCCGGAGTGGCTTTAACCATGAACATTCTCACTAGCAATGCACAAGTGATCCAGTTTCTCTGTTCCTTGCCCACATTTGGTGGTGTCACTACTTTTTTTTTTTTTTGTTAGCCATTCTGATAGGTATGTAATTGTTTTAATTTACATTTCATTGGTGGTGAACATCTTTTCACAAGCTTTTTGTCATCTCTTTATTGAAAGGTCTCTTCATGTCCTTTGCCCATTTTCTAACTGGATTTTTAAAGAATTGTTGTTTTGAGAGTTTTAAAATATATTTTAGACTATTTCTTTGTCAGATATGTGGTTTGTGAAAGTTTTCTCTGAATCTGTAGCTGGTCTTTTCATCCTTTTAATAGGATCTTCTGCAGAGCAAAGGTTTTTCGTTTTGATGATGTCCAACTTCTGAGCTTTCGCAGGTTGTGCTTTTGGTGTCATGTCTAAGAACATTGTGCCTAGTCCTAGACCCTGCAAGTTTTCTCTTACGCTTTTTCTAAAAGTTTTATAGTTTTGCTTTCTACATTTAAATCCATCATCCTTTTTAAGTTAATTATTTTTTTCTCAGGTGAGAGATTTGGGTCAAAGTTCAGGCATTTTTCTTTGATTGGTTGGTTTTTTAGTTTGGTTTTTTTGGGTTTGGTTTGGTTTGGTTTGGTTGCCTGTGAATGTCTGACTTCTCCAGCAACTTTTGTTGAAAAGATTGTGTTTTCTCCATTGAATTACTTGTGCACCTTTGTCAAAAATCAGTTGGACATACTTGTGTGGGTTTATTTCTGGGTTCTCTATTCTATTCCACTCATCTATATAACTAACCCTCCAGCAACAGCACACAATCTTGATTACTGCGGCTATGTAATGAGTCTTGGCATCACATAGTAGACTGATTCTCCCCACTCTGTTCTTTTTCAGAATTGTTTTAGCTATTCCAGTTCCTTTGCATTTCCATACAAATTTTAGAATAATGTCTATATCTTCAAAAAAATCTTGCTGGGATTTGATAGGAATTGTGTTAAACCTGAAAACCAATTTAGGGAGAATTGATATCTTCCCATACTGAGTCTTCCAATCCATGAACACAGTATGTCTCTTCATTTATTTACACCTTCTTTGGTTTCTTTCAGTGGCATTTTATAGTTTTTGGCATACATGTTCTGAACATACTTTGTTAGATTTAAACTAAGTATTTTGCTTATTTTAGTTAGTGTAAATGGTATTGTATTTTTAATTTCAGTGTCCCTGCGTTCATGCTCGTATATAGAAATATACTGATTTTTGTTGTTGTTTATCTTGTATCCTGAGACTTTGCTGAACTCACTTATTAGTGCTAAGAGGTGGTTTTGTTATTTTGTGGGGTTTTTTTGTAGATTTCTTGGAGTTTTCTAGGTAAACAATCATGTCATCTGCAAACAGGGGCAGTTTTATTTCTTTCTTCCCAGTCTGACTGCCTTTTATGTCCTTCTCTTGCCTTACTGCACTGTCCAGAATCTCTAGTAGTGTGTTGAATAGAAATGGCAAGAGTGGGCATCCTTGCTTTTTTGCTGATCTTGGGGGAAATCATCAGTCTTTCACCGTTAAGTATAATATTAATTGTAGATTTTTTGTAAATGCTCTTTATCAAGTTGAAAAAGTTCTTTGTTGTTATTTTTCTGAGATTTTTTTTTATCATGAACAGATGTTGAATTTAAAATGTTTTTGTTTTCATAAAATACACATAATCTAAAATTTACCATTTTAAGCATTTTGATCTGTACATCCAATGACATTTAGGACAGTCCCAGTGTTGTGCAACCATCACCACTCTGTAGTTCCAGAACATTTTTATCACCCCAAAAGGGAACCCCATACTCATTAAGTGTCTCCCAGGGTGTTGAATTTTGCCAAATACTTTTTCTTCCTCAATTGATATGATCATGTGATTTTCTTTTCTTTAGCCCCTTAGTAAGATGGATTACACTAACTGATTTTCACATATTGAAATTTTGTTTGTATCCCTGGAATAAACCCCACTTGGTCATGATGTATAATTATTTCTATATATTGCTGAGTTCTATTTGCCGATATATTGTTAAGGGTATCTATCTATCTATCTATTCATGAGGAATATTGCCTGCAGGTTTCTTTTTTTATACTTTGTCTGCTTTTGCATCAGGGTGATACTAGCAATAGTATTGGGAAGTGTTTGCTCCTGGAGAAGACAGTGTAGAATTGGAGTTAATTTTTCTTTAAACATTTGGTACAATTCTCCAGTGATATCATCTGGACCTGAAGATTTCCTTTTTTGGAAGGTTTTGAATGATAAATTCAATTTCCCCAATAGTTATAGGGCCAGTATGTGTTTCATATTCATTGGGTTGTGGTGGTTTTTTCTTGAGGAATCCGTCCACTTTATCTAAGTTGCCAAATGTGGAGTGTAGACTTGTCCCAGTATTCCCTTCATGCCCTTTGCTCCAAAGGGTCTGTAGTGATAGCCTCTGTCTCATTCGTGATCCTGGGGATTTGTGTTTTCTCTTTTTTTCTTTGTCAATCTTGCTTAAGCTTTGTCAATTTTATTGATCTTTTCAAAGAATCAGCTTTTTGTTTTATTGGTTTTTACTTATAGTTTTTTTTCTTTTAAATTTCACTGATGTCTGCTGTTATTTTTACTATTCCCTTGCTTCTGCTTGCTTTAGGTTATTTTGCTCTTCTTTCTCTAGGTTCTTGAGGTATAAACATAGGTTAATGACTTAAGATATTTCCTCTTCTCCAAGGTAGACATTTAGTGCTGTACATCATACTCTCAGCATTATTGTAGATGTGTCCTGCTAATTTTGATAGATTGCATTTTCATTTTTATTTATATCAAAAGTGATTTCCTCTTTGATTCATGGATTATTTAGAAGTGTGTTATTTTGTTTTCAAATGTTTACCGATTTTCCTTTTACCTTTCTATTATTGAGTTCTAGTTTGATTTCATTGTAGTCAGAGAACATGCTATACATAATTTTTATATTTTTGAGGTGTGTTTTAAGGTCTAGGATATGATCTATCTTGGAATATATTCCACGGGCACTTGAAAAGAATGTTTTCTGCTGTTGCTGCATGGGTTTTCTCTAACTATTGAGTACATCCTATTGTTTGATGGTGTTACTGAGTTCCTCTATATCCTTGATGATTTTCTCTCTAGTAGTTCTATGAATTGTTGAAAGAAAGATGTTGAAGTCTGCAACCATAATTGTGGATTTATCCATTTCTCCTTTCAGTTCTATCAGATTTTGCTTCACATATTTTTCCAGCTATGTTGTTTGGTACATACACATCTAGAATTGCTATGTCTTCTTGGTGGATCCCCTCTATATCCTTATATAATGTCCCTTTCTCTCTCTAGTAATTTCCTTTTCTTTAAAGTGTACTTTATCTGGTATAAATATAGCTACTCCTGCTTTCTTTTGGTTGATATTTGCATGAGGTATCTTTTTCCATCATTTTACTTCCAAACTACCTGTATAATTATATTTGAAGTGATTCATTTTATAGACAGCAAATATCTTGATCATATTTTTAAATCCATTCTGCCCATTCATCTCTGTCTGCTGATTAGTGTTTTTAGATGATTTGCATTTTACATAATTATTGATATGTTAGGGCTTAAGTTGCCCATTTATTTTTGTTTCTGTTTTCTGTTTGTTCTCACCATTTTTAGTTTCTCTTAGGGTTTTTCCCCTTGCCTTCCTATGGATGAACATTTTTAAGCATTCCATATTGATTTATCTATAGTGTTTTTGAGTGCATCTCTTTTTACAGCTTTTGCAATGGCCGCTCTTATATTACTTTTATATACACAACTTAGTCTACTGATGTTAATATGTTTCTAGTTTAAGTGAAGTGTAGAAACCTTACCTCCCTTTAAGTAACTTTACCTTCCCATATCTGTAGTATAACTGTCCTAGTGTTTTCTCTATATGCATTCAGAAACACATCAGACAGGGTGATAATTGTCGTGCAAACTGTCGAGCACAATTTAGAAGATGAGAAGGAAAATTTCTACCAATATTTTTACTCCTGCTATTTTCCTTTTTCCTTCCTGATGTTCCAAGAGTCCTTTTTTTAAATATTTTGTTACTGTTTGGAGAACTTCCTTTAGTCATCCTTCTAGGGTAGGTCTGCGGCTGTTACATTCTCTTACTTTTCCTTCGTTTGATGTATCTTGATTTCTCCTTTAGTCTTGAAGAATATTTTCACTGGATATAGAATTCTGAGTTGACAGTTCTTTCCTTTCAGTGTTCGGAAACTGCCACTTCCCCGGCCTCTGTGCTTTCTGATGACAAATGTGTTGTTCTAGCTGTTTTCCCTTATAGATAGTAGGGCATCTTTACTCTCCCACATGCTTTTAAGATTTTTTTCTTTATCTTTAGTTTTCAGAAATTTGACTGTGATATGGTCTTGGTATGGATTTCTTTGGGTTTTCCTGTTTGAGTAGCTTCTTGAAGCTATAGGTTTATATCTTTTGCCAAATTTGGGAAGTTTTCAGCCATTATATCTTTGAGTACTGTTGTAGGCCCACCTGTTTTTCCTCTCTGTCTGAGAATCTGACAAAATGAATTAGATATTTGGTTATAATCTCACAAGTTCCTGAGGTACTTTTTTTTCCTTTGCAGTCTGTTATAGCTCTGTTGTTCAGATGAAGTAATTTCTATAGTTTTTCTTCAAGTTCACTGATTTGTTCCTTTTTACCACAATTCTGTAGTTGAGCTCAACTATTGTGTTATTTTAATTTTGGTTATTGTATTTTTTCAGTTCTAGTATTTCCATTTGTTTCTTCTGTCTGTCTTCTGTTTCTTTGCTGAGACTTTTTATTTTTGCATTTGTTTCAGATGTGCTTGCCATTGCTCACTGAAGCATTTTTGTGATGGCTGCTTTAAGATATTTGTGGGATCGTTTCAACATCCTGTCATCTTGGTGTTGGCATCTACAGATTGTCTCTTTCCTTCAAGGTGAATTCTTCTGGATCTTGATATGACGAGTGATTTTTGATTGAAACCTGGATGATGTGAGTATTATATTAAGAGACTCTGAACCTGGATGTAAGCCTCTGGCTGAGCTGGCTCCTGATGCCACTCAGGCTGGGTGGGGGGGAAGTTCAGGTTCCCGGCTTGGCCTCCAGTGACACCTCCTTGCTGCTGGGTGGGGTGGGCACCCTGCCCCACCAGGCTGTGATGACAGCACCCCAGCTGGGAGGCAGAGAGCACCTGCTATTGCTCCCTGTGTGGCCTCCACCAACACCACAGGGTGGAGGGGCTAGTTACTGCCTGGCGAGGACAAAGCCCCACTCCGCTCATCTGACCCCACCTGGCAGGGGCTCGGGCACTTCATTACAACTGGCCAGGGGATGTCCAGCCTCCCCTGCCGGCCTTTGATGGTGTGGGTAGGGATGAGGTCACTATTTTTTGTGTGGTGTTTGGCTGGAGCAGCTGGTTATTGTCTAAAATTTCACCCCTCTTTTGCAGAATTTGAGAAGATGACCTTGTCCCAGGTCCCACAGCCGGGAGAAGCAGAGCTGTGCTGCTGGCATCTGGCCCCCACTGGGCTATGTAAGCTCCCAGAGGAGGGGTGGCTCCCACAGCTGCTGGGCAGGAGGCCTGCAGGGATTTGCACCTGGGCAGGGCAAGAGGCCGAAGACAAGCAGGAACAACCTGTCAGCTCCCTGCTGAAAACCCTCTTTGGGCCCCTGTCTCCTCCAGGAGGAAATCCCACCTGCTCAGCCTGGCGGCCCGGCCGCTCTCAGCCTCTCCTGCATTTAGAAAGGAGCCCACGCTCCAGGCTTCAGGCTTTGCGGGCCTCACACCTTCCTGGCTCACTCAGCTCCATCTCACTTGTCTTCTTCCTCCCCGCTGGAACATTCCAAGCTAATTCCTGCCACTGGGCCCCTGCTCTGCCCTCCTTGCCCTGGACAGCTGTTAGCAAGCCTGGCTTCTCCTTGTTGGCTGCCTCGAGGGAGAGGCCCCCGCCCTACGTTAGTGTCATGCCCCCACCCCCAGCCCTGGGTACTCTTGTTCCTGTCACCCTGCTTTATAGTCCCCATAGCCTGCATCTCAGGACAGGTCATCTTGTCTCTTCCCAGGCTCAGTAAGCAGCTGCTGCAAAAATAAATGGACATGTACACAGGGCTGGCTGGCTCCAGCCTCCTGGACACTTCTGGGTGCCATCTGCTGGTGTCTAGAGCAGGCCAGCAGGGGCCTCTGCCCTGGGAGAGTGTCTGCACGGGGCCAGAGGCCAGGCTTGTTGGCAGGAAGTCTCAATGAAGCCCAAGAACTAAGGAAGCTGCTGAAACTCCCCACTGAGTGGACACCATTTGTCCCTCCCTGATGCAGCAGGGACCAGAGGGCAGGGACCTTGCCCCTCCCAGGAAGAACCAGCTGGGCCCTCCGTGCACACATTAGTCCCACCCCTGCCTCCAGACTCCCTCTCTGGAATAGGTGGGCCTAGGCCTGGGAGTGCAGGGTGAGACCAAGGGCTGGCTCCTCATCCAGTTCTCTGTGTGCCTGGCCACGTGTCCTGTCCTCTCTGGCCTCCACTTGCTGCCTTCTAAAGCGAGGAATGAAGTCCAGATGTTTCCACAGTCCTCCAGGCACATACCTCGCCATGAGCAGCATCCTCGAGAAGCCCATGGTCACCAGCACACAACAGCCGAGCACCAATAACTGCTCATTAAAATGGAGCCACATGGTTTAGGGGATGTGTCCTGGAGAGAAGTCCAGACACCTGAGCTCTTCTGCTGGTGGTCTCTGCCCCCAGGGGCTGGGTGCTCCCAGGGCTGGGAATTGGCTGGGGAGGTGCTTCGTGTGTGTGTGTGTGTGTGTGTGTGTGTGTCCCTCTCCTGCTCTTTGCAACGTTTGTCCTTACTCAGCAATCTCCCCCAGGGAACAGAAGCTCCAGGGTGGCAGGACCCTGTCTACAGCCTGTGGAGCTAGAGCAGAGCCTGGCATGCAGATGGTGCATGTATAGACGCGTGTCATGCATCACAGGTGGATGGAGCAACAAGTGGGTGAAGATACACTGGTGAGGGGATTATGATTGTTATTTAACGTTTCTTCGATGATTATTTCAGAGTTTCTGATTATTATTTGAAGTTGCATATCTGTAACCGTCTTGCTATCACACACATGCGTCTTGCTATCACACACATGCTCGGAAAACGAAGAAGGAGTGCAGCAGGTCAGCACTCACAAAGGACATGACACCACACGCACTGTGGAGGGAAAGAGGAGATCGCGCCGACTGCATCTGTGAGCGAGTGAGTGTCAGGGAATGGCCAGGGCACAGCGCAAGCTGCTAACCTGGCTCCTGCCCCCGGGCCCGGCTCCTAACACACACAGCCGGCCGGCCGCTGCCCACACCACACTTGCAGCTTGGAGCCTCCTCAGCCAAGGGGGAAGTGGGGGCGGGAAAATGTCACTTCTCATTTCCTCTGACCAGCTTAAGAAGAAACAGAGCTCGGTTTTCTGAGAGGCTCATAATTAAATGAATTAAAATGTTTTCCTTCACGGTGACTTTGCCAACTCCCATCCACCTCTCCCTGGCCCCATTCCCGGTGAGCAGCAGAGCCTGGGAGGACGCAGGATGACAAGTTGGCTCCAAAGGGTGAGCAGTGCACCCCCAGAGCAATTAGCTTGTGCATCATCATTTTGGGGAGAGATTTATGGCTGGCTCTTGGAGCATTCCAGCCCAGACCTCTGCAGCCCAGATCCGCCTGCCGGGGAAGTTCCTGGAAGCAGAGGCTCGGTATTAATTCCGATTACAGTCACACGAGCCCATTCATAAGGGCTGCCTTTGACAAGCGCCCCTCCTGCCGCCCTGCTTGTCCTGAGCCACCAGTGCTGCCGCCAGGCTCCAAGAGGGAGGGACCGGCGCCCACCGGGCTCAGTCCCAGCTTTCCCGAGCGCTGAGGTGAGGACAGGCTGTGCTGGAACCCGGGGTGGAGCGCCAGGAGGCATGTGGAGGAGGCTCTTCAGTCTGGGCACCGTCCTCAGCACCTCCACACTCTTCTGGAAGGGTGGGAAGTGCAGGCACTGCCTGTGGCCTGAGGTTTCCCAGGCCGGGACCCACCCTTTGACCTGGTGTCTGAAATAATCCCTCCTGCCCTAAAGCTGGAGCCCAAGTCCTGGACGGGCCAGAAGGCTTCACTGGCACAGCCCCCACAGGGGCCCAGGTGGCGGCGCTGGGGCCTGCGCCTCTGCTGGCTGGGCTGGCAGCGGCTCTCTGGCCATCAGCGTCCCCGCCTGACCTGTGGCCGCAGCTCCTGTGTGGGCAAGGCTGCCACTGACCTCCACATCCCCATCTGCTCCCAGCACCAAGACCCCAAGGACTAAATACAAACCCGAAGAAGCAATTACCGGGGTATTGATTACGGATTAGGCTAACGACATTACTAATTACATCTAAAGATGCGTATCCACTGCACCAGCCTGTTAATGGCTTGCATGAGGTATTAAGGCTGCTAATTAGGAAAAACAGCAGGTTTATCACCAGCTGTAATTACAGAGTCCCTGGAGAAGCCTTCCCCTCTATCACCCGAGCTTTCCGAGGCCCCTCGCAGCAGAGGCCTGATGGACTGTGACCATCACCACAGCCTCGAATTTCCTTCCATCTGACAGATGCTCCCGGAGCACCTACTGCCCGCCATGAAGGGGCTGAGGAGGGCGAGATGGGGTGAACAGCCACAGGGCGCTGGGGAGGAGATGCTGGCCTGTGCCCACTGGGGCGAGGGCGGTCCCGAGACTTCAGGATTGCGGACAAGCTGAGAAGCCCCAAGTCCCTCCCAAGAGGAACAAGAGGTTCTCACAAAGCATCTGCTCTGGACTCCTTCCTTTGCAGATGCACAGAGGCAGGGCGAGCGCCTGGTCATCTGGCCAGCAGGGAAGGGCCAGCTCCGGACCCAGCCAGCCTGTCCACGGTGGCCAGGCCAGACCTTGGCACGCCGCCAGCCTCCCTCCACGGCAGCGGAGGTCAGGGACTGGGCCTCTTGCTCTAGGAGAGGAGACAGAGGGGGCACTGGGTCCCTCCATCTACGAGGTTTTCTCTTGCTTTTCCCCCTCTGGGACCGCCTCTCTCCTTCCCAGCCACCCTCCCTGTGCCTTACCTGCCTTTGCTTTCTGCTCAGTGCCCCAGGGCCTCCCTGCCTTCCGCCGACCGGAAGCCCCCTCTGTGCCCGCAGAGGGCCCCTCGAGGCTGCCGTGGTGGAGGCTGCAGCCCCTCCTGCCCCAGACCACAAGCTCAACAGTGACTGGACAGAGCTGCCTGGGTGAAAGGCAGGGACCAAGCATAGTCCCAGTTATTTGTTTGCTTTTTCAAAATTTACGGGCTATTTATTTTTTATATTATAGGATGCCATTTTTGAATGGAATCTTTCCCTCATATTTCCTTTTCGTTTACTATACAGACGTGCCTCAACCTTGACGTGGTTACATCCAGATAAATATTGTAAGTCGAAAAGGCATTTAATCCACCGAACCTACTGAACATGGAGGCTCAGCCTCGCCTACCTCAAACGTGCTCAGAGCACTCACGTTGCCCATGGCTGGCAGGATCACCTGGCGACAGTGCCCTGCAGAGCATCGGTTGTTCGGTCATGGCCGCGTGGCTGCGGCTCCCTGCCTTGCCCAGCACCTCGAGATAGTGTCGCACCGCACATCTCTAGCCCAGGAGAGACCAAAGTTCAACATGCTAAGTACAGTTTCTACTCAATGTATATCCCTTTTACACCAACGTGAAGTCGGTCGAAAAAATCTAAGTTGAAAGACTCATAAGTTGAGCTATTGTAAGTCAGGGACCATCTGTATTTTAATTACTCAAGGAATACATGGCTCAATTTTTTGTTAAAAACATAGACCTTTTTATTAAGTCAAATCCCCCCTTTGCCACCAACTACAACCCCAGAGGAGTCACAGATGCAGATTGGTGCCAACTCCTCTCGGGCTTCCGTGTGCCTGCGTCCATACGTTTGCAGCCACGGAAATAACCGCCAAAGCCTGCGCATCGTCCCTCGGTAGTCAGCTGATGTCAACGGCGGGTTCACCACCTGCCGGGTGCTGAGTCAGAGAGCAGGAGGGGGTACAGCTTCACGTGCAGCGTGTGGTCACCTGTCACACCACAGGTGTGAGGGAGGAGCACAGCTGCCCCCTGTGGGGGAGGGCTGCCCTGGGACACAGTCTCAGGGCCGGCTCAGGTGGTGGGGAGGGAGGAATGGAGTGAAGGCCCTGCCAGTCCTGAGGTCTGAGGGTAAGAGGACAGAGAAAAGCCCACAGGAGGGCAGAGGGCCAGGGAGGTGGGCTGGGGCCAGGACAGAAAGCTAAGGAAGGGCCACGCCAGGGAGGGTTCAAAGGCTGGGGAGGAGGTTTTGTCTTTATACTTCATTTCCTTGTCTTGTGTGCAAGGAGCATTTTCACCAGACTTGCAGATCACCCCATGTCTACCTCATTTGCAGCATCATATTCCACACATGGGAGCGCGCACGTGCACACACAGACGCACACGCACGCACAGGCACGTGCACGACATCGTTCCTTTTTGCCATTTTCCTACAGATGGTATTTTCGATTGCTTCCAGACCTTTGGGTTTTCAGGTTGACAGCAGCCAGAGCTGCAGACCTGTGACCTGGGGGAGCCTGCAGGTGGACCCTGAGGAACAAAGTGCTGGCTCCTGAGTGTGCCCACCACACGGCTGTAAGTGCTGCCTTGCGGCCCCAGGGTGTCTGCCTTTTACACACCTCCGCAATGTAGAACATACCTGCTCCCTGCTCCCTCGCCCTACCTGGGTGCTATCAAACTCAAAACATCTCCCGGCTTGACAGACGCAAGGTGCCATCCCAGGCATGGCTCGGGCTCCCGTGGCCATGGCGTGGAGAGCTTGCACACCCTCCCACCTCCATCTCCTCCCCTTGGCCTGCTAGTCATCTCCTAGTCAGCGGCGGGACTGGTTTATATTTTCTGGTCAATATTTCTGCTATGCGTATCACATAGCAAATGTTTCTCCAGTTGGTAGAAAGTCTTTCAAACTTGTTTGTGCTATCTTTTGTCATATGGAAAATTTAGTTTTGGTGAAGCCAAATGTATTGCTATTTTCATTTATTGCTTTTTTGTGTCTTGATTAAGAATATTTTAACATAAATTTATAAACTTATCCTCCTATTTTTTACTCAAAGACTTAAATAAAGGCAATTGTGGATTTCGCATGTAGGAATTAATCCACCCAAAATGTATGTTTATGAAGGATATAAGTAGGGTTGGAATTTAATGTTTTCCAAGAGGATCTTCAGTGGATGATGCTTGTGGAATAGGAAGCCAGTTTGGAGCTCCTACATCGCCCCTGTGCAGTGGCTCCTGCAGTGAGTGGGTGGCTGATGGGCTCTCTGAGCCCTGCAGGGGGAAAGCCGGCTCAGGACAGAGCCCTGAGCTACAGTCCTGATAACACTACTCGCTAGGTATGGGCAATTATGTCCCCTCTGTGGGCCATGGTTTTTCCATCTGTAAAATGGGAACAACAATTGCTGTCCCTATCCCCAAGTACACATAGGGCTGGCTTGAGGGAGCAGCACAGGGAAGATGTAAAAGTTCCCTCTGCCGACAGTGCCAGTGGCTGTCATGGCCCCACGCACAGGGCTGGGGTGGGGCAGCGACGGCAGTGCCGCCAGCACCTGCCTCGCTCTTGTGTCCCAGGTATCCCTGGGTGCAGGTCGGGTGGAATTTTGGAAAGCCCCATGCCTGCCCCCGATTTCTACAAATCCTCAGGATGCATGTATTCTCCTGGTCACCTTTGATCTGAAGCTCCTGTTGTCACCAGATGACTTCATGGAGCCATTTCCCCACGGCACCTCCTAACTCTTTAGAGAGTGGTGTCACTCTTCCCAGCGCCCGCTCAGCTTCAGCTCCCAGCCTACTGCCACTGCACGTCCACACCCATCAGGGTTCTCGTCCAAAGGGCAACAAAGATCAGCAGAGACCTTAGGGTTCCTTTTGAGGGGTGTCGTTCTCCTTGGAAGGCAGCTATGATTCCTGAGCATCTCTCCCTCTTTACGTAGCAATTGCTATAGTCTTCGTATCTCTCGGTGGGACCACTGGGCCAGTAAGATGCTATGGGAAGGGTGAAGGGAATGACAGCCAGCCCGTGTGTGACCCTGGGCCATATGAGCACGGCCCCGAATGGCCAAGGTGGGGATTTATAGGTGGAAAGAGAGGGAGCAGGGGAATTAAAACTCCTCCTCGACACTTTTCTGCAAAGTGCAAGGTATGCAAGGAAATATTACTTATTTACTTATTCACTTGCTGAATCATTCATTCAACAGGTGTGGGGTGGGGTGGGATGCAGGGGACCCGGGGGGGGGGGAGCAGACACAGCCCCACCGCAGGATGCTGTGGCCTAGTCAGGGAGGACACGTTTAGACTCAAAGAGTGGCGGAGCTGGGAGGGCCCGCTGCACACACGCACACACACACGCACACACACGGGCATGGGGGGCCGAGCTCCCTGCCGTCCTCTCTCTCCGTGCCCGCACATCCACACCCCATAGGTGTTCTCTGGGAAAAGAGTGATGGAAGGGGCATTTCTTAGCTAAAACTTAGTCTTAAAAAGAAATGTAAGCTCTCCTGACTGCTGGGAGCTCCTCACCCCTCACTAACTCTAGCTGAAGGCTGCTGTTTCCCTCCCCATCCTCCCTAAGTTCTGGGTGCAGACAGAGCAACCACAGTTCCTGGAATGACATGGAGAAGTAGCAGCTTTTGATGGCTAGTCAGGACCAGGCCAGATGAGGGGGGACTTACCAGCACGTGAATGAGTCAGGAGCCCCAGCCAGGAGGGCCTCTCCTAACCTCAGCTCTGTGGAGAAGGGATGGGGTCCACACAGCTGCGGAGGCCCCAGGAGACTGCACAGACCTGAGTCCAAGAAATGATTTGGTCAAGAGGGCCAAGGGGGACATGGTGGGTACATAAGGGGGGAATGGCAGAGACCAAGAGAAGCCCCTCCACACTCGGCCTGGCCACACCTCCAGGCCCAGGGCTCTGCGGGAGCCACCTGGGTGAGGGCTCCTCCAGGGAGGGGGACCCCACCTGGTCTGTCAGTGGGGACTCAAAACATGTCACTGGAGTAAAGAGGTAGAACGTACCTAGGGTGCACACCGTGAGAGGCAGCTCCTGATTCAGAAGTCCTCGTCCCTTGCCTGTGTGTGTGTGTGTGTGTGTGTGTGTGTGGGTGTTGCCCGTGACCATGTCTTCTGTCCTGAGTGCAGAAGTGGAGCATGACAAAAACAGCAGGAGGACAATCTAACTTCATCTCACATGTAGTGACCGGCTTGTTAAAAAATGGATAAGGACGGTGCTGGACCATGGTTAAGTACAATGTGCACTGTGACTTACGTTCCCAAGCCATGCAGCTGACTTAGGGACTAGTCCACAACATCACCAAGAGTTACCATTTTTCCTTCCGGGCCAAGCGGTGGGATGCTGGGGAGCACACTGGGGGCACTGGGATGGCAGGGCCCCGGCTCGCCCTGCCACCACCTTCCCCCATTTTCGGCCTGCCCTCGTCATAGGCCAGGACCCAAGTCTCACTCCTCCCTGTCCTTGCACCTAAACAGGCCTAGTATATCCAGGAGGTGCTCAATGTGTGCTGCACAGTGGGGTCTCTGGGCTTCCCCATCAGGTCTCCTTGGGGCTGCCCACCAGCCCCACCGAGGCAGCAGCGGGGGCTGGGGAGCATACCTGGGCATTTGGCCAGGTGCAGAGGGGAGGAAATGGAATCCTGCTCCTGTTTCCTCTATGGCTGGTGATGTCAGCGGTGACACCACCCGGCCCTGCAGGTGGAGGGTGGGAGGAGGAGGGATGCAGTCAACAGTGAGGTCTGTGCCAGAACCGCTCATGCTGAAATCTGGACAGCCCTTGAAGAGCCGCGGGAGGGCAAGCCTTGTGCAGCTGTCTGAGGCTGTGACCTGGTGCTGAGCTCAGGGGGGATCTGTCCTCAGCTGGGCTGCCCTGTACGTGCATGGGGCGAGGGGCCTGGGCCTGGCGCGGGGTAGGACAGAAAACGCAGGTGAAGCGCCTCCAGCCCTCCACAGGCCAGCCTTTCAGCAGACAGGTGGCCGCCCCGGCCCCTCCCCTGGACTCGAGGCCACCGCAGCCTGTCTCTAGCCTGTCCCCTCCACACGGCCCTCCATGCAGGGATCCCCAAAATGAAAGGCCCGGTGCATCACCCTGCTCAGGAACCATCCCTGCTCCCCGCCCTGGAATACAGCCCAGGCCGGAGCAGCGGGCGCACAGCCTCAGGGACGGACCGGGCTGAGGCCCGGGGGTGGCCTCCCAGCCCGCTGCGCCGCACACCAGGCCCTCCACGCGGCTCTTCCTTCCGGGCAGCCCCTTCGTAGTCTCAGTTTTCCCGCCATTCTCAAGGTCCCCTCCTCCGAGATGTCACCGAGGCCCTGACCTCCCTTTGCCTCAGGTGTCCGAGGCCTGACTGATCACCTCCACACCCCCTGCACAGAGGGACCCGGATCACGGTCCATGCGTGTCGGGGCCCGCAGGGAGCTGACTGTAGAGCGCGCGCTACCTGCCCAGCACACGCGTCCTTCTGAACAGAAAGCCCCAGAAAGCCGCTCATGCGAACAACGGAGCAGCGGGGCGAGCCTGAGGGCGTCGCTTGGCTGGGGTGGAGATGTCGCGCCAAGACCCAGCCACTCCGGGACGCGACCGCCAAGGGCAGTGTGCGAGCACGGATGGCAATGTGCAGGATGCACGGTGACCACGAGCAAAGGCCGACGAGCGCGGGGAGGGCGTGCTGCGGCCCAGGGCGGGGCATTTCCCCAGGGCGGGGCATTTCCCCAGGGCGGGGCATTTCCCCAGGGCGCCTGGCTAAGTGGGCACACTCTGACCTAGGAGGGCGGGGCTAGGGAAGGCGGGGCTGCAGCTTCCCCAGACCCTGCCCACAGACCCCGCCCCGCCCTGGAAGCCCCGCCCTAGCCCCGCCCTCCCTATGAAGGCCCCCAACTCCCACCTCCCTAACCTGCTTCATAGGCATTTGGTGACGGGGAGTTGGCTGTCCGTGGAGGGGGTTAGAAAGCCCGAAATCCCGGGTGCGGAGCCACAGTGAGAGAGGAAGATGAAGGGCTTGGGGCCAGGGGTGAGCCTGAGGTCTTAGAGGAGGACAGCGATCAGTGAATGAAAACTAGGCCGGCCCTCTTATCCTCTTGAGAAGTGGGTGGAGATTAGGATACAGCTAGTGGGGGCCTTTCTTCTTTGGTGCAGGACTTTGCCAAGGTGACCCGGGCTGGGGGCTGATGGAAGCTAATGCCCAGCAAGCTGCTCAGAGTGCTGTGGTTCATGTCCCTGGAAGGAAGAAGCTGCGATATGGCTGAGGTAGGACAGTCCGCTGTGGCTTCTCCCTCCTGGGAAAGGAAAGGGATGACAGGAAAGAAAGGGACCAGCACCCACGAGGCTCAGCCAGGGCTTGCCCGGTCAGTGCAAGACCTGGAGGAGCCCAAGTCCTGCCCACAGCTCGCGGCCTGCAGGCGTCCTTGTCCTGCCTGACTTCAGGGTGCCCTGGCCAGCCAAGAACTGCTGATCACAGTGACCACGCAGCGACCGGGCGTCACCCCAGGGAGAACCCCACCCTGACCACTGGCCACCCACCTGCCCAGTATCCCCACTGGCCTGGAGCAGGTTCTGGGGTCCCACCCCAGTGAGCACATCACCCCCTCCCTGGTCTTCCCACCTCTAATCCAGGCCCTTCCAGGCCACCTCTCCAACTGCCTTGGGAGACCATTCCGGGCAGCAGCTTTCAGGGAGTCCTTCCCTCACTTTGCACACTGCCAACATTTCCTCTTCTAACCTAGATGCACTAGATAAAAGGTTCTGAGAGGTTCTGCAGCAAATGAGCACATTTAACTGGGGGTGATGCAGCGTTTCCTAAATCTATTTGAACACAGAATCCTTTCTCCCCTAACACATTTTGAGAAAAGCTGATGAAAGTGCAAGTCCCACCACTTCTTCCCTCAACACTTGAGTGCCTCCTTGGACCTGCCTTCAGCCCCAAACAGCACGCAGTTGGCTGCCATCACTCAGGACACAGGCCTCTGGCTTTGCTTCCCCCCTGCCAGAGCTCAGCCTGGCACCCTGGCCCTGACACAGGCCTGTGGCCTGGCTGTCACCCGTCCCTACACACACCCGTGTTGTAGGCCTCCTTGCCCTTGCTCCAGCCCTCCCGAGCCCGGGCGCCCTCTCCGGACTCTGCTTCCATCCAGGGGATGCTAACTCATCAGTGAAGGTGCAGCTCAAACTGCCTGCCTCCTCCGTGCGGCCTTCCGTGGCCTCACAGCCAGGACGGCTCGCTCCTACGGGCACGGCTCCTTTAGCACAGCCCTGCGTGCCGCCAGGCGCTTTCAGAGACTGACCTTGGGGGAGAGCTCTGGGTCTGACTTGGCTCTGGACCACTCCCCCAGCCACCCACCCCGCATAGCATTTCCACCAGCGCAATCAGGAGAAGCTGCTGCCATCACTGCTCCTTGCTGTCCCTGTTGCGCCAGGAAGGACACATGGTGGGGGCCTTGGACGGGAGCTCCCGGGATTATCGCATCAAGGTGTCCAGGCTGCCAGGGTGGCTGTGGGGCTCCTGGAGCCAGGTATTTAGTGACATGTGGAGTCCAGTCCCACCAGCCCTGCCATTTCAGGAACCACCTCAGAGGCCAGACAGAGGTCAGCAGAGGCCTGACCCTGCGCCGCGTCCTCAGTGAGATATGGGAGCCGGAAAGAAATAAAAGACAGTAAAGTAGAAAACCAGAGAGGAGAGAGGAGAGGTGGCCAAAGAATCCCGGTGTGTCCTCAGGCTTTGTCAGACACTTTTGGAACAGACAGACCAGCATGGAGGGTATGACAGCGCGGCCTCCCCGGGTCTCCCTGGCCCGGCTCCACAGGCCGGGGAGGTCCCTGGATGGCCAGGACCAGCCTGCTGGTGCTGGGAGCATGGCGGTGTGCAAGGCTGACACGGGCCACGTAGAGGACTCCGAGGGAACATCTGCCGCCTCTGGGGCGCTGCAGACATCCAGGAAGTGGTGTGGGACGAAGATGAAGGGGCAGGAGCCCCCGAGCCACACCTGCCTCCGTGCTACCCGCCCCCTTGCTGCTGTAAGCCCTGGTGGAAGGCCCCAGCTTGTCCTCCCATCGTAGCTGGGGGAGCCCCCTTTTCCTGGGTGGATCTTCCTGAAAATGAGGACACAGTGGGTCCTGATGACCTCCCAGTCCTGGCTCCTCAGCGTGAGTCCTCAGAGCTGCTGTCATGTGCACCGGGAGGTTGGCCCCAGCCAGCCCCCATGAGGGTCTGAAGGTTCCCAGGAACCCGGGGCATCGTGGGCACAGGCATGAGAAGGCCAGACTCAGGTGCCCTGCGGCCGACAAGACCTCCCCACCACGGGACAGGCTCCTGGGGCTGCAGACCCAGTATCTTGATTCTCTGTGTCCTCCCCTAACCCACCCACATAAGTTGGCCCTAAACCCTGAAGAACGGCAGGCACTCAGCAAAAAATAAAGGTGACTGGGCTCAGCACCTCTTTGGGCCTCACAAACTGTGGGCACCCTTCATTATGGGCAGCCATAAGCCACATGGCAACTCCCAAGGCATGCCCTTCAGAACCAGAGTCGAATGCGTCCCAGACCTGACCTCTGCTCCCTCCTTGCTCAACTGGAGGCAGCCGCGGGGCTTACTCCAGGTCTTTGCCAGGGGCATGAAAACCTTGCTTGCTCGTCTGTAAACATCAAGAACGTTGCCAGCCATGTGTGGGACTTGCACTCGGAGAGCTGCCAGCTACTGGCAGGCTCTCATGCACATGTGGGGACCTAAGGGCCGCACTTCAGAGGCAGCTGGCCTCCTCTGCAGGTGGACCATCTGCCTGACGTCACTGAAACTGGGGCAGATGTTCTCCTGGACAGTGGTTTGGGGGCCGTGTCCTTCCAGCAGAGCCCCTGCCCCACACAGCCTCAGAGGCTGACGTAAGGAAGGTGGAAACGGTCTGTTCCCGGCCTTGTCCGGCCAGTGGAGGAGGACTGAGAAATGTGTCTGGCATTGGTGCTGCAGGAGAATGCATAAGTAGCCAATTCGTTTACTGGAAAAGAAATGACCTAATCCACCAAGCCGGCCTGCATCTTAATGGGAAGAGCACGTGGCAGGGTGGGGCGCGGTGGAGGGGAAGGCCGGCAAAGGGCCTGACCGGTGCCCAGCGGGGAAGGGGTGGCAGAGCCCCTTTGAAAGCAGCAGGGATTCTGAAAATTCCACTCTTCAAGCCAAGAGCCACCCTGTCGGAGTCAAATGCATCCAAGAAGGAGTGAGGTTTAAAGTAAGAGCAGCAAGCCCGCCCAGACTAAGGGACCTGCCTGCTGTCTGCCTTCCAGATGAGAGAGCAAAGAAAGGTTCCGTGATGACAAAGCTCACCTGTGCGTTCTACAGAGAATATCCATCTATCTATCTTTTTTCTTTGTTATGCCAATAATATACATTTGTCACAAATAAATAAGCAAAAAGAAGGAATAGAGACCCTCATAGCCCACGCACAGATGTCCCGTTGCTGTGGATGCCGTGGGCGGCACTGGGACTGCCCAGCGCACAGGGAAGCACCCGGGGCTGTGCCGGGCAGGGGCCGGGCATTTCTGACAAGCTCCTGGGCGATGCAGAAGCCGCTGGTCCAGGCACCACACTTTGAGTAGCAAGACCCTGCCAGGTGTTTTTAAATATATATCTGTGTATATTTTTGTTCTAAATTATTCTATAATAAAATATACACTATTTTACAATATGATTCAATGCAATAACTTATCATGACTCTTTTTTCCATATCGAAAATATATATAAATGATAGCGTTTCAGTGGCCACCCAGAATTCCACTGTGTCTAAGTTCCAGAATTTATTTAACCAATCCCCATAATCAGACACATAGATTATTTGTAACTTTTTTTCTATTACAAATAGCCCTTGCAAAGACCAACCTGCCAGCTAAATCTTATCACACATCTTTAATTATTTCTTTAGAATTTCAATAAAATTAATGACACATAATTTTAGGGCTTTCCATATAGATTACTAAACTGCCCTGCAAAAAGGTTTAGCAACTAATTATGGCCACCAGCAGTGTATCAATCATTCCCATTTTAAACATTTCTCCAGCAAAGTAAAATCAAATGACATTGCCACATCAGGACAGTTATATGTTTTCCCAATGAAAAAGCACAGGTTCTCGCTCATATATGAAGCACTCTGCACCACCTGCTGTGCAAAGGGGTGTCCCGATGAGCACTGGAGACGCACAAGCATATGCCCAAAGCAGCCACAGCCCAGAAAAGAACAAAGACCTAATAAAAATGGTTTGTTTTCCCAAATTTTCTCTGAATACTCTTAGACCTCTAGAGAGTTCCTCTCTTGGAAGGGCTACTGAGACCCTATATCTGTTGCCTTCGATTTGCAATAAGGCACCTGAAGCCAGGCAACAGAGTGACCTGCCAGGTCTTATGTCTCCAGGACACCAGCCCAGGTGGCTGGCCCTCCCTTCCTCTCCCATTTCCACCACATTTGGAGCCCCTGTTCGGCTCTCTGCTGTCCTACACGCGCATTGGTGCAGCCCACTGAGCGCCAGCTGTTCCGGCAGAGAGGGGATGGCTGTCCAGGGGCCCAGGGAAGAGGCTGTGCCAGGTGGGTGGAGGCTGCACAGGGCGGGCCACAGCAGCCTGAGCCGGGACAGTCAGCTGGGGAGGACATACAGCTGCATGTGGTGCTGGTCTCAAGGGCCTGAGGACCCAAAAGACACCCGGGTGGAGTAACCTGAGTCAGATTGCAACTGCCTCTGAGTCCCCCGTGGGCTGTGTGACTCCGAGAGGGGTGCTGACAGCCACCCTGGAGGATGACAGGCTTAGGAGCCATCAGAGGTCCAGCTAGGAGGACCCAGGCCTGAGGAGGAGGGGAGGGAGAACCAGCTGTAAGGTCATGGGACACTTTCCCCTGAGTACATATCACAGGAAACAGAAAAGGCAAGTTTGGGGGCAGAGGTTAAGAGAATAACTTGGGACACTGAATTTGAAGTGCCTCTGGGACAGTCCAGTGGAGATATTGGGAGGAACTTGGACAAGTGGGTCAGAAGTGTGGGTCCCTCACCCTATCTGAGTCCCCACATCCTCCTCTGTAAATAGGGACCCAAGAGGACACTGGTTGGGAGTCCTTGGTGTCCAAGTGCCTGAGGAACCGGGAAGAGCAGAGGGACAGAGCAGCGAGCCGAGGGTTTCCCGCGTTCCCAGGTGTGTGGGAAAGGCCCCGGGAGGAGAGGCTCCCAAGGAGGGGCAGGAAGAGAAGCGGAGACACGAAGCAAGGAGCTGTCGCTAGAGCTGAAGGAGGCGCATTTCCTTAAAAAGCCCCATTCACACCCTAAGCACAGTTTCCCTCTGACCCTCAATTCCATTTCCAAGAATCTGTCCTCCAAAACCACTTACACAAATGCTTGAATATGCTTACAAAAATATTAGCACTGTTTGTAAAAGAGAAAAATTGGAGACAGCCCCCGTGCTTAAAGTAGCACCTGGCGTGCGGGAGGACTTCATGAACCAGGAGCCTGATGAATGAGTGAACTCAATTCCACTAATGGGGCTCTGGATCAATCCCAGGGGGACTCTGCTGCCATCGAAAAATAAACGAGACTTATGTTCAGAGGTGGCTGTGGTGTGCCGCCGAGCGAGAAAGCAAGTCACCCAATACTTCAGGCAAGCGTGAGCTCCTTTCTGAGAACACCTGTGTGTATCTGTGCCTGTGTGTTACACGGTACTCGCTTATGCTTATGTGCAAGGACTTGCTGAGAAAGCGTGAGGGCCGAGGGAAGCAGGAGTGGGCAGGGAGAGGCCCGGCAAGATGGTGGATCCTCAGCCTGGTCCCATGGGGAGCTCTGGGAGGTGGATGGCCCTACAGCGGCTCCACCTCGAACAAAGCGAGGGGACTGTGCTTCTGTCCCAGTACTATTCAGTAACTGAATGGTGGGGGGCTGCCTTGAGGGAAAGGCACAACGTCTCAGACGTTTTTGGATGAGACAGATCACTGCTATGGAGGGTGAGGCTCCAGGTAGGGCAGCCGGGGTGAGTGCCCTGGCCAGGTGAAGAAAATCTAGGCAGCACCAACAGAACCTACCACCGGTGTACAGGGGTGTGTGTGTGTGTGTGTGTGTGTGTTTGCAGATGCACACACAAAAAAATCTGAAAGCATATTTTTCCCCCAAGATGTCAATAAATAGCAGTTACCTCTGAAAATGGACATTGACATTGGGGGAAGGCAATGAAGAACATCTTATATTTTACTCAATACACTTCTGTGTTATTTGCATTTTCTTGCAACCAGCCTGCATTACATTTGTAATAAAAAACACAATGAGGATGGCCAGGAGAGTTAAAAGCTGCAGTCGGGGGAGCCACCTAAAAATGGAGAAGCCTGTGGGGTGGGCTAAGAGCTCCTCAACTGCAGGGTGGTTGGGGGTCCCAGGGTGTGGGGACACCTGGAAGCCCTAAAACTAGAGCTAGTGTCAGGTGAAGGGTGTCAGGAAGCAGACAGGTGGGAGGGCGGTGAGGGGAGTGTAGATGGGCTGGGGACCCTCGGCCAGACCACACGTACTGGCTCTGAAGAGCCCCCATCGCTCCTCACTCCCAGCATTTGGCAATGAAGGACTTTTCCCTTTCCTTGGGAATGGCTCAGGAAATTGAGCATCTTAAGGAAATCATGCCAAGGGCTGAATGTTCTCTCCAAGAAGAAGAATTGTGCATCTTGTCATGAGAGAAGGGAACAGGAACTGTGGGGAAGTATGTTTGCTGCTGCTTGAGGTTTCTATTAGCAAACAGACCAGGGCACTTGGCCTGCTCAGAGGTCCCGGGGAGGGGGTGCGATGAGAGCAGTCCCAGGGGAGACTGGCCTCGGGCATCAGAGTTCTCCATGGCTCCCCTGGAAGGCCGTGCTCCCCACAGAGCCCTCCAGCCTGGCCACCTCCTCCTCATGATCAGGACGGAGCCAGCAGGAGGGGGCTTTGGACAAAATAGCAGGGGTGAGGCTCTGGCACCGGCAGTGACCCCACCCAGCACCCACAGGCATCTGTGTTCCAAATCTTCAGGGGAAGGCAATCTCATGAAGGTGCTTGACAAATTCATGACACGTCGTCTGATGATGGTGACACTTGGGCAAATGGCCCTGGAAGAATCTGAAACCAAGGGAAGTGCCACAGAGTGTGTGACACTGTTGCAGGTGAACCTGTAAACATGGCTGGGCAAACTGTTCTCGGCTGCTCTTCAGGCAGAAGGATCAGTCTCCAGGAAGTATTGATGATCCAACAAGAGGCGGCCAAGCATCTCTATGAGCATCTCAGCTCCCTGTGGACCGTCTCTGCACCCTGGTGAGCCTGGGGAGAGCTGGAGGCCAGGAGGAAGGAGGAAAGATTAGGGACAGACAAATTAGCACAACAAAGCACAGCTGTTTGAATGACAGTGTTCCATCCTAAAATCTGAGTATGCAGAGCCAACTTTTCTACCTGTTATTAGGACTGACAGCAGTTGAGACTTCACAAAATGCTGCTTGGACACAAGGTATTGTGGTCAGGGTGGTGAGACAAGCCACTGGGGCCACTGGGGATCTTAGTTTAGAAATGAAGGCTGTGGGTCACATAGACCCTTCTGCCTCTACCAAATCACCACAGAATGGGATGTTGGGACTTGTGCAGACATAGGGGTGGTGTGACAGCAATTTCTCCCCTCTCCTTCCAGATAGACTGCAAAAATAACACCGTGAATAGAAAAAAGGCACAAACTCCATCTTCAGAAAGAGTAAGACACAGCCATGATCTGTAGACTGAAAATTTGTGCAAGGACTGTCAAAATAAACTAACATCTGTTCATAGCCACGTGGGGCGAGTGCTGGAGAATCTGAAACTGGAAGGGCGGCTTCAGTAGCAGCAGAGATCAGGACTGCATTTCCTGTAGATCAGAGGCACACTCAGGAGCAACAGACCTCTAGCTCTTGCGGAAAACCACAGCTGTGGGAGGGAGGCACACTGAGGCAGAGCCACGGACAGAGCCCAGGGGATGACATGGCGAAGTGCCACAAAAACACCCAGAGAATGAGGCTGCAGTTCCCAGGAAAACACACCCTGAAGGAACCTCCTGCAAATATCTAAGCAAGGAAAATCCAACTCACTACACGATGAGCGGAAAGGTTGCTGGCACAGCGTCAATACAAAGATAAAATCAGGAAATAAAAGTAAGACCAGCAAAACTTGCCAGGCGAAGAATATCCATCAGTAAAATGTTTCCATAATATTAGTAACAAAATGTCTTTCTATGAATAAGTTTTTTTAAAAAAACACTTTATAAAGCAACAACATATGTAAGGTTAGATCACAAAGCAGAAATTCAAGATAATGAAATATCTAAAGAACACACGGAAAAGTACACGCGAAGAAAACATACTAAGGAACACAGATTAGAATTGAGACAGACAACTAAAATGAAATAGACATGAAAGAATTAAAAAGAATTTGAGAGAAAAAAATAATTTGAGGCAGAACTCAGACTTTAATATATCTGGCCCATAAATAATTATGTGCTCCCCTCATCTGTTTTGTAGAAAAAGGATTTTCAGATTATATAACAAAGTAAAACCCAATTCATCACTGTGTACATAAAATGCACCAAAAGATGGTCAAAAAATATCAGGCAGATGTAAATGCACAAAATCAGTTGCTCGTGCATCCAGAGAGCATTCTTGAACCATGTCTCACAGGAGAACAAACTACAAGAACCACACACTTCTAAACACAGTGTTTCAAAGAGACAACTCCATGCTCATTTTCTCACACGTGGCTTAAACACACCTCATAGTGTCCCTCTGTAAAACAATGTTTAGAAGTACGTGTTCCTTATAGTTCATAATGAGAATGTAAAATGCTACAGTCACTTAGAAAACAGTTTGGTGTTTTCTTAAAAAGTTGTAGACATATTTACTATATGACCCAGCAATCCCACTCTTGGGGATTATCCTATAGAAAAGAAAACTTATGTTCACACAAACACCTGTACACGAATGTACCTAGCAGCTACATTCAAAATCGCCCAAACTGGGAACAACACAGACAGCCTCCCACGGGTGAACGGACAGACAGTCTGCGCTATATCCATGCCATGGAAGACTACTCAGCAATAAAAGAAAGAAAATATCTATATAAAAAACAATTTGACTGAATCTCAAAGGCATTGTGCTTAGTGAAAGTAGCCAATCTCAAAAGTTTGTATACCATATGACTTTATTAATATTTAATTTTCTAAAAGACATAACATAGTGAGGGAGAACAGATCAGTAGTTGATGGGGTTAGGGATGGGGTTGGGGATGCCAATATCATGAAAGGCTTTTTTTTTCTTTTTCTTTGCTTTAAGTCATAGAACAGCTGTCTGTCCTATTTATGAATCTATATACATATATAGATTGTTATGTTATAGTTCATGGCCTTATAACACTAAAAGATTAAAAAAAATCAATTTTACCATAAAATTATTTTTAAAATAAATGTATTTAGTCATTTAAAGAAAAATAAACTGAAAAGAAGAATAAAGAAGGCATTTACAAAGACAAAAATATAAGTAGTGATTTAAAAAAAAAAATACAGCATAATTGAGAAATAAATCCAAAAGCTTGTTGTGGGGAGATAGGGGTGGGGTAGAATCTATAAACCATTAAATAACATAAGGAAAAAAGTTTTTTAAACACTGCAAAGAAAAAGTAATAAGGGATAAATAACTAGAAACAGAAAATTAACCAAATCATAAAGGTTTACTTGGTCAATTCTATTCAAATATATTTGAAAACATTTAAGAAATGTATAATTTCCTAGAAAAATGTAATTTATCAGAACTAACTCCAAAAGAGTTTAAAAGTTTAAATAAAAGTTTAAATAGAGGGATTTGCAAGAATTAATAAAGTTGTCACAGGTTCAGTTGTATCCTCCAAAATTCATATATTAAAGTCCTCACTCCCAGCACCTCAGAATGGGACCTTATTTGCAAATAGAGTCATGGCAGATGAGGTCCTACTGTAGCAGGGTGGGCCCTAATCCAACAAGGCCCGTGTCCTTATAGAAAGGGAAATTTGGACACAGACACAGGCACACGGGGAGAACACCATGTGAAGATGGGGGGTTTGCACCTCATGCCAAGGAACTACGAGAAGCTAGGAGAGAGGACTGGAACAGGTCCTTCCCCAGAACCATCAGTAGGAACATGCCCCTGCTCACACCTTGATTTCAGACTTCTGGCTTCCAGAACTGTGAGACAATAAAAATATTGTCATTTAAGCCACTCAGTTCTTGGTACTCTGTTATGGCAGCCCCAGCAAACTAATATAGTTAGTTGCCAATAAGCCAGTCTCCAGAATAGCCTTAGATAATTTTATAAGGGAATTTATATAGCCTTTAATAAATAACAGACATTTTCAGTGCTTTTTAAACTGTTAACAAAGCATTGAAAAATGAGAAAAACTTGCACATTTTTTTCTTTGAAGTAAATGTAACATTGAAGCTTGGCAGGGAATATACCCACAAAAAAGAAAGATCTAGACTGATTTTAATTATTAATTCTAATATTAAAATCCTAAATAAAATATTAGAAAATAGAATATAACTATGCATTTAAATAAGAATATATTTATTATGACTAAGCAGAATTTATTCTAGGAAAAAGAGGATGACTGAATATTAGGAAATTAATATAATTCACAAAATTAATGGCTCTAAAGAGAAAAATAATATGATTGCCTCCATAGACTATAAAAAATTTTAATCTAGTCTTGATTTTAATATTTTAAATAAACCAATTATAGATTAATACTTCATAACATGATAAATATAAACCTATCCTTGCTCAAAAATTCATGTCACTAGAACAATTCTTATTAGTGTCAGAAACAAAATGAGGATGTTCCCATTACCATTATTATTTAATATTGCAAAAGAGGTACTAGCCAATGCAATTAGACAAGAGAAATAATTGGAAAGAGGAACTATCACTATTTGCAGGTAATACAATTTTATACCTGAAAAATCCAAGCAATGATAAAGTACAACAAATGATAGGAAAATTTACTAAAGTATCAGAGAACAAAATTAACACTGAAATCTATAGCTTTTCACATATAAAGTCAAAAGGCAACAATCCAGCAGAAACTATGAATTAACAACCCAGTAGCAAACAGACAAATAACCTAATTTTAAAATGGGCAAATATTTGAATATATATCTCCAAAGAAGCTATACAGATGGTCAGTAAACACATGAAAAAACGTTCAACGTAATTTGTCATGAGGGAAATGGAAAACAAAACCACGATGAGATACCACTTTACATTCTCCAGGATGGCTATAATAAGAAAAGATGGACAATGGCAAGTGTTGGTGAGGTTGTGGAGAAGTTGAAACACTCATAAACTACTGACTTCAACGTAAAATGGTGCAACCACTTAGAAAACAGTTTGGCAGTTTCTTGAAATGCCAAACATAACGTTACCATATGACCCAGCAATTTTACTCCTAGGTATGTATTCAAGAGAATAAAAATATGTCCACACAGAACTTGTACACAAATATTAGTAGTGTCATTATTTATAATGGCTGAAAACTGATAAGTGGATAAACAAAACGTGGTATATCCAATGGAATATTATTTGGCAATAAAAAAGTGAAGTACCGATGCATGTGAAAACATGGATGAACCTTGAAAACATGCTACATGAAGGAAGCTAGTCACAAAAGACCACATATTCTCTAATTCCATTTATCATGAAAAACGTCCAGAATAGCCAAATCCACAGGGACAGGAAGTAGATTAGGTGGTGGCTGGAACTGGGCCAGGTGGGGTAGGGGAGGAGTGGGAATTGGACTATCTATTGATGTATGTGTGATTTCTTTCTGGAGTGTCGAAGATGTTCTAAAATCAGATATGCACAACTCTGTGAATATCATGGTATGTGAAGTATATTTCAATAAAACTCTGAAAGAGAAAAGAAAATTTGAATTAAGACTCGTTTCAAGATAGCATTAAGTTAAAATACCTAGGAATAAACTTGAGAAATATGAAGACTTATATGTTAAACTTGAAGAAAATCTTGAAGTAGTAAAACACCACCAAAGAAACAAAAAAGAAGTCTTGAACAAGTGGGAAGACATCTCATGATATTGGACATGAAGAGCCAAAAACATATAAATGGAAATTCTTTTTAACTTACTTCATAAATTTAATATAACTGGAATGAAAATGTCATTATACCTTTTTTTAACTAGGCAAACTTGGTCCTTAAGTATACACTGGAAAGTAAAAACAAAACAAAACAAAACAAAAACCAAAAACAAGAATGCCCAGTAAAACTCTGAGGAAGAAAAGTAATGATAAGGTAGCAATGCCATCAGTTATTAATATGTTTTATAACACCTCAATAACTAGAATAGTGTGGTATTGATTTCATTGATAGACCCATGGGGTAGATTTTTAAATCTAGTAATACATTCAAATATATGGAGCAAATAAGTGTGCAAAGGTGGCACCTTGAACAGTGGAGGAAAGATGGCTTTTTGATAAATGATGTGGTGACAACTTGGTAGCCATCTTGAAAAAAATTAGTGCATCTATACTTGACCCTTTAAACCAGGCTAAATTCCAAAGAGATCAAAGGTTATAATATTAAAAACTGACCATAAGAATGTCCAGGAGAAAGCATATAAGATTATTTTTTTAAACTTTGAAGTAGGGAAAGTCTTTTTTTATTGTGCTCAAAATTTAAAATCCATGAAAGAAAAGATTGATAAGTGTGACCATCAAACATTGTAAGCAATATCAAAAGGCAAATGCTAGTCTGGAGGGAAACATTGCATCTCATATCAAACAAAGAGCAAATTTACCTAACATGCAAGGAGCTCTAGGGATTGTCATAGATGAAACCAGTAATTCAACTTTTGAAAAATGTGTAAAGATGTTAAATAGGAAGTCTATTAAAAATATAAAAAACTCTGAAAAGATGTTCAATCTTACTCAAATCGAGAGTAATGCAAATTAAAGCCACACTAAGAACTATTTTTCATCTATCAGATTGACAAAATCTTTACAACATTGTTGGTTGGAGTACAAATTGGTCCACTCCTATGGAGAGGAATTTAACTATCAGAAATTACAAATTCAGATGTCCTTTGAGTCACAATTCCAATTTTGGGTATTGATGGTACAGAGGTCCTTTCGCACGTGTGAGATGCCGGGGGGGGGGGGGGGGGGGGTTACCCCCCACGGTGCTGTCTGCAGCGGTGGTCTGTCCGGGAACCACCTAAAGGTCTGCAGCACAGGGCTTACAGAGTGGTAGTTAGGGCCGAGGAGCCGCTTAGGCGATTGGAAGGAAAGGCTGAGAATACTTCAGACGGCAGGAAAGAATAAAAGGGTAAAGACTACAAACATAAGTAAAAGATATAGAGGGCAGCTATAGGAGTGCTAAAACCCAGAGGAGAGGGGGAAATGGAGACCCATGAGAAAAGGGGAAGAAAGAGAGAAAAAGAAATATTTGAATAAAGACAAAGATGAATTTGCCAAAAATAAAGAATGACTTCAAACGGGGGCCTGAAGTGCCAAACAGAAACGACGAAGGCAGCCCACACTCATTACAGTGCAGCTGAGGAACGCAGGAGGCAACAAGGAGATCGTAAATGTTTCCAGAGAGCTCTCGCAAAGAAGTAAGAATCATACTGGCATCAAACTTCTCAAACACAACATTGGGAGCAACAGAACAACTGAGAAATGTTTTAAAGTATTGAAGAAAAAAAACCTTTGAAACTGGAACTTTCATCTCCACCCAATTTTAAATCCTGTGCATATTTAAAATATGCTCTGGAATATAGTGTCTCAGGTTTGCCGTGCAAAGACCAACAAAGACTCACACTGAAAATACTTTTGGAGAAAGTACAGAAACAAGAAGAAGTACAAATTTAGAATTATGATACAGGAGATATGAATAATAAATGTCCTCAAACAGATCAGCAAATATTATCCTTGTCTAGTAGAGGATAGAGGGATAGAGGGAGGGAGGGAGGGAGGAAAACAGCTTACTCTAAGGCCAAAAAAAAAGAAAGAAAAGAAGAAAACAAATGCATGGCAACTAAGAACTAATATTTTAAACAATATCAATATGACAGGGACTGAGGGATCAGGAAAGAGGACTGAAGGTATTGTGAACATGGAAAGCATTTATATTGTTAGGAGAAAGATGTATATGTTAACATGCTCAAGAAATTTAAAAAGGCAAATAAACATGTTTGGATATTAAACTAAGGCAATTGTCATATAAACATAAATAGTTATAAGATTTAAATCAATGAAAGAAAATAATATATTCAATGGAAAAAGTAAACGTAAATATGAAATAAGTTGGCAGGAATAATCACTAATATGAGTAATTACAAAATATAAATGAGTTAAATCCAACAATTAAAAGGCTGACAGAATTGATTAAAATAAAAACAGAATCCAACAATATGTGGCCTCCAGGAGAAACTTTTAAAATAAAGAGACAGAAGAATTGAAACTAAAATGTTGGAAACAGACATTCCATGAAAGTATAAACAATCAATCAAAATCTCTGGTGGAACAATAGTAATGCCTATATTGCGGACGACCTGAGGTTCCGTCAATTACAACATATTATTTTATGTATAACTAAGAAAGGAAAAAATCTCTACCCATTAAACAATGATACAATGTTTTCTTACTACTTAGAATTTTTATTTTACATGTATTAAAAGAACTCTTTTAGACCTATTTAGATGTAGATTTTTATCACATATCACCCCTAATACATAAAACCAAAACTTTTTCACATCAGAGTATAACTCTTCTAAATCACATTTTCATTCAGTTGCCCAAGCCTTTAAGCACTCTACAATATCCTCTCCATGATCATATTAAATAGAATTTGGATGAAACACTGTTTCAGAGTGCCCCATTGTTGTCTCCCGGATTTTTCTTCCAAGACATCAGCCGCATTTGGCAAGTTAATGCTAGTGTTTTTATGATCTTACCAGAACTTGCAACCAGTAGAAGATTTTAAGACAACAAACAGACATTGTGCTCTTTCTTTAAATAAATCTTAAATGGTTTGTTGATGGACTCATGAAGGGGTCATACTCCAGTCCTGTCTCATGAATAACAACCAAGTCAATCGCTTTTTAGTGAATGTGTTCTTTAGCTTATCAGACAACCAAAACAAGTACACATGGTTAATTACTTAGGTCTCCCAGACATCTTAAAATATTAGTCAAATCCACTAATGTAGTATAAAATAAGCAGCCCAGCTAATAAAGTGTATTGCAAGAATGCAAGGAAGTTTCAACATCATAAAATCTATCAATGTAATTGAACACTTAATAAATTGAAGGAAAAATATGATGTGATTATTTCAGTTGATGAAGAAAGGCATTTTGATAAAGTTCAACATTTAGGAATTTTTAGAAAAAACTTTTAAAACTATAAGTTTAATGAAATTTTCATTAACTTGGTAAAAATTATATACTAAAATCCTGCAGCAAACATCACACTTATTGGAGAAACTTTGGATACATTATCACTAATAAGATAAGGGTAAAGGTCATGTTCTAGGCGGTTTGGTAAGGAGAGTGAAGAAGTACATGCGTTGGAAGGGAAGATATCAAGCTATCATTTGCCAACAATATGTTCATATACCCAGAAAACAAACAGAATCATCAAACAAAAGAACTACTGAGAACATTAAGAAAGTCATCAGGATTAAGATCAACCTACAAAAATCAACAGCATTCTCTGCATATATACACACGTCAGTCTGGAAATTTCTTAAAAACTTTATCAAAAGGCAAGATGATCTGAAAAATGGAAGAAGAGTTCAAGCTCTTAGATAATATTATTTTTTAATATTCTAAGCTTCAAATTCAATACAATCCCTGTAAAAATCAGTTATATTTTTTGGGCAACTGGACAAACACTGTAAAATTTATATGAAAAAATAAAGGGATGTGAATAAGTCAACCTTAAAAAGGAAGAGCAATGAAAGGTCATTTGTTTTAGGAGGTAGATATTAGGATATGCTACAAAACACATTTAAAACAAAAACAAAAGCAGTGTAGTATTGATGCAGGAGCACACAAATAGACAAAGGGACAAAATAGAGACCCAAGACAGACCTACGTGTCAAATATATATGGAAGCTCAAACAATTTCAGTTTCATAGAGGGTGCTGGGAAAATTGGCTCACTCTTCGGAAATGTTAAAATTGAATTTCTATATAACACGATCTGCAAAAATGAATCTAAATGGATAAAAGATAAAGTCTATAATGCTAAACTCTGAAAGCAACAAAATAAACCATAAAGGAATACTTTTATGACCTAAAGATGAAAAAAGAATTCTTAAACAGAATCTCAAATCACAAACCATAGGCAAAAGTTGATGAATTTATGCTCATCAAAATGGTGGATTTCATTAAGGAGAAATAGATAGAAAAATATCAATAGTAGGAGACTTTAACATACAAAATAGATCAAGTGAACAAAAACAGAATATGCAAACAACTTAATTGATAAGGTTAAACTTCCAGACATATATTGAATATTACATCTTGGTAATGGAGACCATACCTTCTTCTCATGTACATGTGGAATATTCCTAGCTGATGATCACATGGTACTTCACAAGGAGAGCATCAGTAAGTTCCACGGTGTGAAAATATCATAACCAACATGTTTATCACTTTGTGATAAAACTTGGAAATGAACAGCAAATTTTTTTTTTTTTTTTTTTGAGACAGAGTCTCACTTTGTTGCCCAGGCTAGAGTGAGTGCCGTGGCATCAGCCTAGCTCACAGCAACCTCAAACTCCTGGGTTTAAGTGATCCTCCTGCCTCAGCCTCCTGAGTAGCTGGGACTACAGGCGCGAGCCAACATGCTCAGCTAATTTTTTGTTTCTATTTCTAGTTGACTGGCTATTTTTTTTTTCTATTTTTAGTAGAGACAGGGTCTCGCTCTTGCTCAGCTTGGTCTCGAACTCCTAACCTCAAGTGATCCTCCTGCCTCGGCCTCCCAGAGTATTAGGGTTATAGGCACGAGCCATGGCGCCTGGCCAACAGCAAATTTTTAAGAAAATCTTCCCTCTGAAAATTTGCAAATCTTTTATTAAACTACTCTTGGATCAAAGTAAAAATACAAGAAAATAACATAGAATATAAAAAATAAAGATATAGAAATGCTTCATTTAATACATTGTAAGAGGAAAATTCATAATATGAGAGAATAAAAATTAGTGAATAAATTTTAGCTTAAAAACCTTTAAAAAATTCAATCAAAAGAAGCATAAAGACTAAAGCAATAAAGTAAAAGCAAAAATTAATGAGATTGAGAACAGAAAAATAATGGGGCTAATTAATAAATTGAAATTCTGATTATTTAGTAAATATTTTAAAAAACAGGTAAAGGTACAAGAAATAAAATGGGAAATAGCAAGGTGAAAAAAATTACTGAAATGGAAGAATTTTAAAGATTATGGATTACTCGCAAATAAATTTGAAAACACATTAAATTATGAAACTATTTTGTTTGCATTGTAGAATTGAGCAAATGAGTAAATCTATTACCCTTTTGGAGAGAAGAAAATAAAAGCGGGGCAAGGAGAAGAATCTTGCGGTATTGGATTAGAATTGGAGGTAACAGCATAAACTGCTTTAAAAATCAAACAAAAACCCCACATATCTCCTCCCTCTGTTCTAAACGGGCCCAGAAGCAGATGCTCCAGGAGCGATGAGAGTGACGGGGGCCTGAACCTGGGTTTCCAAATGCCACGTGTCCACTAACCCGAACCAAGCTTCTTGGGAAAAGGGCTGAGCCCAAGACCAGGGCAGGAAAAGTGCGCTCTGATAGCTGATTTTAGATGTCAACTTGACTGGCCCAAGGGATGCCCAGATCGCTGGTAAAACATTATTTCTGGATGTGTCTGTGAGGGTGTCTCAAGAAGAGATTAGCATGTGAATTGCTAGACTAAGGTGGTTGGGCGTCACCCGGTCTGTTGAGGACCTGACAGAACAAAAGCGGCATATTTTCCCTCTGGCTGCCGCAGCAGGGACATCCACCTTCTCCTCCCGTGAACACCGGAGCCTCTGGTTTCAGGCCTTGGACTGAATCACAGCGCGGGGTCTTCTGGTTCCTGCTCGTGGATGGCAAGTGGTGGGACTTCTCGGCCTCCGTGATCACACGGTGCTCTCTGTTCCATCAGGGCCAGCTGCTGCGTGGGGTGGGAGAGGGGTGCTGTGTCTTAGGAGGGGGCTCTGCCCCAGGGTGGCTGTGCCTCTGGGGTGATTCTCCAGAAAATCTCCCACACAGGCCTGGGGCCTCCTGACACCACACGTGCCACTCTTTCTTTGTCATGGCAAGTAGATGTGACTAACAGTGACCACTCTGTCTGTGGATCTTAACCAAGGTACCCCACGGTCTCTGTGTCCTATTCTGAGATAGGCTGTCCGTCAGCAAATGCCCTCTCAGGAGTCCCTTGTTTGAAGTTGTGTTTGCTTTTGTAAAGGACCTAGGAAGAAACTGCCCATTAGTGTCTTGTATACGGTAAAAAGAAGATTACAATTGGATGTCAGCTCAGTAATGCAGTAAAGGAATGCAAATATTTGTCTCCCATGGGATGGTCACTTGGCTAGCCCTATAAAGGTCTTGTCACCTTGTAGGTGACATCCAGTATGTTGCGGGTGAGACCAATGATTTCAATTACTGATTGCTGTGTAACAAACAATTCCAAAAATCTAGGGGTTTAAGACAATTTATTCTTTCTCGTGATTCTGTGGGTGGGAGTTTGGGCAGGGCTTGGCTGGGCAGCTCTTCTGTTCCCCCTTATGGCATGAACTGTGTCCAGCTGTGGCTGAGCTGGGCTGGAAGGTCCAAGAAGCCTCCACTCATGAGTCCAGCACTGCAGTGCTCCCCCACATGGTCTCTCACCATGGATAACTTGGGGTTCTTTACAACATGGCCGTCTCAGAATGGCTGGACTCCGTGCATTGCCTGGATTGCAGAATAGAGGAAGAGGCTAACGGTTCTCTTAAGACCTGAGATTGTAAACCCTAGGACATTACTTCTGGCATATTCTGTCAGTCTAGGCAAGTCCTAAAGCCTGCTCAGATAGAAGGGGAAGGGCAATAGATTTTATCTCTCGGTGGATGATGCAGCATGCACGTATTGAAGGGAAGAAATTCATGGTGGCTATCTTTGGAGATTATCCTCCTCCACAATTTTGACTGTCTGTCCCACTTACCAAGTGAGCTAGCTCAACACCAAGTCTGGTGTCCTGAGACAGGACTGTTTGGACACTTCAAGAATCCTGCTGTGATGGCTAACTTTATGTGTTAACTTGACTGGGCTACAAGATGCCCAGATATTTGGTTAAACATTATTCTGGGTTGGTTTGTGAGGATGTTTCTGGGTAAGACTAACATCTGAATCAGTAGACTGACTAAAGCAGATTGCCCTCCCTAATGTGGGTGGGCCCGGGTGGGCCCCACCCAACCCACTGGGGACCTGAATAGAACAAAAGGCTGAGTAAGAAACAAATTTCCCTTTGCCTATCTTCAAGATGAGATTTCAGTCTTCTCCTGCCTTTGGACTTAGACTTGGACAAGACCTACACCTCCGGCTCTCCTGGGTCTGGATTTCTCTGCCAACAATTCTTTATAATAAATTTCTCTCTATATAGATAGATAGATAGAGACATAGACATAGATACATATTAATAGATACCCTTTTGGTTCTATTTCTCTGGAGAACCCTAATATACCTGCCTTCAGACAAAAGGCTGGAAACAGTGTGCGTAGTACCTGGCCAAATAATTTTTAAAATCCATTTTATTAATTTTTTGAGTAGACAAAGTATGAACATGGTACAAGATTCAAAAGTTAAAGTTAAGTTCCTCCAACCCTTCTCTCCCAGTCATCCTGTTTTCTTCCCCTGTTAAAGAGACAATATTAACAGTCTCTTATATGTCCTTCCACAATGTTGTTTTGTGTTTTACACTAATGATAGCTGTACCCACAGTTCTGCACCTTGAGTTTTTCCTTTAGTAACATAACATATCTTAGAGATCTTTCCATATCCATTTATATAAAGACACCTCACTTTTTAATGGTCACTCACGTTTATATAAAGACACCTCACTTTTTAATGGTCACTCACGGTCATGTAGATTATCACTATTTAATTAACCCATGTCTTATTTTTGGAGATGTAGATTGTTTTCATTTTTGCTATTGGAAACAATATTGCAATGCATGTCCTCACTGGGACCAGTTCATAAATGAGCAAATCTGTCTTTGGACAAATAAGTAGAATTGCTGGGTATCTGCATTGTTAACTTTGAAAGGGTTGCAAACTGCTGGCCACACGGTCCCGCCAGCGCACCCACGCCGCAGTGAGGGGCGGGAGGGTGGCTCCCCACCGCCTCACTGCACACCTGCCGCTCTCAGAATTTTTTAACTTGGAACATGGTATCTTACTGTAGTTTTAATGTGTAGTTTTCTTATCATGAATGAGGTAGAGCCTCCTTTATATATGCTTAAGATCCAAACTGGATTTCCTGTCTGTCTATCTCCTTTACCAAGTTTTCTTATATATACAATGAAAAAAAATAACTACATGTATTTGATAATCTATGATATGTATTATATTTTTTCCAGTTTGTCATTTTTCTTGTAAATTGTAATGAACAGGAATAAAGAGAAAATGAAACGCTTTGACTGCTCTTGTCTCTCAGTAAACTAAAATTTTCATTTGCTGTGATCAAAAAAAAAAAACCAACCCCAAAACAAGCAGCTCCTTGCTCCGAGGAGGGGAGTGTCCCCTCCGCCCGGCAGGTCCCGCCGTGTGCTCGGGAAGGCAGCCGGGCCCTTCCTACCAGTCACGGACGAACCCGGCCGCCCACGTCTCACTAAGGGGCCGTGTGTCCCCTCCCCTTACAGGACAGGTCTCCTTTTGCCTTGGTCTTGGAAGGTGCTGGCTCCAGGAGGAATATGTGTACGTTGGAGAGAAGGGAGGACATATTTAAAACATTGAAAAGGAATTTAGTTAAGATAATTTTTGCCTTTGTCCCCACCACAGTCTCTTTTATCATTCTCAGTGAAGCAGAGGACAGAACTGTAAAGTCGTGGACCCCGAGATGGGACCGCATGGCGGCGTTCCATGCCCTCCTAGCGCAGGCGTGCAGACGGCGGACGCACGGCTCGAGGAAGGAACATCTGCTGGGCATGTATGTTTTGTTTCCCATCTGGTGGAAGGCTGTCTGGCCAGGGCCGTTCAGAACCAATGATGGCTCACGGGGAAAAGTCTCGTGTCCCCTGTGCTCCGACCAAGCGCGTTCACCGGGAATGAAGTGAGAGACAGAACCGCCAGCCCAGCCCAGCCAGGGCCCAGGGACAGGGCCGCTCACGGCCAGGGGCCAGTTCCTTCCTCATCCAGCTTCCAGGCCCTGGCGCCCTCCTTCACTCTTCCTATCTATAGAGACATCTATTTTCTCCTAAATGCAGTGGCTCTTTGCAATGGGTCCTCTCCATGCAGGAGGCGCCTGCGCGTTGGTGTGGAGCCTGCATGGTGCTGGGTGCAACCCAGGTCTGGGGTGGAGGAACTCTCAGGACCTCTGGGGATCATGACACCTACAGCCCAGGGTCTGTGGTTGCTTGTTACTCAAGGAAGCTGTGAGTCTGCATCTCTGGTCTGTCTTGTCCCCCTTTTCTGTCATTAATTAAAGAAACGCAGTGAGGAAAACCTTCCAACGCTGACTGCCGACCTCAGAAAAGGAAATGAATGCTTGGGAAAGGAGCTCGAATGGGGCCTGGCAGAGGCACAAGTCATCACAACCAGGCTGCCCGGCCCCACCACATCCCCCTTAAGTAAGGGGCTATCTCCCCTCTTTGGGCTGGAAAGTGGCTCTGGCTGAGTGAGGTAGCCACACCTGGGCAAAGGAGAGTCCGCAGTAACAACAGAAGACCAAGCTGAGGCGTGTGGGTCCCAGCTGCAAGTCCTGGGCGTTGGGTGGCAGATTTATGGAGATCTGCCATTATGGAGGGCAGAAAGGATCCTGTGCCAGGGTCTGAGCCTGGGCTGCAGCCCCAAGGCCCCTCCCTGCACTGCCCTCCTGCCCACCTCCTCCTCTGCCAACTGTCCTTTGCCGACTGTCCCCTCCATCCCACAGAGGCGCCACCGCTGCTGAGCATGCTGGGCACCGGCTCCCCAGGGAGACTCTGCAGGCGACGCCTTTCACAGGGACGCAGGGGCGGGGCCTACCTGGGCTGTTGGCCACAGAGTCCTGGGGTCGCCCAGGCCGTGTTGTCCAGAGTGAGGAGTATGGCAGCTGCCGAATGAGCTGCTCTCACTGCTCAGAAAGGCCGAGGGTTCTGCTAAATCCTGGGAAGACTGAAACAGAACACCGCAGCAGAGCCAATCAGCTAAGTGAACACACGCATCCAACTTAGAAAACCAGACAGCAGTGAGGACAGCTAGACTCTGCAGTAAAGATCATTGTAGTGATGACATATGAAAATCATAAGAGGCACAACTAGAGAAAAGGCTACTGCACATTTTGGGATTTTCTGAAAAAGGAAGAAGGGAGATGAGGTGGGAAGAGGGAAGACTAACAGGTTATGTTCTTGTTTCATTTGTACTGACCTCTGAGTATGTGGGGCCGCGTGTGAGTGTGCCTCTCCTCTGTGCACCTGCACACGCGTGTGTGGGAGGCCAGGCAGCTCGGTGTAAAACAACGTGGAACCAGGCAGACTGGAGGGCCACCTCCCAGCCGGGTGACCTTGTGGCCTCTGCACACGCTGTTCCTTCCTTGGCTACCTCCTGCCCACGATTCACATCTCAGACTGCAGTTTGGAAGCCCTGTCCTGCACCCGCCCCACCTCCAGGTTAACAGGGCCCTCCCAGCTGCCACGCGCCTTCCCCAGGCGGCACAGGACACACACTGCTGCAGTTGCTCCCATAAACACCTTTTGATGAAACAAAATGCAAAATATACACATGGAAGAATCTATGCAAAGTAAAAGTGCTGCCTAAATAATAACGGTGCCGTGAACACCTTTGTACTCACATCCAGTTTGAGAAGGGAGTAGTCCCAGTAGCTTGGAATATACCCTCCCCCACAGCCCTGCCAGAGACGGCTATCCTGACCTTGGCGGTAAACATCCCTGCTCTTTGTTAGTATGTCTAATGAACTTGTATTGTTGCAACTATATGACTTGGATTCTTTTGTGATGTTCTCTCTCCATGAAGTTTTTGGGACTTATCCATATTGCTACATTGTATTAGTCCATTTTGCTCTGCTGTAGAGGAAATGCCTGAGGCTGGGCAATGTATAAAGAAACGAGGCTTATTCTCCTGGTTGCAGGCTGTATAAGAAGCATCAACCAGCGTCTGCTTCTGGTGGGGGTGTCAGGGAACTTCCAATTAAGGCTGAGGGCGAAGGGGGACAGGTGTGTCCCGTGGTGAGAGAAGAGCAAGAGAGGGAGGAGAAGTGCCAGTTTACACAACCAGCTCTGGCGTGGACCAATAAAGCGACTCACTAATCTCGGGGAGGGCACCAAGGCTTTCATGAGGGCTCTGCCCTCCTGACACCAACACCTCCCACCAGGACCCACATTCAACACTGGAGATCAAATTTCAGCATGAGATTTGGAGGGGCCAAACATCCAAACCACATCGTGCACGTAGCTACAATCCATTCATTTTCACTGCTGTGAATTGTGCTCCATCATACATGTAGACTACAATCTAGTTATTCTGTTGCTGATGGGCATATGGGTTATTTTCACCTTTTTCCTGTTGCTGACAGTGCTCCCGGGAACCCTGTGCATCCTGTGGGACTCATGGGCAAGAAGCTCTCTAGGCTATATTTATATTTACAGGGCCGTAGGGTGTGCACAGCTGAGCTTGTCTAGAAGCACCACGCTGCTTCGCAGAGTGATTGGTGCTGACGTAAGCTCCACCAGTGGCCGTGGTTTCCTGTCTTCACGTCGCCAACACGGATTGACAAACTTTTCAACTTCTGTCAATCTGGAGGGTGTGACGTGGTATCCGATTGCAGTTTTAGTTTGAATTTCTCTCATCAGTAACACGAGTGAGCACCTTTTCATATTTGTACTGTCCATTCAGGTTTTCTCTGTTATGCCCTTGCTACAGTATGGATATGGTTGGAGGTCCCCTCCAGATGGCGTGTTGAAATTTGATCCCAAAGTTGGAGGTGGGGCCTGAAGGGAGGTGTTTGGGTCATGAGGGAGGTGGATCCCTCATGAATCATTAATTCCTTCCTTGCAGGCAGGGATGAGTGAGTTCTCTCTCTAAGTTCTTGTGCGAGCTGCTTGTTAGAAAGAGCCTGGCACCTCCCTCCACCTCGTTCCTCTCTCGCCAGGTGGCCTCTACGCACCGGCTCCGCTTCCCCTTCCGTCACCAGTGGAAGCTCCCTGGAGCTCTCACCAGGAGCAGATGCTGGTGCCATGCTTTCTGTACAGCCTGCGGAACGTGAGCCCAGTAAACCTTTTTTCTTTATAAATTACCTACCCTCAGGTATTTCCTTTATAGCACCGCAGACAGAACAAGACAGCCGCATGAAAGTTCTCTCACACATTTTCCCACTGGGTTATTTTCTCTGTCACTGACTTTGTGCTGGAGCCGTCATACCAGGATCATGACAGCCAGCTGCAGCCACCTCTTCCCAAGTCCACACCTGTCGACCTCACATTGGCGGCTGGAAATTGGCCACATGGAAGTATTCATATCATGGAAACCAGCAAATGCTAAGTATCAGGACTTTGAGGGGATCTGAGAGCCAGTTGTTAAACATTTTCGAGCACAGCACCAGGGGCTCTTCAGGTACCCGGGCTCCAGCCACTTGTTGATTATATGGGCCACAAATACTGTATCCCATATCGTGACTTTTAGAAATGTTCCCTTTGAGGTAACTTTTGATTATCAGAAGTTCTCAGTTTTACTATGGTTATAAATTTGTTCCTATATGGGTAGTGTGTTTCATGCCTATTTATTTATTTACTTTTTTGAGACAGAGTCTCACTCTGTTGCCCCAGGTAGAGTGCTGTGGCGTCAGCCTAGCTCACAGCAACCTCAAACTCCTGGGCTCAAGTGGTCCTCCTGCCTCAGCCTCCCAAATAGCTGGGACTACAGGTATGAGCCACTGTGCCCAGCTAATTTTTCTATTTTTAGTAGAGATGGGATCTCACTGTTGTTCAGGCTGGTCTTGAACTCCTAAGCTCAAGTGATTCTCCCGGCTCGGCCTCTCAGAGTGCTAGGATTACAGGTGTTAGCCACTGCACCTGGCCAGAGTCTGCATTTTTTTAACCAAGATAGCAGTAAGCTGTGCTCAGGTCTCCTCTGCTCTGTTGATAGCCGCCTGTTGAATGTGAGTATTTACTATTTGCTTCAAACATCCAAACAGCCCGGGACCCTGAGCCAGCAGGACCCACTTGGTTTTAAAATTAACACAGTCCATCTCTGAAAACCCCTCACCTGGAGTCACCAGGTGACACTTTGTTCTACTTGTACTCCCTCGCTCGCTCGACCTCTCTCTTTATCTCTCTTCCATTTGAGAATACGTTGCAGCTATCACAACCATTTCCAAACATTTCAGCCTGTCTCCTAGAAGAAGGACATTCTCTTATATACCTATAATATAATTATCTAAGTTAACATTGATTTTTTTTGACATTGTTGGAGTGCAGGCCTGTTGTTTCATAGAATGTTTTATTCAAGTTTGATGTTCCCTCATGATTAGATTCAGGTTATGCATTTTTGGCAGGGATGATGCTGTGTCTTTCTGAAGGCGTCACCACAATGCTGGTTTGTTGTGTTACTGGTGCTATTAACCTTGAGTCAATATCAAAGTGGTGTCTGCCAGATTTTTCCACTATTAAGATATTTTTTCCCCTTTAAAATTAAAAAGTCATCCATATAAATAATTTATTCCTGCCAGGTATGGTGGCTAAAGCTTGTAATCCCAGCCCTTTGAGAGGCTGAGGTGGGAAGATTACTTGAGGTCAGGAGTTCGAGACCAGCCTGGGCAACATAGCAAGACCCTGTCTCTACAAAAAAAAATTGACAAATAGCTGGGCATGATGGCACATGCCTGTGGTCCCAGCTACTCAGGAGGCTGAGATGGAAGGATCCCTCAAGCACAGGAGTTGGAGGCTGCGGTCAGCTATGATCACGCCTGGGCACTCTAGCCTCGGTGACAGAGTAAGATTCTAACTCCAAAAAAAAAAACAATAACAGTAATAATAATAATGGTTTGAGCATCCATCGATGTTTTTGCCTGAATCAGCTACTACAATGGTGGCTACAAAATGGCAGTTTCCCAGCTCTGCATCATTCTTTGTACAGAAGAATATCCATTCATTTCATTGCTTGTTCTAGCACTGTGATAGCATGTATTCTATTTCTATTCACTGTGTTATAATCCTGTTATTATTCATTTCTGTGTTCAGATTATCTCGGATTTGGCCAGTGGGAGCCTTGTTGAGCTGGGTCCTGGGTCCTTTGTTTTGCCCTGGTCAGGTTTGAAGCACTTCTGCACTTTCTGGCACAACAGAATGTTCTAGGGCTCACAGTGCATGCATCAGTCAGGGTTCTCCAGAGAAACAGACCCAAGAGGAGATACACACGCACACACACATATGTAAAATATATGTAAGATAATCAAGACAAGCAAGCATCATAATTAAACTTATTAAAACTAAAGTACTGAAAATAGCCAGAAAGAAATGATACCTTACCTATAAGTGCCATTTGAATGACAGTAGATTTCTTTTTTTTTTTTTTTTGAGACAGAGTCTCACTTTGTTGCCCAGGCTAGAGTGAGTGCCATGGCGTCAGTCTAGCTCACGGCAACCTCAAACTCCTGAGCTCAAGGGATCCTCCTGTCTCAGCCTCCCGAGTAGCTGGGACTACAGGCATGCACCACCATGCCCGGCTAATTTTTTCTATATATATTTTTAGCTGTCCATATAATTTCTTTCTATTTTTAGTAGAGATGGGGTCTCACTCTTGCTCAGGCTGGTCTCGAACTCCTGAGCTCAAACGATCCGCCCACCTCGGCCTCCCAGAGTGCTAGGATTACAGGCGTGAGCCACCGCGCCCGGCCGACAGTAGATTTCTTGTTTGAAACCATGGTTGATATAATCTCCTATAAAAGATTTATTATCATAATGAATCTTTGTTATATATAAGACCAGAAGGAATTGGTACAACATTTTTCAAGTGCTGAAAGAAAAGGACTGTCAACCGCAATTCTGTACCTGGTGAAACTATCCTTCCAAAATGAAGGGAAAATAAAGACATTCTCAGATGAAGGAAAACTAAAAGAATTTGTTGGCTGCAGACCTATCTTTAAAAACTGGCTAAAGGAAGATCTTTAAGCAGGAAAGAAATTATAAGAGAAAGAATCATGGAGCATCAGAAAGGAAGAAAAAATAACATAAAAAGCAGATATATGTGAACAAATTACTGTCCTTTTTCTTATGAGCTTTGTAAACAACAAATTTAAAGATTGAAACAAGAAGCATAGCATTATCTGATGCTTAAAGATAGCAAGATATAAAAGCACGGAAGATAAAGGGGACTGAATGGATGAAAGGTTTCCACGTGTCACTCAGAGTGGCAGAACATTGACACCGGTGCACTATGATAAGTCACATGCATGTGTTAAATATCCAGAGCAAACAAAATGAAACTATACAAAGAAACACATTCAAAACACTATAAATAATTCAAAGTGAAATACTAAAGGTTACTCAAGTAACACATAGGAAAGCAAGAAAAGAGAACCAGAGGAAACAAACAGAAAACAAAGAATCAAATGGCAGGTGTAAGCTTGGACAGAGCAATGATGACCTCAGGAGGAAATGGTGTAAATACACAAACACAAAGACAGGGAGGAAGGGTAGATTAGAACACACACACATACCCCTCAACTATGTACTGTTTACTCACTTCAAACTTAATGACCTAGGTAGGCTGAAAGTAAAAGCATGGGTAAAAATCTTACCATGAAAACATTAATTAAAAAAAAACCAAGAGTGGCTATATTTGCCAACAAAGTAGACTGCAGAGCAAAGAGAATTACCAGAGACAAAGAGGCCATTACATGATGATAAAAGACTCAACCACCAGGAAGTCATAACAATTCTAAATGTGTATATACCAAAAACAGTGCCTCAAAGTACACAAAGCAAAAACTGATAGAGCTGAAAGGAGAAATAGATAAACCCACAGTTACAGCTGGAGACTTCAACACCTTCCCTGTAGCAGTTGTTAAAACTGGTAGACAGAAAATCAGCAAGGATATAGAAGACCTGAACAGCACTATCAGTCAATGGCTCTGGCTCACATCTGCAGAACACTTCACCCCAAAACAGCAGAATACACATTTTTTACAAGTGTCCACAAAACAGTCACTAAAACATACAATGGCCAGAGTCATAAAGCAAACCATAACTAATTTAAAATAATAAATACCATGCAGAGTGTTTTCTCTAACCATAAGGTAATCAAACTATTAACAGAAATCAATAAGATAAAGACAACAGGAAAATCTCTAAACATGTGTAAATTAAGCTAATTTCTAAATAATCCAGTTCTAAATAATCCACGCATCAAGAAATCTCAGTAAAATTTTAAAAAACACATAGCACTGAATCAAACTGGAAATGCAACATATCGAATTGTGTGGGATTCAGCTAAAGCAATCCTGAAAGGGAAACTCACACACTAAATGCCTACTTGAGAAATGAGGAAAAGTCTCATATCAATAATCTAAGAAACTAGAAAAGGAAGAACATAATAAATCCAAAGCAAAGAAAAAGAAGTTATAATAAAGATAACAGCAGAAATCAATGAAATTGAAAACAGGAAAGCAATTGAGGACATTAATAAAGTTAAAATCTGTTTTTTTATGAAGCATCAATAACATTGATAGTCCTCTCACAAGACTGATAGAGATAAAAAGAGAGAACAACAAATCACCCATAAAAGAAGTGAAACGGAGAAATCATAAAAGATCCTACAGTTATTAAAAGGCTACTAAAAGAATACTATGACCAACTTTATGCTTATAAACTCAACAACTTAGAAGAAATGAGCCATAGAAGAAGTCTCAAAATATAATTTAAAAATACATAGCACTGAATGAAAGTGAACATATGACATCAAAGTACGAGGGATGCAGCTAAGGCAGTGCTGGGAGGGGAACATCGAAAATGGAGAAGGTCTCCTTTCTCAAACGAGGACAGGCCCCAGGAAAACCAAAAACTACCAAAATTCAACAAAGACAAAATGGATAACTTCTATAATCCTACAACTATTACAAAACTGAAATTTAAATTTGTAATTTAAAAGCTCCTGAACTAGAAATCTCCAGCCCAAATAGTTTCACTGGAAAATTCTTCTAAACGTTTAAAGAAGAAATAACACCAATTTTAAACAATCACTTCCAAAAACTAGAAGAGGAAACACTTCCCAATTCATTTAATGTAGAAGAGTATTATCTCACAAAACCAGACAAAGCCAGTACACAAAAAGAAAACCACAGACAAGGTCTCTTATAAACTTCCTCAACTAATTATTTGCAAACCAATTCCAACAACATTACCAAGTGGGATTTATTCCAGCTATGTAATAGAATAGATTATCCCAACAGACTAAAGAATAAAAATCCTGTGATCCCATTAATTAACCTCTAGGAATGTTAGGCGTAGAGGGGAATTACCTCGGCTTGATAAAGAGCATCTATTAAATATACAACCAAGATCAGATTTAGTGGTGAGAGACCATTTACTTCCCCCTAATGTCAGGAACAAGGTAAAAATGTCCACTCTCAACACAGTACTGGAATTTCCAGTCACTCTGATAAGGAAAGAAAATAAAGGCATACCAATTGGAAAGGAAGAAATAAATGGTCTCTACATGCAGGTGACAAGATTGTCTACCTAGAAAATTCTAAGGAATCTACACACACACAAAAAAATCCAGAACTAAGAAATGAATTCAGCAATGTCACAGGTCGTAGATCAACTCACAAAAATCAATCACATTTCTATATACAGTAATAAATAAGTGGAAACCAAAATTTAAAATGCTGTACCATTTACAGTCACTCCAAAGAAAATGAAATTACGTATAGACTTAAAATGTGTATGATCTATACATAGAAAATTACAAAATGATGATGGAAGAAATCAAAGACCTAAATAAATGTAGAGACATACTGTGTTCCTAGATCAAAGAACTAGCCATAGTAAAAATGTCAGTTCTCCCCAAATTGATTGATAGGCTCTTTGTAGGCATAAGCAAGCTTATCGTAACATTTATATGGAAAGGCACAGGTCCTAGATGACTAAAATGAACGTAACAAACAAAAACAAAGTAAGAAGAATCACTCTGAGGATGCAGCAACAAAGTTTTATCTTGGAATCAGAGACCAGGCCCTCGCCAGACACTCATCCTGCCAGTGCCTTGATCTTGGACTTCCAAGCCTCCAGAACTGTGAGAAATAAATTTCTGTTCTTTATAATTTACCCAGTCTGTAATATTTTGTTATAGTAGTACAAATGGACTAAGACACATACTGATTCTAAAGGTTTTGAGAATGGAAATGAAATGGCCCTCTAATAGCGAAGCCGTGCTTTAGGAAGACAGATAAGGCAAGAAGACATGTTCTACCAGATGTCAATACAAATCATTTTAAGCTGTGTGACAGGGTGGTCCTGGTGCAAGGATAGACAGACTGAGTAATGGAGCAGCATGGAGAACCCAGGAACAGACTCACATGTACATGGACGTTTGGTTTTATGACCAAGTGGGCACGGTAGACCAGAGAACAAAAGAGGGGGGTTTGTAAATGGTGCTGGGCCAATGGGTTAGCCATATGGGGGAAATGCAGCTTGACTCCTACTTCACACCAGGCAGAAACACCAGCTCCAGACAGATTGCAGATAATATAGAATGATTTGGGGGTAAGGAAAGAACTCTTAAACAGGATATAAGAAGCACTAACCATAAAGGAAAAGATTGCTGAATTAGACTACAGTAAAATTAAGGATATCTGTCCGTCAGAAGATACCAATGAGTCTGAAAATTCACCCCATAAATTTACAATACATAGGAAGAACAGAGTACTTGTGTCGTCTCAGTGTGTGTGCTGTGGTGTGAAAGTTTGTGTCCCTCCGAAATTCATGCCGAGACTTACTCCCAGATCCCCAGGGCAACAGCAGCACAGGTGATACGGCCACGAGAGCTCTGCCCTCCCCAGTGGACGAGCGCTCCCATACAGGGGCGGAGGGGCGAGCTCGGTCTTCCATCTCTCCTGCCATTTGGGACACAGTGTCGGTCCTTTTGTGCCCTTCCTCTCTTCCACCGTGTGAGGACACAGCAAGGAGATCCTCACCCACACCGAGAGCTGGTGCCTTGATCTTGGAGTTCCCAGTCTCCAGAACTTCAAGAAATAAATTTCTGTTCTTTATAAATTACTCAGTCTCAGACATTTTGTTATAGCAGCACAAATGGACTAAAACAATAGCCTCTACTGATCAGTAAGAAAAAAGTAAATCAAAAGAAAAACAGGCTAGAAAATCAAACAGGTGTATTAGCTCATTTTCTGTTGTTTATAACAGAACACCTAAAACTGGGTCATTTATAAGGAAAAGGAATTTATTTCCTACAGTTAGGGAAGCTGACAGGTCCAAGATCAAAGGGCCGCATCTGGTGGGGACCTTCGTGCTGGCGGGGACTCTGTGCAGAGTCCGGAGGTGGCGCGGGACAGCACGTGGTGAGGGGCGAGTGTGCTATGGTGCTGGCTCATGCCTCTCTTACTCTTCTTATAAAGCCACCAGTTCCCATGACAACCCATTAATCCATTAAGTCATGAATGAATTAATCCATTTATGAAGGCAGAGCCCTCATGATCCAATCACTTTTTTTTCTTTTTTTTTGAGACAAGGTCTCACTCTGTAGCCCGGGCTACAGTGTAGTGGCATCATAGCTCACTGCAGCCTTAAACTCCTGGCCTCAAGTTATCCTCCTGCCTTAGTCTCACAAGTAACTAGGACTACAGGTGTGCACCACCATGCCTGGCTAATTTTTTAATTTTTTTTAGAGATGGGGTCTTGCTCTGTTACTGGTCTTGAACTCCTGGCCTCAAGTGATCCTCCTGCTTCAGCCTCCAAAAGTGCTGGGATTACAGGTGTGAGCCACTGCACCCAGCTCCAACCACCTCTTAAAAGCTCTCTATACTGCCACATTCGGGATTAAACTTCAACATGAGTTTTGAAGGGTACATTCAAACCACAGCAACAGGGAATTCATACATGAGAACATGCAAATGGCTAATACACACATACAAAATAGAAATTCACATCTCTTTGAACCACCATTATACATCCATCACAATGGCTAAAATTTAAAAGATTGACAACAGTAAGTGTTGACAAGGCTGTGGAGCAAGGGGTAGGTACTCACACACTGCTGGTGAGAGAGCATATTGTACAAATATTTTGGACAACAGTAGGTATCACGGACTGAAGTTTAATATAAGCATATCCCATGGCCCAGCAATCCAACTCCTAGATATATAACTAACATAAATGTGTGGACATGGACCTCAAGAATCACATACAAGGGCGGTCACGGCAGCATTATTCACAAAATCCAAAAACTAGAAATAGGCCCAATATCCGCCACAGTAGGATGGGCATATGGTGCCATATTCATTCAGTGGAATATCATATAATTGGAAATGAATAAATCACAGCCATGTACGACAACATAGATGAATCTCACAAATGGAATATTGAGTGCAAAAAGTGAGACACACAATTAATCACACAGTATGATTGCTTACAACTCAGCATTGATAAAATAACACACACCAACACGTGAGGGATGCCACCAGAAGGTACATGTATGGGAATTTAGAATCTTCGGTGTTATCTGCTAGGAAAGGCTATTTAGGACCCAAATGAAGATGGTTAATAAAAATAAAATAATAAACTTGTAGATCGAAGGAAATAAGATTAGAGCAAAAATTAATAAAATAGAAAATAAAGATAAAATAGAATCAACAAAATCAAAATGGTGGTTCTTTGAAAATACTGATAGAAATAAACCAATCTCTGGAACAACTGACTAAGAAAAAGAAAAAAGAGACAACACAGCATATACGAAATCAGAAGAAGACTGTAATTTTAAACATAACATTTTAAAATCATTATAGAACATTATGATGCCAATACATCTGAAAACTGGCAAAATAGATAGTAACCTGAAGAAACCAAATATTTAAAAATGTCTCAAAAAGAAATAGAAATCCCAGTATGCTTAGGAACCTTAAGAGAATTGAGCTGGGTTTAAAATCCACTCACAGAACCAACCACAATGGAATCGGGCCCAGAGGGCTGTGCACTGTATTCCCTGAGACGTGTCCTGGGCCCAGATGAGTCGCCAGCTCCTCTTCACTGGCTGTGGGGCTGGCCTGGTATAGGGAGCCAACCTGCCCCACCAGCCCTGGCCCTCCAGGGCAGGCCAGAGGGTCGCTCAGGCCCCTGCTCCCGCCAGGCCCACCTGACAGCCGGGAGCCAGCATCCAGCCTCCCCCAGGGCACCCGGGAAGGGGAGCCCAGGGCCACCACCGTGCTGCAGGCAGGGGCCCTAGCCCCAGGGCCATAGTGACACCGGGAGTGTCACCATCCTGTTCCAGTGGGATGTCAGTGGATTTGAGTGAGGCAACTTCAGTGTGTTTTGTGTCTCTTCCCTCTGAACTGTAGCTTTCCCAGCTATAGGATGGTGACATCAGCCGCACCAAAGTCCTGGGCTGAGAAAACAGACAGGAAGCTTGCAAGAAAGACTTCTGGAAAGAGCCCCACCTGGGAGGTATGTGTCCCCAGTGGGCAGTGTGGGCCCTCTGCCCTCTGTCCAGGGTAGGAATTGGTGTAAAGGTGGTCCTCAGCAAGGGACAAGCACTGCAGGCTTCCTGGCAGAGAGAGCTTGAAGCTAAGTCTTATTTTTAATTGACAAATAATAATTGTATATATTTATGAGACACAATGTGATGCTTTAATATATGTTGTCAATGTGGAATGATTAAATCAAGCTGATTAACAACCCATTCCTGCATCTACTGTTGAAGGAGAAGCCAAAGATTGGTGGTGAGTAGGGACAGGCACCCTTGGCACAGGACTGCTAGTGGGACATGAAGTCATGCGGTACAGGGGCCTTTGAGGGCAGAGGTGTCTGGTGAGGAGCTGGGTGACTGAGCAGGTCTCACCTATAGGCCTGGTCTGGACTGGACACATTGGTGCACCCTGCAGACCTCTGCGTGGAGACCTCTGTGCGAGACCTCTGTGTGAGATCTCTGCATAGAGACCTCTGTGTGAGATCTCTGCATAGAGACCTCTGTGTGAGACCTCTGCATAGAGACCTCTGTGTGAGACCTCTGCATAGAGACCTCTGTGTGAGATCTCTGTGTGAGATCTCTGCGTGAGACCTCTGTGTGAGATCTCTGTGTGAGACCTCTGTGTGAGATCTCTGCATGGAGACCTCTGTGTGAGACCTCTGCATAGAGACCTCTGTGTGAGATCTCTGTGTGAGACCTCTGTGTGAGACCTCTGTGTGAGATCTCTGCATAGAGACCTCTGTGTGAGATCTCTGCATAGAGACCTCTGTGTGAGATCTCTGCATAGAGACCTCTGTGTGAGACCTCTGTGTGAGATCTCTGCATAGAGACCTCTGTGTGAGATCTCTGCATGGAGACCTCTGTGTGAGATCTCTGTGTGAGACCTCTGTGTGAGATCTCTGCATGGAGACCTCTGTGTGAGATCTCTGTGTGAGACCTCCATGTGAGATCTCTGTGTGAGACCTCCGTGTGAGATCTCTATGTGAGACCTCCGTGTGAGACCTCCGTGTGAGATCTCTGTGTGAGATCTCTGTGTGAGACCTCCGTGTGAAACCTCTGTGCGGAGAGGCAGCGGGGGAGGCCCGGAGAGCCCAGCCCCTGTACAGGCAGGGCTGGCAGAGGGGCATGGAGCTCAGGCCCCCAGGCACCTTGCTCTAGGCCCAGTGCTCTGACAGACCCGCTGGTGTCGAGGGAGGACAGGGTGCTGGCAGGTGTGGGCTTGTCCTGCGCACCTCCCTCCAGGCACCCGAGAGCCGCTCCCACACTGCCCTCCACAGTCCTCAGGGCACCCAGCTCTTAGGCCTCCATGGGGTCCCTGAAGCCAGATGAGCTTGCCAGTCTTTTGGCCCTGCTGTGCCTGGGCACAGCAACCACCCGCAGCCACCCTGGCCCCCACTCAAGCTTCTCCCTGCCCCTGCTAAAGCAGGTGCCCTGTGACTTCCCCACTCGACCCTGCACGTACAGCTCATCTTAATCCAACCTCGCTGTCACCTGGCAGACCCTTTCCCTGAGCTGCCAGCTCCCTTCCCCAAGCCTCTCATTCCCCTAACCCCAGCTCTGCCCTGTGGGTAGAAGGAACCCACCATCTTCAAGGCTCATGGGGTTTGGATGGTCTCTCCCCATCCACGCCAAACCCCACAGTAATCCAGGGCGTTGGCATTGACACCCTTGGCTCCACTGTGAGTCTTGCCAAATCCTGCAGGAGCTGGACGTCTGGCTGCATGGCCCGTCCTACACAGCAGCCGCCCATTCTTGAATACTAAATTCAGCACCGCTGCCCCACTGCCCCCATGGCCTCCCTGGCTCTGCCTCTCCCCTCACCTGCCCTCTTGTGCCTTCAGCCTCTTCCCTGAGCTATTTCTGTGCGTCTTTCCCTAACATCTGGTGTGCTGAACACAGAGCTCATCAATTCTCCTCCTATCTTGTTCTCTAACATAGCACTTAAGATTATAAATTTCCCTCTCATGCCATTTTACCTGCATCCCAAGGGAGTCAATATGCACTGCTTCTGTTATTGCCTGGTTTATGTCTTTTATATTTTCCATGATCGTCTTTGCTTTGGCCCGTGAGTTACTGTGTCTTCCAGATGTATTCAGGCTTGGGGCCCATCTTTCTGTGATTGACTGCTAACATTATTGCCTTGTGATTAGAGAGCATGTACAGTTTATCACTGTTGGCATTTGGTGAAGCTTCCTTTGTTTGTGGTCACCTACGTGGTCAATATTGTAAATGTTCTATCCATCTGTGCTGGGAAAAAGTGAATGCCCGACACATTGGGTGTGGGATTCTACATCTGCCCAATAGCTCAAACTTAAGCTGCGTATTACAAATCTCTTTATTTTCATGCTTTTATTTTGCTTGATGCCACTTTCTGAGGTGTGCTAAAAGTCCCTGCCATGCTGGTGGACGTGTTGATGCCTCCTGGGTGCGCCATTGTCACTCTGAGGCTAGTTGAGCACTGCTCTGTCTCCTGGTGTGCTGTCTCCTGGCTGGGTTACTGCCGCACTTCCCCACCCCGCACCCCCACTGCTTCCTGCCTTGATGACTGGTCCTTACACCCACTTCCTTTCTGTTAGCATTTCGCACCAGATAGCTTGCTTTTCAAAAACCCAGCCTAAGAATCTGTGTTTCGAATAGGTGACTTTAATCTCAATACATTTGGTTGTCTTAGTGGAATATTTAGAATGGCCTTTACTATCTTATTAGGTCATTAAATTTGAAATGTCTGATTTCAAATCAAAAGTTTAGTATATCTCAAACAGGAAGCAATACAATTAAAGTATGTGCCTAAACTATTGACACAGTTTTGCCATCTTAACAGTAACTTGTTTATGCCAGCAGTGAAAGATGTTTTTCAATGCTTGTTGAGAACTGAATATTTTTCTTGCAAGAAGTGGTCCAAAGCCTGGAAGAAGTGATAGTCAGTGGGTGCAGGGGATGGTGAATACAGTGGATGACAGAGAATTTCCAAGTCCAGCCTCTAGTTTGAGCAGTGTTGTTTGTGTGACATGTGGTCAAGCGCTGTCTTGCAAGAGGATTGGCCTGTCTCCATTAACCAATCTCAGCTGCTTAATCACAAGCATGCTCATCAGTTTGTCCAACGGCTGCAGGAGACATCCGCTGTAATCGATTGATCAGGTTTCATGAAGCTGTAGTGGATAATACCAGTGCTGGACCACCAAACAGACACCATTAGCTTTTTTTGATGAATATTCAGTTTTGGGCTGTGTTTTGGCACTTCGTCTTTATTCAACCATTGTGCTGAATGCTTACAATTGTCAAAAAGAATCCATTTTTCATAACATGTAACAATATGGTGTAGAAATGTTTCACCTTTATGTCAGGACAGCAAAGAAAGGCGAGCTTCAAGATGATTTCCCTTTTGACGCTCATTTAATTCATGCAGTCCACATCTATCCAGCCTCTTTACCTTGCCCATTTGTTTCAAATGGTCCAATATTGTTGGAATAATAACATCAAACCTTGCTGCTAATTCGCACGTAGGTTGAGATGGATTCGCTTCCACTACAGCTTTCAGCTCATCATTATCACTTTGGTCTCAGGTCGCTCACATGGCTCACTTTCAAGATTAAAATCACCAGAGCGGAACTTCTCAAACCATCCACATACTGTGCGTTCATTAGCCACATCCTTCCCAAACACTTCCTTGATATCTCAAGCTGTCTGTGCTGCTCTGGTTCCACGACAGAACTCATATTCAAAAATAACACGAATTTTTGACTTATCCATGGTTTTACAAAAATTGCTCTTAAAAAATTTTGAAAGATAATCACACGCCAAAATATGCGTTTGAAAGACTGAGGATGCATCTTCACAATAAAAATAAAATAAGAAGTGTCAGAGTGAAATGTCAGAGATATCAACTGTCAAACTTAGTAGGTGAGGAAATCGGACACTTCATGCTTAATAACCTTAATCCTTCCCATCTGCCGTTTTTGTCTTGGACTCTAGTGGGTTGCATTTTCTGACTCTCTTTCCCTCGTCTGTGTGTCTAGAGGTGATGAAACCTCTCTCTTTCAATTGCACATCGTTTTCTGTGTGTAGTGTCTTTCGGGCACACAAAGCCGCTAGTTTCTCAGCTGGTGGGCACCTCCCTCCCTCTGCTCTGAGGGTCCTGCTTCAGTCCCTGTGACTGTGGGGTTGGTCTGATCCCTGCCCCCGAGTCCCTGTCCCTTTGCTTACATGCCCTGCCCCAGCAGTCTCCCCACGCACGTGGTACCTTTCCAGGCCTTGTGCCACCTACAGTTGACCCTTGACCGACACAGGTTTGCCTCTGTGGGTCCACTTACACCCAGCTATGCTGCCGCCTGGGCCACCCCTAGGACAGCAAGACCAGCCCCTCCTCCTCCTCAGCTCACTCTGCGTGAAAACAACGAGGATGAAGATGGTTGTGAAGATCCAATTCCGCTAAATGAATATTAAGTGTATTTTCTCTTCCTTATGTTTTAATAACATTTTCTTTTTTGTAGCTTACTTCATTGTAAGAATACAGTATATCATACATCTAACACACAAAATACACGTTAATTGAATGTTTATATTATCATAAGGCTTCTGATAATAACAATAGGCTATCAGTAGTTACATTTTGGGGGAGTCAGAAGTTATACACAGATGTTTGGCTGTGAAGGGGTCGGCACCCCTAACCCCACAAGTTGTTCGAGAGTGGACTCTATTTACATGCATCTGTAGATAATAAAAATACAAAGCACAATTTGCGCGGGCTTCTGTGCACATTGATGGCACACCGAGCTATGGTTCCATTCGGATTCTTGTCCTCTTTAGCTGCACCCCCTCTGCTCCTGCCTGTGCTCCCCACGGCCCGGTGGCTTGTCTCCCAGCTCCTGTGGGGCCTGGAGAAGTTTGAGGTCAGACTCAGTCTTGTTTATCCGCAACTGTTTTCCATCTGGAATAGCTTTTCTGGTCTCTGTGTTTGGCACTCTGTGAATACTTTGACCCAAAGTCTTGTCTTTCTTTGCTTCTTGGAAATTCTGCCAGCCTCTCTTCAAATACGTCCCCTGCCCAGGACTCTCTCCTCGGCTGCAGGACTGCTGGGCAAGGGGCAGGGACCGTCCTGTTCCACCTCCCACCTTCCCGCTCCCGACCCCTTCCCGATGCTTGCTGGAGGGCCCCTCAGTGAAATCTCGCAGCCTGTTCCAACAATTGTATTTAGTTATAATTATATCTATAAATCCTATGATATTTGTCAATGATATGCTTTTCACACCCCACATCACTGGTTTGTCGTCATAACTGCTTCTGTTGAGCTCATGTCCCCCACATGCTCCCTGTGACAAAGTCCTCGAGGGGACTGAGGTGCAGCCCAGTGGTCGTGATGGATTCAGCTTCCCCGAGCTTAACTGATCTCAGCACCATTTCTCATGGGACCCCTGCGAACACGCCTGCCTCATTTCCTGAGGAACCCAATTGGAGAACCACCGGCCACATCGCTGTCCCTCGCTGGTTCACACAGGTCACCTCATGAAGCACTGAAGTGGCGAACTTGAAGGACACCTTCCATCCTGACCCCTCCGTGGCCCAGATGGCCACCCTACCCCACACCCTCTCTGCCCTCCTTCCTGCGCACTCCCACGGGACCCCTCACCTTTGATGGGTGACTCAGTGGGGCCCCTCCAATCATGCTGCCTCCAGCCTAGGCCCCGTCCCCCCGCCGTCGCCACCTCCTGTCCCCCGGGTCCAGGCTGGAGGAACAGCTCCCCACACACACCTGGGCCCGGGCAGGGCACTTGCCTCGCCCCAACATCTGTTCTCTCCAAGGCCCGGACCCTGCCCCTCCACGCCTCTCCCCGGGGCCCACCCCCTGGCAGACCTGTGAGGGCTCTAACTGCGCCTCTGGGCAGCAGCCCCCCACCCCCACCCGCAGCCTGAGGATGCCCACAAAGCACAACCTGCCCCGGGGTCCCTGCACTCAGCCTTTCTGCGGCTCCACAGCCCCCACAGTGCCAAGCCCAAGCCCCTGCCTGCCTGTCACCTCTCAGCCCTGCCGCTGGCCTGGCCTGTCCTCCGATGCACACACCTGCTGGGGACAAGCCTTTCCCTCTGCGCTGGAAGGGAGCACTTTCCTAGGACATCCCCATGGAGGGATGAGCTGGCCTTGGTCTCTGCTAACCGTCACCTTGGCCTGGATGGCCCTATCCCCTCTTCCTACTCCAGGAGTAGCTTGAGGGAGCCTGCTGGGCCTTACTGGGTGGGGCAGGGGCTCCTGTGCACTCCCCGGAGGCTCTGGCTTCTGCAGAGAGGGGACAGTGGCCTTGATCTCTGCATCTCCACCCAATTAGTGCCTGCAGCCCGGGGGTTCCATGCACAGCCTGCCTGGTGAGGCTGAAGGATGGGCCGGCTGTGTTTGCTCCAGCCTCAGTGAGGGGAGAAGAGGGCAGACGAGAAGCCCGATGGGTCCCCCTGAGTCCCTGGATGTGGGGCTGGACACCTGGCACAGAGGACGGATAGTCACCTGCCTCTCTGACAACAGTAAGACTCAGTGACCCAGGGCCCCAGGAAGGCACGGCTGGCTCCGTGCGGGGGTTTCCCTCTCCACCGGGACAGGCAGAGGGTGTGCATCAAGGGAACTTGGACCCCCACCACTACCAGGCTGCGGACAGGTCTGCAAGGAGCCTGCGGTCAGCACTGAGGGTCCCTTACCCCTGCCAGGAGTGAGCACTGTCCCACGACCCCAGACCCTGCAGTCAGTCCTCCAGCCATTGGCCACCAACTTCATCAACATGAGGATGCCTCTGGCCACCCCAGATGGCACTGCCCCTCCAACCCTCCCACCGGCCCACCCACCACTGCCCCCAGCAGCCCAAAGGGCATGTCCAGCTGCTGTTGCCATCTGAGCAGTGATGGGGACACAGAGTAGGGGGAGGGGCAGGAGCTGCCCTAGGAGTCTCCTTGGGGCCTGAGGCTGAGCACAGCCAGGGGCAGGGTGGCCCCACACAATGTCCACTCAGGTGGCCACAGGGGGCACTCAAACTCCCACTGGCCAAGGCCATGATCGCCCACCAGGCCCTCAGTGAAGCTGACACTCCTGGCTGCTGGGTGCCAGGCGGGCCTCAGGTGACCAGGGAGGAGGCTGGTGTCATCTCACAGAGAGGAGATGGGAAGGCATTCCAGGGAGGGCGGGCCGGGGCAGGGCGCTCCAGGGTCTTCAGTGTCCACAGGCCACGCCCACCCTGCCTGTGTGGTCTCTGCCTGCTGTAAGATGGAAACCAGACTGAAGGTGAGTCTAGCAGCCCAGCCCAGCCGCGGCTGCCTGGCCCACAGTGGCTTCCTGGCAGGGCTGGCACCTCTCCAACCCTCTTCTTTTCCACAGATTTGCTGAGCTCTTCCCCCAGGTCCCCCTCTGCAGGGAGGCACATGGCGCCACAGGGCTCTGGCCCGGCCCAGGCACCTGTGCGGGAAGCGCCCAGCCCGGCCCAGCCCAGCAACGGCCCTGCGGTGTCCTCCGAGCTGCTTCATTCACTGGCCAGCTTGAGGCCCACCCGCCAAGAACACAAGCCCCTCCAGGACTGAGACAAGCAGGGGTCTACCCCTGGTCCCTGCGCCAGGGCCCCACTGGGAGGCAAACAGCCAGAGTTTGATGAACAAAAGGGGGTGATTAATACTATTTAATTGCAACAAAGACATTTTGCCTGTTTGGTGTTTTTGTTTTTCACTATGGGCTGGGCTGTGTCAGCCACCTTCACATCTGTGTCGGGTTCTCCAGAACAGCCGAGGCAGGAGACACCTCGTGTATCTCACAGATTTATCATGGGGATTGGCCCCCCCGGCACGGCACGCAGGGTGGGAAGTCCCGCAGTCTGCCGTCCACAGGCTGGAGACCCAGGACAGCGAGTGCTGTAGCTCCAGGCTGAGCCCAAAGACCTGAGAACCAAGGCCCCGATGGCGTAAATCCCCATCCACGGCAGGAGAAGACACGTGTCCCAGCTCCACAGGTGGGCAGGGAAAGAATCCTCTGCTCCTCTGCCTGCTTGTCCTGCCCAGGCCCTCAGCAGACGGGGTGATGCTGCCCACGTGGGGGGCCTACTTCATTCTGCCCATTCACACGTCAGTCTCATGCAGAAACACCCTCTCAGACATGCTGGAAAAATGCTTAATCTGGGCACCCGGTGGCCTGATCAAGTTGACACATACATGAACCACCACAGCATCTTAGCCAAACCTCATGGCTCAGGCCTGGTCTCATGCCCCATGGACCAGCTGGCTGTCCTGCCTAGACAGGCCGCCCAGTGACCAAAAGGGCCCTGCACATTAATCTAAACATGCTCCCAGCTCACACGACCCTAAGAGTTGAGGAGGGTTAGCCATACAGCGAACTAGTGGGAGCTGGGGTGTGAACTCAGGCCCAGCTGGCTTCAAAGCCAGAGCTCCCAACCACTCTCCACTGACTCCCAAGCAACGTGCCAGCCCAGAGCGCTTTACAGCTCCCCCATCACCTGCCAACACGAACGAGGACGCCATCACGCCAAGCGCTGCTCAAGCAGGAGACACAGACCACACACTCCCAGGAGACTCGAACCAGCCTTCCAGAGTCCTTGTAGTTAGGGGCTTATATTTATTTATACGCTTATTTATCTGAATGAATTTGTGGCAGCTCACAATATAACACAAATATAAGAAAACAAAAACCATCACAGCTAGACAATAGTTGTGTGTTTATGTAACCTTTGACATATCACACCATACCTATTTGTAGGCACAGGAGTGTGCATCACCCCTGCACACACACAGGACTGCCCAGACTTCTAACAACAATGGTGCAGGCGAGGCCTTCTGAACAGCTGGGAAGGTGGCCATCTGCCTCCGACTTACTTTGCATTTGGAAAACGTATTTGCTGGGAAGGCCTAGGGAAAGAAAATAGCAGTATGAGGCTTCAATGATTTCTTAAGGACATGCTTCTAAATGATTTAATCCCTTCCTGAGACATTCCCATGAATTGATGACCTTTGCTTTTCCTTTCTCTCATCTGATGAGCAATGGTTTTTCTGACAGGCCAGTAAATTTCTCCCATTGCTTCTGCTAAGAAAATTTGTTTTTAAAAGATGATGAGGGGGAAGTGCTTTACTGCAAAGCACTCTGCACCCACCCCTCCCCCACTACAGTGGCAGGAAGGAGAGGCTGGTGGCAGTACTCCAGGGATGAGCCCAGTCACCTTAAATTAAAACAAATGCTGTCAACTTCCCAAGGGTGACTCATGCACAAAGGAGTCCGGAGACAAGGGGACAGACAGCTGGCTGCCCTTCCAAGCTCTGCAATGAGGTGGCCATGAGTGGAGCCCTTCTGGCTTCCCACCGCACTCGAAGTGCCCCAGATTACCCCACTCACATCTGAAGGGGGCGAGGAGGTTGCACAGGGACCAGAAGGGACCAGAGCCAGGGCTCCAGCCATGCAACAGAGGCATTCCTACTGTGCATTTCTATGGGCCAGGCATATAGCAAGCCTGTGCCTGCCAGGACACCTCTACCTGGAAGTCCTCCCAGATGCACTATCAGGAAGTGTGCAGAAGCCTGGGGACTGACTACAGCAATCAGCAAGGGTGCAGGATCAGGAGGACTGGGACAGGCGAGGAAGGCACCCCAAGGGGAAGGTGCAGTGGGCAGGGGACTGGGCAGATGCTGGGTGGGGGTCTGGAGAGTCGGGAGGAGCCGCGGTGCCCGCGCACGTCCTCCGGCGAGTGCGCTCTGCTCCAGGCCCGCGTCCTACGGGCCGCGTGGGCGCTGAGTGAGCAGCCACCCGGGGAGTGGCGGAGCCCGCGTCTCGGCCTCTCGGTGCGGGCACGTCTTGGAGAACCCGGCGGGTGGCGAGGACTCGCGGCGGCCCTCCGGGGCTCGCCCCCCACCGCGGCCTGCGAGCGCCCCTCTGCCCCCGGGCGCGGCCCTGGGTACGAACGCGCAGGCGCAGACGCAGGGAGCGTGCAGCGCGGCTGCTCTCCCCGGCGGAATCGGGTCTCATTGGGAAACAATCTGAATTTCTCAGAGGAAAAAACCTAAAATAAAATAATGGGGAAACGGGCTAGAAAGATACTTGTATCAAATATGACAGACCAATAGCTGATATCATTACATATTAAAAATTCCCTGCGCTTTTAATGAATTCATCAAGTTTTGGACGGATACAGGTGTGATGGGCAAGAACAGACTGTTCATGAACGAAATGCAAACAGTCAGGGAGCCAAGACAACAGCAGCGGAAAGCCGCGTGAACTGCCCGACCACAGCGTCAAAGAAATTCAGACGGAGAAGGTGCAGTTTTAAGCCGAATTAAATCGGGGAGTCGGGGCGCAGGAGCCGCAGGTCAGGGCCCTCAGAGCCCGACCCGTGGAGAGGCGGGAAGGGACAGGCGCGCCGCAGGGTGTCTTCATCAGCAAAAGGAAAAAAAGCAGGAACAATCCGATGAATCCCAGCACGCCAGCAAGGTGACTGAGACACCGGCAACTGCCACGCCGCGTCCGCTCCCAGACGCAGGCACGCCAGTGTTGCCTGAGGGACAGGCCAACGTGCCGCAAAGCACAGAAGCAGGGCCGCCGAGTGACGCTGTGTGGCTTCTGCGTCACGTCGCGTGCGCTCCTTGGCACGCGCTCCCTGGTCGCTGCCCGCAGAGGCGGGCTCCCCCTCTTCCTCCCCTGCCCGCGCAGCATAACGCGCAGCCTTGTCAGAGAGCCCTGTCCCAGCCCGTTGTCCTTTGCTCACTCTCTGACGCCTGACCTCCTTCCCAAAAGGGTGTTCCGCAGTCAGCGGCGGTGGGCAGAATGCACGAAACTTAAACAAGAGGCGCATGCGATGAAGAAGGGAGGGAGACCAGGGGCTGAAGCAAGGAACAGCCCAAGGAAGGCAGGTCTGGAGTTGAGCATAAAACTTGGCACTGAGCTTCCTGGAAGCCAAAGGAAAGATAGTGCTAACCCTCATTAACCAGGACAAACAGCCATGCTTGTTTGTTGGGAAAGACCTGTGTCTTCTTAACCCTGCTCCAAGAGACGTGTTGTCATGTGTTTGCTAATGTAAAGGTCCTGAAGACATCTGAGGGTCTCTAGCGGGCTCCCAGCTAGAGAAGAATGTGGAAACATTCTTCATGTGACCTAATCTCACCCAAACCCCATGACAATGCTGTGTTAAGTTCTGGTTCTCTAACACATTTCTGCGGAGAACTTCATAATACAATCAAGGCAGGTCACCTTCTGAACTATTCCACATATGGACATTGTCAGAAGTGGGTGGCAGTCATGGCCACAGCTCCTGGTTCCCTGACACCACCTTGGTCTTTATCCCAGGATGAGTACGAACACGGTGGAGGCACAGAATGCCAACAGCTGCAAACAGTGCTCTGGCTCCTCGGCCAGGAGGTGTGGGGTGGGGGTTGGGGTAGGCCTGCCACTCGATCTGAGGTCCTGCTTGCTACTAGGGCACAAAAGACCTTCCTGTCACGTGGCCAAGGACCGAGGCAGCAGCGAAAGGAGGGTTGTCGGCCCTAGAAGCTGTCTCTGGGAGCCGTCAGCTGCAGCAGTGGCATAACGTGGGACTGGCTTTATGCCCTGCACTGACACGTCCGTCCTCTCAGAGCTTGACCCAGGGACAGGGTGCCCAAATTATCCCTGTCACCTGCGGCAGGTCACCTGGGACAGGTCGCCTGGGACAGGTCACTGGGGTCACATGGGGCACCTAGGACTGGTCACCTGAGGAGGGTCACTGAGCCTCCTGGAGCCCCGTTTCCTCCAGAGTCACCCAGGGTGATGCAGTGGAAGCAGCAAGATCGTGTTGGGGCCTGGACGGCACAGAGGCTCCTGGCTCGCAGCAGCCCACTGTGGTGGGGGTGCTTGTTTCTATTCTAATTGCCTGGGTTACATCTTAACCGCAGAGACAGCAAACATCCCACCTCTTCTTCTAGCCTGGGCTCTCCAAAGCTTCAAGTAGGAAATCGAGAGAAGTTGCGTGGGAGTCTAGGAGGAGGAGCAGGTGGGTGGAGATCAGTGATGGTGTGGCCGTGCCAGTATCACCATCCTGGCCATTGTCTCCCCATGTCCATGTCCCTCAAGGTTTCTGAAGCCCCTGCCATGTTCTCCAGCAGCTGCTCTGCGTGGTTGGATGGTGGGGCCGTGGGGGAGGTTGTGGGTCATTCTGCTGAAGCCAGGGAGATGGCATCTGTCCCGGGACCTCAGCCTAGAGCCCGTCCCTGGAGTACTGCCACCAGCCTAGAGCCCAGGACCTGGAAGCCCCACAGGAGACAGCTGACATTCCTGGGCATCTCCTTTCTGTCCACTCAACTCACAGAAACCCACAGGGTGCTGTCCACAGGGTGCAGGGAGCGCGGGGGCCAGGCCAGGCCATCTCCTCACAGCCCCACTGAAGCCGGCTCAGTGGAACCCCACGTGGAGGGGTGCCTGGGACAGGCGAGCACAGGGGCCAACCTGGCTGTACCCGGGCCACCAGGATGCACACCGAAAGGAGTTCTTTCCGGGTCCTCTGGAGTGCATCCTGCTGCGGGGGCAGCACCCTCACTGCCCCACGGCCTCGTCTCCCCAACTCTTGTCATCGCTCTGACCTGAGCAGCCTGCCTGCGGCAGCCTCACCTGCAGCATTGCCCTCCCTGCTGGAAGAACTCAGACCCTCAACTCCACTCGGTCCCCAGACCCTGCGGGGGAAACACCTCATCTCCCTCTTTCTGAAAGGCCTATCCCTGCATTTTCAAGCTTCCTGAAGTTGAGTCCCCTCTGAGGTCGGTCCTGGGTGGGATTGGGGGAGGGGTGGCGTCGCCCCAGCCCTCCTCTATCTGTTTCCTGGAATGTTCGTCTGGCCTGGTCCGTCCCCTCCCACCCGACTCCCAGTGTCTGTTGACAACGCACTCTGGGCAATCGTGGGGAGAGGCCGCCTGGGGCTGAGCACAGCTCTCAGGTTCTGATGGCAGCTTATCGGAGGGAGTTTCTAGACTCTCCCCAAATTTCCTCTGCTCTTAAAATTTTCAATTAACAGTCTACTCTTGTTGGAAAATGGCCACTTTCTGGAGTATTCTCCTCATTGCTGAGTGCTTTCTCTAAACAGAGGAAGGCCCTTGATAATTCTGAATAAAATCAGAGCCAAGGAGCTTACCCCAACAAGGGAGGAGGGCCGACCAGCAAGCCCCCCGGCGAGGTGTGCACTGGAGCCAGCTCCGGCTCCTCCTGTCAGAACCTGCCACCCAGCCGGTGGTAGAGGGTCTCTTGGGCCCTTCCAGCCTGGAGAGAAGCGAGGAGCCAGGCCCGGCTGCCAGCAAAGCAGCTGAAGTCTTGAGAAAACTTCCTGATTGCATTAACGAGGTCGCACCACCAGGACATAATCAAATCTCCCTGTTGGATGTGGTTTCCGGAAGGGCTGCTGCTTGCACGTGGCAGAACTAGGGCAACCAGGGACAGATACAGCGGAAGGAGGGAAGTCCTGTGGTTGAACCGCAGGCAGGAGGTTGGAGGAGCCTCGGGCCGCCCCCGCTGGGCTTGTGGACGGCACAGGGCCAGCGGGCAGTGCTGTCTGCCCGGGCGGGGGCCAGCCTTTCCCAGCAGTCCTATAAAGACACCTGGAACATGTCTTGGGGCAGCAGCCCCAGGTCATGGGCCTTCTTGATTTTATAGGTCAGGAGGGTGCCTAGACGAGGCTGCAGGGACAGCATGTCTGAGCTTGCCCTGTCGCCCAGCATCGCAGGCCCGGGGCACCCTGCCCAGGAACCGGCTCTGGTTCCAGCTCTGCCGTCCTAGTGCAGGCTGGTTTGCACCGTAGCTGACCAGGACAGTGGCTTTGAGACTATAGAAACCCCCACGAGGAGCTCGCCCGGGGCAGGTGTGTGGGTGTGAGCTTCAGGGTCCGTAGGCCAGGTCAACATTGGCTCTGCCACTTCCCAGCTAAGGGACTGTGGGGCATCTACTTACCCTCAAGGGGGCTCATCTGTGAAATGGGAATAATAATAGGGTTGTTTTGAAGTACAAACTAAGAAAATGCACGAAAAGCACTAAACACAGAGCCCAGCACGAGAAAGCACCAGTAGCTGACAGCGGCCACGGCCGGGCTTGTTCTTGGAGGAGCAGACAGGCGGTTCCCACCTGCGCAGTGCCAGGTAGGAGGGAAACTATGCTTTGCAGTCGCAGCACCTCAAGACATAACTCCTACTAACCCAACCCATGAAAGACCAAGGGAGGCAGCCAATGCCAACGTCCCACAGCGATGTGCCCTGGTTTCTTCTCTAAGAATACTTCCTAGGAAGGTTCCCAAGGAAGCTAACTCTATTCCTAATGTACTGACCACAGACGGAAAACATACATATAACAGTCTCTCAACAGGTTTTGTTGAACAGATGTACAAGTGCAGGGACGAACAAGCAGCTCAGTCACCTCCGAGGCACTTGGGGGCAGGCCTTGCTCCTCGCCTGGGCCCCCGCCTCCCCCACCCATTCACGCACTTCTCCACTCCTCCTCTGAGACTCCGGGAGTCCTTCACTGACCCCGCATCCCCCTCTCGCAGCCCCTGGTGTCCTGCTCACCCTGACACAACAGGGAGGACTCAGCTCTGGAGCCTGAGAGTGGCCCCGGCCCACCCATGGTGCCCTGTGCCCCCATGTCTGCATCCTCATCTGCGTGACGAGGTCACCTCACTCTGGACTCACTGAGGGGCCCTGAGGACACAAGAGCTGGACCTGCATCGGGGCCTGGCATACACTAGGTGCCCGTCAACGCTCCATGACTAAGGAGAGCTTCACTTCTTCAAGAGGGAAGAAAAGAGGGCCCAAGATGGCTGGCAATTGTGGCTTTTGAGTGAGGCCTTGAAGGGCGGGCAAGGGTGGGCAAGCCAAGCAGGGGCGGGGGACGCAGGGGCAGAGATCTGTGCACGTGTGCGTGTGCCAACGTGCTGGCCCGGGGCTCTGAGTGCACTGTGGGGCTCACAGAACAAGGTCTCTCTAGGACTCACCGAGTCTAAAATCACTGGGACAGACGGCCTTGAACAAGCCCTCACCACTCCCTTGGCGTGGCCCGGGCTCCGTGGAGAAGGTGATGGCAGGGCCCATGTTCCCGGAGCTGGAGTCTGGACAGCTCAGGACCTCCAGGCCCATGGGGCCCGTCGCACCGCCTGGATGCGCCAAGGAGGCTTCTGGTGGCTTCTTTGAGATCTGAGGGAGAATTGGGCCGGGGGCGAGGGCTGGGAGAGGAGGAGGCAGTTGCAGCGACGTCCTTGGTCCTGCTTGGTCCTGCACAGCCTCTGCCAGCTCCAGTGGCTCCTCTGCTGACCGGGTAACAACAGTGCTGCTACCTGCAGTGTGAGGCCCAAGGAATCCGGGTGGAAGGTCCCCAACTAATGCAGTGAGGATGGCGAGGGAGCTTCAGGCAGGCAGAGTGGCGGGAGCTGGGGAGGATGCCCAGGACACCAGCCGTGTGGCCAGGGGCAGTGGCAGCAAGGGCAGCGTCAGGTCTGAGTGCTGAGATACTGAGTGGGTAAGTCACCGTTACTTAGAAGCTGACCTTTCCATGACTGCGACTTTGGAAAGCCATGCGGGTCCGAGAAAATGCACAGGAGGGACCACTCAGCCCGAGGGTCCTGAGTCCACAGTCCTGGGCAGGTCAAGGTCGGCCCTGCCCTCCCCGCCCCCGCCCCCCTTTCTGCTCTTCATCTTCTCCCCACTGCTTCCCCCATCACCCCACATTAACCACCTGCTCGCAAGCCTTTTCTTTTGTTTATGTTTTGGGTTTTTTTCTCCCATACATTTAAGTTTTAGCCCATTTGTTATTTTAAAGCGTAGTGTGAGGAGTGACTTTATGTTTTTTCAGTGGGATAACTGGTTGTCCCAGTCCTGCTGGTGGAATAACGTCTGACTTTTGCTTCTGAAGCGCCACTGTTGTCATGCTCCCACTTGTCCAGACCCGCCCTCCCCTTCTGGGGCGCAGCGAGCAGCGGCCTCCTTCCCACGGGACAGCCTCGCCTGGGCCCACTGCTCTCTCGGTGGCCTGTGCCTTCCTTGATGCCTCCAGCTCCTCCTTGGTTCTCTGACCACTCTGTCTTCTCGACCAAGCTCTGTCCACCGCCCGCAGGATAGGATTGCCCTTGCCCAGGCCCCCTCGCCCCTTTCCTTGCTATAAACAGGCTCCCCACCCTCACACCCCGAAACCTGACCCCCAGGATGCATCTGGAGCATCCTGGCCAGCAAACGCCTGGTGTTGGCTGCCCTCCCGGCATCTCCCCTTAACTCCTCCAGCCCACCTGCAGGGCTCAACACGCGTGTAAGCACACACGCACAAACACTTGCACACGTGTGCACACAGACATGCACACAAATGCATGTGCAGACTCAGACACATGCAAACACGCACACACAGACACGTGCCCACACAGATGTGTACATGCAAACACATACGTGCACACTCTCACGCGCATGTACATGTGTATATGCATACACGGTTATGCTTAAAAGCTTGTTCTATATAGAAGAGCCTTAGGCCCAAAGATGCATCCAAAGTCACACAACTGGGCCGGGCGCGGTGGCTCACGCCTGTAATCCTAGCACTCTGGGAGGCCGAGGCGGGTGGATTGCTCAAGGTCAGGAGTTCGAGACCAGCCTGAGCGAGACCCCGTCTCTACTAAAAATAGAAAGACATTATATGGACAACTAAAAATCTATATAGAAAAAATTAGCCGGGCATGGTGGCGCATGCCTGTAGTCCCAGCTACTCGGGAGGCTGAGGCAGTAGGATCGCTTAAGCCCAGGAGTCTGAGGTTGCTGTGAGCTAAGCTGACGCCACGGCACTCACTCTAGCCTGGGCAACAAAGTGAGACTCTGTCTCAACGGAAAAAAAAAAAAAAAAAACAAAGTCACACAACTGAGTGGCAGAATTCAGGTCTCTCGTACCGACAAGTCCCCACCTTACCGTAGTTTGACTTAAAATTTTTTTACTTTAAGATGGTGTGAGAGCGGTAGCGTTTCCATAGCACCCATACTTGGAACACCCGTACAGCCATTCTGCTTTTCACTGTCAGTACAGTGTTCAGTAACTCACCTGAGGCATTCAACCCTTCATTATAAAGTGGGCTTTGTGTTAGACGATTTTGCCCGATGTCGGCTAGTGTGAGTGTTCTGAGCACGTTGGAGGTGGGTGAGGCTAAGCGATGATATTTGGTAGGTTAGGTGGATTAAATACATTTTTGACTTGTATTTTTAACTTACAATGGGTTTATTGGGGTGAATCCCTATTGTAAGTTGAAGAGCATCTGTAGTTTTAACTCTACTCTGGGTGTTTTTAAATGACAATTTTACAAAAATACAAGGTTCCAAATATTGGGGAAGTAAAATAAGAGAAAGCATGGTATGGGGGCATAAGCACTAAATAGGCAATTACTTTTGTGACTAACAATTTTTATTACTCCCTTTGTCACCTGTAGGGCTGGGCCAGAGCCAGGGCTGACGGTGTCCCAGAGCCACCCGCCTCCCCCGGGCAGTCGCTTGTCTGCACTGCCACCTCGTGGCCAGTGCGTGTAACTGCCTGTGACGAAGGCCTGGAAGGCAGGGTCCCTCCGCGGCCAAGAGCCAGAGCTCGCCAGGAGGGCATCCTGCACCACTGCCACTCAGAGACAGGGGCAGCGTGTCCTCCTCCTGTCCTCCCCAGAACTGTGACAGGAAGGCGTCCAGCACTGCTGAGAGCTGGGGCTGTCCTCTGAGCACACACACATACACAACCCCGTGGCTCACGTAGGACTCGATACCACTTACATCACAGGGCACGCTGTGTCAGCCATGATGCTCTCGTTTTGTTTATTTCACAGATGGGAAAACAGGCGAGAGAGAAGACACCCTGTGTCCAACCACAGCATTTGCTGACCGGTGCCACCTGTATATGGCCCAGAGGGTGTTAGGCAGCAGAAACATGACGTTCCTGGTCAGTTCCCAGCAGGCCTGGGGGGTGTATACAGACTGACTTCCAGACGTGACGGCGGGCTGGTGGCCATGCTGGAGGGCCAGGCGAAGGTGCTGCTGCTGCCTGGGTCAGTCACAGCTGAGCACCTGCCCAGCACCCCAGAATCTAGCGGGGAAGCAGGAGCTCCAGCAGACAGATGCACTGGAGTGTCAGGAGGAGGAGGAGGAGGAACACCTTCGTGGAGCTCTCGAGGGCAGGGACACAGCATCAGGACAGGGCATGGCTGGGCCCCGGGTGGGGTGACCCTCGAGCTGAGTCTTGAAGGACAAGGTTATTGGAGGTTAGGGAACCAGCAGGGCAGGGAGGTCGGGGAGGCAGGAGGCGGGGAGAGCGTGTGCAAGCACCCCCAGGAGGACTGGCGATCAGCAAGTGCTCGGCCACGGCCTCTCCACAGTAGGCTGAAATCACACTCCGCATCCCCCTTGTCCAAGAACCCCAGAAGCAGCCAGGAAGGTGGCAACAGCCTTCGCCAACATTGTGCTCCATGAGCACGACCTATGAACTCCCCGCACCAGGCTCGAAGAGATGCACGGTCCCATTTTACAGAGGACCGAGGAACCAGGGGCTTTAGTAACCTGCTCAAGCTCACACAATTTAATGGCAAAAGGAGGATTTGAAACAGGCAGACTGGCTCCAAAATCCAAGCTCTTTTTTTATTTTTCAATTGTAGTAAAATATACATAACCTAAAATTTTCCATTTTAACCATTTTTAGTGTACAGTTCGGGGGCATTAAGGACATTCACACTGTTGTGCAACCATGACCATCATCATCATCTCCCGACTTTGTGATCATTCCAAACCGAAACTCTGTCCCCATTAAACACTAACTCCCCTTCCTAGAAACCACGTTCTACTCGCTGTCTCCATGCATCTGCCTCTGCTAGTTGCTCAAGTAAGTGGAATCATATAGAATTTGTCTTTTCGTGACTGGTTTATTTCACTTAGCATGATGTCCTCAAGGTCCACCCATGTTGGAGCACGTGTCAGAAGTTCTTTCCTTTCTAAGGGTTAGTACTGTCTGTAGATACATTTTGTTCATTCATCCATCCATCGATGGGCACTAGGGTCGCTTCCACCTTTTGACTATTGTGAATAGTGCTGCTGTGAAGATGGGTGTGCAAATATCTGTTCAAATCCCTGCTTTCAAAAAATCCACATTCTTAGCACCACACAGAATCACCTCGCATAACCTCAGGGAAGAGCAGAGGTGAGGTGAGGCTGTTGGGAGAGCAGGGGTGAGGCGCTGAGATGGCTGCAGGCAGGGCTGCCGCCCACCCTGAGGGCCACGGCGGGGGGCAGGGGGGAGGGGGAAGCCCACTGGATGTTGCTGGGTGGGCTCCCCAGATGCCCTCCATACCGGAGCAGCAGCAGCTCAGCCGGGACTCGGGAACTCGTGCAGGGGGGCCCCATTCCTGCCAGCACTCCAGTGGGCCTGCTCAGGAGCCCTGGTGGGAGGCAGATGACTGACAAGATCCATCGGGAAGCAGAGAAGCGAGCAGTATCTCAGGTACAACAACAGAGGTGGGATCCCGCCTACCCAGGGGAAATGCACCCTGCCACGCCACGCCACATAGCCACTGCCACTGTGCTCACCACACTCTGAGACAGGCAAGGGAGCTCTTCCCTGGCAAGGCACGACCTGGGCAAGTGAAAATTTCCCAGTCCTGGACAGATTTCTGGCCTCTTTCTGCTCCCCCATCCCAGCCTAAGCAAGCTGAGAAACATTCTGGATATATTAAGATTCACTAGCTTGAAAAATCTGAGCAAACAAAACAAATGAGACTATTTTTAAAGACAGGAGAACATATTGGAATATCCTTAACTCATTTTTATAGAGAGATTTGAACCCCTCAACAGAGAATAAACATTTTTTTCAAGCTCATGTGTAGCATTTGGAGAAACTGACTATGTGCTAGGTGAGCGATGAAATCTCAGCACCTTTCCCAGAACCGGTATTGTGCAAATTGCATTCTTTCACCAGGTTGCAGTAAAGTTAGAAAGAAGCAACAAAAAGTCACACTTAAAAGGGAGGCTGAGGCAAGAGGATCGCTTGAGCCCAGCAGTTCGAGGCTGTCATTTGGAATGATGACGCGCATGTGAATGGCCCCTGCACTCCGGCCTGGACGACAGGGTGAGGCCCCGCACAAAATCAGTTTCCACAGTGAAAATCCCAAAATGTTTAGAACTCAATAGCAATAAAGTATTACACATTAAAATTATAGAATTCAACACAATTGATATTTAGAGGGAAATTTGTATCCTCAAATTAGTTTGTCATAAACAGGATAAAAGGGACAAAGGAGAAGGCTAATGATAACTTGAGCTAAAGAGAAAATAAAAACTAAAATGAAAAACTCTATAGAAACAAACTACAATAAGAGTATGACCTATCAAAACCCAAAGCAGTTTGTCCAAACTACTGTTCAAGGGAAATTTTATATATACGCTTGGACATAAGAAATATGAAAGTATATGAATAAAGTAAATAACACAAGAAGATTTTTGAAAAATAAATCTATGAGAAGTTGAGCAAAAGAAAAAAGTACAAATTTTAAAACCTTAGGTTAAAAAAAGTGACATAACTATTGACTACAGGTGTGGAGGAGGAGCCTCTCCAAGCACCGGGTGGAGGGGGACCTGGGGGGGGGGGGTCCATTCTGTTAGGTTCTTTTATCTGGATGAAATGTAAGATTTTCTTGGAATATGTAAATTACCCAAATTGGCTTAACAGGAGGCAGAAAACCTGAGAACAATAAACACAGAACACATGGAAAGGGTGACCAGAGGTGGCTGAGGGGCTCCATCAGCCTCCAGGGATGGCATCGCTGTGTCAGGGACGGGCCAGAGCACGGGAGGGACAGAGGCTGCCCGATCCTTCCTACAAGAGTAACCAACTCCGCGAGGCTCTCAGGCACACACACTGCGGTGATATGAAGACACCCCCCAAGACACTTGTGTGTGTGTCCACGACAGCACTTGGCGGAAAATAATACCTGAATGTCGATGTCCAGAAAGAGACCTGGAGGAGCCGTCAGACAGCCCGGCTGGGCTGGCCGTGGAGAGGACACGGCGATGGGGAGGCGGTCGGGGAGGAAACACGTTGGTTCTTTCACTCCTATCTCGTATGACTGGAGTGTTTACAAACTGGCATATTTATATCAATATATTACTTCAAAATAATTAAACTAAATGTAAATCAATCAATACATGTAAATAAAGCCAATAATAATAGTAAATAATTTTAAGAGAAAAGTAATTAATACTTCAATAATTACAATTAAAATATTTTTCAGCTAAAGAATAAAAATTAAAAATTTAGGAACCATGTGGAAATATCTTTTGTAATTTTAAAAGAAAAGGGCATTTTTGTAATTAAAGGGAGTAGGAAACACATACCCAAGCAAGACGCAAAACCTCAAAACCATCAGGGGAAACACCAGATCTGATGGTAGGAATATTCAAAATCCCTGAACAGAGAAACGCATCAAAGACGAGTCAAAAGGTAAGTGTCATACTGGGAAAAATACTTATAAATTTATAAACAGTCACACGATTTATATGCAGAATATATAAGGAGCTTTCATAAAATCAATATGTAAAAGGCAACCGACCCAAAAGCAAAATGGGCAAAGAATATGCACAAGTCACAGAAGATATGAGAAAGCCAATAAATACTTGAAGAGATGCTAAACCCTGGAGCTATCTAATAAAAATGCAAATTTAAACAATAATGCAATGTGTCTTGTGCTCACCAGACTGGCAAAAATGAAAGGTCCATTCACCACCAGTAGGCATCGGGGAACGGGCACTGCCTGCACTGTGGGAGGGAAGGGAATTCGGTACAGCCTTTTAGGAGCACGAAAAGGACTCTAAAATGTGAAGGGGAAAATGTGCCTCCTCTTCAATCAACAATTCTACTTCAAATAGTCTACCCTGGGAAAGCGGTCACCAATGTGTGCCCCCCACAACACTGGAACAGTAACAGTTGTCACCATTTTAAGGATTAGCAAACTGAGGCTGAGAAAGTTGAAATGCCTGGCCCAAACCACAGGACTGGTGCATACATTCATTCCTTGGTATCCGTGGAGGACCCTGCAGATACCGAAACCTGTGGATGCTCAAGTCCCTGATATAAAATGGTGTAGTATGTGCAGGTAACCCCCGCAGCCCCTGCCATACACTTTAAACCATCCCTAGATTACGTATAGTACCTAATACAATGTAAAGGCCACGTGAATAGTTGTTATACTGTTTTTGTTTACGAATAATGACAAGGAAAAAAAGTCTGTACATGTTCAATACAGATGCAACCGTCCATTTTTTTTCCAAATATTTTTGAACCCTGGTTGGTTGCATCCACAGATGTGGAAACCCGCAGATAGGAGGCCACTGTAGTATTATTAGAAACATTTTGAGTTTAAGTATCGTAACTCTTGTGCTTTCAACCTCAACACTACACAAATGCCCACTGCAGCATGGCTGGAAATGGGCAGAGGAGTGGAAACAACCTCAATACACCCATTAATAAGCCATGGTCCAAGCACTCCATGGGATGCCTTGCAGCTATTACAACTGATAATGCACTGACGTGCAGAGATCTCCAAAGTACATTTTTAGCTGAAAAAAGCAAGTCCTAGCAAAATGTGCATTGGATGAGCCTAGCTATGTTAAAGAGGTACATGAACGCACATACACTCCTGAACACACCCGTGTGCACGTGTGGGGTGCGTACAAGTGCAAAAACGAAATGAATTGCATTGTTACCAGTTGTAACCTCTGAGAAGAGCAGGGGGCTCAGGTGGAAGAACCAGACACTTACATTTTGTATTTGTGTATCACTTGAATAATCTGCAGCAGGAGCATATTCATGTACTTGTATAATAAAAATAGTTAAAAACATTTTGAAAGATGAAAAAAATTTGGTTAAGACACACACAGAAACTCTGAAAAAACTATGAAGTTCTACCAGAGGACATTAAAGGAAACGGTTAAAGAGCTAAGCTTATCTGAAAGAATAAACACAAAGAACAGGCAGGAGACCCCGTCACGAAGAGACCTCGCCAGTGTTAGACGGCCAGGAGTACCGGAGAGCGCAAATCGTGCAAAACACGCTCCGTCGTGGGGGAGGGACAGGCAGGCAGGGAGAGCGTGGAAAGGCTCGGAAACAGCCCCAGACACGTGCAGGGCTTCTGCGTGTTGCCTTTATTCTCTTTTTCTACTTTCCACTGAAAAGAATACGTCCTTTTAATGGAAACAATAATTCTATGTGGCCCTTCGGCCCGGTGCCACTTCCCGGCCAGGCTGCTGTCACCTGCCGTTTGAGTTTTGGATCCCCACCACCTGTCCTCAGCTAGGGAAGCACCACTCCTCCCCGAACCAGGCGGCTTCCTCCCAGGGTCATTTTTCTTGCTGAAATATTTTCTCCGAGGGTGTTTTTGGGGCTGTCTTCCAGTCTTTTGTGACTGGAAACACCTTACCGTGCCCGGTGTCCCAGGGCTGGACTGGCAGGACGCAGCTGAGGTGCCGAGTCCTCTTCCCTGCACGCTCTGACACCATCTCTCCTCTTTCTTCTTCCGTCCCTTACTTCTGTCTCGATGCTAACGTCAACAAGGCTCCTTTTCCTTTGCAGGTTATCTGCTTCTTCTCTTTGGAAGTTTTTAGAAAGTTTGACTCAAAATGTAGATGTTTTTCATAAAAGTTACACATAACATTTTAACTTAAAAATGTAAATGCTTTTTCTGTCTTCTCCTACTCAACACTCTACGGGCCCTTTCGATTTGAGGATGTGTGTCATCTTTCAGACACCTCCTCTTCTCCGGTCACTTTTCCTCTCCCGGTGCCGAACGCTTCACTTCTCCATCTCACTGTCTTCCCTGCCCTCTGTCTCGCCAACCCCTTCCTGCCCCTTCTAGGAAAGCTCCCAGCCTGAACTACCTGCTCATCCACTTGCTTTTCCAAACTCCCCACCAAGTTCGTCATTTCAGCGCTTGTGTTGTGCCAGTCCCCTGTCCCCAGCTGTGTCCAAGGGCTGCCAGCCTGTGTTGTGATTGTCCCTGGGCTGGGGAAGAGGGAGTGTGCGGGGGTCACCGGCAAAGCCGCCCAGGCACTCTGCACTCCGGGAGGCTCCGGGGCTGCTCCGGCCTTGCCTGGGCCCCAGGGCCCGTGTGGGATCTTCCGCAGGGACGCGGTGCCAGGCAGACGGCAGCCCCCGGCCGGCGCAGGTAGCTGAGGAGCCACTCCAGCCTGGCCCTGGCTGGGCGCCTGCCGCCTCCACCCAGACTGTGCCTCACCTCCCACCCAGGACCCCACCCTGCTCTGCCTCACGGAGGCTTTCTCCTGGGTTTCCATCTTAGGTTCTGGGCTTCATCGACTGTTATCCCTTTTGTGGCATCTCCAAGGTTTAGGTTTATGGGATGGAGCCAGCAGCCACTAATTAATCACCTTATTAGGAACCAAAAGCAAAATGTAAAAACAAAAATCATAGCATCACACATTGTCATGGGCAAAGGAAATGGATGCACGCAAACGTTGCTGGTGGGAGTGTGACTGTCACACCCTCCCCAGAGAACACGGTGGCAACACTTTCCAAACGCTTGGAAAACTGACCAGGTTTTCCATGGCAAGACGGCCTGGCTCGCTGGGCCCCTGCTCCTTCCCTCTTCATACAACTAGACACCCTGGAAACACCTTAACAGACCATCCTAGCAGGCCCCTGTAAGTGGAAAAAGGGAAGAAGACTGGATGGGGAACTCAGGCTTTGGGAGGACACTGCCCTGAGTCCCCGGGTTTCTTTTTATCTCCCATATACTGGATAGGGCCTGGGAGAGGCCTGCAACCTACCACTGCCAAAAAGTATAGGAGAAAAAGAAAATCCTGTTCTCCCAGGTGAAAGGACTGAGAAAGGGGCACCCCAACATACCTAACGAGGAGACTCACACCAGTGCACACCCAAGGCAGCTGCTTACCCAGGCCTGGTGCCCAGTGGCATCATACCCAGGCCACAGCAGGCTCCACCAGCCACAGCTCAGAGATGACACCCAGCACTCAGTGCTTCCTGAACCCACATGCCACAGCACAGGGTAACCCAGGCAACAGAGGCAGGGACTGAACCAGAGCCCCAGCAGAACAAACCAGATCAGAATAGCACTGCGAGGGCTTTGCAAACTACATTGTCATTGACTCTGCATCTCCCAGGAGTAGGCTAGGGCCTATCTGCTATGCCCAAGTGAGGGCACCACCTGCTGAAATAGAACATTTATTTAGACAGGGTCAAGAGTATTCTTACACAATAACCAAAATTTCCAGAATATACTTGAAATTATTTGTCATATCAGGAACCATAAAAAAACAACTTGAATGACAAAAGAAAAATCAACCAAGCCCCAAATCAATGTAAATCAGACGTTGGAATTTTAAAGCAGCCATCACAAAAAGGCTTCAAAAAACAATGATGAATTCCCTTGAAACAAGAACAAAATGGAAATTATAGAAGGGAAAATTACATAACTGAAATTTGAAACTGTGCTGTGGGCTCAATAGTGGAGTGGTGATGACAGAATAGTCAATTCAAAGGTGATCAATAGAGTTAGCCCAGATGAAAGACAGAGAGATAAGAAACTGTCTACAGCCACACCACCCTGAATGCGCCTGATCTTGTCGGATCTCGGAAGCTAAGCAGCGTTGGACCTGGATAGTACTTGGATGGGAGAGATAAGAGACTGACAAGACGAACCCCCAGGACAGGTGGAGCCATGACAAAAGGTCTAACATTCGTATCATCAGAGTCCCAGAAGGAGAGGAAGAGAATGAAGGTTGAAAAAATATTCAAAGAAGAGATGGTTGAAAAATTCCCAAGTTTGGTGAAAGAAATAAACCTACAGAGTCAAGTAGCCGGGTAAACCCCAAATAGGATAAACACAAAGAAACTCACACCCAGACACATCACAATGAAACTTCAGAAAAGGAAAGACAGAGAAAAAAAAATCTTAAAACGACCAGAGAACAATGACCCATGGAGTAACACTGATGTAAATGACAGCAGACTTCTCATCTAAAACCAGAGGCAGAAGGATGTGGCGCTCCAGTGGCGGGTGATGGGAGAAAACCGGCCATCTAGAATCTATTCAGTGAAACTACACTTCAAGGATGAGGGGGAAATAGGGATATTCTAAGATGAAGGAAAACTAAGATAATTTGTTACCTGAAAACCTACCCCTAATAAATGGCTAAAGGCCATTCTACCAATAGAAAGAAAATAATAACAGAAGGAAACTTGGAAGACCAACAATGGGTAATAACAGGGGTAAATATAATAGACTATCTTTCAGCCCATGAGTTTCTTAAATTATATTTTATAGTTGAAGCAAAATATGGTAACACCATCTGATGCTATGCTCTATGTCTGAAGATGAAATATTGAAGATAATTATACTCTTAAGAAAGAGGAGGAAAAGGGGAACTAAATGAAACAAGGTTTTGATATTTCATACAGAGTGGTAAAACATCGCTACCGATAAGCTGTGATTAAGTCACATGTGTATACTGTAATGCCCAGCAGCCACTTAGAAAACTATGCAAAGTGATATGCTCAAAAATATTATAAATAATTCAAAATGAAATTCTAAAAACTGTTCAAGTAACCCAAGGCAACAAAAAAGAAAAGAAACATAAGAACAGACAGAAAACAATAAAAATGGCATCCTTGAGCCCTAACATATAATTACTGTGTAGTCAAGAATTTGGTCTGCCCCAAAGTGAGGGCTGACGTTTGTCCTGGCTCTAAGTCCAAATGGCAGGAGTGTCTTTGTTATTCATGGTGGCCCCTCAGACCACACCTGATGGTTTAACCACGTGGCTCATGGTGGGCCCCTCCCACTATATGATATCAGCCCCAGCTTCCAGAAAAGGGGGAGCTGGAGACTGAGTTTAACCAGTCTCCAATCAATCAATCAATCAATCAGGCCTACAGAATGAAGCTCCAAGAATGAACACCAAGACTTGGGTGAGGTTCCTACATTGGCAATACTCCATAGTATTGTCACACATCAATGCTGGGAAGGTAACACACGCTGCGGACAACAGAAGCTTCACAGACTCTCCTAGACCCTGTCCTCTAATGTCTCTTTTTTCTCTACTTCTAATTTGTATCCTTTCCCTGTAATAAATAATAACCATGTGCATGGAGCTTTCAGTGAGTACTGTGAGTCCTTCTAGCAAATTATTGAAGCTTGGTGTCAGAAATGAGGGAAGTCTTAGGAACTGTGCCCGCAGACTTTGCAGTTTAATTAGATCTGGGGAAAACACAGAAATAGGCAGAGTGAGTACAAAAACATGACCCACTATATCATGTCCACGAGAAACTCACTTCAAATATCATGGCATAAGTAGACTGAAAGTGAAAGGACAGAAAAAGATATTTCACGCAAACAAATATTAATTTTTAAAAAGCAGGAGTAGCTATGTTAATATCAGGTAAAGTAGACTTCATAGCAAAGACTATTCCCAGGGCAAAAGAGGAACAATAATGACAAAAAGATCAATCCACCAAGAGTATATGTTGATCCTAAATGTATATGCACCAAACAACAGAGCTTCAAAATACGTGAAGCAAAACCTGATACAGCTTAAAGAAGAAATAGATAAATCTATAATTATAGTTGGAAATGTCAACATCTCACTCTCAGAATTTGCAGAATTCTGGACTAAAAAAATCAGCAAGAATATAGAATAACCAAACAATATTATTAGTCAGTAGGATATAATTGACATTTATAGAAAACTCTATCCAACAACAGAAAAATCCATATTGTTTTCAAGGTCTTACAGAACAAATCTTGGGTCGTAAGACAAATCTTAATAAATTTTAAAGAACTCAAATCATACAAAGTATGTCCTCTGATCATAGGGGAATCAAATTAGAAATAGACTACAGAAAAACAACAGGAAAATCTCCAAACACTTAAAAATTAAACAGCATATATTTATATAAATGTGGGACAAAAGCATCAAATGAAATTTTTAAAAATTCAAATAATAATGAAAATACATTATATCAAAATTTGTGGGATGTAGCTATAATAGAGCTGAGAAAGAACTTTATAGCACTAAATGCTTATACTAGAAATGAAGTTGAATAGGAGTGGTGAGAGGGAATAAAAAAAAGAAATGAGGAAAGTTCTCAAGCCAATAATCAAAGGAACTAGAAAAGGAAGAGTTAAATAAACCTAAAGCAAACAAAAGGAAGGAAATAAAAAGTTAAGAGCCAAAGTCAATAAAATTAAAAGCAGGAAAGCAATAGAGAACAAAAGAAACAAAAAAGTTCTTCAAAAAATAAAACTGATAAATAAGCCTCTAGCGAGACTGACAAAAAGAGAGAACACATAAATCACCAATATCAGGAATAAAACAGGGAATATCACAAAAGATGCTAAAGCCATGAAAAAAGAGAAAAGCTACAGACAATTTTGTGGTCATAAATTTGAAACCTAGGGGGAAAAAATGGACCAAATTCCTTGAAAATCACAAATTCCCAAAACTCAGAAAAGATGAAATAGTCCTATAATCATTATATAAATTGGATTTGTAATTAAAAAGTTCTGAACACAAAACATCCAGGCCCGGATGGTTTCACTGGAAAATTTTCCAAATATTTAAAGCAGAATTAATGCCAGTTTTATGTAATCTTTTCAAGAAAATAGAAGAAAAGGGAATACTTCCTGACTCATTTTATGAGGTCAGAATTACCCTGATATTAAAATAAAACAAAAATAACAGGAAGGAAGGAGAGAGGAGGGGAAGGAAGGAAGAAGGGAAGGAAGGAAGGAGAGGGAGGGAAAGAGAGAAAAAAGGAAGGAGGGAGGGATGGAGAGGAAGGGGAGGAGGGAAGGAGGGAAGGAGGGAGGGAGGGATGGAGAGGAAGGGGAGGAGGGAAGGAGGGGAGGAAGGAAGGAGGGAGGGGGGAGGGATGGACGAAGGAGGAAAGGAGGGAAACAAGAAGAAGGGAGAGAGGGAGGGGAGAGGAAAGGAAGAAGGAAAGAACACTACAGACTGATATTGCTCATGAATTTAGATTCAAAAATGCTCAAGAAAATATTAGCAAATCAAATCCAGCAATGTATAAAAAGAATAATAAACCACAATCAAGAGAGATTTTACTCAAGTTACACAAGGTCTGTCTCAGTATTTGAAAAACCAATCAATATAATCTACCATATAAACAGGCTAAAGAAGAAAAATCATATGATCATATCAATTGACACAGGAAAAGGTTTTGACAAAATTCAAAACCCATTCACGATATAAGCTCTTAGCAAACTTGGGATAGAGGGGAATTTCCTCAATTTTATAAAAAGCATCTATAAAAACCTACTGATAACATCATACTTAATGGTAAAAGAGTGAATACTTAAGACAAGGGTATTTCCTCTTACCACTTTTGTTCAACATGGTCCTAGACGTTCTAGCCAGTGTGATAAGGCAAGAAAAGGAAATAAAAGGTACATACAAACTGAAAAAAAATAAAAGAAATAAAACTATTACTACTTGTACACAGCATAATCATCCTCATAAAAAAAATCCTAAGGAATATACAAAAACACCCTTGATCTAAATTAGAGTGAGAACATCAAGACCATAGTATACAAGAACACAAAAGCACAATTACATTTCTATATACTAACAATGAACAAGTGGAAGCCAAAATAAGAACTGCAGTACCACTTACAAGTGATCCAAAGACATGAAATACTTACAGATAAATCTAACAATCTATATACTAGAAAGCATAGTGAAAATTATAAAATTCTGATAAAAAAAATCAAAGATGATCTACATAAACAGACACACAACATATTCAGGGTTGAGAAGTCTCAACATAGATGTCAACTTTTCTCAAACTGCAGGTTTAACACAATTTCTATCTAAATATCAGCAATGTTTTTGTATATATATGTAAACTTATTCTAAAATTTATGTTGAAAGGAAATGGCCCTAGAATAGCTAAAAAGTTTTGAAAAAGAATAATTAAATAGAAGGAATCACTCTACTCATATTAAAGTTTCCTCTATAACTACAGTATTCAATTCAGTGTAGTATTATTGGTGGAGGGATAGACACATTGATTAATGGTACAGAACAAAAAACCCAGAAAAACCCACAGAAATATGCTTAATTTTTGACTAAGATGCAACAGCAATTTGGTAGAGGAGAGATAGCATTTTCAATAAGAGCTGCTGGAACAGACATCCATAGGCAAAAGAGATGAACCTTGACCTAACCTTCACATTTTATACAAAACTTAACTCAACGATCATTGACTTAAAAAGGTAAAACTATAATACTTTCAGAAAGAAAAAAAAAAAAGGAGAAAATCTTCAGGACCAGGGCCAAGGCAGAGTTCTTAGACTTAACACCAAAAGTAGAATCCATAAAAGAAAAAAAATTATAATTTGGACCTGGTCAAAATTAAAATTTTTTACTTCTGCAAAAGACCTTATTAGAATGATGAAAAGAAAAATTACAGACTGAGAGATAATATTTGCAAATCACGTATCTGACAAGGAACTCGTTTCTAAAATAAAGAGCTCTCAGAGCTCAACAGTAAATAAGCAATCCAATTAAAAATGTACTAATGACATGAACAGATACTGGACCAAAGAAGATATTCAGATGGCAAATATGTACACAAAAAGAGGGTCAAATCATTAGCCCTTAGGGAAGTATGAATTAAAACCACAATGAGATATCACTAATGGGCAGAACTTTGGGTAGTGCACCTGGTTGTGCACTTTGCTTGGAAGAAGAAATGGCCAGCCATGCAATTATATACCAATTCATAGGTTGTGGCCAATAATTTAGCTAGATGGTCAGAGACTTGAAAGGAACATGATGAGAAAATTGGTGACAGTAAAGCCTGGGAAAGAGGTATGTGGATACACCTCTCTGAATCGGTGAAGAATGTGAAGCTATTGTGTTCCACGTGAATACTCACTGAAGGGCAACCTCAGAGCAGGATTGATAATCAGGTGGATAGGACCACCAGTTCTGTGGATAGGTCAGTCTCTTTCCCCAGTCACCCCTGTCATCACCCAAGGGTCTCATGAACAAAGTGGCCATGGTGTCAGGGATGGAGCTTATGCATGGGCTCAGCAACACGGACTTCCACTGACCAAGGGCGACCCGGCTATAGCCACCACTGTGTCTAATCTGCCAGCAGCAGAGACCAACACTTGAGTCCCCAATATGGCATCATTCACTGGAGTAATCAGCCAGCTACCTGGTGGCAGGCTGATTACATTGAACCACTTCTATCATGAAAGGGGCAGTGTTTTGTCCTAACTGACACTTAATCTGGATATCAGTTTGCCTTCCCTGAACACAATGCTTCTGCCAAAACTATCATCATCTGTGGATTTTCAGAATGCCTTATCCACTTTCACTGTATTCCACACAGCATTAACTCTGATCAAGGAACTCACTTCACAGCAAAACAAGTGCCACATGGCCCAATGCTCATGGAATTCATTGGCCTTACTACCATGCTCCTCACCATCCTGAAGCAGCTGTCTTGACGGAATGGTGGAACGGCCTTCTGAGAACTCAGTTACAGCACCAGCTAGGTGGCAATACCTTGCAGGGCTGGGGCAAGGTTCCCCAGAAGTCTGGATATGCTCTGAATCAGTGTCCAATATATGGTGCTGTTTCTCCCACTGCCAGGATTCATGGGTGGAAATCGGAGTGGGGCCACTCACTATTACCCCTGGTGACCCACTGGCATAAGCTTTGCTTCTTGCCCCCAAGACCTTATGCTCTGCTGGCCTAGGGGTTGTAGGTCCAGAGGGAGAAATGCTGCCACCAGGAAACACATTGATTCCATCGAACTGGAAGTTAAGACTGCCACCCGGCGACTCTGGGCTCCTCATGCCTCTGAGTGAACAGGTAAAGAAGGGAGTTGCAGAGCTGGCCAGAGAGACCAATCCTGACTGCCAAGGGGAAAGTGGACTACACAGTGGAGTAAGGAATAGTGTGTCTGGGATATAGGGGATCCCTTAGGGCATCTGCTAGTATTATCCTGCCCTGTGATAAAGGACAATTGAGAAGTACAACAGCCAACCCAGACAGGATTAGTAATGGTCTCCTCTGAGAATGAAGGTTTGGGTCACAACACCAGGTAAAGAACCACAACCAGCTGAGGTTTGCTGAAGGCAGAGGGAATACAGAAGAGGGGAGTGGAAGAAGGTAAATACATTACCAAGTGACCAGTTACAGACGAGGACTATAATTGTCATGAATATTTCCTCCTTATTTGTTATGAATGTTCGTGTGTGTAATATGTATCTGTAGATATAAGTTTTAGAAGAAAAGTTTTAGAAGAAAACATAGGAGGAAATCTTCATGACTTGAAGTTAGAGAGTTCTTAGATATGATACCAAATGCACAATCCATAAAGGTAAAAATTAATTCATTAGACTTGATCAAAATTAAAAATGTAGCTTGGCAAAAGACACTGTTAAGGCCCAGCAGTACTACTCCTGAACACTTTCTCTGGAATAACGAATGCTTATCTTCACACAAAAACCTCTAATGTTTATAGCAACTACGTTCATAATTGCCCAAATCTGGAAACAACCGCCTCCTTCCATCGATGTGCAGGTGACCAGCCGTGCTCTCTCCCTGCAGTTGAATGCTATTCAGCAAACAAAAGGAACACACCATTGATACACAGAACAGTGTGGAGGAATCTCAAAGGCATGGTGCTTAGTGAAAGTAGCCAGTTATGAAACATTATGTGCTATAGGTTTCCACTCACATCACGTTCTCAAAACAACAAAGCTATAGTGAGGAAAGGCGGGTCTGCAGTTAGCAGGGGTGGGCTGGGGCGGGCGTTGGGCTGCACCGCAGGAGGGCCAGGACTCCTGGGCATCCTGACTGCAGCGGTGCTTTCGTGAATCTACATATGTGTTAAAAAGTCATAGACCTATATGCCTCTTTAAAATGGATCAGAAGGGGAAATAAAACTAACCTTTTTTGGTCATCTGTTCTGTACCAGTCTTGTTAAATCCTCACACACTGCCAAGATTGGTAAATTATCCCCATCTTACAAATAAGAAACTTGAAACTCAGACTCAGTAACCTGCCCAGAGCCACAGAACTAGTGGGTGGCAGAGGCTCCCTGCACCTCAGCACTGGTGGCCACATCTGCATACAGCAACTGGGGACATGGGGAGATGGGAGATGCAGGCTGCCCTCTGTTGATGTCACTTACACACCTGGCGTCTGCGCACAACCTTGTTTAGTTCGTCCAGCTCAGTTTTTGGTCAAAGGAATCTCAGCCGGATCACATCGACTTCCTGCACGCTGGTTTGCGTATGTGGGTTGGACTTGATCTCTCTGCGGTATATGATGATACTAAGCTAATAGTAAAAATGCTGGATAAAGACCCACCTGTGTTCAATCTTGACACCGCCCTAGATAATCCATCCACTCCCAGGTAGGTGCTGACAGCTCTTGGGAGTACCTTTTAAGCCCAGGCAGCACATCAACCTGAGCTCAGTATTCCTACCTGCCTCCGCAGACGTCCCACCCAACTGTCCTGCAGGCACCACCCCCCAAACCCAAGCTCATCCATCACTCACCTGGCGTTCCAGCCAGACACCTGAAGATCCTTCATTCCTCACAACCCCTAATCCCCTGCCCCTCCAAGGTTACCCCCCAGAGCTCTAGCATACACGACTTCTCCCTCTCTGGGATCTTTTCCCAGGACTTACCCCTGATCTCCCTTTTAAACTATCGCTACCTACCAGTAAAGAGAATTTTTTAAAAATGGAAATCTGACCATGCCGTCCCAGCTAAATATTCCCCAAGGGCTTCCCAGTGTCTTGGGATAAAGACAGCATCTTAAAGCACCCTAAGCCCCTACCTCTCCATGTCCTTCTCCAGCTGCCTGCAACTTGTTGCCCATCCTGGCTCCAGCCACACTGGCTTGCAGGTGTCATGCTTCCTTGTGCCACAGGGCCTTTGCACGTGACATTCCCATGCCCAAAATGCTCTTTCTCCCCAACTCCCAGTTTTGCCAAGTTCATCTGCTTCTTCAGATCATGGCTCAAAGATCACTTGCTTCCTTAAGGAAGCCCTCCCCAGCCTCCTACACTATGTCTAGAGCCATACTGTCCTCTACAGAGCCACTGGTCACATGGGTCAGTGAGCAGTTAAAATGTGCAGCTGCTGCTGAGGAGCTCGAAACTTAATTTTACTTAATTAATTTAAAATTAAAACTGGTTACTAGATTCAGTTACATTTGAAACAACTAGGGGATAAAAATCTATTTTTTTAACTTAAATTTTATGAAATCTAAATACAGATCAAACATTTTCCACAAAATTTAGCATCTGAATTGACAGGTCCCGTAAGAGTGCAATATCCCAAATTTCAAAGACTTGGCACAAAACAGAAATGTCGAATAGCTCGTAAACGATTTTCACGGTGATTCCATGTTGCATTGATAATATTTTAGATATGCTGGCTTAAAAAATTAAAATGTTATTACAATTAGTTTCACCTGCTTCTTTTTCCCTCTTTTTAACGTGGTGGCACTGCATCCCTGTGGACACTGGGCGCAGAGTGGAGGCCTCCCCTGCCGCCTCCAGGCCCAGGCTCCTGCTGCCACTTCAGTCCCCTCTCCTCAGTCAGAGTCCCAGGGAGGGAAAGGAAACTTCAGACGACGGTGAGATGGCTCCATCATGTTCTTTGTTACCTTTGCCAGACTTACAGTCTGAAAGCACCTTATCCCTGGGCCGGGGTCTTGGGCAGGCAAGGGCAGCTCAGGAGGCACAGGGAGGGGGACACCTGGGCAGGCGAGGGGGACACCTGGGCAAGCGCAGTCCCTCTCCCCTCTGCACTGGCTGCCAGGCCTCGCGGCCTCGTGGGTATGGAACGGCCAAGCACACCCGGTGACAGAGCAGGAGTTTAACTCATCCACCCCATGTTCCCCATGGGGACAGCACTGGGTCCTGCACCCTGTGGGGGCGGCCCGGGCCAACTCAAGAGGGAGCGGCTCGGGGCCATGCTGCCCAGACTCGGGTCTCTCCCGGCCTTCACATGCCCAAAGTGACCACAGACCCCAGAGAGTTACTCTTCATGTGGGTGATCTGCCAGCTTTTACTGCATGAGCAGCTGAAGCTGGGGAGGGAGCTCAGTTTCAGTTAGGAGGAATACGACCCGAGGAGCTGACGGACAGCGTGGTGACCACAGCCAATACTCCAGTGTACATTTGGAAACTGCTGAGAGAATGGATCCTAAATGTTCTCACCACAAAAAAACCGTTCAGTATGTGATGTGACGGACATGTTTACCAGCTTGATTTAATCTTTTTACAATGTGTCCTATGTATCAAAAATTCACGCTGTACACTGTAAATATATACAATTTTTGTCAATTATACTATAATAAAGCTGGGGGTAAAGAGAATAAAAGGACCCATGACTAACAACAAAAGGTTAAAGCTGAGAAACATTTAAACTATTAATTTGTTTTAAAATAACAGAAACAAGCCCATTATATGGTGACATAAATGGCATATTCTTGTGAAAAATATTTTCCAAAGTAAAAATAATCTACAGAAAAGGTGGCACCGTGACAGTTTCTCCAGTCCCTGTCACGTCTGACTTACTACGAGCTGGATTCTCCTATCTGCAGTCAGGCTGCTGCACTTCTGAATGTCACATGGCCTCTGGGAAGTTGGCCTGGCGCTTAAGAACAAGTGGGAATAAAAGAGGCAAATAATGTCTTCCTCTTGTCAGGAAACAGACTTGGATGCTCGGGGTTCCTGGACCGCACACTGAGAACCACCGGTTTAGTGGGAGAAAAGTTTGGAAGAGTATGGGGAAGCCAGGAGAGGGTCCAGGGGAGACCTGGGCCAGTGCAGGGACCACGTGACAAGGGGGAGGGGCCAAGGTCCGAAGAAAAAGCAGCGGGACCTGGGAGAAGACAGGGAGGTGAACATCGGATCTGAAGCACTCCAGGAAGGACAGCATGTGCTAAGGCCCTGGGGCAAGTACACTTGAGGGATAAAGGGCCAGTGTGGCCAGAGCTCAAAGCAGCAGAAGAGAGGTCTGAGGTAAGGGCCAGAGCAGGCAGTGAAGGGAGCTAAGGACTTCGGCCTGTACACAAAGGGAAGCCACGGAAAGATTTGGGGACATCAAATTTGCATGTTTAAAAGGGCTGCCCTCAAGAAGTGCTATCAAGAGAGACAGACATTGCCAAATAATCACATAAATACCATCTTTTTTCATAAATACCATCTTTTTAAGAAAAGTAAACAATGATTTGATAACAATTTATTGGATATGACACCAAAAGTACAGACAACAAAAGAATAAATTGGACTTCAACAAAGTTAAAAACTTTTGTGCATCAAGTGACACTATCAATAGAGGTAAGAGAGGCAACTCACAGAATGGGAGAAAATATTTGTGAAATATTTATCTGATAAGGGATTAATATCTAGAATATATAAAGAACTTCTATAACTCGACAACAAAAAACCAAACAACCTGATTCAAAACTGGGCAAAGGACTTGAATAGACATTCTCCAAAGAAGATATACAGATGACCAATAAGCACATGAAAAGATGCTCAACATCAGCAGTCACCAGGGAAATGCAAATCACAACGAGAGCTTCACACTCACTGGGGTGCCTACTATTAAAAAACAAAACAAAACAAAACAGAATAACAAGGATTGTCCAGGCTGTGGAGAAACTGGAACCCTTGTACACTGCTAGCAGGAACGTAAAATAGCATACCTGTTATGGAAATAGTAAGGCAGTTCCTAAAAAAATTAAACATAGAATTACATTTGATCAGTAATTTCACTTTTAGGTATCTACAGGAAGGAACTGAAAACAGGGACTCACAGATATTTACACACCAATGTTCACAGCAACATCATTCACAACAGCCCAAACATCCATCAATGAATGAAGATAAGCAAAATGTGAAAGACACATGCTGAAATATTATTAAGTCTTAGAAAGGAAGAAAATTCTGACACATGCTATAATGTGGATGAACCTTGAAGACATGCTAAGTGACATAAATGAGACACAAAAAGATAACTACTGTAACAATTCCATTTATATAAAGTAGAGTACTCAAATTCAGAGACGAAAAGAGAAGAATGGTGGTTGCCAGAGGCAGAGGGAGGAGGGAACGAGGAGTTATTGTTTAATGGATACAAAGTTTCAGTTTGTAATGATTAAAAAGTTCTGGAGATGGGTGCACAATACAGTAAATGTAATTAATACCACTGAGTTATAGAATTAAAAATGGTTAAAATGTTAAGTTTTGTTATGCATATTTTATCACAATACAAAAATTGGGGGAAAAAAAGCAAAACAAAAACAGGACCTCAAAAAAGTTACTGCCTAACTGATTCAAATGTATGAAACAATTTTCCCTCTCTACATACCAGTCAGTGGCAACCTTATTTTAGAAGGTCATAACTTTACTTAAAGTAAGATTTAAAATACTCCTCCAAATACCAGCTCCACCAACGTTTACCTAATTTTTAATCATAAGGTACTACCCCAAAATATGAAATGTTAACACTTTCATAATATACACCTTTGGCATTTAACTGTCCAACACCTCAGCTTTTGATCTTATTAGTTTAAGGATTACAAAAATGTACAAGACTTTAAAACCATGAAATAAACTAGATAAAACTAAGGACAGGCAAACAAAATTCAATGTATTTAAGGTAGACTCTGAACGATGGTTTTAAAAAACATAGGAGTCTGGCAAAATATTAGCTAAAAGGAGTCAATGCTAAGGGCAACCAAGCAGATGCTCTCTTCCCATCACCAGGGTGAGCCCTGAAGCCTCCAGAGAGCTGAATATAGGCCACGTGGCTTCCTGCTTTGTGCAAAGATTTATTTCTGAAATAGTGGGCATGTCAAGAAACAGTAATATAGCAAAGTTTTAAATAAAGCAAGTTAACATGTTAAAAAAAAAAAGAAGAAAGAAACCATCTAGTAAGTCCACAAATAGGAAACCAAATATACCTGAACACATCTATTATTACATAAGAATATTAATTTTAAAAAAAATAACTAGAACCTATGCTGCCTGTATACGGTAAAAAGATAGAAGAGTATAATAATGAGTGGTTATCTCAATTCCCAATTGTTGTCAAATGTATTAATTACAACAAAAGAATAATTTTTTATAATTTATAAAGTTTAATGCAATTTAGTAAGGTTTCTATAAAAACTATTAAAATATTTTACAGGGTGAATGCTTACTTTGCATAGCAAGCTTCAGTTGGCGTGCCCTCCCTTCTTCCTTCCCAGCAATATTTATTAAGCACTTACTCTATGCCCAGTGGCTCTACTCCAAGATACACTCAATGAATGGCTCTATGCCAAGTGCTAAGAAGGTGAACAACCCAGTTCCTGTTCTCATGGAGCTCACATTCTGGTGGAATTTACTTTTGCAAAACACTTCCTGACAATACATAATGAATAAAGCATTAGTATTGAAAAGTAATTTATAAACTCTCCCAGTCTAGTCCTCATTTTGATATACTATCTTCCTCTAAAATACATGTAAACCTCTCAGTTGCAAAAATGATGCAGTTTCACACTGCCATGCACTGCATTAACAACATACTGGTCAATGATGGCCTGTATATATGACAGGTGTCTCCTAAAATTATAATACCATATTTTTACTGTACCTTTTCTATGCTTAGATACACAAATACTTACCACTGTGTTACAAGTGCCTACGGGACCCAGTACAGCAACATGCTGTGTAGGTTTGTAGCCTGGGAACAGCAGGACACACCATACAGTCTAGGTGTGTAGCAGGCTATGCCATTTAGGCTTGTGTGAGTGCACTCTGTGACGTTCACGCAATGACACAACTGCCTAATGGCACATTCTCAGAACGTACCTCTGTTGTTAACCAATGCACGACTGTATTTTACTAACCTGGCCAGCTGGCCCCTTAACCAGTAAAAATTCTACATGGAAAATACTATTTATTGTTTCTTTCAGACATTAGAGATTTCTTTAGTTTTAAACAACCTTGATGTAAGAACTTTTCATTTCCCTTGTTCTCCAAATATGAACTAAGATTTTTAATGTTAGCAGATATGATTACACATACATTATACTGTCTTTAGAAAAGACAATTATCTCCAACTGTGCTTAAACATTCTTTTATTTCCCCCATTACTAAAGAATTTCACTCTTTTGGCTAAAATATGAGACTATACAATTATATATATTTTATTATTTGCAATGCTTACTCTTTGAACAAATTTACTTGTATAAGACACTTTTTTTTCATTTGTGGATTCAAGTTATTAACTGGAAACATTTTCCTAGCCCCTAAGACCCTTTTAAAGTTAGGTTTCATCTGTTCTGAATGACCTTGTAAGCTACTTAACTGCAAAACACGGTATGACTTAGGGTGCCTTGTATATTTTTAATTGAATTATAGTTTCATAAACTATGGCATCAGTTATGCTATAACAATTATGCTATTTATACATATAAAACAAAAATTAGTTTTCAATTATTTTATAATTTTTATGGATTTATTATGCATCAGTCCCCAGACCTATCAGCACACTGGATGCTGTGCTGATATTCATAATTGCTCCTAAGCAACAGAGGAAAATTTACACCCAGAGTTCATTCCTTAGTAGTTCATTCCTCTGGGCATGTTCCAACTGTCCCTTCCTAGGTAGATGCAGCCCTGGCAGGATTCTCACATTTCCATCACTTGTTATAGAGACACAAGGCTGAGCACTCACCCACTGATAGTTTTAGGTTTTTATAAACCTCCCAGACTAGCCCAATTGCTCACAATCCTGCCAAGAAACCCACTGGTTGGCCTCAGGTGAATTTTCTTTGGCCCATATGATGTTTTAAAAGGCAATGTGGTGCTCACATTGGCAGCACACATACTAAAATTGGAATAATACAGAGATTAGCACGGCCTCTGTATAAAGATGATATGCAAATCCATGAAGCAGTCCATATCTTTACATACACACACACACACACATGCACGCACACGCCTACATACAGGAAATCTGAGCAAAAACTGTGGACTGTATCAATGTCAATATCCTGATTGTCATATTTGCAAAACGTTAGCATTGGGAGAAATTAGGCAAAGTGCCCAACTGTATGTGAATCTCTGATTATATCATGTAGGATTAGATTATGTCAATACACAATCATAAAATATATACATCATATACATAATAGTATGATTATATCAATAAAATGTTCCATTAAAAAAAGGCAATGTAGGTAGGCAGGTACAATTTATGAGCATAATAAGAGCCATCTGCTTCACTAGTATATATTAATACTATTTCCTTGGTCTCTGTATCTGAGATAGCAATCTCCTGGTCTAAAGCTTTAAATAAGTATTTACTGTTACCTAGCTATTATACTAATATGCAAAACATATGAAATATGATGTAAATGTCCATTAGAGTCAGTTATCAAAGAAGACAACAACAGATCAAAAAACAGAAATCACTACACACCCTTCTCTAAAACTTTATATTAAAGCTGAGGGTTCAGTTTAATATCTCTTTCCCTTCTGGAAGAGTACTCATGAAGGTGGTAGAATGAACACCCACAATCAACTGTCAGGCATTCATCCCTAATGAAAATTACTAAGCCAAAATTAACAGGAAAATATTTTAATGATATCTTTGTAGCACAAAATAATGAAACGGAGATAGGTAAAGGAAAGTAAGAGAATCCACATAACCATAGCTGAGAATGAACATGTGTCCTACCAGTGCTGTCTCCTCCCTCCTCCACTCCTCCTCTCGAAGGCACAGTCTGGGTGATGCATCCCACAAAGACGTCTCCCTGGGGCTCTGGCCCCCCAACTTGCAGTTTACAAGCACTGTGATATCTGAAACCATCTGTCTCTGCAGATCCTGAGGACAGCCCCTCCATTCCGAAGGCTCACTTCAATTGCTCCTCAGCCCCCTTCAGACTGGACTGCTGATTTCTTCTTTCCTTCTGACCCTGAATTCGGAAGAGCTTCTTCTTGAGGTCCTTCTGTCGCTTCAGCTTCTCCTCCTGCTCCTTCTGCTTTACTTGGAAGTGCTCTTTATTGTGCAGGTGCCGCTGCTCCTTGGTCTTCTTCATCTTCTGTCTGTGCACCGTGCTCAGAGCATCCAGCAGTGCAAGGATCTGACAAGACAGACACAGTGAGCATCAGAGCGCCCCCCGAGTCACGGCACGCTTGCATTCTGTGTTTCAGCGGCCAACACCCTGGCTGGTGGTATCACAACTAAAGGCAATCCACGATCCACATAAATAGTAACTCAGTGAAAATTCACCCTCACCTAGGAAATCACAACAGGCATGGAGATACATGTGTGAGCGTATTTTACCTTTACCACAAAACCACCTCAGTTAATCACTCTGTGGATACTGTGTGCAAACAACGAGGACAGAGTGGTTCCCGACATGTGCCTGTTACTCCCTATTAAAATGCACAGGGACTCTGGCCCTTCCTCTAACTTCCAATTCTATTGCCTTGAATAACTCTGGCCCTTACCCTTTTCCTGATGAAAACTGAGAATGCAGTAGAAATGCCAAGTGTGCTACTTTCATAACTAAATGCAACATGTGGTAAGCCACCTGGCGACAGTACCTTCCTTTCGTGAGGCTCACGTATGACGGCCGGTCTCCTCCTGTCCTTCGGCACTTTGCCTGCCTTTGCCTGGGTCTTGGGCTTGTTCTTAAATGGCAAGGCCTTCTGCAAAGCTTTTGGAATGTGCAATGAATTAAAATGTTTCTTTTGCCTCAGAATTGGCTAAAAAGAAAAAGAAAACAAAGACTGTGACACACGTGAACTATGATGTATGTGCATTTAAAACTTCTGCATAAAATCTCATCGATTAACTTTTCCACAAGATCAGTAAAACTAGTCTGCTGTCCCTCAGAAACCAGGACTCAACCATTCATCAAATACAGACCACCTCAGTGAACATTCACAACTCTAGGCAAACAGAAGAGCAGATTATATTCATTTATAACTTCCCAAAAATCAATTGTACCCATTTCTTTGGCATGGAACTATGGGGTCTCAACAGAGCAAACTGAACAGATCCAAAGTTTTTGTTTGTTTGTTTTAGAGACAGGGTCTCACTCTGTCACCCAGGCTGGAGTAAAGTGGCACAGTCATAGTTCACTATAGCCTTGAACTCCTGGGCTCAAGGGATCCTCCTGTCTCAGCCTCCCAAGTAGCTGGACTACAGGTGCACACCACCACATCCAGCTAAGTGTTCTATTTTTCGTAGAAAGGGGGTCTCACTCTTGCTCAAGCTGGTCTCAAACTGCTGACCTCAAGCAATCCTCCTGCATCGGCTTCCAAAGTTTCTTTTAACAGAAAATTCAGGGCACTTATCTTTAGAGGACTGAAGCGATTGTTTTCCACCTTAACAAGAATAATCTAGCTTTTCATCTTGACTATCAAACTCTCTTGATTTAAGGACGGAGTTCTTCCTCTAATCAGCAGCCAAAGCGTCCTGATCCCTGGTTCTAATTAAGATGTTTAACTTTATTCTGTTTCTAATAGAAAGCTGGCTGAAAAAAGTGAGATTCAAACAATAGATGAAGCTCAGGGTGGAGGGGTGGGGGAGCAAGGGCAATATACGTAACCTAAACTTTTGTACCCCCACAATATGCTGAAATAAGAAGAAAAATAAAACAAACAAAAAACAACAGATGAAGACAAAACACTTTACACTGCATTTTCAAGGTAATCTAAGTTCCATTTAAATTAAGTAAAATGACCAAAATTCCTAACTGCCTCAGAAACATTGAAAGTTGCAAGTTTTGCCCTCAGCCTTTACCAAGGTCAGCATCAACTACATAGAGAATATTTCTCTTCTGTCTTTAAATTTATTATTAAAGACATCATCCACAATAATATTCAAAATTCTCTGCTAAGACACCCAAATTGCTTTAAAGAATTCAGAGAAATGTCCTTCTCACAAAAGTGTAAGCACCACACCTGGGTAATGGTACCACATCTTCAAGTATACTTGAATAAAAATTCATGCAAGTTGACCCAAAATTTTATTAACTATTTTATAAAAAGAATAATGCCTGGGGACTTCTGTTTCTAGCAGAAGAGCAGAATGAAACCTCAAACTACCATCTTATTACAAAACAACTGAATAACATCCTAGATTAAAACAAATAAATCTTTTCAAATGCATTGTTAAGCTGTGAAGAAAGTAATGAAGTTCTGAGACCAAAATCTAAATGAAAGTGGGAATCCAGACAGGCACTGAAAACCTGAACTAAACAATACTGACAGGCCAACTATCGGCAAGGCAGTGGAAGGACGAGAACTCTATGGAGCTGTGGGTGGACGCTAAGCTGCTGTGACCCCAGAACACTCCAGGCCTCCTGCACTGAAGCTGAGTACACACGCACCCTGGAGTCCACAACTCCCCCCACCCCGCCCCCGGGGGTCTTCCAACAGAAGTGCATCCACCAAACAACTCACACACCGAAGACCTAGTGTTCAGGGCAGCATTATAATGACCAAGAACTGGAAATCATTTTTATCCATCAATGGATAGAGATAAACTATGACACTGTCACATAATGGAACTCAACAATAGTAATAAATGAATGTCTGCCATACACAAGAATATGGCCGATGCCTCTAAGATAGAATCAAAGAAGCCAAGAAAAATAGTGTGTGCTATATTTTAGAAAACTCAAAATCAGGCAAAACTAATCTCCATGTCAGGAGTTGGGACAGTAGCTATCGTTGAGGAGGAGACGAACAGGGCCTGGGAGAAGGGGCTTCTGCTGTGTTGGGAGTTCTATTGCTTGGTCCAGGGCATGGCGGCTTCAGTGTCCTGCAATTCACTGAGCTGTACACTTAGGATTTGGACATTTTTCTGTATGTATGTTAACATTTCAATAAAAAGTTTACTAAAACATTAAAAATTTAATAAAAAACCACATTGCTTCAATAAAAATTATCACATTAACATTTTAAAAATACATGTATATGGTGGAGGACAAAGTTCAAAGAGTATAAAGTTCAAAAAAATACACAACGAAGAGTTGAAGAGGGAGTGATATCAGCAAGATGCCAATCAGAATCCCCTTGCGCTTGTCCCCCCACCACAAGGATAGCCAAAGCAACAAATAAACAACTATATTTTGATGAAAATAACCAAAGGAGAGTGCCAGAGCACATCAAAGGGGTGGCAAAAATCCAGTAGAACACAGAAACCAGGATGGTCACATAATGGGAAGGCAACAACATGCCTCTGGCCCCCATCTCCCAGTCAGGATCAGCCTGAACCCGGCGGACTGCTCCCTACAGGGAGGACCTCAGCACCCCCTACAAGTGCTAAGCCTAGCTAAGCGAGCCACCTGGAGTCCAGGCTAGCTAAGCGAGCCACCTGGAGTCCAGACAGCAGTCCAGACAGCTGCGCTCCCCCAGAGAAGGAGCTGACACCGTGCCCTGCCCCCACAACCAACGCTGCAGATGTGCCATCTTGGAACTGGGAACTCTGCTGGAGTGTGTCCCGCTGCAGGGGTGAGTAGCCACTGCACCCTTCCATCCCTGAGGCTTTCTCACCCCACACCACCCCCACCTGCTGGCCCACCACCCCTGAGCTGCTGATACACTGTCTTAGTCCATTTAATGTTGCTATAAAATACCTGAGACTGGGTACTTTATTTTAAAAAGACGTTTATTTGGCTCACAGTTCTGGTGACTGGAAAATTCAAGACCTGGGAGCCCATCTGTGAGGCTCTCATGCTGCTTCAACCCATTGCAGAAAGTGGAAGGGGAAACAGATGCATGCAAAGAGATTACATATCAAAGCGAAGAAGCAAGAGAGAGTCCAGGAAGCTGAACTCACATTTATAACATTGCAATCTCTGGTAACTAATCGATGGCACAATAGATTCATGAAGGATCTGCCCCATGACCCAAATATTTCCCACTAGGCCCCACCTCCCAAACATCACCACATTGAGAATCAAATTTCAATGTAAGTTTTGGCAGGGACAAACCCCATCCAAACCACAGCATACATCCTATCCTGAGGTGCCAGGCTGCCATGCTTGGCCCCTCAGAGCCTGAATTGACTTGGCACCCTACCTACTGGTAAATCTGTGCCTTGGTCATCCAGAGCAGTCACACTCCCTGGCACCAGAGCTGAAGCAGTACCCCACTTCATAAAGAACAGGTGCTTTGGCTGAGCCAATGCAGCACATGCATCCCAGGGAAACAAAGCATTGGCTGAGCTGGGGTGCCCCGCCCTGCAGGACAAACAACTGCAGCACCCTGCTTTCCTGGAACTGAACTGACCCTAAAATCTAAACTGCTGAGGCAACCTGCCTCCTCAAGGAGTAAAATGGTTGCTGTGCTGCGCCCTACTCCTCAGAGCCAACCCAAGCTACAGCCGCACTCTGCCATTCCTAAGTACTTCCTGATGCTGCACCTGGCCTCACAGAGCCCAAGATACTGCCATATCCCTCCATTGCAGGGTCCAAAGTCACCACTACGTGGTGCCTCGTCCCCTGGGGTGTGTTGCTACTATGCCCTACTGGCTCTGGTTTCCTAATTGTAGCTGTGCCCTATAATCCAGGGCCTGAAATTCCAGAGCACACTTTCCCAGAGCCAGGCCAGGCTCTGTAGGCCTACGCAGCTGGAGTGCACCTCAGAGCCAAAGGCCCCAGCTTTGTGGGGTACATGCATCTCCCTGTACCTCGGAGTGAACCTGTGCCCCAAATCCCAGGTGCCACAGCAGGTTCACAAGACCCTAAGCCCTGGACCTGGACTCCACAGCTGCTCTGGGCACTTGTGCCCTGGAACCCAGCACCACTGCAGCTGCTTGTGGGTCATGTCAGATCCAATGCCAAGAAGGATCACCTCAGCTAAGACTCTCACTGGGGGGAAAATGAGAACAGGAAGACCCTAAGAGCCCTTGCCATGAGGACTCTAACAGCATACACTGCCACAAACTCCTGCAGCCTAACTAAACCTCTGAGGCACCAGCAGTCATTGCTGATGTTGATCACAGCTGAAGAATTTGCACAGAGGCAGATTCTGTACAGATGCAGATCCCATTGCATCCACTTGGAACCTAAGCCATGGCAGCCTTCCAAACCTGTACCCAAAGACCTGTGTGGATGAAAGTCTCTCCCTAGGAAACACACTCTGTAAAGTTTGGAAGCGGTGACTGTTCCACCAGAATTGCAGACATCGATGCAGGTACATAGGAAACATGACACCACCGAAGAATCACAGTAATTCTCTAGTAACTGACTCCAAAGAAACAAAAATTTACAAATTGCCTGAAAAGGAATTAAAAATAAGGATCTTAAGGAAACTCAGCAAGATACATGAGAATACAAAGAGACAATTCAATGAAATCAGAAAAACAATTAGTGATCTGAAAGAGAAATTCAACAGAAATAGAAATCATAAAAAAGAACCAAACTGAAATCTTGGAGCTATAATAATTCAATGAATGAAATAAAAAATACAACAGCGTTTCAACATCAGACCGGATCATGCACAGGAAAGAATCTCTGAACTTGAAGACAGGTCTTTTGAAACAATCCAGTCGGGGGGGGGAGGCGGGGAATAAAAAAGCTTGAAAAAAGCCTATTGAACTTATGAAACACCATTAAGCAAACAAATGTTTGCATTATGGAAGTGATGGAGAAAGGCACAGAAAGATTATTTAAGAAAATAATCGCTGAAAACTTCACAAATCTTGGGAGAGATGTGGACATCCATATTCATGAAGCTCAAAGATCCCCAAACAGGTTGAACACAGAGAAGTTCTCATCAAGGCACAGTATAATCAAAATGTCAAAAGTCAAAGAGAAAGAGAATTTTAAAAGTAGCAAGAGAAAAGTATCAAGTCACATACAAGTCCCTATTGGACTATCAGTCGATGTCTAAACAGAAATCTTGCAGACCAGGAGAGAATGGGATGATACAGTCGAAGCGCTGAAAGGAAAAAAACCAAAAACTTGCCAGCCAAGAATGTTATACCCAGCAAAGCTGGCCTTCGGAAATGAAGGAAAAATACCCTGTTTTAAATCTCTAGTATGAAGATTAAAAGTCAAAATGGTCAAACATAACTACAGCTACAACAAATTGTTAAGGAATATACAATATAAGAAATTGTAAATTGTGGTAATAAAAATATAAATTGTGAGGGGAGGGTAAAAGTCTAGAGTATTTGTATGTGACCAAAGTTAAATTGTTATTAGCTTAAAGTTGTCTATTATAATCATAGGATGTTTTATGTAAGCCCTCAGAGTAACCTCAAAGCAAAAAACTACAGTAGATACATAAACAAGAAAAGAGACAGGAATCAAAGCTTAGCACTACAGAAAATCATCAAATTCCAAAAGTATACAATAAGAAACGATGCAAAGAACAAAGAATCTACAAAACCACCAGAAAACAATTAACAAAATGGCAGAAGTCCTTAGCTATCCATAGTAGTCTTGAAAGTAGATAGATTAAAGTCTCCAATCAAAAGACAGAGTGGCTGAGTGAGTTTTTTAAAAAGTCAACCATACACTGCCAATAAGAGACCCATTTTAGCTTTAGAAACATATATAAGCTAAAAGTGAAGTGATGAAAAAAGACATTCCACGCAAACAGTAATCAAAAGAGAACAGGGGTAGCTATACTTAGAGAAAATAGCCTTCACGTCAAAAACCATTACAAAAGACAAAGGAGGTCATTATTTAATGATAAAGGTTCAATTCATCAGGAGGACATAACAGCAAAGTACCTAAATGTATATAGCAAATATCAGTGGACATGAAGGAAGAAATACATAGCAATACAATAGTAGGGGACTACAATATCCCACTTTCAATTATCAACCAGATAGAAAATTAATAAGGAAATACTACATTTGATCTGCACTTCAAACCAAAATCCTACAGACTTATATAAAACTTTCGATCCAACAGCAGCAGAACATACATTATTCCCTAACACACATGGAACATTCCCCAGGCTAACCATATGTTAGGTCATAAAACAAGTCTAAACAAATTCAAGAAGACTGAAATCACATCTAGTATTGTTTCCAACCACAACCGTATAAAACAAGAAATCAGTAACAGGAGGAATCTTGAAAAATTTACAAATATGTAGAAATTAAACAACATGCTCCTGAACAACCAATGGATCAAAGAAGAAATCAAAAATACCTTGAGGCAAACAACAATTGAAACACAACATATCAAAACCTATAGGATGCAACAAAAACAGTTCCAAGAGGAAAGCTTATAGCAAGAAATGCCTACGTTAAAAAAAAGAAAGAAAGATCCCAAATAAAGAGCCTAACATTACATCTCAAGAAGCTAGAAAAAGAATAAAATAAATCCAACATTAGCAGAAGAAAGAAAATAATAAAGATCAGAGCAGAAATAAATCAAATAGACAACAGAAAAACCATGGGGGGGAGGAGAAATCAATAAAACCAAGAGTTGATTCTTTAAAAAAATAAACAAGAATTGGCAAACCTCTAGCCAGACAGACTAAGAAAAAAAGAAAGAAGATTCAAATAAATAAAATCAGAAATAAAAGTGGAGACATTACAACAGATGCCTAAGAAATAAAAAGGATCATAAGGGACTATTATGAACAATTATATGCCAACAAATTGGATAACCTAGAAAAAATGGACAAATTTCTAGAAAAATATCACCTACCATCTAAGATTTAATCAGGAAGAAACAGAAACAGAAAGCTTGAGCAGAACAATAACAAGATGGCTTCATGACTAAATTCTACCAAACATTCCAAGAAGAATTATTACCAATACTTCTTAAACCCTTCCAAAAATAGAGGAAATACTTCCAAACACATTTTACTAAGCCAGCATCACCTTAATACCTAAGCCAGACAAAGAAACAACAATAAACTATAGGCCATATCTCTGATAAATCAAACACTGATACAAAAATCCTCAATAAAATATTAGCAAATGGAATTCAACAATACAAAAATCCTCAATAAAATATTAGCAAATGGAATTCAACAATACATCAAAAATCAAGTGGGATTGATTTCTCTACTAATTTATCCCTGGCACGCAAGATTGGTTAAACACATGTAAATCAATCAATGTGATATATCACATTAACAGAATGAAAGATAAAAACCACATGATCATCTCAACTGATACAGAAAAAGCATTTGACAAAGTTCTGCATCTTTTCTTGATAAAACCTCTTAATGGTACAAGTATAGAAGGAAAGTTCCTTAACACAGTAAAGGCCATTTATAAAAAATCCACAGCTAACATAATAATCAATGGGGAACAACTGAAAGCTTTTCTACTAAGATTGAGTGCAAGACAGGGATACCCACTCTCATCATTTTTATTCAACACAGTACTGGAAGTATTAGCAAGAGCAATCAAACAAGAAAAAAACAACAAAAACCAAAAAGCATCCAAATCAGAAAAAACAGTAAAATTATCTCTATTTGCACATGATATGATCCTCTACATAAGAAAATCCAAAGATTCCACAAAAAACCCTGTCAGAACTAATAAATGAATTCAGTAAACTTGCAAGATATTAATACAAAATCAACATAAAAATCAGTCGCATTTCTATGTACAAATAATATTAGACTTAGCTGCAAAAGAAATCAAGAAAACAATCCCATATTTAAGAATAAATTTGGCAAAGGAGGTGAAAGATAAGAACACTGAAAACTATAAAACATTGATGAAAGAAATTTAATAATACACAAATAGGCCGGGCACGGTGGCTCACGCCTGTAATCCTAGCACTCTGGGAGGATTGCTTGAGGTCAGGAGTTCAAGACCAGCCTGAGCAAGAGCAAGACCCCGTCTCTACTAAAAATAGAAAGAAATGATCTGGACAGCTAAAAATATATATATAAAAAAAAAATTAACCAGGCATGGTGGCACATGCTGTAGTCCCAGCTACTCGGGAGGCTGAGGCAGAAGGATTGCTTGATCCCAGGAGTTTTAAGTTGCTGTGAGCTAGGCTGACACCATGGCACTCTAGCCCGGGCAACAGAGCGAGACTCTGTCTCAAAAAACAAACAAACAAACAAACAAACAAAAAAAACCCAAAAATAAATAAAGATATTCTATGTTTGTAGATTGGAAGAATTAATATTGTTAAAATGTCCATACTACCCAAAGCAAATAGACAGATTTAATGCAATCCATATCAAAAGTCCAACAGCATTCTTCACAGAAATAGAAAAAACAATCCTAAAATACATACAGAACAAAAGACCCCAACCAACCAATGCAATACTGAGAAAAACAAAGTTGGAGGTATCACACTTCCTGATTTAAAATTATATTACAAAGCTATAATAATCAAAACAGTATGGGATTGGCATAAAAACAGAAACACAGACCAACGGAACAGAACAGAGAGCATATAAGTAAATTCAAACATATTTCATATCAATTAATTTTTGACAAGGGCAACCAAGAGGACACAATGGGGAAGGAATCTCTTTAATAAATGGTGCTGGGGGAACTAGATTTCTACATGCAAATGAATGGAAATGGACCTTTATCTTACACCCTATACAAAAATCAACTCAAAATGGATGCAAGACCTAAATAAGACCTGAAACCATAAAACTCCTACAAGAGAACATAGCGGAAAATCCCCTTGACCTTGGCAATGATTTCTGGATATCACACCAAAGGCCAGACTACAAATTGAAAAATAAATAAGTGGACTATATCAAACTAAAAAGATTCTGCATAGCAAAATAAACAAATCGTCACAGCAAAATGAAAAGGCAACCTATAGACCAGGAAAACATATGTGTAAACCACATATCTGATAAAGGGTTAATATCCAAAATTTATAAAGAACTCTTACAAACTATTTTAATAGTAGAAAAACAAATAACCCAATTAAAAAATGGGCAAAGGACCTGAACAGACATTTCTCCAAAGAAGAAATAAAAATTAACACAGAAAAAGGGGAGATAAGGTAAAAAAATATAAAGAAGTCGATGTGTAGGATGAACAAGTCTAGAAATCTAATGTACAATGAGAGGACTATAGTTAATAAAAATGTATTCTATTGGGGATTTTTGTTAAATATGTAGATTTTAGCTGCTCCTGTCACACAAAAAAAGTAACTGTGAGATAGCAGATACGTTAAGTCACTTCGCTATAGTAACCATTTCACTGTCTATGTTTTTTATATCATGTTGTAAACCTCAAATATACACAAAATTTATTTTTAAAAAAAGTTTAAGTCTCTTTTTCAATCCAGAAGAAAAACCCCACTATTACCATTTTCCCATGTTCCTTTTCTAAAACATTCTATGAATATACAATTGTTCAAATTTAATGTTAGACTTTATACTTTAAAATTCAAAGCACATAAGATATTACATATAAAAACATCTGTGTGACTCCCTATCTGTAAGAGCAGATGCTGCCATCTGCGTTAACACACACACAACCTGTACCTTATACAGGGAATCCTTGCTGGGCTTTAGTTTGATGCCATGGGCAAGCCTGAGTTGACCTGTTGTTCGCATCCCTGACCAGGTGTCTTTCTCACCCACTGGTTTCAACAAAGATGTGACTGGGTTATAGAAGGCTGGAATGGAGACAGGATACCATGTTCGCATGAAGACAATATCTGGAAAGAGAGGAAATTTACTTTAACATTTTCAAAAGAAGATTAATATCCATTTCGCCAAGGAAAAAAACCCCAAATTTCACCACAAACTTCTCTACCTGGTTGCACAGTACTCGAAGAGGGACTTCACTAAGTAAATTACTCGTATATCACAACACTTTTACGGAGGGTGACCAAGGGGCTGCAGACACAACGTGAATGGTCACGCTGCATAATGTGCTCCAACTGGGGAGAGGTGGAGCTGACTCTGACTTTCTAGAGACTTGAACTCCAACCTCTACTCAACTCTCGCTAGAAAACAATAATGAACAGTAATACACTGCCTTGCATACGCCACAAAGGATATTTACCACTCATCAGCAACTTATCCTCAAAGGTGGCCCGGAAAGCTCCTTCTGGAGCCCGGAGTGCTTTCTTGATCTGTCCCCTTATTCCACTGACAGTTCGAATCACAGCACCTTCAAATTTGGCCACCTCCAAGGCAGAATTAAACATTCCCTACAGGCATATAAAAATAAAAACACATACACATAGAATCATATACTTTACCTCTATGTTCATAAATATATCCTTGGTTAAAAAACAAGAACAACTAATTTAAGGATGATATAATAATCAAAATGTATTTTGCCCCCTAAAAGTGAAATTACTACCTCAAAAAGAATACAACTTTATTTTATTTTCCCCAAAATAACATTAATCAAGACTCTACTGTGGGCTCATTAGCATACTCATCACTGGTATCTCTGTAGAAGAGAAAGTCAAAGAGGTATTTATTAGACTGAACTGGCCTAGGTAGCCTTTGCTGGTATCTCACAGGTTGGACTGCAGCTCAAATTCAATTACTTAGGTGCATGCACTTAAAAACTAAAAAGAGCTAGACAAAAGCCGGGGGTATTATTACATTATACGGAAAGAACATTTTATGATCTTAACTGTTTTTAATGGAAATATGCCCCCTAATGAAATTTTCAATAAAAGCTGCTCAAACTAATCTCCCAAAATACTGCAGAACAGTGTGTCCATTTCTCTGCATTCTTGCTAAGTTTCCTATAAATTGGTTTGTCTATTTTTCTACTGAATGGTTAAACATGTGATTTTTTCCCCTTTCTTAACACAAACCAAAAAGTAGGAAATAAAACCCAGTGCATAAAATTATATATTTTCAATATCAGTTCTGTGGCGGCTTCACATGGGAGCAACAAGTAATAGCCTCAATTATGAAATATGTTTTACTTCACCTTAAGATTTTTCAGCATATTTAGGTAACACAGAGACCAACATAAAAAAGTAAATGAAAATATTAAAGATCCAGTTTATAAAAGATTTCCAATACTTTTCTGAAAACATTAGACCCATAATTTAGAGTATTTCATTCCTCCTTTAACAATATATACATTTATAAATATGTGACTATGTAGATATACAGACCTTAATAAATGAAGTGTTCTTGAAAATTTTATATGGAAAACCAGTTAGCTTTAATTTCTTCACAATTTTTATGGACTTATCCAGATCAAGGACAACTCCTGTGGCAGCTATCCGGAAATCAGGCTAAAAGGAACCCCAAAATTTGAATGTAGGAATAATATCAGCAAGACAAAACCTACAATTCTCTGTGATGCAATAAATTACCAAGTGTACTTCGCTTACAATCAGCTAAGGAAAGAACAAGAGAGAACATCTGAACATGAAACACAGTATTTTAACAGAAACAATCTAAAATTTTAATACTGGTAAGCCAAACTAATGATGATAAGTTGACTACTTTCCTGAGACTGATTTCATAAGAACATAATTTCACAATCTATTTGGAATGAAATGGAAAATAAAAATACAGTTGCAATGTTTAAGAAATTAAATTTTGGCCCTCTAGAGCAGATTCCCTCTGCTCATTATTTTGTTTTCTTCTCTGTTAAATGGGGCCAATGAAACTTACTCTGACGGGTCAAATGAAGATGAGTGAACATACTTTGCTAAGCCAGCATGACTAGGAGGGTAAACTCATGTCTAGCTGGTCTAGTACGTATCCTCAGTACCTAGTTAGTATACTGCTTAGCACATGAGGAACACTGCATAAGTACTTTCTTAGCTAAATACGTCCCAAAAATGCGCAATAAATTATCTTCATATCATTGTAATTCTTCTACTTCGCCATATCTACTCCCATACCCTACTTAAAAGCATATAGGAAGATTAAAAGCAAAAAGAAATTTACTTTATATTACATATTAAAAATGAGTAATTTTCGACTCAAAATTTCATGTACATAATAATCCATATTCAAGATATATTTCTGAAACACAATCTATAAAATAAACCATCCAAGGCAGTTACCATCATGCCACTGACAGACTGTATTGCCAAGAACCCAGTTCCCTGCGGAGTGACAGGACCTTAAAGAAAACAGGAAAATAGGGAATATAGTAAACCACAAATTCTGGATTCTGTCTTACGTATATTACTCCAAAACCCCCCACCCCCCAAAAGACAGAAAAATCTTATGAATTGGGATTTCATGAAAGGAAAAGAACAAAGCTATAATGACACAGCCTAAAGGTTTAAATTAACCTACAAGCAAGTTATTCTAATCACATTTTACCCCAAAAGGTCGCTCCACAATGCATGTGCTGTGGGGTATATTTTAGAAGCCTTTGTCTTCCATTGTGGTCTTCAATATAATAAAGTGGGATGGTCTGAAACCGCCTCCATCCTACAGAAAAAATTACTGGATCTCGCGACTTGAGAATTTTCTTATACCAGCGATGTTTCTTCAGACGCATCTGAGGGAAGAAGAGAGTTCAGTAAGATGCCCGGTGGAGAGCACATCCAAAGACCCTCAGTTGCCAAACATGCAGCACAGGGCACCTACCTGCACATATCCGACATTGCCCTCACTGTTGCCCAGACCACCCAGAACAACTGGGTAATGGGGGTCAAAGTTCAGCACAAATTCACAAGGAACATTCTCAATCTCAATTCGGACATACATCCCAGGTCGAAAACCCTCATACTGAACTCTGGCTTCATCATCTTGATCTTCAAATTCTGCCCGATTAAGCTGCATGTAAGAGGGGGGAAACTCATAATGCCGTTATTTTTAATAAACATAAGATTAATATTAAAACGTGAGTACTTCCTAAATAAACCAAGGACAGAATTATTTAGCCATAACCTATTAAAAATAATATAAATTATTTTTATATTTTATATAAATATCCCTACAGTTTGTTCAGAATATGTCCCAACTGTTTTCTTCTCTGTTGCTCCAACATTCAGCAAATGTAAACAGCTCTGAGAGGAGCCCTGAATGTCCACACTCAAAACTTCCCCAGTCCACACCTTCTTTTCTTACTCTCCAATTATTTCATACTTTTTCCTGTCTTTAAACACCCAACACCTCCTCCCTCATCCTCACTCTCAGCTGATGCCTGTTTCCTAACTCACTTGAACCTAAAGAACTTCCATTGTCAATCCTGTACCACGTTTACACCTGTATCCAGACTCTGCGCTGCCAAATAGGTAGCTACGTGTGGCTCCTTAAATTAAAATTAAATAATATTTAAAATTCAGTTCCTCAATCACACTTGCCACACTGCAAGTGGTCAACATCAACATGTGGCCAGTGGCTACGATATTGGACAGCACAGATATGCATGTCCCTGAAGGCAGAAAGTTACTACATACCAACCATTCTTGCTGGACTTTATTCCAACAGACCTGCCCTCTGTTATTTCTCTCATCTTAAAATCATCTTTTGACTCCACTTCCTCTATCAACTACTGCTCCATTTCTCTGCTTCCCTCTGCAGCAAACCCCACAAAAGTTCTCTACAGTAGCAGTCTCCAGTTCCTTTGCTCCCATTCTCCTAAATCCATGAGAATTGGACTTTCACTCACCACTCTATGAAAATGCTTGCCAAGGCACTAAAGGCCTCCACCTTCCTACTCCAGTGGTTAGTTCTGTCTACATCGTGGTCAACGTAACAGAACTGAACAATGTTTCACCTCCTTCTACAGGTGGCTTCCAGCATGCCTGGCATTCTCTGGAGATTTCTTCTCCCTCTTGGGCACTGCTCGGGCCCCACTGCTGCTCCCTCCTCTCACCCACATCAGTCCTGCTCCACCTGCCCCATCTCTGCACTCACTCCCCAGGCCATCTCGTGGCTTTTAAGTAGCCATCTATATGCTGAGGACAGTACATCTGAGTCCCTGGCCAGACCTCTCTCTCTAGACTTGACACTCCACTGTCTGAGCATACCTCAAACCTACCCAACCCCACAAATCACCTTCCCAGACAAGCCTGCACCAACTAGAGGCCTTCCTACCTAACTAATGACAACCCATCCTTCCAGTTAACTTCTACTTGTCATCCTCATTTCCTCGCACACACCCCACATTCACTCCACTAGGAAATCCTACTGACTTAGCTTTCAAATAAAGTATATCCAGATGTGACTCTTTGTCTCACCTCTACTGCCACCTCCCTGGTTTGCGCGTGACTGAACTTCTGCCAGAGCAATCCTTTCAAAGGGAAGCCGATCATGAATATCTGGCCTCTGCTCCAAACTGTCCAAGGGCTCCCTTCACTGAGTGAAAATTCAAAGTCTTTTACAATGGCCCACAAGGCTCTAAGTAACCGTAAGTTGTAAATGGGCTGAAGCAAAGACTTCAGAACTGGTTTTACATTTGTTATTCATGTCTGCCAAAGATCAACATAGACTTGTAACCACTAAGTTAATGACTAATCACGAGATACTTCTTTGACTAGATGAAGGCCCAGGTTGAGCAAAGCCTTTCAACCACATTTTCACAAATCATATATTTAATTTGTATGGTCCAGCTTACAGAGATGCTCGGTGGCCCCACTAACAAAGCACAACTCAGACACTACCAACTGTAAACACCTCTCTGTGTCTCCTTCAGAGTGAGATCATCACCTGAAACAGCCTGCTCAGCACCCCCAGGCACGAAGGCCACACTATCTCCCTTCATCTCCACATCTGACCTTACACTCAATATGTCCTTCTGAACTCCGACCGAGAAGAGTTCTCAGAAAACTTCCCCTGGAGAGCACTGGTATGTGCATAAGCCACACAGACCACAAATCAGGGAGCAGCAGCTGGAATGTGAAGCCAACACTTGCACTGAAGTGAATAATACACTGTCTCAAATCACTATACTGTGAGATCCTCAAAAGTGACCACCATGTCTCAGTGATTTCTGCTTCATCTGCACCTAATGGTTGGTATAAAAAATAGGTAATGATATTTTTCTGGTGAATTTCGGACTGAAGGAGCAATTAGATCACCGCATGAATAAACACACTCACATGCATCTCGACCCAGGAGTCAGGATGAAAGGCACAGAAGCAGGTCAGAAGCAGAGACCCAAAGTTAGGTCGGTTATAGCCTTGACAAGAGACTAAGAGGAACTGAGTTTTCTTACCTGTGCTTGTTTCTGCATTTCTCCTTTAAGATCATCAAAATATGTGCTTTCTCCTTCATCATATTCTGCATCAAACATCTCCTTCAGTTTTCTCTTCTTATCTAAATGCTTTTTCTTGGCACTTTCCTCTGCATCACGGTCAATTTCTTCCTTAACTTCTTTCTCTACATCTTTACTCTTAAATTTCCAAAAAAGAAAATTTTGTGAAGTTTATAGAGATCTTTTCTTTAATCATTAAAGCAGAGTTTAAAAGTTCTATTTGAGCCGCAATACTCTTAGTTATGATCATAATGAATAAAACAAAACACAGCCTTTATCTCTAAATAAAATGGTATTGCTACAGGAAACAGACACCTGCATTACGATTAACCGTCATTCCTTAATCTGGCTGGGAATGCCAAACAGGAATAAAAACAATAGTAAGTGTCCTCAACTCAGGTGCTTCCAGACACTGTTCTCAGTAAGTACTAGGGAGAACAGAGAATTTGCTTTTTTAAATGACAGTTAAATGTACAAAGAGGAAGATGATGGCAAAAGGAATGGTGGAGAGGAAGACCCAGGGGCTAAAACTTCCATGAATAAAAAATTATAAATGAGTATGGCAAGAAGGGGTAGTAGGTGTCATCAAAAGACCAAGAGTAACAAATAAACAAATAACCTTTTATCTGTCCCGACATCTCCACACTTTCAGGAACGAATCTCTCTATCTGGTCTATAATCTTCACAGATAACAGGTACGATTTGCATTTCTCAATATAGGCCTCTTGAGCTGACAGCCGGCCATGGCAAAGTCATACCTTGGTATCTGGGCCTGATTTTCCCTTGTGCACGTCCCCTGTCTCCAGGTCTTCAAAGTCGCCGTAGAGCTCCTCTGAGAAAAGAAAATCCAAAGGCTCCTCTATAAATGGGGCCTGTGTGAGCCACCAGGACCACCTGCCCAGGCAGGCTGTGCGCTCTGCATTCTAAACCTCGGTCTTGTTGTTCCCGTTACCATACATACCAAGAGGGTTCTGCACTTACAAAGGCTTTTTAAAAAAATTGTTAGTATTTCATCATCTGTTTAGGTAAAGTAAATGGATCCAATCCACACTTCCATACTTTATATCGAAATCCCACTTAGCCAAGAGCTATTAACACTCTAGATGAGAGAGACACAGAGGTGGCAGGCATGGGCCAGCAGGGGAGTCCCCAAAACCAACTGTTCAAAGAGTGAATAGAAAAGCCCTGGCTTGGCCGGGCGCGCGGTGGTTCACGTCTGTAATCGTAGCACTCTGGGAGGCTGAGGTGGGAGGATGGCTTGAGGTCAGGAGTTCGAGACCAGCCTGAGCAAAAGCGAGACCCTGTACATACTAAAAATAGAAAAATTACCTGGCATGGTGGCATGTGCCTGTAGTCCCAGCTACTCAGGAGGCTGAGGTGGGAGGATCACTTGAGCCCAGGAGTTAGAGACTGCAATGAGCTATAATCACTCCACTGCATTCTAGTTGGGGTGACAGAGCGAGACTCTCTCTCAAACAAACAAACAAACAAAAAAAAAGCCCTGGCTTGATAACAGCATATAGGAAAAAGAGTCTTGAAGTAAGTTCAACACAACACAACCATGTAACACACCTAGGGAAAATCTTAGATTCTATAAAGTATAGAAAATAAAATAAAAGTAAAGCCCAAAACAGCACCAGACCCACAGGAAGTGCTCATTCACTCATTCCTTCATTCGTTTCTGGAGCTCAGTTATAGGTCCTACTCTTAAATAGACGAGCTGAAACTCCTTTAGGAAGGCAACATTTAAAAAGGTATTAAAACATTTTCACGTAAGATAGAACCAAAGAACTGGGCAAAGATATAATAGATGGGAAGCTCCTATTTGTACAATAATAAAAATTTAAAAAGGATGTAATAGGAATAAATCTAATGAGAAATGTGCAGGAACTTCATTTAAAAGATAAAATTAAAAAGTTTTAATATGCTACCAATAGTACCATAAGCTAATAATGCTTCCAGGTGCTCTCCATACCAGGCACCGCCTTCAGTACTTTACTTGCCCTAACTGCACCCTGCAGTACAACCCAAGGAAGCAGGTACCGTAAATACTATCTGCTGAACAAATAATGACATGCCCTAGTTTGTAAAGAAAGACTAAACATCACAAATATGCCAGTTCTCTTTAACACAGTTCCAATACAAAACCACCAATAAGGATTTCTGGCTAAAGAAGAGAACACAGTGTTTTCTCCTATAACCCAAACTCTAGAAATATTGCGAGACACAAGAGACAATCAAAGAACCCTGAAAGGTGGAAAGAAAAAGATGGACTGTTGAGGGACCCCGGGACACAGGAATGACACAGTAGAGCAGGATGTCTCACTAGACCCCACCCAACAGAAAGGCGACCCAGGCCTAGTGTTTCCCAACCCCCAACCTAGCAGCAGAAGGCAACTAGGTAAGGTCATTCTTCCCCCAGATTGAAGGAGGTAAACCTGCGGCAGCCCTGGTAGGGGGACAAGGAGGCTCACTGACAACAATGGCCCAAAGGTGCTCTCTTTCCCCGAGGGCCTGGGCCAACCGCCCCTCTTTTATCAAAACATCAGGGTGGCAGAAGGTTACTGGCAAGGGCAATTCTACCTGGTCTGATGCTCTCCTCCCGCATCCAAAAATAATGTGGGGCCAGGCAAGCCCAGCAAAGGATATCCCCCACAAAATAAGCAATCCCCCTACACATAGGCCAAAATAATCCCCCAACCCAGTCGCAGCAGGTGGCCCAGCCTGGGGCAGCTCGCCTATTCCCTCAAGTGGGCACCAGGAGGGACCAGGCAGAGTGCCAGTGGCACCAGATAAACCAGGCAGACCAAAATAGCACCATGAAGGCTCTGACACTAAATTGCCATTGGAACCACAGCCCACAAAGTAGACCAGTACTACTAAACCTAAACAGGAGTGCTGCCTGTGAAAATAAAAATGTTACATGGGGCCCAGTCTCCTAACATAATAACCACGTATGTAGGATACAAGAGAATATAACCTGTCATTACATGAACCAAGAATATTATAATTTTAATGTGAAAAGACAACTGAAGACACCTACACTGAAATGGATCAGATGTTGGAATTATCTGACTTGTATCTTAAAGCAGCCATTATTAAAATGCTTCAACAAATTATTAAAAGCATTACTAAAAGCCACTAAAAATCCTATGGCAACAAACAAAAAAATTAAAAACTTCAGCAAAGAAATTGAACAAGAATCTAATGGAAATTAGAGAATGAAAATACAGTAACAGAAATTAAAAACTCTCTGGATGGGCTCAACAGTAAAAATGGAGATGACGGAGATAAATGGAGAAACTGAGGCCCAATCAACAGAATTCACCCCGACTAAACAACAGAGAGAAAATAGCTGGAAACAAATGAACAGAGCCTCACAGACATACAGGACAATAACAAAAGGCCCAACATTTATGCCAAGTCCCAAAGGAGACAAGGGCTGAAAGAGTACACAAAGAAATAATGACTGAAGTTTCCCACGTTTAGTAAATATAGAAACTTACAGATTTGAGAAGCCAAGCAAACCTCAAAGTGAACCCAAAGAAAACCACACCAATTCAAGTTTTGAACACTAAAAACAAAGGCAAAATCTTGAAAGCAGCAAGAATGAAAGGTAGAATACCTATAGGGGCACACACATTCAAATAACAGTTATGTTTCTCCTCTGAAATCATGGAACCCAGAAGGAGGTAACCCAGCATTTTTCTAGTGCTTAAAGAAAAGAATGGTCAGCTATGAATTCTACACCTAGCAAAACAATCCGTTGGAAATGAAGAAGGAAATAAATTCTCAGAAGAATGAAAAAAACTATAGGAATTTGTCACTAGCAGACCTATCCTGGAAAAATGGCTACATAAAGTTATTAGGCAGAAAGGAAGTTATAAAAGGATGAATATGGGACCATGCGGAGGGGGGAGAAACAGCAGAAAGGCCAGAAACGTGGATACAATGTGGATGTATACAATTGACTATCTTCCTCGTGAGTTTTTAAAATTACATTTGATGACTAAAACACTATACCAACATCAAATACTCAAGCCAATGATATTTAAAAGTGGGGAAGGTAAAGGGACTAAATGAAAGACAGGGTTCCACATTTCAAAGTGGTAAAATGTTGGCACTAGTAGACTATACTATTATTTTACCACATGCACATTGTAACACCCAGAGCAACCATTACAAAACTACACAAAGAGACACACTCAAAAACACTATAAATAAATCAAGGTGGAAAGAAAGGGAACCAGAGGAAACAAAACAAATCATAAAATATCAGACTTAAGCAATTATGTATCAATAAGCACCTTAAATGTAAATGGTATAAACACACCAAAAGACAGATTGATGGAGAGGATATAAACACATGGCCCAACTAGACACTGTTTACAAGAAACTCATTTCAAACATAACAACCTAAATAGGCTGAAAGGATGGAGGAAGATATACCATGCAAACAACTTTTTAAAGAGGCATGGGCCGGGCGCGGTGGCTCACGCCTGTAATCCTAGCACTCTGGGAGGCTGAGGTGGGCGGATCGTTTGAGCTCAGGAGTTCGAGACCAGCCTGAGCAAAAGCGAGATCCCATCTCTACTAAAAATAGAAAGAAATTATATAGACAGCTAAAAATATATATAGAAAAAAAAAAATTAGCCGGGCATGGTGGCACGTGCCTGTAGTCCCAGCTATTCGGGAGGCTGAGACAGGAGGATCCCTTGAGCTCAGGAGTTTGAGGTTGCTGTGAGCTAGGCTGAGGCCACGGCACTCACTCTTGCCTGGGCAACAGAGTGAGACTCTGTCTCAAAAATAAAATAAAATAAAATAAATAAAGAGGCAGGAGTGGCTATATTAATATTTCATGAAGTAGACTTGAGAAGAAAAAAAATTACTAAAGTGAGAGAGGATCTTTGCTCAATTTTAAGATCTAAAATTGGCATGTGCTGGCTTAATATCTTTCAGCCTCACAGGGCGCCAAAGGCTTAACTGTGAGTTTCCCTGCTCCTGTCAGATAGGTCCCCACAGCCCCCAGCAGGAAAGCCTCCCCACCCAGTTAGTTTTTTTCTTCACCTGTCTGCCCGTTTGTTATTCAAATAAGCCAATCACATCTTCCCAAGGGAACCAATGGTCATCCTGTTGCTACAAAGCTCACCTCCCACAGCCCCTAGCTGTTCACTCTGCTCCTGAGTACAACGCCTTTGTGACCCTTCTTGGTGTGCAGTGTCACCCTCCCCTGAGCTGTGAGTATATGTGACTAAAAAACTGCTGTCAATTTCATCTGTCCAGGTCGGGTGTCATGTGTTTGGCCATCTTGTACTATTTAGGGTGGAGAGCCCTCCCTCAAGAGCAAAAGGGGTGAAAAAGAAGTGACCATAACAACTACATAATGGCAAAAGGATCAATCCCCACGAAGACATAACAATCCCAAATGTTGTATGCACCAACAGAGCCTCAAATAAATGAAGCAACAATTGATAGAATTGAAAGAAAATGTAGATAAAATCCACAATGATATTATACTTTGCAACTTCAATATCCTCTTCTCAGCAACTGTTAAAACTAGGCAGAAAATGAGCAAGGATACAGAAGATCTGAACAATAGTCAACCCGCAGAGTCTAACTGACATCTACAGAACACTCCATCCACCAACAGCAGAGTACATAAATTTTTAAAGCACCAACAGAACATCTACAAGACAAAGCACATTCTGAGCAACAAAACAAATTTAAAAGAATTCAAATCCTAAGGTATATTCTCAGAATATAATGTAATTAAACTAGAAATCAATAATAGGAACACAAGAAGAAACTCTTTAAATATTTGGTAATTAACAATATACTTCTAAATAAGGCATGGGCCAAAAAGAAGTCCCAAAGGAAGTATAAAAATATATAGAACCGAATGAAAATGAAAATACAACATATGAAAATTTGTGCTAAGCAGTGCTGAGAGGGAAATTTATAGCATTAAATGCTTACACAAGAAATGAAAAAAGGTCTTGAACCAATAATCTAAGAAAATTGAAAAAAAAGAGCAAAATAAACCTAAAACAAGCAGAAGAAAAGAAAAAAATCAACAAAATTGAAAATAGGAAAGCAACAGAAAACCAATGAAATAAAATGCTGATTATTTGAATAAAATCAACAAAATTAACAAATATTATAACGATAAAAACAGAGAAGAGATAAATCAACAATATCAAGAATGAAACAGGGGATTATCAAAAAGGATACTGCAGCCATTAAAAGAGTGAACATCACCCTCGGAATACCCAAGCTGGCCTCTAGGAGAAGATACTCAGTGGAACTTCCACTTCCCCAATAGGCCTTGAAAATCATAAACTACCAAAATTCAGGCAAGATGAAATGGATAACCTCAATCATCAAAGAAATATTAATAAAATTTGTAATCAAAAGTTTCTGAACAAGAAATCTCCAAGTCCAGATGGTTTCACTGGCGAATTATACCAAATAGTGAAAGAATTCTTACCAATTCTAGGTGGACTCTTCCAGAAAACAGAAGAATAGGGAACACTTTCCAACTCATTTTACGGGGCCATTATTACCCTGATACCAAAATCTGATGAAGACAGTTCCCCCCAGAAAGGGAAACAAAACAAACAAAAAACCCACTATAGACCAGTATCTTTCATTAACTTAGACACAAAGAGTCCTCAACAAAATACTGTCAAATGGAATCTAACAACATATGAAAAGACTTGTACACAAATTCTCATATGTTGCATTTTCATTTTCAGTCACCACCAATGTGAGATTTATTCCAGGTATGAAAGGCTGGCTCAACATTCAAAAATTAATCAATGTAATCCACTATATCAAAAGGATAAAGAATAAAATTCATATGATCATATCAATTGACACTAAAAGACATCTGACAAAATCCGACAGCCAGTCATGGAGGAAAAAAAAAAAAAACCCACAGTGAAAATATCAAGAACAATGTGTGAGGTCATTCTCAGCACTCTCATTCAACACAGTACTGAAAAGTCCTAGTCAATGATGGACAAAAGGAAGGAAGGGAGGGAGGGAGGCAGGAAGAACAGGCTCCACAGGTAGAAAAGGAAGAAATAATGCTGTCCTTACTTCCAAGTAAGATGAATATCTGTGTAGAAAATCCCAGGCAATCCACAAAAAAAACCCAAACCTCCTAGAACTAATAGTTCTAAAAGTGAGTTCAGCAAGATAAAAGATAAACACACGAAAATCAATCAAAATTAAATACTTAAGTGTAAACTTATTAAATATATTCACAACCAGTATGCTGAAAATCACAAAATACTGATGAAATAAAAAAATAAATGGAGAAATATCTGTGTTCATGGATTCGAATAATCAAAATAGAAAAGATTCTCCCCAAACTTATCTATAGGTTTAATGCAATTCCTGTCAAAATCCCAGCTGAGTTTTTGTAGACATAGACAAGTTTATTCTAAAATTTATATAGAAAGTCACAGGCTGTGGCATAGCTAAACCAATCTTGAAAAAGAAAAAAGTGAAAGGAATCACTCTACTCAACACTGATGTTTGCTACAAAACTGCAGTAACCAAGACCATGAGTGTGGTATTAGCCAAGCGATTAACAAATGATGTCAGTGGAACATAAGAGAGAACCTAGAAATAGACCCACACAAAGATGCTTAACTTATTTTTGACAAAGGTACAAAAGCAATTCAATGGAACAAATGGTGCTGGAAAAATTATACACCCATAGGTAAGAACATAAACTTTGACCTAAGCCTCACACCTTATATAAAAAAAAAAAAAAAATCAAAATAGATCATGGACATAAACAGAAAACAAAAAACTTATACAACTTTTAGAAAACAATGCAGGAGAAAAATCTTCAGGATCAAAGAATAAGAAACAGTTCCTAGACTTGACACCAATTGCACAATCCCTTAAAAAAGAACCTGATAAATTAGATATCATCAGAATTAAAAAACTTTTGCTCTGTGGAAGGCCCTGTTAAAAAAAATGAAAAGGCCGGGGGCGGTGGCTCACGCCTGTAATCCTAGCACTCTGGGAGGCCGAGGCGGGTGGATCGTGTGAGCTCAGGAGTTTGAGACCAGCCTGAGCAAGAGCGAGACCCTGTCTCTACTAAAAATAGAAAGAAATGATCTGGACAGCTAACAATATATATAGAAAAAATTAGCTGGGCACAGTGGCACATGCCTGTAGTCCCAGCTACTCGGGAGGCTGAGGCAGAAGGATTGCTTGAGCCCAGGAGTTTGAGGTTGCTATGAGCTAGGCTGATGCCACAGCACTCTAGCCTGGGCAACAAAGTGAGACTCTGTCTCAAAAAAAAAAAAAAAAGAAAGAAAAGAAAAGAAAAACTATAGACTAGGAGAAAATATCTGCAAACCATGTATCTGATAATAGAGTTAAATATATAAAGTACTTCCAATACTCAACAGTAAAAAAAAAAAAAAAACAATTAAAAAAAGGGCAAAAGGACAACCACAGACATTTTACATCTGTATAGAAGACATAAAAGATGGCAAATGAGCATCTGAAAAAAATGCAACGTCATTAGCCATCAGGGAAATATAAATTAAAATCACAATGAAATATCACTACACACCTATTAGAATGGCTAAAATAAACTATAGTGAGAATACCACACATTGGCAAGGATGCAAAGAAATTAGCTCACTCATATATCGCTGTTAAAAATATAAAATGGACCAATCATTCTGGAAGTTTCCTAAAAAACAAGATATGCAATTGCCATATTACCCAGCAATTGCATTGAGAATTTATCCCAGAAAAATGGGAAGTACATATTTACACAAAAACCTATACATAAATGTTCATAGCAGCTTGATTTTTAATAGTAAAAAACCCAGATCTCCTTCAGGGGTGAAAGGCTAAACAAATTGATACAGCCATACCACGGAATGCTACTCGGCAATAAAAAGTAATGAACTATAGTTACATGCACCAATTGCAATGGCTCTCCAGGGAATTATGCTAAGTGAAAACAAGTCAGTCACAAAAGGTTATATCTTGTATGATTCTGTTTACTTAACATCCTTGAAAATGACAGAAATGGAAAACAGATTTGTGGTTGATAGGGATAAGAATTGGGGGATGGAGGAAGAGCAGGGAGGTGGGTGTGTTTATAAAAGAGGAACACAAAGGATCCTTGTGATGTAACTGCTCTGTATCTTAACTTTTGGCAGACATACTAAACTGCACATGTGATAAAAGAGCACAGAACTACATACACACACACACAAGTACAACTGAGGAAATCTACATAGGATCAGTGGATTGTATTAATGTCAATATCCAGGTTGTGATCTTATATTATACTATATATAATAATATACACAATACATATAGTATACATATAGTATAGCAGAAGGTACAAGAGATCTCTCTGTATTAGTTCTTATAAGCGCATGTGAATCTACAATTCCATCTACAATTATCTCAAAATAAAAAGCTTAATTAGGAAAAAAGAAAACCCACAGAGATTTCCTTTGGAAATAGATGATTCTAAAGTTCACTTGGAAAAATAAGCAAAACCAGGACAAAGCAAGACTGTTTATTTTGACCACTTCTAATCAACACTGTACTAGAAGTCTGAGCCAGTGAAGCAAGGCAAGAAAAATTAATAAATCACCCAGATAGAAAAGAAAGAAGTAAAATTATCTTTATTCACAGATCATATATGATGGTCTTTGCAGAAAATTCTACAAAATATATTAAAAAACCTATTAGAACTAATGAGTGATTTAGCAAGATTACAGGATACAAGATCAATATACAAAAATCAACAGTATTTTTATATATTAGCAATACACAAATACAAATTCATAATATCATTTAAATAACATTAACAATATGAAATACTTTGGGATACATTTGTTTAGAGTTGTACAAGACTGTATTCTGAAAAGACTGAGAGACATTAAAGAACAACAAAATAAATGAAGAGATATTGTGTTCATGGATCAAAAACTCAATATTGTTAAGGTGTCTATTTTCCCAAATTGTTTTACAAGTTCCATGAAAAACCAATCTAACTTGTAGTGAGCATTTTGTGTAGCAAACAAGCTGATCTTAAAATTTATATGAAAATGCAGAGAACTTAGAATAGCCAAAACAACTTTGAAAAGAAGAGTAAGTCTGAAAACTTGAACTACCTAATTTCAAGACTAATTATAAAGCTATAAGTAACTGAGACACTGTAGTATTGGTATAAAAATAAACAAATGTATCGAGGGTATAAAACAGAGTCCAGTAACACCCATATATGGTCAACCAATGCAAGGCAATTCGGTGGGGAAAAAGATAGTCTTTTCAACAGATGGTGCTGGGAAAAGTGGATATTCATATAACCTAACACCATATAAAAAATTAACTCAAATTGGATCATAGACCTAAATGTAAAACCTAAAATTGTAAGACCGATAGAACATATGAGGAAATCTTTGTGACCTTGGGTGAGGCAATGATTTCTTAGACATGATATGTAGAGTCCATAAAAACTTAATAAATTGGCCTTCATCAAAATTAAAAACTTTGCCCTATAAAAAGCCTGTTAAAGACATGAAAAGATACAGTCTTGGGTGACTATGAAAAAAAAAATATGAAAAGATAGCCACACACCAGGCAAAATAATTGCAGATCACATATGACATAGAACTTGTAACAAGAATATGTAAAAATTCTTAAAATTCAGTAAGGAGACAAACAACCAGATTAAAATTAATTCAAGATGGATAAAAGACTTAGTAAGGCATGAATCCATAAGAACTGTAGAAGAAAATTTAAGAAAAACTCTTCTATTAATAGATACCTATCTAGGCAAATAATTTATGAGTAAAACCCCAATAGCAATTACAGCAACAACAAAAATAAATAAATGGGACTTGATTAAATTAAAAAGTTGCTGCGCGGCTAAGGAAATAACTAACAGAGCAAACAGACAACCTGCAGAATGGGAGAAAATCTTCGCAATCTACACATCCGATAAAGGGCTAATATCCAGAATCTACAAAGATACACAGCTTTAATCACTGGTGTCTCAGTAACAAACAATAAAGCTGTCCTAATGATAAATGAATCAACAGAGACCAATGATATAAACTAGAAAGGCCAAAAAAATACATATATATGAAGAATATGACAAAAACGGCATTTTAATCAGTTGGAAACAGAACAATTGTATTGGGAAGAACTTGCTGACCACCTGAAAAAAACTGTATCTATGCTTCTCAACTTACACCAAAATAAGTAGATGAATCAGTATATGAACTAGTAATTTAAATTGAAAACTGGAATCAAGTACTAGAACAATGAATTTTGTTTTACAATTTGTTTACAAAAGGCTTTTTGAAGTATAAGATATAGTCCAAAAGTCATTTAAGGCAAAACTGACAATTATAACTTCATTAGAAAAGAAAATTCCACATAAAAGAACCATAAACAAAGTTAAATAGAAATGTTAAACTGGGGGTAGGGGTGGTACCTCATATCACAAAAGGCTAATTTTCTTAATATATAAAGAATTCCTACAAATAAGTAAGAAAAAGATCAATAATAACCCAATAGAAAAAAGGGCAAAGCATATGCAAATACAGCTCATGGAAAAAGAAATACACATGGCCCTTTAACCCATGGGAAGATGCTCAGATTCCCAGAGATCCAAGATTTTGCTAGCACTCTCTTCATTAACTGTGACAAATGTACTATATGCATGTAACATGATAATAATAGGGGAAACTGGGTGAGGTATTTGGGAACTCCATACCATAGTCACAACTTTTCTATAAACCTAAAACTATTATGAAATAAAGCAATTTTTTTAGGTGAGTAAAAGACTTAAATAGACATCTCACAAAAAGAAGATACTCAAATGGCCAATAAGCACTTGAAAAAATGTTCAACATCATTCTCATCAGGGAATGCAAATTAAAACCACAATGAGATATTATGTCATACCCACTAAACTGATTAAATAAAAAAAGACTGATGATTACCAGATATTGGTGAAGAGGTAAACTGAAACTCTCACCCACTGCCCAGTTCTCTTTGGAGAACTGTTGGGCAGTTTATTTTGTGGTGGCCCATGGAGACAGGATAGACCTCCCCCACAAAATTCGGTTTGGATGTTGAGACTGGGACAGTATACATGCAGCAAGAGGGTTCGGGAAGATTTATGACTCACATAATGAGACTTTCTGAGGAGAGCAGGGCAGGCTTCCAAGCTAGTTCTATCAAGGAGGGAACTGGGAAGGAAAAGAGAGTTTGGAGGCTTCAGTGGATGTTTCAGAGGGTGGGGCTTGTGTGAGGGCAGGTGTGTACATGGAAACCTCCTGCTGGCGCCACAAGAGGGAGCACCTAGGCCTTCTTATCAGCTTACCCAGGGTGGGACAGAAGAGGGAAGGGGCTCAAAAGCTGTCAGCAGCCAAATATTAAAAAGATAGAATCAGACCCTCTTACACAGTTTCTTATAAAGTTGGGCATTCATCTCCCTTATGGCCCAGCCTATCCTAGGTCTTTACCAATGAGAAAAGAAAACTGGTTTCTACAAAAAGACCTATATGCAGTGTTCAGAGCAGCCTTAATTGTAATAACCAAAAATATAAACAGAAATGGCCATCAAGAGAAAAGTGGATAAACAATTGTGGCACATCCCCGCAACAGAATTCCACGCAGCAGTAAGAAGAAACTACAATATGAATGAATCTCAAAAATATTCTGCTAACTAAAAGAATCCACAGGCAAAAGAAACTACACTTCATTATGCAATCCTAGAAAAGGCAAACCTAATCTGTAGTGACCGGTTGCCTTGGGGCTGGTGGTGTTGTGGGGACACAGGGGTGCTTTCTGTAGTGATGGGAATGTTTTATTTCTTGGTTGTAATGTACATGAACACATACACTCTCCGAACTATCCAAACTATATTGCTATTAATAAACCAGATACAAAACATATCTAAAGTATGATTAAAAATGAAAACACGATGAAGCAAAGAACCTAGACACCGACGAATACATGCTGATCTCATTTGTACGAAGTCCACGATCTGGGAAAACAAATCTGTGGTGACAGAAATTCTGAAGTGACTGCCTGGGACAGCCACTGGATCTAACAAAGCAGATAATTTACAAAGCTAACTTTAAGAAAAAGAGAGGAACAAAATTAGAAATGAGAAAGTACATAATAGATGAAAGCTTTTTTATTCTATAATAAATTTAAAATTTCAGTAAAACAGCTTTAAGAAAAATTATTAATAAAAATGTTAAAATATAAACACAAAAACTACAAGCACCACCACAAAAGACTCAACCAATAATCACAGAAGAAACTGAAAATGTTATCTAAAATTACCTCTAAGATACCCTTCTATTAATAGATACATATACCTGCACACCTGCCAGAAATGCTTACCTGAATCTAATCAGGACTTCCATCCTAACGTGTAGTTTATAGGAATTTGGGGAAACAGAGGAAGAACATGTTAAATGACACTAGAAGAACAAGTTAAAGGACACTAAAAGAAAACAAAGACCCAGAATAAGGGACATCTTCCAAGACAATGATGGGCCAGTTCTCTCCCAAAAGTCAACTGTCATTAACAAAAATGGGTGGGCAGCTGGGGTATTGCTCCAGATCAGGGGTTGCCAAAGTTTTTCTGTAAATGGCCAAGTATTAAATATTTTAGGCTTTTCTGCAGGCCCTAGGGTTCCTGTTGTAACTACTCAACTCTGCTGCTGTAGCACAAAAGGAGCCACAGACAATATGTAAACAAATGCACATGGCTGTGTTCCAATAAAACTTTACTCATGGAGACTGAAATGTGAATTTCATATAATATTCACATCATAAAATATTATTCTTTGAGGCTTTTTAGCCCTTTAAAATCCATTTTTAGCCCACAGGAAATAGGTGGTAGGGTGAATTTGGCCTGCAAATCCAATTTGGTGGGCACTCACTAGAGAGGGAGAGTAAAAGACCAAGGAGACACCAGCCGAATGTTATCATCAAAACTAATCGGATCCAATAAGAGGGGAAAAAACAGATTTAAAGCATTTGAGATTGACT